>NC_074666.1:27657211-28257211 GCF_029448725.1 Salvelinus fontinalis
CAGGCTGCCTTTCAGACTGATAATGTTCCCTGGCTGCTGGCCCTGGGGACTGCTCTATCTTATTAACTTGTCCTAGGAGACAGCTCCGCCATGGACAGTCCTGCTTTACAGCCCACCAGAAGGGGCAGGGAGGGAAGGAGGGGAGGGAAGGAGAGGCAGGTAAAGGAGGATGGAGAGGGAGGACCACTAACCATACCGCTGAGCCTGTTAGGCACTGAAGGGCTTGTTCAGCTCTCCTCCTTCACTCTCCTATTGATACTGTAGTCCTGTTAGTGGATTCCTCTTGATTCTACCGCCCCACCAACTCTCCACCCCCATATCAGCTGACAAAAGAGATGATATTTAAACCATCTTGAGACATTGAACAAAATGGCTATATACTGTAGTTAGTAGAGGATGCAGTACTATATATCTATGATCAAAGGCAGCATTGGGCTGATATAGGCTAGTGTGAGCCCTACAGTACCCAGGCATGCAGGAGGAAGCTCTACTCTGCTCTGTCTATAATGAGAGAGAGAGATAGAGAGAGAAGCCTTAGCTACGCAGACCCTATGGAGCCCTGAGGAGAGGAGAACAGAGGAAAGAAGAGAGAGGAGAGAAGAGAACAGAGGAGAGTAGAGGAGAAAATATGAGAGGAGAAGAGAACAGAGGAAAGAAGAGGAGAGAAGAGAAGCAGCAGAATAAGTAAATAAAGCAGTGGCTTGACACCCTTTTAATCTGTTTTGCCTTTAAATGCTGCCCTATTGAGTGCCAGAGCACAAGGTTAATGAGAACAAGTCTCTCAGGTGAGTGGAGGTCTCAACCACCAGGAGGGAGGACAAGGTGGAGAGAGAGGGGGCAGAGAGAGAAAGAAAGAAGGTAGCATGGAGGTAAAGGCAAGTGGATGAGTCAAGATGAGACTTGAGACTAAAATGAAGAGGGGAGTGCATGAGAGTATGATGAGAGAAATAGTACATAGCTACACAATTTTTATGATGTTCTCCTATTTGCACTTGGTCAGTATGCTACGTCAGTCTGTTGGTGTATGCTCTGTAGATGCCAGTCTTAAAGATGCAATCCAGGATCTTAAGCGTGACAGATTTGTAACATATAGTACAAATTAGATTCGGGAACATATCATACGAATTGCACACAAAAAATACACAGGGTAACATATCATACAAATGGATGACATAGTATACAATTTGATGACGTAGTACACAAACAACGGGGACCACTTTTGGCTCGTGAGCACCACTATTAAAACTACTGGCTGAAATTATACAAAAGTTTGAGAGTGCATCTTTAAGTGAGGATTAAGAGAGCACGATAAAGAAAGGAGAAAGAGAGCCTTTAGCTTTGCGTGGTGCACTGCTAAGAAAGGCAAGACAGCAGCCTCTGAGGAGAGGATGGTCAGTCTGAAAGAAAGGAGAAAGAGAGGCGGCATTACCTGGGCTTTTTTTCCTCTTTCCATTGCTGCCCCTTTCCCTCTCTCTCCCCATGACAGATAAGCTCTAGGGGGGAGAAGGAAGGGCGGAAATGGCCTCTTTCAGCCTTCAGATTTGATTTCAGCCTGCTTTATCTCCAGAGGACAATGGAAGGCCTTATCGGGGCTGGGCTGAGACACAGAGCCCCGAGGCCATGGGCGCCCATCCACAGCACAAAGCCTGTCACATATATATTTATATATGTGGGGATTGTGTGGATAGACAGACGGACAGACAGATGGAGGGGTGCGGGGGCGGACGGGGCTGAAGACCTGCTCTGTGTCTCACTGACTCCACAGCGGACAGAGGGCTGGACCACAACACAACACAACTGCCGTAAACACACAGATAAGATCCAGGCAGAGCAGTAGGTGCTGGGGGAATCACTACAGGCTGATGGATGCAGGCCTGGCAGGCACCCACTTAAGCTCTCTCATCCCTGGAATCAGCTAAATGACGGCCACCCTGCATCTGATCACATGCATTCATTACTGCACTCAGACTGTCCACATGTGTGCACCATGCAGAAATAGAATGTGTGGCTATGCCTCGAGTAGAGTGCTCATCTCATCTGACAATTTGAGATGGAATGTAGCTAACTGCAAATGGCTTTCCACACTAAGAGGATGCCGGATGGCTTTACAGATCGCCTGCTTTGTGTAGACACGTCATGGGTAAAGGTGTGTGTAGAAAGAATGGGATAGGACACCTGCATAAAGCGCTGTGTGTCTAAGAGTCATTGCCTTGGTTTCACCACACCTCCACAGCTCTGACATAGAGGGATAGTTTCAAAGTTGAATCATGTTTCACAGGATACAGCAGGTGTAAAACAGTACATAGCTTGAGAGCGCTTTCCCAACAATGCAGTGATAATAATTAATAATAACATAGATAATAATAGAAAATAGAATACAAAATAAAATAAAAAACACACAAGAACTACACGGTGAGTTAGAAACACGATAATGCGAGTATATACAGGTACCTTATTCAATGTGCAGGGGTACTGGAGTGGTTGAGGTGGGTTTATACATAATAAGACTGTTAGTAAGATATACATGTAAACAGGGCTGAAAAGTGACTGGTAGCAGGAATATGTAAATACTTTGGGTAATATATTCATGGTAATATATACATGTAAATAGGAGCAATAGTGACCAGTAGCAGGATAAATAGATAGATACTAATGGTAATGGCAATCAATAATCAATATACAGCAGTGTAATGGAGTAGTAAATCAAATCAATAATCATTTTAGCAGCAGCATAAGTTGTGTCTGAGTGGGTAGAGAGCTTTGGATGGGCATAGAGCCAGTGTGGATAGTCTGTAGGAGAAGGAGAGCAGTAGTTTTTAGAATATACTGCATACACACTCTCTCCCAGCTTCTCTGCCGTGCTGCCCCTCAGGTTCACCTCTGTGACTGACCCTCTGCCTGGCAGCCCTCACATTAGCTTGTTTGTGTTTTGTGCTTGTGATTTTCTCTGCCATCAGGCCGTGTTGGACCCACCCATTGAGTAATCACTTTCTCAGCCTACGTGAAATTGTCTTCATTGTTTTAGATCCAGGCTACTTTCACAGTCACTTTCAATAAAGGAGAAAATCAAGCGTTAGCTGTCAGGTATATGTAACAAATTCACATTTTCATATGGAGGATAGAGACGGCAGGGGATCTGAGCTATGCTATTCCATTCTCACAGAGAAGAATAGAGAGTCATGACATATGAGAGAAGCCATTTTTACACAAATTGGATTACAAAGTAATAAAATGTAGAAAGAAAGTTTTAGGGCATTGACAACAGGTCGTATGTGTAAGATAGATGGATAGTTGGGTAAGGGTATTTGTATTCACATTTTTAAATGTCACCATAATGAGATTTTGCTGATATTTATGTAGGATTACTGAAGCCTTAGGTCTATGTGAAGAAAAATCCCATTACCAACCCTGTATGTGAAAACCAAGTAGGTGTTTTTTATAAAATACTTTACACTGTCGATTTAATATAACAGGCGTTTATAAATCACAATTTATATCAATGCAAGTATCTGGGCCATTCTATCTAAATCTCATTTGAGAAAGATATTTTCTCTCCCTTGAATTCTTATAAAGCTAAAGATATGGTTGTGCATACAGATAAGAATAGTCACCGGCGGTAGAATGGACTAGAGACATGGAATATCTCATATAGCTACCTAGACAGCTTTTTTCTCCACAAACGATACCAAGTATTGACCTGATAGCTGGTTCTAGTCTTTTGTGGGAGAGATTGCGAGACAGGAAGACGGGGCAGAAAAAAAGTTTTGTCAATGATAAAGACGTCCTAGACTGAGTGACAGCCATAGAATTAGGAATTAGAATACTAATTTAATAGAATCTCTATGGTGACAACAATCTGCTGTAGCCATGGCGACCGAGGCAATCTGAAAGGCGATGGGCTTTGCTAATGAAGGGCCTCGTTAACAGGAGTGGAGATGATAAGGGCTCCGCTTGGCGTCCCAGGGGAATTAAACCGGAGGGAGTGAGGGAGGGAAGGAGGGGTGTGAGAGTGATTGAGATACAGTGGGGTCTGTTCACCTGAGTGTATCACACAGGAAGCACACCTCATTCCTAGAGATGGGTTTGGGTTCAGAAGGTGGACATTTTGGGTTTCTGCACAGATGTTTTGGGTTTCTGCACAACTGACTGTCTAAAGATTTGGACAGTGTATTCATATTTAATAGATCCATGCAACATTATACATTACACACAGCCCATAAGCCTGTAGCAGGCCCTTGGGGTACTCTAGTGTTCATCTGTAGGCTGTGAAGATGAATGATGGAGTGAAGATGTTAAAATACCTCTGAACTGTAATCTTAAAGACAGTATGTGAGCATATTTCTGGTGGCTGTCTGGACTGTGGAGAGCTGGAACTGTTATTTAGGTAGAGGTGTTTATCATCAGATGGCTGCAGGTGCAGTCCTAATGCACTGGGCTCTCTCTAGGCTACTGACCTCTGGAGGCTGTGGGTTTGATGGTGGAGGGATAGAACATCAAGGTGGATGAATTTCATAGTAGTACTTTATAAAAACACAGCAAGACATCTGATATACTATTTCCCTCACAGATGTTTCACTTACTTTGGTCTTTCTGTACTTTCATCCTAAAGATCCTCTCTTGTTGGAGAGCTGAGGCTAGTTTCAAAGCACTGACAGCTGTTGCTTTGGTTTGAGAGGGCTAAGGGCGGACAGAGGCAGCTCAGCTGCTCTCCTTCACTCACTCACTCACCAACCTGGACTCAAGAGTAGACGTAACATAGTAAAGGAAAATCCTGGACCTCAAATTAGTATGACATGTTATGTTTGGTATGATATGTGTTCATTTGTGGATGTCCATCATCCATGCTCTATGATATGTTACAAATTACAATTCGTATGAAAAGTTCCGAATTACAATTCGTATGATATGTTACGAAATGCAATTGGTACAACATGTTACGAAATGGCATGCCAGTTTTTTTGTGGCTAACGTTTGCTAGGTGGCTAACATTAGCTAGGCTAGGGGTTAAAGTTACGGTTAGGGTTAGGAGTTAGGTTAAATCGATAAACGGATTAGCTAACATTCTAAGTACTTGCAAAGTAGCTAAAATTAGTAAGTAGTTGGAAAGTTGCTAATTAGCTAAAATGCTAAAGTTGTCCGTGATGAGATTCGAACATGCTACCTTCCGGTTGCTAGACGTTCGCGTTATATGACGACCCATCCACCCCAACCAACACCCCTCCTTTTGTTTTGCCTTTAGTAAACCTTCTGTCTTATGTAACCATACCAAATGTAACATATCATACTAATTTGAGTGTCCTTGACTTTCATTTGTTATGTTACGTCTAGTCTAGCAGACCAGGCTGCACTTACTCACACACTAACTCACTTACCCCCCCACCCTCTCTGATTTGCCCACTTGGGAGAAGGGAAGGCGTTGTCCGTGTGGCCGTTAGAGCAAGTCTTATTGATTGGCCGTCTGTTCAGTCATGGCAGAGGGTCTGTAGCATGTGGGCGAGCAGCTGGAAGGTCAGGCAGGGGCCACATTATGTCATATTACACACAAAGAGATCTCACACTGCTGTCTGGGGTGGCACAGTAGAGAAAAGCTGGCCATCTTTCTTCTCACTTTACTATTAGTTATACTGTCTTATATTCAGAGATAAATAAGGGTTTAGATTTTTACTCTAGGGTACCCACCAAATTGGATTCGGTTATCAAGAATTAGGTTGGGGGAACTGTGAGTTGTAGCAGTGGGTGTGATTATAGCCTGTGATATCAGGGCCTGAAAATACACATACACTATCAGGTGTCTTTGGCCCTTTTTGGAACTATTACAGGTGCTAGAGTTACAGGAGGACGTGCACACAAACACTGCAGGCTTTTGTGATGCTAGCATTTCAGTGACGTTTAGACAACTAGTGTAGGCTTGAGAGCAGAGAAGAGCAACACTAATGCTGTCAGTACAGGCGGTCTCAGTTACAAAGCCCAGCATTAAAACCCATTACCCAGCGGCCTCAGAGTCAGAGCACAGAGAGACAGGATGACATCATGGCTTCATTAAGGCTGCCTACGAGACAGATAGAGAGAGAGCAGCACCACAGCCCCACCCAGCTCATCAATAGGGCAATGTGTTTAGTCATTGTAACAAAACTACATCCCCCCTCCACACACACACACACACACACACACACACACACACACACACACACACACACACACACACACACACACACACACACACACACACACACACACACACACACACATACTGTACACACACACCACCCCTACCACATCCACAACAAAGAACCAAGACACAATTTGCATACTGCTTTATTGAGCAGAAATAATTTGTATGTATTCTCTATTTCTACTCTAGTAAAATGTCATACAATACCCTCGTAAATGAAAACTCAATTATTGCTCAGTCTCTAGTGTCCTGTTTCTGCCATGCACATTATTATAGCCCTACCCTCTGCCGAGTCCCCAACATCCGGATGTTCTGGTTTTCAGGGGAAATGGAAAGAGATTCTATGATGCAACTTCCACATTTGGACATTAACAAGGCGACACTCCATCTTAACTCCTCCTCCACATTTACTGGATTGGTTGAACAATGCGGAAGAGAACTTCCTCCAAATGTTTATTTTTATTCTCATCAAGACCAGTATGTACGGAATCTAGTTTCAGGCGATTATTATACTCCTGATACGTTAGGTTACTATAACCCCAATAGAAATACCCCCTGGCTCGAACTAAGGGGGCAGTGTTCAGCTGTACGATGCGTATTAAAGCGGCAGTATTGTATATGATATAGTACATGATAAAACCCCCAGATGGCAAGAAGTCTATGGGAGGGCAGCCAGATGTGGATGAACTACCAGATAGTGTGTCTATGTCTATTCTTGCCAATGTGGCCCACTCTCTCATTAGAATTCCACTCGTGTGTGCCTCCTTTAAGGGTCATTAAAGGAAATTGGAGGCAGAATATGTACAATGATCTGTTTAACCTCTAGCACTCCTGGATGGCTTTTTACTTTGTCAGATTGGGGCCTTAAGTAGATTTCTGACAACGTATAGACGGGTTGCCTGACAACGTCACAAATATAATGTGTGCGCATCGACAAGGCAGAAGGCTGTGTGGTGTTATGATTCTGAATGGTCTGATAGCTAGCGACAATGACAAGAAGCTGCGATGTGTGTCACTCAGGATATGACCCAGATGCAGACACAGGAGGCGGATGGTTCGGTTCTCCGAATATTTATTATAGCAAATGGGCAGGCACAAGGGCAGGTTGAGGGCAGGCAGAGGTTTGTAATCCAAGGCAGAGTCAATCAGGGACAGAACAGCAGGCATGCTCAAGGTCAGGGCAGGCATAAATATCGTAACCGGGAAGACTAGAAAACAAGAACTGGAGAACTGGAGAAACGGAAAACACGCTGGTAAGACCAGACAAAACAAGACAAACTGGCAACAGACAAACAGAAAACGGAGGTATAAATACACAGGGGACACAGGAGACAAAGGGCTGTGGACAAAAGTTTAATCAGAAGATTAACGGCAGTTGGGCTAAGGATTTTAGAGATGGGGAATGGGCTGATAAAGTGGGGGACAGTTTACGGGACTCCACCCGGAAGGGGCAGATCCCGAGTGGAAGCTATACCCTATGCCCGAGACGATAGCAGGGAGCCGGGATCCGGTGGCGGTCCGCCTGTTGCCGATACCTGAAGGTGGTCTTAATTTATCATCGAATCACAGCCTACTTCCACTTCGCCAAACGGGTGATGATTTAACAAAAGCGCATTCGCGAAAAAAGCACAATCGTTGCACCAATGTACCTAACCATAAACATCAATGCCTTTCTTAAAATCAATACACAAGTATATATTTTTTTAAACCTGCATATTTAGTTCAAAGAAATTCATGTTAGCAGGCAATATTAACTAGGGAAATTGTGTCACTTCAAATCAAATTTTATTTGTCACATACACATGGTTAGCAGATGTTAATGCGAGTGTAGCGAAATGCTTGTGCTTCTAATTCCGACCATGCAGTATACAATATCTAACAAGTAATCTAACAATTTCACAACAACTACCTTATACACACGTGTAAAGGAATGAATAAGAATATGCACATAAAAATATATGGATGAGCGATGGTCGAACGGCATAGGCAAGATGCACTCACTACCCCCTGGAGAGCCTTACGGTTGTGGGCGAAGCAGTTGCCGTACCAGGCGATGATACAGCCCGACAGGATGCTCTTGATTGTGCAACTGTAAAAGTTTTTGAGTGTTTTTGGTGACAAGCCGAATTTCTTCAGCCTCCTGAGGTTCTCACCACGCTGTCTGTGTGGGTGGACCATTTCAGTTTGTCCGTGATGTCTACGCCGAGGAACTTAAAATTTTCCACCTTCTCCACTACTGTCCCGTCGATGTGGATAGGGGGCTGCCCTCTCTGCTGTTTCCTGAAGTCCACGATCATCTCCTTTGTTTTGTTGACGTTGAGTGTGAGGTTATTTTCCTGAAACCACACTCTGGGGGCCCTCACCTCCTCCCTGTAGGCCGTCTCGTCGACACAGTGGTCGACACAGTGGTAGTCGACACAGTGGTAGTGTCGACCTCCTCCCTGTAGGTCGACACTACCACTGTAGTGTCGTCTGCAAACTTGATGATTGAGTTGGAGGCGTGCATGGCAACGCAGTCATGGGTGAACGGGGAGTACAGGAGAGGGCTGAGAACACACCCTTGTGGGGCCCCAGTGTTGAGGATCAGCGGGGTGGTCTCTCACCACCTGGGGGCGGCCCGTCAGGAAGTCCAGGACCCAGTTGCACAGGGCGGGGTCGAGACCCAGAGTCTCGAGCTTAATGACGAGTTTGGAGGAAACTATGGTGTTAAATGCTGAGCTGTAGTCGATGAACAGCATTCTTACATAGGTATTCCTCTTGTCCAGATGGGTTAGGGTAATGTGCAGTGTGATTGCGATTGCGTCGTCTGTGGACCTATTGGAGTGGTAAGCAAATTGGAGTGGGTCTAGGGTGTCAGGTAGGATGAAGGTGATATGATCCTTGACTAGTCTCTCAAAGCACTTCATGATGATGGAAGTGAGGGCTACAGGGTGATAGTAATTTAGCTCAGTTACCTTCCTTAGCTTTCTTGGGAACAGGAACAATGATGGCCCTCTTGAAGCATGTGGGAACAGCAGACTGGGATAAGGATTGATTGAATTTGTCCGTAAACTCACCAGCCAGCTGGTATGCGCATGCTCTGAGGACGCGGCTAGGGATGCCGTCTGGGCCGGCAGCCTTGCGAAGGTTAACTTCTTACGGGCAGGTGGGACGGTAGTGTCCCACCTGGCCAACATCCGGTGAAATTGCAGAGCGCGAAATTCAAACTAGAGAATTATCAATATTTAACTTTCATAAAATCACAAGTGTAATACATTAAAATAAAGCTTAACTTCTTGTTAATCCAGCCACTGTGTCAGATTTCAAAAAGGCTTTACGGCAAAAGCACACCATGCGATTTTCTGAAGACAGCGCCCCGCATACAAAAGCCAGAAAACCATATTCAACCAGGCAGGTGCGCCACGAAAGTCAGAAATTGCGATACAATAAATGCCTTACCTTTGATGATCTTCTTCTGTTGGCACTCCAAAAGGTCCCAGATACATCACAAATGGTCCTTTTGTTCGATAATGTCCTTCTTTATATCCATAAAAACTCAGTTTAGCTGGCGCGTTTCAGTCAATAATCCACCCAGTTTCCCTCCATCAAAATTCATACAAAATGAATCCCAAACATTACTAATAAACTTTTCCAAACAAGTCAAACAACGTTTATAATCAAACCTTAGGTACCCTAATACGTAAATAAACAATAACATTTAAGACAGAGAATCGTTATTGTCTTTACCGGAGATTAAATACCAAAGAACGCGTTCTCATCCACATGCTTGGAAACACTACAGCCAAAATGGGAGCCACCCAGAAAAACTAGAATTTCTGGCTAATTCCAAAAACCAGTTTGAAACTCTTTCTAAAGACTGTTGACATCTAGTGGAAGCCCTAGGAACTGCAATCTGGGAGGATTTAGCCTTATAATGAAAGTGACAGCCATTGAAAACAGTGGTAGGCTGAATTTCCTTTGGGGGGGGGGGGGGGGGGGGGGGTGGTTTGTCCTCTGGGTTTCGCCTGCTATATCAGTTCTGTTATACTCACAGACATAATTTGAACAGTTTTAGAAACTTTAGAGTGTTTTCTATCCAAATCTATAAATGATTGCATATCCTAGCTTCTGTGCCTGAGTAACAGGCAGTTTACTTTGGCACGTTTTTCATCCGGACAAGAAAATACTGCCCCCTACCCAAGAGAGGTTAACACGTTTAAATGTTTTACTCACATTGGCTGCAGTGAAGGAGAGCCCGCAGGTTTTGGTAGCGGGCCGTGTCGGTGGCAATGTATTTTCCTCAAAGCGAGCAAAGAAGTTGTTTAGTTTGTCTGGGAGCAAGACATCGTGGTCCGCGACAGGGCTGGTTTTAATTTTGTAGTCCGTGATTGACTGTAGACCCTGCCACATACCTCACGTGTCTGAGCCATTGAATTGCGACTCTACTTTGTCTCTATACTGATGCTTAGCTTGTTTGATTGCTTTGCGAAGGGAATAGCTACGCTGTTTTTTATTCGGTTATGTTTCCGGTCGCCTTGCCCTGATTAAAAGCAGTGGTTCCCGTTTTTAGTTTTTGCGCGAATGCTGCCATCAATTCACGGTTTCTAGGTTCTCTTGCGTTCAGTGCAAGCAGAGTCAGGGTATATGCAGCAGTTTGGCTGGCTCATTGCGAACTCTGTAAAGACTGTATTTAATTTGCCAGAATTTTACATAACATTGAAGGTTGTGCAATGTAACAGCAATATATATATTTTTTGATCCCCTTTTTCTCCCCAATTTTGTGGTATCCAATTATTAGTAATTACTATCTTGTCACATCGCTACGACTCCCGTACGGGGTCGGGAGAGACGAAGGTCGAAAGCCATGCGTCCTCTGAAACACAACCCAACCAAGCCGCACTGCTTCTTAACACAGCGCGCATCCAACCCGGAAGCCAGCCGCACCAATGTGTCGGAGGAAACACCGTGCACCTGGCAACCTTGGTTAGCGCACACTGTGCCCGGCCCGCCACAGGAGTCGCTGGTGCGCGATGAGACAAGGATATCCCTACCGGCCAAACCCTCCCTAACCCGGGCGACGCTAGGCCAATTGTGCATCGCCCCACGGACCTCCCGGTCGCGGCCGGCTGCGACAGAGCCTGGGAGAGCCAGAGCCTGAGTCTCTGGTGGCACAGCTAGCGCTGCGATGCAGTGCCCTAGACCACTGCGCCAACCGGGAGGCCACTGTAACAGCAATATTTTGACTTAGGGTTGCAACCCGTTCGATACAATTCGGAACGGTTCTGTATTTCACTGAAAGAATAAACCTTTTGTTTTTGAAATGATAGTTTCTGGATTTGACCATATTAATGTATTTCTGTGTGTTTATTATATTCTAATTAAGTCTATGATTTGATATTTGATAGAGCAGTCTGACTGAGCGGTGGTAGGCAGCAGCAGGCTCGTAAGCATTCATTCAAACAGCACTTTCCTGTGTTTGCCAGCAGCTCTTCGCAATGCTTGAAGCACAGCGCTGTTTATGACTTCAAGCCTATCAACTCCCGAGATTAGGCTGGCAATACTAAAGTGCCTATAAGAACATCCAATAGTCAAAGGTATATAAAATACAAACGGTATAGAGAGAAATAGTCCTATAATTACTATAATAACTACAACCTAACACTTCTTAACTGGGTATATTGAAGACTCATGTCAAAAGGAACCACCAGCTTTCATCTGTTCTCATGTTCTAAGCAAGGAACTTAAACGTTAGCTTTTTTTCATGGCACATATTGCACTTTTACTTTCTTCTCTAACACTTTGTTTTTGCATTATTTAAACGAAATTGAACATGTTTCATTATTTATTTGAGACTAAATTGAATTTATTTATTTATTATATTAAGTTAAAATAAAAGTGTTCATTCAGTATTGTTTTAATTATCTGCCGATTAATCGGTATCGGCCTTTTTGGTCCTCCAATAATCGGTATCGCCGTTGAAAAATCATAATCGGTCAACCTCTAGTAGCAATGGTCATCTCTTGTGGCCCTGTAGACAGTGTTGATCATCTCCAGGGTGGTTACTAGGACTCCGTTAAAACACTGTACTCCCTGATAAGTCTTGAAGCTCTGTGTCAGCCCGGGGCTCTCTGCAGCATCACCTTCATTACAGTTACCTTCATTTTGAGGATTACAAGCTACAAGGTAATGCAAGGTAAACTATACAAGGTAATCAGCCTGGGTGTAAGACGTTTGTTTTGGAGAGATCAGGAGTCCCCCCCCTCAATACCTCAACCTGCTTCTCATGCTTGTGAATGAGAGGATCACCTAAGGGCTCTTGCTGCACCCCTCTCAGCCCTGGAGTTTCTCTCTCCCTCTCTGGAGTCAGTGATACGGCAAAAACAACATGCCATTTAGAGAGAGAGAGATAAATAGAGAGATAGAGAGAGGGGGGTACATTACAGACATTAGGATAGTACTCATATCACAGTGGTATAGAGTTCTCTAATCCACTATGAGTGCACCCATCTCTCTAATGCACCCATCATATTAGCATATTCTATGAACAAGATAGTATCAGTAATGTCAAAGTCTAATAAGGCAACATTGATCACAACATACACTGTTGGTAGGCAGGATGAGTAGTTTCTTCCACTTTTTGAGTCATTTTCTTTTTGTAGATTGTTCTGTTCTTGGCCAGGAGGTCTATGTGGTCTTTATGTGCCACCTTTCCACCCTAGTCATGTGATGCAGGAGGGCTGAGTGGCATGGCTTTGGAGACAGACAGGGAGACATACACGTTCTCATTTGAACAGCTTGCAGAGCTGACATTTAAAGCAGAATGTCTGCAGAGACGTGCAGGAGGAAAAAGTACAAAGGAAAGCACAGATAAAGAGTCCAGTGATTTCCACCTCTAGCTTCCTCTCTCCCTCTCCCTACTTCCTGTCCCTCTCTCTACTTCCTGTCCCTCTCTCGTAATGATATTACTCCTCTACATATCTCCTCCTTCCCTCACTCTATTGCCTTTCCTTCCCCAATCTATCCCTAACGAGATCTCATGGTCCATGGTCTCAGATGGATGGAGAATTTAAAAGTCTTCTTTTTAAATGTGCACAAAGACGGGCCCTCCATATCATCTCATTAATACAGGAGATAGTGTAAGACTGAAGGCCCTGGTTGATGTGGCGGTGAGGGGAGAAGGAGTGAGGTGGGGTGTGGAGGGGTGAGGAGTCTCAGGTCACTCATACCAACCACCTGTCCTAGCCTTCCCTCCCCTAGCCCTCTTTTGAGCATGCCTGTGTTAGCCTCACAGCTTGGCATAGGCTCTGACCTCCCCCAAGACACTCCCCTGGAGTGCACTAATAGCAAGCCCTCCTTAGGAGACATCATTAGCCTCTGTGCTGTGCCTTGGTGAACAAACCCCTGTTTAGCCCCACTGGGCTGGCCTCTACCTCATTGTCCATTTTGAAAAAGGACAGCTCAATGGATACCGGATGCTGTTTTGGTGGACGTTTATTGGTAGGCGTGTGCTGTGGATGAAAGCTCTTATAGGCCAGTCACTTTAAATAACCTTTGAGATGAATTAAGTGGGAAGTGGGCCTGTGTGACCCCTGATGGGGCGGCCTTTAAAGAGCACCTCCCTGTTATTGGAGCCCCCAGCCGGGCCGCCACACTCCCTGCCACCTGCCTGTCTGCTGGTGAGGTGGATTGATCAGCCCTCCTCTCACAGTCCAATTAGAGAGGTTACAGGGCGGTGGAGAAGACCAGGCGGGACACTGAGCCATCCGCCCCACCCGTCCGTCCTCTCACACCACCTCTCTCTTTGAAGCCCCCGTCCAATACATCAGGACGAGAGGACAGCTGCTTTCCTCCATTAGATAAAAATGTCCTAGCCACTTACTGTGGCTACTCCATCCTCTCCCTCCCTCTCCCATAGAAAGACTGGAGACTGGCTCAGGGGGCTCTGCTCCTGCGGATGGTGTGATGTGATGTGAGGAGAAGAGGTATATGGTTACATATTAGAGTGCCACTTTCAGTGCTCTTTGTCGGCCGCTCTCTCTCCTCTCTTCATCCTCTCGGTCTGTTCTTCTACCACTCCTTCTTTCCCTCGCTCTTTCTCACTCTGTCTCTCTCCCTCCTTCCTTCCTCTCTTCTGCTGTGCTGTACCCCTGTGGTACAGGATTAACTCCACTCGTTTAGAGTCCGCTCCGCTTCCACAGATGTCGGCTTTGAGATTGAAATGAGCTCTCCTCTGCAAAGCGAGTGAATTAAAATACATTTCAGAGAGGGGAAAAACACTAAAGAGAGAAGCTGAGGAGTTTTTCGGAGAACAAGGCTCGGCCGGCACAGCAAGAGTGAACGGTTAAACATACGCCTGTGTGTAAATCTCCAGATGGGAGTGAGTGAGAGGAGAGTAAAGGGGAGGAGAATAGAGGAGAGAAGAAGAAAGGTGAGGACAGGGAGACCCTGCTGGGTCATTAGAATCATCCTGTAACCATCTTGAGCTACAAGAACTCTAGAGTCTATAGCAACTATAATAGTCGTCTCAGGCTGAAGTGGACAACCACATCTGCTCCAGAGAGTAGAGCTAAATGTAAGGAACATGGTCCATCTCCAGTCTACTGTAAGCATGAACTTTATCCTCAACAGTCAAAGGTCACACATGTCAAGTTGACCTCCCGAATGCCCCAATACACACCACCTCCCTGCATAGTCAACAACCAACAACAGTGTTCTCAGACATCTGATGGTGGATTAGTTGTTGAGTTCTGCTGAACGTCGGTGTGTTTATTAGCGAGGTAGCGTGCAATGTTGACCGCGCCGTGTCTAGCAGCGTTCTCTGCCTTTATCCTCTTTGAGACGCTCCTGTGAGGAGCCGACGGAAGAGAAGAGAGGAAAAAAGAGAGAGACACATCCGTGAAATGAATGAGATGAACAAAGGAGTAAATAAACGGTAGACACGGTTCTCCACAGAGCTTTCTCGTTCCTGCTAATTCCTCTTGGCTCCAGCCCAAAAGCAGTGATTAAAGGACATCTGAAGTGCTGGAATGGCTGTGCTATGTACATTTTCAAGTTTGATTATACAACCAATTATGCTGCACTTAAGAAATGAAATAAACCCAGGAAGCTGTGAACATAGTGTTACACATGCAAATGACCCTACGCTGCTAGCCTTTGTGGTGCCGCACACTCATACAGGATTCTACTGCTAACTAGCCCTGTGTGTGTGTGTGTGTGTGTGTGTGTGTGTGTGTGTGTGTGTGTGTGTGTGTGTGTGTGTGTGTGTGTGTGTGTGTGTGTGTGTGTGTGTGTGTGTGTGTGTGTGTGTGTGTGTGTGTGTGTGTGTGTGTGTGTGCGGGCGGGCGGGTGTGTGGGTGTGGGTGTGTGTGTGTTTGTGTGTGTGTGTAATCAATCAGATGGTCTACAGTACAAGGGGCAGGTGATGAAAGAAGGTAGTGAAAGTGGAGTCAGTAGAGACATCACCCCATCCTGCCTACATTGACCTAACATCAACCACACTGTACACAGTTAGTACATATTGTTCGGTATACTTTCCATCCTCCCACCTTCACCTAGGTTTGAGGTATGTTGATGGACATATCAGATATCAGTCTTCTCATTTTCTCTCTCCAATGGCCGGGGGCCAGATATTATTGTGATTGTGTGTGGCCCCTGAGGGTGCTCCGCTCTGTGTGGGTTGGGCCTGTATCTCCTGCTTAGTGGCATTAGGTTTCTCTCTGTCTTAAGATTCTTAGCCAAATTCACCAGCAGCGGCAGCAGCCGTGTCTCTCAAGTAAATAAAGGAAAGCAGTAGTGCTTCCAAGCGTTTGGCACGCTCATTAAAAGCAATCTCCTCTAAACCATGACGGGCCTCTGCAAAGTGGCATCGTCAATGTTCTTCATTACGGATGAATTGATCCAGTGTCTTGCCTTTAAACATACCCCATGCCTGTACATAAATAACATTCTGGCCACAGTGGCTGAGAAAAGCCTAGTTAAGTTGAATCAATGCTACTTTATGGCCTGCTCTCGCGTAATTCAATTCTTTAAACACTTGCTGCTTGCTTAATCTATAGTGGTCTTTTATGTTTAAAAATAACTATTGAAATTCTAATGCAATTAGTCTGCGAGACAGCGCTCTGTTGGAGGCTCCAGCAGAAAGTGTCGCCGTATACCCGCGATCTGGCAGCTAGCGCCTGCTATTCCTTCACTTCACATCCAAAAACAATTTAATATGTACTAATCCACAGTCAATCATCTTCCCGTCTGTCTCTTCCATTATATCCTATGAACCGTTCACTTATTACTGATTATCTCCTATTCAGATTCCTAGTTTCATCATAAAAATAAAAAAAAGCTAATTACGTTTAATGAAACTGATATCTATATCAATCAGTGGAAACGCACCAAAGGTGCATATCTGTTTCAATGGATTTCCAATTCCACATTGGATCTCCTGATGAAAAGAAATTCATCACCATGTCTCAATGGGTTTTTGGAAAGGTTCCCGGCTCCTTCCTCATTGGATGTTAATGTACGTGATAGAGATCTAGATCTACTGAATTTGGCTCATTGTTCTTCTCAAGGGCTCCGCTTAAAAAAACACCCTGTCATTGTTCAATGGAGAACTTTAAATATCAGTAGTTTAGACCCTCACATTTCATAACAGCAAGAGTCATGTCCATGTAATGAACCTACTTGTTCTGCAGCATTGCTGATTTTACATGCATAGCCAGCCTGTATTGCCCTAGTACAGGAGTCAGCAACAGCCAGCCTGTATTGCCCTAGTACAGGAGTCAGCAACAGCCAGCCTGTATTGCCCTTGTACAGGAGTCAGCAACAGCCAGCCTGTATTGCCCTAGTACAGGAGTCAGCAACAGCCAGCCTGTATTGCCCTAGTACAGGAGTCAGCAACAGCCAGCCTGTATTGCCCTAGTACAGGAGTCAGCAACAGCCAGCCTGTATTGCCCTAGTACAGGAGTCAGCAACAGCCAGCCTGTATTGCCCTAGTACAGGAGTCAGCAACAGCCAGCCTGTATTGCCCTAGTACAGGAGTCAGCAACAGCCAGCCTGTATTGCCCTAGTACCGGAGTCAGCAACAGCCAGCCTGTATTGCCCTAGTACAGGAGTCAGCAACAGCCAGCCTGTATTGCCCTAGTACAGGAGTCAGCAACAGCCAGCCTGTATTGCCCTAGTACAGGAGTCAGCAACAGCCAGCCTGTATTGCCCTAGTACCGGAGTCAGCAACAGCCAGCCTGTATTGCCCTAGTACAGGAGTCAGCAACAGCCAGCCTGTATTGCCCTAGTACAGGAGTCAGCAACAGCCAGCCTGTATTGCCCTAGTACAGGAGTCAGCAACAGGTGGCCTGTATTGCCCTAGTACAGGAGTCAGCAACAGGTGGCCCGCAGGACAAAAACCTCCTACAAGTGATTTTACTAGCCCCCCCAGTTTGAAGAAGAAAAAAATGGTTTTTAGGTCAACAATATGACTGTAAACTCATCAGGAATTAATCTAAAAATGAGTTTAATTTAGGAAATCTGTTCGCAAGTATTCCAACGGGGAAAAAAAGAGATGTGATCATGTCTCAATGTAATCAAGGTATGAAATTATTGTTATTTTCAAATACAATCTCTTTTTGGCCTTCATTGTGTTCAATTTGCAGTGTACAAATTATTATCATTATGTTCCGGCCCCCCGACCATCCGCTCTGACAAAAATCGTCCCGTGGCTGAATGTAGTTGCCTTCCCCTGCCCTAGCATGTTTGATTACGTGAATGGTATAGGTTTTGTGTGAAACCACAGAGCCAGCTGGCTGCTGAGCTGAGGTCAGGTAATGAGCACATAGCTTTAGCCCTGTTTGTCTCAGTCCTGCCTTGACAGACTGTCCATGTAGCGCTGTTTGTCTCAGTCCTGTCTTGACAGACTGTCCATGTAGCTCTGTTTGTCTCAGTCCTGCCTTAACAGACTGTCCATGTAGCTCTGTTTGTCTCAGTCCTGCCTTGACAGACTGTCCATGTAGCTCTGTTTGTCTCAGTCCTGCCTTAACAGACTGTTCATGTAGCTCTGTTTGTCTCAGTCCTGCCTTAACAGACTGTCCATGTAGCTCTGTTTCTCACAGTCCTGCCTTAACAGACTGTCCATGTAGCGCTGTTTGTCTCAGTCCTGCCTTGACAGACTGTCCATGTAGCGCTGTTTGTCTCAGTCCTGTCTTGACAGACTGTCCATGTAGCTCTGTTTGTCTCAGTCCTGCCTTAACAGACTGTCCATGTAGCTCTGTTTGTCTCAGTCCTGCCTTAACAGACTGTCCATGTAGCTCTGTTTGTCTCAGTCCTGCCTTAACAGACTGTCCATGTAGCGCTGTTTGTCTCAGTCCTGCCTTAACAGACTGTCCATGTAGCTCTGTTTGTCTCAGTCCTGCCTTAACAGACTGTCCATGTAGCTCTGTTTGTCTCAGTCCTGCCTTAACAGACTGTCCATGTAGCTCTGTTTGTCTCAGTCCTGTCTTGACAGACTGTCCATGTAGCTCTGTTTGTCTCAGTCCTGCCTTAACAGACTGTCCATGTAGCTCTGTTTGTCTCAGTCCTGCCTTAACAGACTGTCCATGTAGCTCTGTTTGTCTCAGTCCTGCCTTAACAGACTGTCCATGTAGCTCTGTTTGTCTCAGTCCTGCCTTAACAGACTGTCCATGTAGCTCTGTTTGTCTCAGTCCTGCCTTAACAGACTGTCCATGTAGCTCTGTTTGTCTCAGTCCTGCCTTAACAGACTGTCCATGTAGCTCTGTTTGTCTCAGTCCTGCCTTAACAGACTGTCCATGTAGCTCTGTTTGTCTCAGTCCTGCCTTAACAGACTGTCCATGTAGCTCTGTTTGTCTCAGTCCTGCCTTAACAGACTGTCCATGTAGCTCTGTTTGTCTCAGTCCTGTCTTAACAGACTGTCCATGTAGCTCTGTTTGTCTCAGTCCTGCCTTAACAGACTGTCCATGTAGCGCTGTTTGTCTCAGTCCTGTCTTGACAGACTGTCCATGTAGCTCTGTTTGTCTCAGTCCTGTCTTGACAGACTGTCCATGTAGCTCTGTTTGTCTCAGTCCTGCCTTAACAGACTGTCCATGTAGCTCTGTTTGTCTCAGTCCTGTCTTGACAGACTGTCCATGTAGCTCTGTTTGTCTCAGTCCTGCCTTAACAGACTGTCCATGTAGCTCTGTTTGTCTCAGTCCTGCCTTGACAGACTGTCCATGTAGCTCTGTTTGTCTCAGTCCTGCCTTAACAGACTGTCCATGTAGCTCTGTTTGTCTCAGTCCTGCCTTAACAGACTGTTCATGTAGCTCTGTTTGTCTCAGTCCTGCCTTGACAGACTGTCCATGTAGCTCTGTTTGTCACAGTCCTGCCTTGACAGACTGTCCATGTAGCTCTGTTTGTCTCAGTCCTGCCTTGACAGACTGTCCATGTAGCTCTGTTTGTCTCAGTCCTGCCTTAACAGACTGTCCATGTAGCTCTGTTTGTCTCAGTCCTGCCTTAACAGACTGTCCATGTAGCCCTGTGCATTCAGCACATACAGTTAGAGGTGTGCTGCTCCGCTGAGCTGGGAGAATGAAAGTGTGCATCGGCTGAGCACAGTGGGCAGCAGGAAGGGAGGGAGGGAGGGAGGAGGGGAGCAGAGAGAGGGATGGAGTGTGGCTTAAATGGAGAAAAAAAGTCCCTGTCTCTCTTTTGCACCACACTGTATGTCTTTCTAAGTAGGACACTAAAATGGATGGCCCATCGCTGCTAGCTGACCTACATAGAGACAGACACGATAGTTCCCTCAGCATAGCTACAGTAGAGTGGAGCCAGAGCCCAGCCGCTCCTGCAGAACACAGACACACCCATAGGAAACACACACACACACACACACATCTATCCAGACACACACGCTGTATCTTATTCACATGTGAACAAGGATGTACACACAGCTAGGACTAAATAATAAATGCTGGCATGCAAATACACTCACTACATAACCTCAAGTCAAACTGACACTGAGATACACTCACCACGTAACCTCAAGTCAAACTGACACTGAGATAAACTCACCACGTAACCTCAAGTCAAACTGATACTGAGATACACTCACCACGTAACCTCAAGTCAAACTGATACTGAGATACACTCACCACGTAACCTCAAGTCAAACTGATACTGAGATACACTCACCACGTAACCTCAAGTCAAACTGACACTGAGATACACTCACCACGTAACCTCAAGTCAAACTGACACTGAGATAAACTCACCACGTAACCTCAAGTCAAACTGACACTGAGATAAACTCACCACGTAACCTCAAGTCAAACTGATACTGAGATACACTCACCACGTAACCTCAAGTCAAACTGATACTGAGATACACTCACCACGTAACCTCAAGTCAAACTGACACTGAGATAAACTCACCACGTAACCTCAAGTCAAACTGACACTGAGATAAACTCACCACGTAACCTCAAGTCAAACTGATACTGAGATACACTCACCACGTAACCTCAAGTCAAACTGATACTGAGATACACTCACCACGTAACCTCAAGTCAAACTGACACTGAGATACACTCACCACGTAACCTCAAGTCAAACTGATACTGAGATACACTCACCACGTAACCTCAAGTCAAACTGACACTGAGATACACTCACCACGTAACCTCAAGTCAAACTGATACTGAGATACACTCACCACGTAACCTCAAGTCAAACTGACACTGAGATACACTCACCACGTAACCTCAAGTCAAACTGACACTGAGATAAACTCACCACGTAACCTCAAGTCAAACTGACACTGAGATAAACTCACCACGTAACCTCAAGTCAAACTGACACTGAGATAAACTCACCACGTAACCTCAAGTCAAACTGACACTGAGATAAACTCACCACGTAACCTCAAGTCAAACTGACACTGAGATACACTCACCACGTAACCTCAAGTCAAACTGATACTGAGATACACTCACCACGTAACCTCAAGTCAAACTGACACTGAGATAAACTCACCACGTAACCTCAAGTCAAACTGACACTGAGATACACTCACCACGTAACCTCAAGTCAAACTGATACTGAGATACACTCACCACGTAACCTCAAGTCAAACTGACACTGAGATAAACTCACCACGTAACCTCAAGTCAAACTGACACTGAGATAAACTCACCACGTAACCTCAAGTCAAACTGATACTGAGATACACTCACCACGTAACCTCAAGTCAAACTGATACTGAGATACACTCACCACGTAACCTCAAGTCAAACTGATACTGAGATACACTCACCACGTAACCTCAAGTCAAACTGATACTGAGATACACTCACCACGTAACCTCAAGTCAAACTGACACTGAGATAAACTCACCACGTAACCTCAAGTCAAACTGACACTGAGATAAACTCACCACGTAACCTCAAGTCAAACTGATACTGAGATACACTCACCACGTAACCTCAAGTCAAACTGATACTGAGATACACTCACCACGTAACCTCAAGTCAAACTGACACTGAGATAAACTCACCACGTAACCTCAAGTCAAACTGACACTGAGATAAACTCACCACGTAACCTCAAGTCAAACTGACACTGAGATACATTAACTCATCACACACGTCATCACATACATGAAACATGTGCTAAGATATAATACGCATACACATCACACATACAGTACAAACATTGGTTCATTTATAGAATGTGCACAGACCCAGATATGTATAGAATATTTAGACAGAGCCAGACCTATGAATAGGCTTATAGATCCCTACCCAGAATCTGAACTCAAGACATCCACATCTCCGAGTCACAGATATTAAGACATTCACATGTTGAGCACACATAATACGTATGGGATCTGCCTGACTGAAAACAGACTTGTTATTCATATTGTCTCTTTTGCTATAGGATTGATGTTTGTTTATATCTGCGTGTGTGTCGCTGCATATCACTTACAGTTCTGTGCGTGTCTGTGCATGTTTCTTAGGTGGTGGGTGGGTGAATAAATCCGCGTTGACATGTGTGGACAAACAGGAGCACCAATTGAAACATGCACAGTCGACATGCACACACATGCACCAAACATACTGTACATACATAGATGCACTGAATGCAAACACACACACATACACTCATGGACATACCCACGTAGAAATGTGTTTGCAACAACAGCTGGTGTATTTGTGGCTGGTCCCTACTTTCGGCATCTATCACTTATCCTCCTCTGTCTCCTCTAATTAAGCAATAAGGCCCAAGGGGGTGTGGTATATGTGCAATATACCACGGCTAAAAGCTGTTCTTAGGCACGACGCAACGCAGAGTGCCTGGACACAGCCCTTAGCCGTGGTATATTGGCCATATACCACAAACCCCCGAGGTGCCTTACTGCTATTATAAACAGGTTACCAACGTAATTAGAGCAGTGAAAATAAATGTTTTGTCATACCAGTGGTATACGGTCTGATATAACACGGTTTTCAGCCAATCAGCATTCAGGGTTCGAACCACCCAGTTTATAATCTAAGCTATGCAACCCTCCATCTCACGTCTCTATAGCCCTGCCTGCCTCTTCACTCTCCTTCAGTATCATTAGTGGGATGGCACAGACACAGTGGACCACACACTCACGCAGGCATATATATTTTAAGCTCAGGCTCAAGCACAAGGACATTGAAAAGATTGTAATCAGAGAAATAAATAAGACATTTATCCTGTTAAAGCTTCCTTCTGGATTGACATTTTATCAGTGAATGTGTTATTTAATTAAAAAATGAATATGCCACCAAGCATAGCCTACATTCAAAGCCACAAGGAGAGCAAGACAGCTAATGTGGTGTATTCTGCTGCATCTCCCTGCATGCTTTACGATTGAACTCAATTAAAAATATGTATTTTTATGGGATAGTGAGGTATTCTTAGAGCTCACAAAGCCCAGCAATAAGACCATCATAGGTAAGCCTTTATTACATATAGCTCTGGGGTGTTGTTAGAGAGAGGGTGGGGTGGGGCGGGGGTAGATGACTAAACCTGTTCTCAATGCATTTATCACTACACTGATTAGCCAGGGGAAATGATTTACAGCTCTTCCCTCTAATGGGAATGATTCAGAGGAATGTCGCAGGAGCAAAATATATTGTTGAGAGCTTTTTCACCCTCCTCTTTTCTTTGACTTTAATTGCCTAGGCAAAAGGCAAGAGAGCATTATCTTTGTATGCAGAGTCAATAGGGCTGACTACAAGTAATGTTAATGGACTCTGCTGGTCCACAACCTCCCAGGCCAGTCCCTAAAGTGAGACCTCTCCACCAGCCTCTTTAGGAGGAAAACGGGGACTTATTCTGGGCTAATCATTGTTTGAGCTCTTGTTTTTATTAATGAAACCCTCCTCGCGATGGTGCTGATAAGAGTGCTGATGCCACGGCCACTCTATTTCCCCCCGGCAGCAGCTTGTGGCTCTGTCACCATGCTTATTCATATAGATAACGTACTGTAGCGCCGTGTTATGTAATTGGTCTCCCCCACACATCCTACTTCTCATACTGTAGGACCCCTGTGTGTGAGCTGGTTTATGTCAGCATTTTAGGGAAGACTGAGTAAACCTTCCCATCATTTGTTCTCTTTCTGTCGCTGTAGTTTGTGACTGGAACAAGATACACTGCTTCCTCATGTTCTCATGTTTTGGAGTGTTCCGGTGTTGGAGCGTGTGTTTGTCTCTGCTCTGAGTCTGTTAATGGTAATGAGTGTGTAAATCAGAGGATTACCTGAGTGCTGGTTTCAGGATCCTCAGTTACAGCATAGCGATGTGCTGATCAAAGGCCTGTAACAGTGGAGCTGTGGACTCTGGGAAGCCCCTTGCTTTATTACAGGGCCAAGGCACACCGGCTGCCACCGGAGGTGTGGGCCCTGCTCCCATGTCTGATTGAACAGGTGAAGGGCTGGTCATGCATAATGAGGTCAGAGCAGCCAATCATGAAAGGGGAGGGATGTAAGGGGCAGGGGGAACCTGTCGCTGTAGCAGCCATATGGGGTGTGTGTGCGTGTGCATGTGTGGGACTCAGACTCCGTGTGTATCGCCAGGGGATCCTAGGTCAACCTCCTCTTGGTTGTTCCACTTCCTCTCCTCCCTGGTCTTTGACACGGTGTGTTTTAAGAGTTGTGAGGCCTGCAGCCTAGCTACCCTACACCCATTACACATTCTATTTTGGTGAGTGCATGGGGAAAGTGGAGCGCAGATCTTTAGCGATTTGGAGGGAGTGATTTGTTTTGCTGCACAAGTTGTTTAGTGTTGTGTTTGTAGTGCTGAGGATTTCCTTACTCCTCTTATTTTTACCGTCTAATGTTGCCATAAATCATATGTGGCACTTACCCCTGCGTGTGCTGCGGAGTGAGCCATTCCTCTTTATAGAGAGAGACGGGGTCTGTGCTTCGTATGTGTAAACATGGCTGCTCTGCTACTCAGTGTGGCCCAGTGTGTGTGATGGGAGCGAGAGATGGACATAACCTCTGGCTGCAGCTCAGATCCTCCTGCTGCTTCCAGATCTCTCTACACACTCACACCACCCACACACACTCACTCAGTCACTCACTCACTCACTCACTCAGTCACTCACTCACTCACTCACTGACTCAGTCACTCACACCATCTCTGTGTGTATTTGTGTCAGTATCCTTTTCATTCCTCTCTTTCTTCCTCCCTCTCATTTAAACTCACACAGAGACTGAACCTCAGCCACGGCATATCTGTTTCTCCCTTGGTCCCTCTCCCTCCTCTCCATGCTGTATATTGACCCAGAAAGTCATGGCGATAATTGGAGTACTGTACAGTATGATCACATGTTTAGTATTGTCAAGACGATACGTGTACAGTAACATTCTTCTCCATGTTTTCACTTCTTTTCACCTGGTGAAACATATTTGGCCCTAGTCATTAGAGAGTTGTGGGAGGTCTGCTCCCCAGTATCGATTCTACTGTCCAATCTCTTTTATTTTACACGGTTCTCCCACTCCCAAGAGCTCACCAGGTATCTATTCTGCTGTTTTGTGATGGAGGACTTGGGTAAATAAAGCAGAACATTTCCATTGATTCCCTGAAGATCCATATATTGATCCTGAAAGATCGGCTTATGTATTCCCTGTCCCCTCCTTCATCCCAGACACACACACACACACACACACAGACACACACACACACACACACACACACACACACACACACACACACACACACACACACACACACACACACACACACACACACACACACACACACAGACACACACACACACAGACACACACACACACACACACACACACACACACAGACACACACACGGACACACACACCATGGTAACCCAGTGTTTTCAGTCACAAATGCCGATGAGCTCATCATGGACTGCACATTAGTAAGTGTCTCTGAGATGATGTCACCCTATAATACTCTAACTCTCTGCTCTAGGCACAGGTTAAATATGCTCTCCATCCACCAGCAAGTTCCTTATACAGATCCTACTGTAGGGCCTGACAGGCTGACACTGACACCCTATACCATTGTTGGTCCTGGATGAGAATGATATCTCACTGTCTGCTGAGCATCTAATGCTGTAATGGATGGATGAACATATCTATGCTCTCACTGCTCTCAGAGCTTTCATTTTCATGTAAGGATGACTGACACAGGCACGTCACTAGAATCTGTCTGCTCTGCTGTGCCCAGGGGGTTGTGGGTATGCATACTGTATGTGATTGTTCCTCACAATACAACCTTAAGAAAATATTAAAACAAGTCCTACACCTTAACAGAGGATAGCACTTCCATGTGCTGAAGTCCACATTCTTCCACAGTCGTACCCAAATAAGCTATTTATGTATGTAAATGGCGTCACACACTCAGTGGAAACATAGCAGAGAGAAATGATTTAGCCTGATTTGTAATTCCCAGGTGCTAAAAAGGGTGAGTTGAGTAAAAATGTAAAGACTGGTGTTGGATTTTAAACAGGGGTGACAGTTAAGTCAACTGAAAGTAAAGTTTTCAGCATTTATTTGCAAGTCCCTTTAGTGTCTGCCAGAAAATTAAGAGAGAAAACTCTCCAGAATGCTATCTGATTTGATCTTGTTCTATTTTAAATACATTAATGTGACTCCGGCAGAATCAACTTTTTAAGCAAAGGTCACTTGACGTTTCATCGATTTAGCATTTTAATGTTATTTGCGTAGCCTCTCTCTCTCTCTCTGCGGGGAGATGGCATTATGCAGGCAGGGAGAGTGTGTGTGCAGGGATCTGTGTGCTGCTGGTAAGAGGCTGTGAACGTGGGCTCGGTGTAGCTCAGTGGAGACAGGGGACGGGGCCAGGCCTGCCCCTCTCTAATAAGTGTGAGATGCAGCCTAGTCAGCCAAGACTCCTCGCCTCTGCAGCAGCCAGCCAGTAACACCTATTACCAGCACTCACATTGGATATCCACGTGTTGTCATAAGTGGCCATTGTTGAAGCTTAAGGAAAGTTTTGTCCCAGCGAAGGTGTTGACACCTCTCCCTGTCCCTATTGATTCCTGGTCCTCTTTATTCATCTCATGGAGCTGTTGTCCTGGTCTCCTGCCATGTTTGGGAGCAGAACACCCACCAGGGGTTACCAGACAGGAATCACACACCTCTATCTGACACCCTGGGGAAGGAGGGATGAGAGGGAGGACGAGTGGAGGGGGGGTGGGGGTTGTGCTGTACCTGTTGGGTCTGTAATGAACAGGGTAGAGGAGTGTGGGGCGGAAGACCAGTACAGGGGTAGAAGGTCAGACAGCCCCTGTGGGAAGGTCCGGGCTGGAGAGAGGTGTGACATTGTTCTGTGTTTCTGTCATCCTGGAAGACAATACAACCCATCCAGCAGGAGACGATACTCACGGCCGGCCCACTCATTAGGCAGGATTAGGCGGCCGCCTATGGCAGCAGATTGACGAGGGCGGCATTTTCTGAGCTAAACTGACCAAGACGCACCTCCAACAACACATAAAACCTCACGTAATTTTGCCCAAAACCAATGACAATTTCTCTCAACCAGTGGCTAATGGGCTTTTTAGGTGAGCGCTGATGCCACCCTGTGATAAACAGTGCCCACTTTGTCAAAGGCAGGGGCACAAAATATGTTGCTAGTCCATTCCCAGCGCGCCTCTCCAGGGTGCTGTTTGAGAGATGCATCTCTGCAGCGCTCCACCAACATTCCATCAAAAAAATCATCTAACATAAATCATTTAGCAGATATAGGATATTGTAGACAGAGTGTGTGGCCTTTTCTGTAGCCCACAGGCTGAAGATAAAATGTATGACAATGTAATGAGACGGACACTTTTTACATCATGCAGGTTTCTCCGATCAAATAGCTTAACCTAAATTGTACCCAATCAAATAAAAAAGTATCTGTCATGTTGACAAACAACATATCCTAACAACAGGACAGGTCAAAGTAAAATGGACAATATGGAATGGACAATCACAACTATTGTCCAGGAGTTTCACCCCATTGTCATGATCAATAGTTTCAAGTTTCTATCTGTACATTTTTGACAAGCTGATCATAGCAAAAAAGAAAATACTTCTGCGCTTCCAGCTGTGTGAACACATTGCAAAGAGGCTCACGATAACTCCTGATAAAGTTGGGTAGCTGATATTCAGAGCCAAATTGATTAGTCACAGGAATCAGGACTAATAAAGCCAATGCAACAGCCTGTTTTACAAATGGTGGGCCTACCACATGGATGGGCATTCATAGAATTCCTTTGCAGTCAACATGGTAGGCTACACCCCAGTAAGCACGAGACGACGTCTTTTGGACATCTTTTTTTGTTCCTGTCCGAACCAGACGTCTTGGATTTTAGATGGGCATTCATAAAATGTAATTTCAGGCAACACCTCAGTAAGCACGGACCGGCAGTGAATCCGGACCTGGCTTGATTTCCACATACACTGACATTGTTTTTTGGTCTGGTCCATTCATAAACGTCTATGTTTGGTTCAGATTTTGTCCAGTCTGGACCAGCCTTGATTTTGCCCAAACATCGATGTCTATAACTTACATATTTTTTACTTTTATTCAGAACCAAAAATGAGCCTGATTTATACATCTGGAAAATACGTATTTTCAACATCCGCAAAATGAAGTATTTTCTCATTTCATTCATAACTGAAAATTAACCTGATTTCAACGTCCGGAAAATACGTATTTTTCAACGTCCTGGATAATATGTATTTTAGACATATGAAAAATACACATTTTCACCTTTTATTCAGAACCTAAATTGAACCTAACTTCAACGTCTGGAAAATACGTGTTTTACACATCTTTTTAATGTCATTTTGCTTACTGGGACTATTCTAGTTTAGTTGGGGTGGCATTTTTTTGTCTTGCCTAGGGTGGCAGAACGACAAGTACTGGCCCTGAGGATATTCATCAAACAGACAGGACAGGAGACCGTGTTCACTGGTATCAGAGGTAGTGTTATGGCTCTTTGTGATGGCTGTAGTGTTTGGATCAGTGGGTTGTTTCTCTAATAGAGCAGTTTGGGCTCAGGTTATCAATAACTCCTAGAAAGACTGAGCCAGACTCTCTGGTTACAGGGAGTTTTCTCTACATCTGCCATAATGAGGCCCCTGTCAACAGGAGCTGGCTCTCTGGACTCAATACACTGATTAGAAAAGAATTCTGTGTTAGGTCAGAAGCCTATGATTTAGTCTTGGGTGTAGAAGCCCATCCAGCAGCTTCCCTTGTGGGCCGGTGTTGGTAGTGCTTGGTGGGTGATGGTGACAGAGGCTAGGCCCTGACCCCACAGTGTGTAATGGTGCAGTGGAAAATATGCCGTCAGTTATAGGAGGAGCTGCCTGTCTCAGTGTGTGGCAGAGGGAGAGAGTGCGGTGACAGGAGCACTCTCCTGCAGAGAGGGCAGGTGTGTTAACCCCTCTCCCCGTCTCTCTCTTTCTGTCTCTCTACTCGCTCCGCTCAGCCATCCGCCACTCTCTCCTCCCGCACTCCGCCTTGACAAATGGCTCCTGACGGCTGATTTGTTGGTTGTCAAAAGTGGTGCTTGTGCCGCCGACGAGGGGGAGGTGGAGCGAGCTGGAAAACAAGCTGCATCTTCCAATTCTTCAGCTCCCGACACCGCTCCGCCCACAGAAACACACAGGCAGGCAGCCCACGGCAAGCCAATCTCAGGACGTCACTTCTTGAATTGATATTCCGTTGGTCTGATATAGAATGCATCAAATGAATAGCTGTTGATGATTTATCTGCGTATTTTAATTCAACCTCATTGATGTAGCTTTTCCTGTTTTTTCAAGTTCCTGTTGCACTAGAGATGTTTCAGTAACATCCTCTGCCAGTTTCAGGAAGATAGTGAATAGTTTGTCTCAGATTACTGTTATTATGAGTAATGACAAAGGAAGCAGGCAAAAAAGGGAAACGAGGGAGAGAGAAAGACAGTACGTTTGAAACCCCAGACATAAGTAGTGAGGGATGGGAAGAGGGCGGGCTGACCAACTTTCCTTCCCACCAGCTGCACCAGGATGTCCTGATAAGTTTATAGAGGAAGTCATCAGTGGAGGTCAGGGCATTTAGGAAAAACTTGGCATAAGTTCCCTCTCATGACAGTAGTTAGAACACTGCAGTGCCTGCCCTGCATTATTAGCCCATTCGATGGAGCCAGTAAGCGCTAACATCCGGTTTTCAGGGATACAGTATTTTCAACCGAACTTATAGAATTGGGAACTCCTCTCGGGCTTCTTTCTATGCCTGCTATATTAGGTTAGCCCTGCATGCACAGTTAATCTCACCAACACTCATCAAGGATTTTAGAAATCCTGTTTAACTTGTCCCTATTGCACAGAAAATGATTCCAGAGGCAGTTTAGTGCTAGTGCTCAATGTGCATTTTATTGCATGTGTTATCATGTTACAGTAACATGACACACTAAACCTGCCCCTGGGCTATGTGGTGACAGTCAACAGCAGCAGTCATTGTAAAGAGAGCTTTAGAAACGCTTCTAAGCACAGGTGAAAGTGACTAATGTGTACTACACACTCTCCCCTTTGTCTTGCTGTCAGAGTTAAGTGTTAATGACTCAAAGGTCACAGTGGAATAGAGGGGGTAGGCGCTGGTTTATTTACCCATGGTCTTATCAGCCCTGCCGTCTCCTTATCTTCTCTCGTCTCACCTCTGACCTCTAACCCCTGGCCCCGACCCTGTTTATCCTCCATTTAATGTGAAAGCCCTGTCTGTCTAAACCCAGGGGGAAGCTGACTGTCAGTATTATGGACTGGGTGTTTGTGTTTAGAATAGGCTGATTACACATATGGTATTGACTATTATGGGTATGGTATAGGTTCAGTTTAACACAATGTACTCAGGCTACATGCCCTTTGACCTCTTGTATTCTAACGTCAATTGACAAATCAAAACCCATATCACATTCAACATGTCACAATGGCTCTTCAGCCCATCATCATCTGTTGAACTCCATGATAATGGCTTATTGATAATGACTTATCATGGTGATTGTTTATGATAATGTGTGTTTAAACCCAGGCTGAGGTGATCTTGACTGTCTGTCTGTCTGTCTGTCTGTCTGTCTGTCTGTCTGTCTGTCTGTCTGTCTGTATACAGTAGGACAGGCTGAATAGGAGCTGGTTCCCATTAACTCGCACTTGTTCTTTTCTTCTTGTTTGTTTTTTCATGCTAGCTCTTCCTTTCTAACACATTTCAATAGAAAATCATTTTCCCTTTGAACCCGCGTCATAAAGAGGCACATTGCTTTGTGCGTCAGCCATCAAAACAGCAGAGAAAAGAGCACTGCTGTTCCCTGGTGTGCCAAGGCTGCAGTTGTCTTGTCTCGCAGCCTTGCCTCCTTGGTAGAGGAAGGGGTTAAGCTTTTATCTTATAAATACCCCCAAAATCCCACGGTCAATGACACATTCAGATATGCCGAGTCTGGCATTAACATAAAAACGAGGGCTTCTTATACAGTGAAATTTCAATGAAGGGGAACACAAAATGCATTTAATGAAATTCAGATGCTAAGGCTCCAGCTCCCATGAATCTCATTAAATGGGCTTTGTGCTGTTTTTCCATCTTCTCTTTGTGGAGAAGGTCCTCCAGTGCCTCTAATAATGTCTGAGATTTCATCATATAGCTGATTTAAAGAAGACAATGTCTGCCTTGTTCAGTCATTCCTCTCAGCGCTGACGCCATTCTGCCTCTCCAAAAGACGGCCGGGCAGAGTTTCTCCATGCAGCTCATGATAATAATCAGGCCTGTGGTGGCTTTCCTTTTAGTTACTGAAGTATGCAAAGTCCCCCTAACTCACTGTATCTCTCTCTTCTCTCCCTTTCTCTCACTCTCTACCTCTGCACAGGATTTGGCTTCATAACTTTCGAGGGCGAAGACGTCGTAGAGAAAGTCTGTGAAATTCATTTTCATGAAATCAATAATAAAATGGTGAGTCCACTCTTCTTTTCAATTCCAGGTTGGTGTTGAAGGATTAATGTTTGATTTCCTCTTTAATAGAGTGTTAATAGCAAAGAGTCAACGGTGTGTGTGGGGTGTACGTGTGTGTGGGGTGTACGTGTGTGTGTGTATGTGCACGCCTGTGTATGTGTGAGTGTTTGTGGGCAGGTGTGCGCACGCCTGTGTGTGTGTGTGTGTGTGTGTGTGTGTGTGTGTGTGTGTGTGTGTGTGTGTGTGTGTGTGTGTGTGTGTGTGTGTGTGTGTGTGTGTGTGTGTGTGCACGCGTGTGTGTGTGTGTTTACATGCGCGTGCATGTATGTGTTTGTGTGGTGTGATGTGTGTGTGTGTGTGTGTGTGTGTGTGTGTGTGTGTGTGTGTGTGTGTGTGTGTGTGTGTGTGTGTGTGTGTGTGTGTGTGTGTGTGTGCGTACTCGATGGGTCTCTGGGATGGGGAGCTCAGTGGTGTGTCCTGCCCAGAAACCGTGAAATTGTGTGTGTGAATTCCACCTGTCAGGTTGAGGGACTGGTGAGAGGAACCTGTCCTTCTCTTACAACCCCACCCATACCCACACCAGACACACACAGGCCTTGACTGCAGCCAGCCAGGGCAGGCAGAGAGTGTTGCTGGGAAGTCATTGGCAGAGGAAGAGTTCATTAACCAGGGATTAGAGCCTTCCAGGAAGCCCAGTAATGATCTGACTCATCACTCCTCACTGCTGTTGTCTTCTGCTTCAAAGCACACAGTCGAAAGTGTATGGTCATTCCGTCAGTTCAGCTAATCAGATGACTCATGCTCAATATCACAGGACATACTGTAGCCATCTGTTTCATGTCACATGTTGATGTACAGCAGACAGTTGTGAGTCTCTGTAGTGTGTGCCCCTCCAGTCCCCCTGGGTGTACACTGTGTATAGCCTACTGACTGGGTTGGCCCTGTGGCCTATGATAGGCTAGAGGGAATGCTGTCTTCCTGTCACTCAATGGGTTGGGACTCGTTCCTTTACTATGTGGTCTCCTTCAGGACCATAGGAGCTGACTGACAGGGGCGGTGTAGTAGAAACAGATCCACTAGGGACCGGCTCTCTCATGTATGACCTTACTGGCTCTCCCTAACTCAGGGGAAGGCAACTAGATTCAGCCGCGTGCCGATTTTTGTTGGTGTGCATGATCGGGGGGCCAGAACATAGTTACACTGAACAAAAATATAAACGTAACATGTAAAGTGTTTGTCCCATCTTTCATGAGCTGAAATAGAAAGATCCCAGAAATATTCCATATACACAAAAGGCTTTTTTCTCAAAAATGTTGTGCACAAATGTGTTTACATCCCTGTTAGTGTGCATTTCTCCTTTGCCAAAATAAACCATCCACCTGAAAGGTGGGCATATCAAGAAACTGATTAAACAGCATGATCATTACACAGGTGTGTCTAATGCAGGGGACAATAAAAGGCCACTCTAAAAATGTGTGCAGTTTTGTTACACACCACAATGCCACAGATGTCTCAAGTTTTAAGGAAGTGTGCAATTGGCATGCTAACTGCAGGAATGTCCACCAGTGCTGTTGCCAGAGAATTGTATGTTAATTCCTCTACCATAAGCCGCCTCCAACGTCATTTTAGAGAATTTGCCAGTACGTCCAACCGGCCTCACAACCACAGACCACGTGAACGACTTCGTGTTGGCGAGTAGTTTGCTGATGTCAATGTTGTAAACAGAGTGCCCCATGGTGGCGGTTGGGTTATGATATGGGCAGGCATAAGCTACGGACAACGAACACAATTTATTTTTATTGATAGCAATTTGAATGCACAGAAATACTTGACTCGATCTTGAGGCCCTTTATGAGGTCAATTTTTTAAGGTACTGTATCTGTGACCAACAGATCCATATCTGTATTCCCAGTCATGTGAAATCCATAGATTAAGGCCTAATTCATTTATTTCAATTGACTGATTTCCTCATATGAACTGTAACAACTAAGCCCTAAAATAGATTGTTTTGAAAATAGCAATCATTTCATATCTTCAGTACATTTAGACACAATCACATATCCATTTTCTTTTTGCGGGAATACTTGGGAACAGATTTATTAAATGAAACACATTTTTTGCTGAATTCCTGGTGATTTTAGTATTTTTTTACAAAATATACAACAACAAAAAGTATAATAAGAAAAAATAATAAGAAGAAAAAAAAGGCTAAAAACTTTGGGGGGCCTAAAAATATCTCCCGCAGGCCGGTTTTGGCCCCTGGGCCACCTGTAGCCATCCTCTGCCCTGTGTCGCTCTGTGTGTGTGACAGTCCCTGCTGATCAAAGCCTTACACAGCTCCCATAGGAATCACATAAGGACAGAGGGAGGATATGAGAGGAAAGGGGAAAGCATTGGAGGAGAGGAGAAGAGATGGGGAGATGAGAGGAGGAGTAGAGAATGGAGGAAGAGAGCAGGAAAGTAAAGGAGAGGAGAGGAAAGGAGAAGAGTAAAGGAGAGAAGGAGAGGATTAAAGGAGAGCTGAGAGACGGGAGGAGAGGAGAAACAGGCCTGGTTATCTGGTTATCTGAGCTGGAGATGAGATATTGTAGTCGTTCTGATCCCTCTCCCCTCTCCATCCTCATATTTTGCTCCCTCTCTTTCTTTCTTTCTCTCTCTCTCTCTCTCTCTCTCTCTCTCTCTCTCTCTCTCTCTCTCTCTCTCTCTCTCTGTCTCTCTCTCTCTCCGTCACAGACAAGCTGCTCCTTGAGCCCAGGGACAGAGAATGTCTGCCCGCAGTTCTATGAGACCAAGACAATGCTATCGATTTTTATATGATATTGCATCAAATGGTTTCATCGTTCAGGGAGCACCAAGCCAGGGCTGCTATTTCGTTTTCCCTGCAGTGGATGGGAGCATTGTTTGTGCCATCCATCGACTGGCTGGATTGAATTGGACTAGCAGGGAATTGCATGCGTCGTTATCATCAGATGAGTAACTTCAGAGAAAATGAGGAGAATAAAAAGCTACTTCAAATACTCCAGGTTATTTGTCTTGTTGAAAATAGCAGAAGTTGATGTGCTGCTCTCTCTCTCTGTGCTGTAATGAGATGGTTGAGGAGCGTCTCTAAGACAACAGAGGAGAGGGTTTGGGGAGTTCAGCTAGCTTCTTCCTGTTTTTCTTTCCTCTATTAGAATCCACTTGTGGAGCTTCAGATCAAAGCTGTATCTGAAGCATCATCTGCTAACAGCCTGTGCTGTGTGTATTTGACTTGCTAATTCCACTCATCGTCATTATTATCATTGTTATTATTAAGTGAAATCCTGTGGCAGGCAGGGCGTTTCCTGTATTCACACACTTTAGTGTCTCTGTGTGTTTTGATTCTTCTCATCTCAGCCTCCTGCCATCTGTTGCTTTTTATTGACATTTTTATTGAACCTTTATTTATCCAGGCAAGTCAATCAAGAACAAATTCTTATTTACAATGACGGCCTGGCAATTCCACAGTTGCATGATAAACCCTTCCTTTAATATGGGATATAGTCAACTCAATGCCAGGCGACCGTCTGCGAGGGAATGCAGCAGAAATAAAAACACAGGCCCTAGGTCCAGAGGTTTGACCTCAGTATTACAAGAGGATTTTTTTCAGGATTTAATATCTGAGTTCCCCCAATTAAGTAATTTCTGAAATGAACCTAATACATTCTCTCAATAGCCGAGATCTCAGATAATTCATAGATATCCACTGGACATGACTCCCTGTAATGTTAAGATTTATAAGAATAGCTCCTGGCGCTATCCCTTTGGTATACCCTTCCAAGTAGGCCTGCCATTCTGCTACAGACAGCACAGACAGACAGCACAGACAGAAAGACAGACAGACAGACATACCATTCTTTGCTTGGGAGCTCATCATTTTAGGGGTCCGGTGACAGTTAGGGTCAGTGCACATTGAGACGTGTTCTGATCATGGTGTGTGTGTGTGTGTGTGTGTGAGTGGATCCTGGAGGACTTACTTAATCACGCAGGGTTCATGTGTGGAGCAGCACTGCACTCGGGATGGTATATGTATAGATGGGTTGACGTAGTGGAAGAATGTGGGTGTCCCTCTGACCCAGTGAAACTACCCCCTCCTCTCCTACTACTCTCCTCCTCTCCTCTCCACTCCGCTCTGCCCACCAGGGGTGCTCCTGGCCTCTGGTGAGCCCCTTCCTTTCTCTCTGGGAAGTCCCATGTCAGGGTGACATGCTGAATCTCCTGTCTGGCTGCACTCATCTACCCAGGCCTTGATCTGCTGGTTGGAGAAGTACTGGGTCTGAGTATCCCCCTCTCTCTTTCACTCTCTCTCGCTCTCTCATTCTCTCTCTCTCTCTCTCATTCTCTCTCTCTCTCTCTTTCGCTCTCTGTCTTTTTCTCTTTTTCTCTCTTCCTCTCTCTCTCTTTGTAGCTCTCTCTCTCTTTATCTCTCTCTCTCTCTCTCCCTCTCTCGCTCCCTCTTCCATTCACAGCCTTTTCAGATCTGATTACTGTGAAGCCCCCAGGGCAGGAGCGAATCAGGAGCGAGAGAGTTATTGAGAAAATGGCCCCTCTCTCTCTCAATGGCCTCCTGATCACCAACTCCCTCGCCCTCATCTACGAGGCGGCCAGGAGACGGAGGCTGAATGACAATAAGGTCTCACCTCATCTCTCTAGATATCTCTTCAGGTGGCCTTGTATATCACCACGTGGTGGTGTTTGCTACAGACTAACACCTGTTCTATGCATTACGTTTATTTATGCTGTCAATTGGTAGAGGGGGTGCTGATTGGGTAGCTTATCACATAACCATTAGTCATTCAACCACACTTCCTCATGGAGAGGGTTCCTGGTTGGTGAGGAACATCTTAGTGTAGCAGAATCATAGTAGAACCATTGTGGGATGGTACGCCTCGTAGTGAAACCATAGTCTTGTAGTGGAACCGTAGTGTTCTAGTGGAACTGTAGTCTTGTAGTGGAACCGTAGTATTGTAGTGGAACCACGGTCTTGTAGTGGAACCATAGTCTTGTAGTGGAACCACTGTAGTGTAGTGGAAACGTAGTCTTGTAGTGGAACCGTAGTGTTGTAGTGGAACTGTAGTCTTGTAGTGGAACCGTAGTCTTGTAGTGGAACCACGGTCTTGTAGTGGAACCACAGTCTTGTAATGGAAACATAGTGTTGTAGTGGAACCGTAGTCTTGTAGTGGAACCGTAGTCTTGTAGTGGAACCGTAGTGTTGTAGTGAAACTGTAGTCTTGTAGTGGAACCACAGTCTTGTAGTGGAACCACTGTCTTGTAGTGGAACCACGGTCTTGTAGTGGAACCACAGTCTTGTAGTGGAACCACGGTCTTGTAGTGGAACCACAGTCTTGTAGTGGAACCACGGTCTTGTAGTGGAACCACCGTCTTGTAGTGGAACCACAGTCTTGTAGTGGAACCACGGTCTTGTAGTGGAACCACAGTCTTGTAGTGGAACCACAGTCTTCTAGTGGAACCACAGTCTTGTAGTGGAACCACAGTCTTGTAGTGGAACCACAGTCTTGTAGTGGAACCAAGAAGCTGCAGTGTGGCACCGTGTGGAGGGAACCGTGAGAAACTGACAGCACTTCAGCATTAGTGTGACATTTATCATGAGGCAGAGATTGTCATTCATTTGTGCAAACTTGTGTGCTGGGCCTAATGGGCTGCTGTTGGCCATGCTGATGAGCCCTGATGGATGACTGGTAGGACGGCCAGGGACGATGAGGGAGGGAGTGATACACTGTCTGTCAGTCAGTCAGCAGAGCACACACACTCACACACACACACACACACCATGTTACAGCAGCACTACACGCCACGCTGCAGTGCCTCTCTGACAGATGGGACCTCTCAGACACACTCAGCTTTAAGGAAACACTGATTTTGGGGCTCACTGGGACCCACTGTATTATTCCTCTTTAATTGCTATACACATCTGAATATATCACACAGTTTATTGTTTAAACTGCCTTAATTTTGCTGGACCCCAGGAAGAGCAGCTAATGGGGATCCATAATAAATACAAATACAGTGTTTTATTTTGTTTTGTATTAATCAATTATATTCTCAATTTCTCAAATGCCACTGTGCAGTGCTTTACAACTACAAGCCTGAAAACCTTGCCTCTTTTGGACACCTCTTCCTGAGTGTCCTGTGTTTTGTTGGAGGTGCTTTGAGTCAGAAGGTGATGTGTCCACATTGTCCAAGTAGGGAGATCGTTTTGGCACACTGGGGCAGGAAGAGAAACTGTGGCACAATGTGAATATGGTGGAGTTTGGGTTTGGAAGCAGACTGGTAACTGTCATCAGCTGCTGCCATTGGATTTGTAGCTAGATGTTTCATCTCAGCAGGTTGTAACAGAGTTAATTATCCTCTAATCAAAATATATTCACTAAACGAAAAGACCAGAAGGTACATTTCAGGAGGGAGAAAGCTGCCGCTCCAACTCTGAGTCAGGGCTGACCTTGTCAAAGTGACACAACAGAAGTAATGTTTTGAAGTAAAGCTGTTCTAGTGGGAGTAGCTTTAGCACAGAGAGAACTACATGCAGAGGCAGGGAAGTGGCAGAAGGAGAGAGAGAGAGAGAGAGAGATTAGAGTGAGTAAGAGAGACGTCTGTATAATCTAACTCAGGGGAGAGGAAACAGACCAGAGGCCTCACATTTCAGGATATCTATTTGGTTTCTGGCGCTCACTTCCCCACTGTAAAATAGATGTTCTCCGACGCGGAGACATATAGCTCCTGACAGATGTTTTTCTGCGTGCGTGTGTGCATGTTTGTGTGTGTGATGGGGGAAATATAGATTTCTGTGTCATAGGCAAAGTTGCTGTACATGTATCAATAATGACCACAGTCCCAAGTCTCTCATGTCATTTAATTCAAGTTGCAGGGTGATCTGCTCTCCTGGTAAACCTGGGCCTTTCTCATACCTTTCAGTTTACCTTCCCCCTGTGATTGCCAGTAGTATCACTGATTGGAGGGAGGCTAGGAATATGAGGGAACAGTAGGATGGTTCTGATGTTATAGTTAATGGCAGGTTGCCCCTCTCTTTGACAAGAGTCATTTAGTCATCCCTCCAATCGAAGCAATGATATCTGCTCCCTCTGCCACCCCGACCGCCTTCCTATATGAATGCGTAATGAACACCTATCAAGTAGTGGCTCAGATCTGTAGATGGGAGTAGTGTGCTGTTAAAATGGGCCCATATTTTAGTGAACTGCTTCAAGGTAATGTTCTTAAATGTGTCATTTATGATATTCCTCAATAGAGAATGATCACTGCCGCAGGGATGAATTTTCAGTTAGTGGTCAATTTCTTAGTCAGGTCCCCTGACATGGCCAACCAATTACTGTAGTGAGCAGGCAGGCAGGGAGGGAGGCAGACAAGAAGCACTGCTTCCAGCCCACACTGAATGGAGAAGGGAGGGAAGGCTGTAAATTACAGGCATGCCTCCATATAATGTATGTGTTACTTGAGGATCTGAATGTTGAAAGATATTATGTACAGTACCAGTCAAAAGTTTAGACACATCCAGGGTTTTTCTTTATCTTTACTATTTTCTACATTCTAGAATAATAGTGAAGACATCAAAACTATGAAATAACACAAATGAAATCATGTAGTAATCAAAAAAGTGTTAAACAAATCTAAATATATTTTATATTTTTAATGTTTTAATTTTTATTATTATTTAAAAAATATATATATATTTTTTTGTTACCCCTTTTTCTCCCCAATTTCGTGGTATTCATTTGGTAGTTACAGTCTTGTCCCATCGCTGAGCTTCTTGACACAATGCCTGCTTAACCCAGACGACGTTGGGCCAATTGTGCGCCGCCCCATGGGTCCCGGTCGCGGCTGGCTGCGACAGAGTCTGGACTCAAACCAGGATCTCTAGTGGCACAGCTAGCACTGCGATGCAGTGCCTTAGACCACTGTGCCACTCTGGAGGCCCAAAGTAGCCACCCTTTGACTTGATGACAGCTTTGCACACTCTTGGCATTCTAGGCTCCTGAGTGGTGCAGCGGTCTAAGGCACTGTATTTCAACCAGCTTCATGAGGTAGTCACCTGGAATGCATTTCAATTAACAGGTGTGCCTTGTTAAAAGTACATTTGTGGAATTTCTTTACTTCTTAATACATTTGAGCCAGTTGTGTTGTGACACACAAGGTAGGGGTGGTATACAGAAGAGAGCCCTATTTGGTAAAATACCAAGTTCATATTATGGCAACAACAGCTCAAATAAGCAAAGAGAAATGACAGTCCATCATTATTTAAGACATGAAGGTCAGTCAATACGGAACATTTCAAGATGCGCAGTTGCAAAAACCATCAAGCGCTCTGATGAAACTGGCTCTCATGTGGACCGCCACAGGAAAGGAAGACCCAGAGTCACCTCTGCCGCAGAGGATAAGTTCATTAGAGTTAACTGCACCTCAGATTGCAGCCCAAATAAATGCTTCGCGGAGTTCAAGTAACAGACACATCTCAACATCAACTGTTCAGAGGAGATTGCGTGAATCAGGCCTTCATGGTCGAATTGCTGCAAAGAAACCACTCTAAAGGACATCAATAAGAAGAAGAGACTTGCCAAGAAACACGAGCAATTGACATTAGACTCGTGGAAATCTGTCCTTTGGTCTGATGAGTCCAAATTTGAGATTTTTTGTTCCAACCGCCGTGTTTTTGTGAGACACAGAGTAGGTGAATGGATGATCTCCGCATTTGTGTTTCCCACCGTAAAGCATGGAGGAGGAGGTGTGGGGGTGCTTTGCTGGGTACACTGTCTGTGATTTAATTAGTATTCAAGGCACACTTAACTAGCATGGCTACCACAGCATTCTGCAATGATACGCCATCCCATCTGGTTTGGGCTTAGTGGGACTATCATTTGTTTTTCAATAGAACAACGACCCAAAACACACCTCCAGGCTGTGTAAGTGCTATTTGACCAAGAAGGAAAGTGATGGAGTTCTGCATCCGATGACCTGACCTCCACAATCACCCGACCTCAACCCAATTGAGATGGTTTGGGATGAGTTGGACCGCAGAGTGAAAGATAAGCAGCCAACAAGTGTTCAGCATATGTGGGAACTCCTTCACAACTGTTGGAAAAACATTCCGGGTGAAGCTGGTTGAGAGAATGCCAAGAGTGTGCATAGCTTTCATCAAGGAAAAGGGTGGCTACTTTGAAGAATCTCTAATATAAAATATATTTTGATTCGTTTAACATTTTTTGGTTACTACATGATTCCATATGTGTTATTTCATAGTTTTGATGTCTTCACTATTATTCTACAATGTAGAAAATAGTAAAAAAGAAAAATATATAATTTAAATGTGTAGGTGTGTCCAAACTTTTGACTGGTACTGTATATTGAATCAATATTTGACCCATACTGTTTTAGATCGATATACTATAATATAGTCCAAAGGACATTCTTCTCCTATATCAGAGATCATCATTTAGATTCAGCCGCAGGCCAATTGTTTCTTGAGCGCATGGTCAGGGTGACAGAACATAATTACAAATCATTTGTAGACTGCAAATTGACCGCAAGAAGCCCAGATATATTATTTGACTAAAACATAATCATTTCCAACCTTGCATTTGTAAACGATCACATACCGTGCTATCAAAAAGTATTCACATCGCTTGACTTTTTGTTGTTGTTGTTACTGCCAGAATTTAAAATGGATTAAATTGAGATTTTGTCACTGGCCTACACACAATACCCCATAGGGCTCTATTTTTATAAACCTAACGCAATGGTGAATCTAAGTGCAGGCGGTAGCGCTATAGGTTCAGGGATGTGTCGAGACTTGGCCCCTCACTGACCAATCAGAACGTGCTCCATGGCGAAATATGTGGTTGCTTCAGGTTGTGTATTTACGGTCTTTTATGTATCTTCTTGGAATCAACTCCAATTCCAATGTTAGTCCGTTATAGTTTGTTAAATGACTTACAGAAACGAAATAACAAAATGTAGACCTATCCCATCTTTGATAAATAGGTTAACTTGAACCCATTTGCAGTCCACATTGTTCTAAGTAATTGCATGGCTTCAATAGCATTCACACTGATAGGGGCTAGGCCTACTGTAAATTACATTATGGCTGAGCATGGACATTGTCAATAAGCAAGAATAAATTAATTATTGATAAGGCCTAAAAAGAGAACTAAAAATTCTAATTAATTTCGAAACAAAAGGAAACAACAACAACAACAAAGGCTAGGTCACATTTATAGGCACCATCATTTCTCCCCGTGGGCATGTAATATTAAAACAGCACAAACTAGGAGGCTTTTACGCACATCCAAAACTGGACCTGCATGGCTAAAATAGTGGGGAGTATTTTTTCTTAAAACTGCGTTGTTGGTTAAGGGCTTGTAAGTACTGTAAGAATTTCACTGTAAGGTCTACTACACCTGTTGTATTCGGCGCATGTGACATATCAAATTTGATTTAATAAAGTTTAACATTATTTTTTAATGACTACCTCATCTCTGTACCCCACACATACAATTATCTGTAAGGTCCCTCAGTCGAGCAGTGAATTTCAAACACAAAGACCATAGAGGTTTTCCAATGTCTCGCAAAGAAGCATTTGTAAATGGGTAAAAAAAAGCTGACATTGAATATCCCTTCGAGAATGGTGGTTATTAATTACCCAGTCACTACAAAGATACAGGCGTCCTTCCTAACTCAGTTGCCGAAAAGGAAGGAAACCTCGCAGAGATTTCACCATGAGGCCAAGGGTTACTTTAAAACCATTACAGAGTTTAATGACTGTGATGGGAGAACACTGATGGTTGATCAACAACATTGTAGTTACTCAACAATACTAACCTAAGAAGGAAGGCTGTACAGAATAAAAAATATTCTAAAATATGCATCCTGTTTGCAACAAGGAACTAAAGTAAAACTGCCAAAAAAATGTGGCAAAGCAATGACGTTTTTGGGAAGAGATTTTTTATGTACCGATTCCATGGTACGCAAGATTCAAGACTTTGTGCTTTTCAGCTAAAATTATTGTACATAATTCTTGCCACCAACAAGATGTTGAATATTTGAGGCATACAATCATCGCAACTGCATATTTTGTTGTGAGGATACAGAAGCAATAGACCATTTATTTTGGTATTGCCCTCAGGTAGCCTGTTTCTGCTCTCAGGTTCAGGAATGTCTGAAAATGTATAACATTGATCTAAAATTGACCCTAGAAATAGTACTGTTAGGAGATCTGGAGAGACTGGGTCAGTCAATTACTGATATACTAATACTCTTAGTAAAAGTATTTATCTTCGGATCGCAATCTGTGGATTCTATTCGATTAGTATGTATGTATTAAATGTATTAAATTGTATGTTAAACATCACAGCATAGTTGAAAGATATATGGTGCGTAGAAATCTGAAGAGGGTGGCCAGCAGAGATAGATGGGAGCGGCTGAGGGTTGGGATGTGGAATTGTAGACAAGTGGGAGTGAAGTTGCTGGGCAGGGGATAGAATGCCGATCAAAGATAAAAGAAAAAAAATAAAGTCAAAATAAAACATAACAAAAGTAAGTTTGAATGATACTGAGGGGCAGTGTTGTTACAGCTAATGCCTGGTTGCCTGAGGCTGATGCCGTGCAGGTGTTTGTACACGCTTATACACACACTCTCATTCAAATGCACACACGGACACACATGCACTCAAATATATTCAGTTGGCTGTTATGATTTTCGTTGTCCTTGAAGTCTTTTGTTTTTTGCATTGTTGTTTTCTGTTTTCCTTTGTCTTTCTCTTTTTTTCTGTTTTGTTCATTTTGTTGGTTGTTGGTGCATTGGGTGACGGGGGGCTTGGGGTGGGGAATGGAATTGTGTGGGGGGATTCTACATGTAACCAAAAAGGGTTCTTCAAAGGGTTCTCCTATGGGGACAGCCAAAGAACCCTTTTAGGTCCTTGACTGTGTCATAAAAAACGCTTTTGTACTCTATACAAAAATTGCATCTGATTCTGTTGGTGCAAATTATTCAGAATGCGGCAGCCCGCCTGGTGTTCAACCTTCCCAAGTTCTCCCATGGCACCTCGCTTCTCTGTACACTCCATTGGCGTCCAGTCGAAGCTCGCGGTACTTGCCTACGGAGCAGCAAGAGGAACTGCCCCTCCCTACTTTTCATGCTATGCTTAAACCCTACTCCCCAACCCGAGCACTCCATTCTGACACCTCTGGTCTCTTGGCCCTCCCACCCTTAAAAGGTTTTCAGCTCCCGCTCAGCCCAGTCAAAACCTTTCTCTGTTCCTAATGGTGGAATGTGTTTCCCCCTGAAGCTATGACAGCGGAGTCCCTGCCCATCTTACAAAAACATCTGAACCCCTACCTCTTCAAAGAGTATCAAATCAAATTGTATTTGTCACATACACATGGTCAGCAGATGTTAATGCGAGTGTAGCGAAATACTTGTGCTTCTAGTTCCGACCATGCAGTAATAACTAACAAGTAATCTAACCTAACAATTTCACAACAAATACCTTATACATGTATTTGAATATATGAATGAGCGATGGCCGAACGGCATAGGCAATATGCAGTAGATGGTATAGAGTACATCTACTGAATCTTGCCTATGCCGTTCTGCAATCGCTCATTCATATATTTTTATGTACATATTCTTATTCATTCCTTTACACTTGTGTGTATAAGGTATTTGTTGTGAAATTGTTAGGTTAGATTACTTGTTAGATATTACGGCATGGTCAGAACTAGAAGCACAAGCATTTTGCTACACTTGCATTAACATCTGCTAACCATGTATCTTAAATAATCCTACAGCACCCCGACACTCCAACCACCAAAACAAAAAACTATGCCTTTCGTGAACTAACACTCGCACTTGACTTTTTTTTTTTACTAGCTCTTGACTTTACTAATAGCTACTTTATTGAAGAAAAATGTCATTACTATGATTGTGAGATGTGGTTGTCCCACCTATTTTAAGATGAATGCACTAATTGTAAGTCGCTCTGGATAAGTGTGCATGCTAAATTACTAAAAAGTAAATGTAAAATGTCAGAATGTCCTGAATCGACCCTCTTAAAGTGTGATGATGTTTGCACTGAGTTATAAGTCATTTCACCCTTTTAAACAACCTTCATTGTCAATATTCAGCAGTCTTATGGCTGTGAGCTCATTTTTCATAAGTGAATAATCCCATGCCCTGTGCCCAGAGGCTTGGCATCACTCAGCTGACTGGCATTTTCACACCATCACTGCTTTTTACTGTTCAGCTGGGACTTGGAAGGCTATAGTGGATGATTCATGCCGTTTCCTTTCTCCAGCGTGCTAGCTCTTTTAAGTAGACTGATATAATCCACTCTGTAGTGCATCCCAGTGAAAAGCATGCCTGCAGGCTTGATAGAGGCCTGATACAGGGCTGATACAGAGCTGACACACCCATACACCACCCCACAACACCCACAAGGTTAATGTGAATGAGAGATCAATTGTGAAGGTCACGACCGCTGGCTAAATCCTGCCCTCTCAGTCTGGCATGGAGTCAGCTGTGTTTTAGAGATGGTGATGCTTACTAATACGCGTGTGTGTATTCAGGAGGGAAGAGGATGCTCTGAGGGAGCCTGATTGAGAGTCTCAGGTCTGAGTAGTGAACTCTTCTCTTGGCCCGTCTCATCCCCATGTCTTTCTGTGTGTGACAGCCTTCGCACACTCACTGCCAAGCTCCCGGCTCATTTTTTACAGACGACAGGAGAGGAGAGCTATCCCCTTGAATTACTGACACACTCCAACCAGTCCTGACTGACTCACTGCAGCCAGCCAGGGGATTCACTCCCACCCAGCCCGTGTGATTGGTGGATGGCCCAGCAACCTGGACGTGACAGTGGGCAGTGTAGTATGTTTGGTGGTGGAGGGACTGGAGACGGTGGGGAGGGGAGTGTACTCAATTAGATTTAGAATTTGGTGGGTGCTTATATTTGTCCTATTTCACACATGTACAAGTGTGTATTAATTGGAAATGTGTTTTTCTTCATTTACCAACTACCCCTGAGACACCCTCAGACAGTGGGGTCACGGGCCAGGGTCTGCCATTACCAAAAACGACCCTGGAGCAATTAGGGTTTAAGTGCCTTTCTCAAGGGCACATCAGCAGATTGTTCACCTTGTCAGCTCAGCGATTCAAACTACTAGATTTTTTGGTTACTTGCCCAACGCTCTAACTGCTATGCTATCTATCTTTACCAGGCACTTCCTGTGCTTGTTCCTGAGCTGCTATCCAGCTGAATACCACTCAGCCACCTAGATCCCTTTTGGACAGGAAGTGTGTGTAGGTGTGTGAGCACCATTCAGTGTGTAGAGACTTTTAATGGTTCTATTTGTCCCGCCTGGTTCCTCTTCACTCAGTAGGTCATTCCATGACAATTAGGCCGCTACTGCACTCTCCTGCTCTGCTCACCCCATCCCACACGTTACAGGAATTTAACCTCCCATTTGCTTTGATTGGAAAATGATGGCAGTCTGAAAATTGACGCTCTCGCAGGGTAGAAAGTGTAGGGAGGCACAATGGGGCTGAGAGCACAGAGCGGCGTCGCTAGCCAAGAGGACAGGAGCCCTGTGACAGCTACAAAGAGTTTTTCAGCAAACAAAGGGACAGTGTGTTTCAGTTGCCTCTGCTTTCTTTAAGCGATTGGCCCTCCAACAGCCACAGATCTTAGCGGTCTTACACTGCAACTTCTCTGGAGATAGCGAGCCTTCACACTAACACAGCACAGCGCTAATTCAAACACAGCAACCTCTCACTCTTGAACACCACAATTATCATTCAGCAACCTTCACATTTCGGCACTGACAACTTTTATTCTAACTCAGCAACTCACACTGTATAATAACTCTGTATAATACCCGGCTGTTTCTACATTGGAGGATCAGTGGAGGAGTAGTGATATTTACCAGGAGCCTGTCAGAGCAGAGGTGCAGCCCTGGTCATTTGTATGGATTCTGGAGTTTACCTGCACTGTGCTGTGGTATCCAACCCAACAGGAGAAGCAGCTTGTCTTGAGCAGTGGGCAGGATGACATGCATATGAATGTGAATAGCAGCAGAGAGAGGGAGACCCTGTTAAAGCTGAGGCTTTAGGGTAGACGCGAAGCCAGGAGGCAGACAGACAAACAGATGGACAGGCCTAGAGCCCAGGCAGGCAGTGGAGCAGACAGATTGTGCTGCGTAGTGAACACGCTCGGCCTACCAAAGAGAAGAGCAGGCGATAGACAAACGGCACAGACACGCCAGCTCTGTCAGCCCAGCCACTCACACAGATATGCACGCTCCTGTATATTTATAAAGCTCAGATAGATGTGTGGTAAATAGGATAAAGCTAGAGATGACTTTCTCACTGGGGTGGATGAAAACCACCCTCCCTCTCCCCCCCATCTCCTTTTCCCTATCAGTCTGTCAGAGTGGAATGTTATTTCTGTTCTGATCCCTCCCCCACCACTACAACCACCACCACACACACCACTCCTAGACAGGTCCTGCTCTGTTTACCCCAGCTGCTCCTCTCTGAAGGATGGATGAGATTGTGAAGTTTCAGAGGAGTTTGTGCCCGTGCGTGTGCGCGCGCGTGTGTGTGTGTGTGTGTGTGCCCGTGTGTGGATGTATGTGTGTGGTCTCATGTTTTTATATGTCTATGCAGATATATGTCTGCATGCAAATTATTTAGTGAGAGCACTTGATGTATTTCTCTCAGTGGTGTTGACATAGAGTACATATACATATGTTTACATATACACTACCGTTCAAAAGTTTGGGGTCACTTAGAAATGTCCTTGTTTTTGAAAGAAAAGCTAATTTTTTGTCCATTAAAATAACATCAAATTGATCAGAAGTACAGTGTAGACATTGTTAATGTTGACTATTGTAGCTGGAAACGGCTGATTTTTAATGGAATATCTACATAGGCTTACAGAGGCCCATTATCAGCAACCATCACTCCTGTATTCCAATGGCACGTTGTGTTAGCTAATCCAAGTTAATCATTTGAAAAGGCTAACTGATCATTAGAAAACCCTTTTGCAATTATGTTAGCACAGGTGAAAAATTAAAGAAGCAATAAAACTGGCCTTCTTTAGACTAGTTGAGTATCTGGAGCATCAGTATTTGTGGGTTCGATTACAGGCTCAAAATGGCCAGAAACAAAGACCTCTCTTCTGAAACTCGTCAGTCTATTCTTTTTCTGAGAATTTTTATCATTTTTTTTACCATTATTTAACTAGGCAAGTCAATTAAGAACAAATTCTTATTTTCATTGACGGCCTAGGAACAGTGGGTTAACTGCCTTGTTCAGGTGCAGAACAACAGATTTTTACCTTGTCAGCTCGAGGATTTGATCTTGCAACCTTTCGGTTACTAGTCCAACGCTCTAACCACTAGGCTTCCTGAAATGAATGCTATTCCATGCGAGAAATTGCCAAGAAACTGAAGATCTCGTACAATGCTGTGTACTACTCCCTTCACAGAACAGTGCAAACTGGCTCTAACCAGAATAGAAAGAGGAGTGGGAGGCCCCTGTGCATAACTGAGAAAGAGGACAAGTACATTAGAGTGTCTAGTTTGAGAAACAGACGCCTTACAAGTCCTTAACTTGCAGCTTCATGAAATAGTACCCGCAAAAACACCAGTCTCAACTTCAACAGTGAAGAGGCGACTCCGGGATGCTGGCCTTCTAGGCAGAGTTGCAAAGAAAAAGCCATATCTCAGACCGGCCAATAAAAATAAAAGTTTAAGATGGGCAAAAGAACACAGACACTGGACAGAGGAACTCTGCCTAGAAGGCCAGCATCCCGGAGTCGCCTCTTCACGGTTGACGTTGAGACATATATATATATATATATAGCATATACATAGCATATATATAGCATATTTAGACCTGTCACATCTCCCGCTGATATACATATCCTCCTCCTACAGTGTGGATATCAGAGATGTGACAGGTCTAAATATGCTATATGCTGTATATGCTATAAAAATTCTCAGTCTTAGGTCAGTTAGCGTCACCACTTTATTTTAAGAATGTGAAATGTCAGAATAATCGTAGAGGGAATGATTTATTTCAGCTTTTATTTCTTTCATCACATTCCCAGTGGGTCAGCAGTTTACATACACTCAATTAGTATTCGGTAGCAATGCCTTTAAATTGTTTAACTTGGGTCAAACTTTTCAGGTAGCCTTCCACCCATAAGTTGGGTTAATTTTGTCACATTCCTCCTGACAGAGCTGGTGTAACGGAGTCAGGTTTGTAGGCCTCCTTGCTTGCACACGCTTTTTCAGTTCTGCCCAGAAATTTTCTTTAGGATTGAGGTCAGGGCTTTGTGATAGCCACTCCAATACCTTGGCTGTGTTGTCCTTAAGCCGTTTTGCCACAACTTTGGAAGTATGCTTGGGGTCATTGTTCATTTGGAAGACCCATTTAAGACCAAGCTTCAAGTTCCTGACTGATGTCTTGAGATGTTGTTTCAATATATCCACATAATTTTCCTGCCTCATGATGCCATCTATTTTGTGAAGTGCACCAGTCACTCCTGCAGCAAAGCATCCCCACAACATGATGCTGCCACCCCCATGCTTCACGGTTGGGATGGTGTTCTTCGGCTTGCAAGCCTCCCCCTTTTTCCTCCTAACATAACGATGGTCATTATGGCCAAACAGTTCTATTTTTGTTTCATCAGACCAGAGGACATTTCTCCAAAAAGTACGATCTTTGTTCCCATGTGCAGTTGCAAACCGTAGTCTGGCTTTTTATGGCGGTTTTTGAGCAGTGGCTTCTTCCTTGCTGAGCGGCCTTTCAGGTTATGTCGATATAGGACTTGTTTTACTGTGGATATAGATACTTTTGTACCGGTTTCCTCCAGCATCTTCACAAGGTCCTTTGCTGTTGTTCTGGGATTGATTTGCACTTTTCACCACAAAGTACGTTCATCTCTAGGAGACAGAACGCGTCTTCTTCCTGAGCGGTATGACGGCTACGTGGTCCCATGGTGTTTATACTTGCGTACTATTGTTTGTACAGATGAACGTGGTACCTTCAGGCATTTGGAAATTGCTCCTAAGGATGTACCAGACTTGTGGAGGTCTACAATCTTTTTTTCTGAGGTCTTGGCGGATTTCTTTAGATTTTCCCTTGATGTCAAGCAAAGAGGCACTGAGTTTGAAGGTAGGCCTTGAAATACATCCACAGGTACACCTCCAATTGACTCAAATTATTTTTATTAGCCTATCAGAAGCTTCTATAGCCATGACATCATTTTCTGGAATTTTCCAAGCTGTTTAAAGGCACAGTCAACTTAGTGTATGTAAACTTCTGACCCACTGGAATTGTGATACAGTGAATTATAAGTGAAATAATCTGTCTGTAAACAATTTTTGGAAAAATTACTTGTGTCATGCACAAAGTAGATGTCCTAACGGACTCCTAACGAGTTTTAATGACTCCAACCTAAGTGTATGTAAACTTCCGACTCCAACTGTATATGCTATATATATATATGTGTAAACATTTGTACTTTATGTCATGTCAGTCTTAAGAGAGTAAAACAAAGTGTGTATGAGAGCAGAGAGGAGATGGCAGGATAGAGAGAGACGGAGAGAGAGAACACGCTCCAGGTGGAATGGGCTGTCTCTTTCTATCTTACTCTTTCCTTGACAATAATTTGAATAAAATTACAGAAAAACAAAAGTTTTCACTGACTGAGATGATGTGGGCTGTCTGAAGTGTTTGTGTGGAAGTCATGGTGGGGGATTCTTTCTCCTCCCTATTCCTCGGTCAGACTATTCCTGAATGATAAGACGCCAGGGTTAGAATCAATATGAAGCCTCACCACTAGAGGGTGCTTTTTCAGTGGTGCTGATTAACAGGTGACTGTGGTATTGCATAATAGGAAGTGGCTACAGGAAGTCATTTTAAAAGCCAATCTCTCATTTAGAAAACAGCCTGTGTGCCATCGATATGAGTCAGAAACATTTATTCTACTGTGAAAATTTACTACAAAGTTGAAATACACTGCTAAAAAAAATAAAGGGAACACTAAAATAACACATCCTAGATCTGAATGAATGAAATATTCTTATTAAATACTTTTTTCTTTACATAGTTGAATGTGCTGACAACAAAATCACACAAAAATTCTCAATGGAAATCAAATTTATCAACTCATGGAGGTCTGGATTTGAAGTCACACTCAAAATTAAAGTGGAAAACCACACTACAGGCTGATCCAACTTTGATGTAATGTCCTTAAAACAAGTAAAAATGAGGCTCAGTAGTGTGTGTGGCCTCCACGTGCCTGTATGACCTCCCTACAACGCCTGGGCATGCTCCTGATGAGGTGGCGGATGGTCTCCTGAGGGATCTCCTCCCAGAACTGGACTAAAGCATCCGCCAACTCCTGGACAGTCTGTGGTGCAACGTGGCGTTGGTGGATGGAGCGAGACATGATGTCCCAGATGTGCTCAATTGGATTCAGGTCTGGGGAGCGGGCGGGCCAGTCCATAGCATCAATGCCTTCCTCTTGCAGGAACTGCTGACACACTCCAGCCACATGAGGTCTAGCATTGTCTTGCATTAGGAGGAACCCAGGGCCAACCGCACCAGCATATGGTCTCACAAGGGGTCTGAGGATCTCATCTCGGTACCTAATGGCAGTCAGGCTACCTCTGGCGAGCACATGGAGGGCTTTGCGGCCCCCCAAAGAAATGCCACCCCACACCATGACTGACCCACCGCCAAACCGGTCATGCTGGAGGATGTTGCAGGCAGCAGAACGTTCTCCACGGCGTCTCCAGACTCTGTCACATGTGCTCAGTGTGAACCTGCTTTCATCTATGAAGAGCACAGGGCGCCAGTGGCGACTTTGCCAATCTTGGTCTTCTCTGGCAAAAGCCAAACGTCCTGCACGGTGTTGGGCTGTAAGCACAACCCCCACCTGTGGACGTCGGGCCCTCATACCACCCTCATGGAGTCTGTTTCTGACCGTTTGAGCAGACACATGCACATTTGTGGCCTGCTGGAGGTCATTTTGCAGGGCTCTGGCAGTGCTCCTCCTGCTCCTCCTTGCACAAAGGCGGAGGTAGCGGTCCTGCTGCTGGGTTGTTGCCCTCCTAAGGCCTCCTCCACGTCTCTTGATGTACTGGCCTGTCTCCTGTAGCGCCTCCATGCTCTGGACACTACGCTGACAAACACAGCAAACCTTCTTGCCACAGCTCGCATTGATGTGCCATCCTGGATGAGCTGCACTACCTGAGCCACTTGTGTGGGTTGTAGACTCCGTTTCATGCTACCACTAGAGTGAAAGCACCGCCAGCATTCAAAAGTGACCAAAACATCAGCCAGGAAGCATAGGAACTGAGAAGTGGTCTGTGGTAACCACCTGCAGAACCACTCCTTTTTTGGGGGTGTCTTGCTAATTGCCTATAATTTCCACCTGTTGTCTATTCCATTTGCACAACAGCAATAAATGTGACATTTATTGTCAATCAGTGTTGCTTCCTAAGTGGACAGTTTGATTTCACAGAAGTGTGATTGACTTGGAGTTACATTGTGTTGTTTAAGTGTTCCCTTTATTTTTTTGAGCAGTGTAGTATGATTTTAGTCATAAAGTCAGTCTCATCCAAAACAACATTTTGTGAGACTTATAGCTGTGGCTGCATCACAACGTAAATGAAGGTTGGGTTTGTTTCAACCCTGCCCACATGCCCACAGCTGGCAGCACAAAAGAAATCATAAATTCAGAGTGCAACTGCACACGACCCAATCACAAGGCCCGTGGTAAATTTGGGTGGACTTTTGATATCTCTATGGCTAGTTAGGGACCATCGGTAAATCACACAATGTACATGGACAATATGTAGAAAATTCCAATAGCTCCAAATTTCTAGTAGAAAAAATAGAAAATAACACAAGGAATAAATACACAATGAGTAACGATAACTTGGCTATATACACTGGGTACAAGTACCAAGTCGATGTGCAGGGCTGCTCACCGTCATGGTTTTGTTTTCGACCCACGGTTATTTTATCATCTATTGTCGCTCTGGATGTCTGCCTAGTTGGGGGCCTTTCTTCAACCCTGGATGTCTGCCTAGTTGGGGGCCTTTCTTCAACCCTGGATGTCTGCCTAGTTGGGGGCCTTTCTTCAACCCTGGATGTTTGCCTAGTTGGGGGCCTTTCTTCAACCCTGGATGTCTGCCTAGTTGAGGGCCTCTCTTCAGCCCTGGATGTCTGCCTAGTTGAGGGCCCCTCTTCAGCCCTGGATGTCTGCCTAGTTGAGGGCCCCTCTTCAGCCCTGGATGTCTGCCTAGTTGAGGGCCTCTCTTCAGCATTGGATGTCTGCCCAGTTGAGGCCCTCTCTTCAACCCTGGATGTCTGCCTAGTTGAGGGCCCCTCTTCAGCCCTGGATGTCTGCCTAGTTGAGGGCCCCTCTTCAGCCCTGGATGTCTGCCTAGTTGAGGGCCTCTCTTCAGCCCTGGTCTGTCTCTCCCAGTCTGGTACAGGTCTCTCTCTCTCTCTCTCTCTCTCTCTCTCTCTCTATCTCTCTCTCTCTCTATCTATCTATCTATCTATCTATCTATCTATCTATCTATCTATCTATCTATCTATCTGGAGCTTTGCTCCCCTACATCATACTCATACACAACATTTTACTGATTGGCTGTTGGACTATTTGATTAGTGGTTCTTGCTATGTTTGTATAATTATTTAGGAACGCTTTTATATGAAGTCGTAGCTCATTTAATATTAGTGTTTAGAGTTGTGTTGGCTACATATCTTAGATTGTTCTGTTAACTTTGTATGCTCTTAGTGCTGTGTTTTCTTTCATGTTAATTGATAGAGCAAGAAACGAACATGCTGCTGTTGCTCATTTTGCTGTTGTCTACCCTTGGCTTTTACAATGTTGGTGATACTTCTAGAGCCCGTTGCTCTGTGAATGAGGAAATATATGACTGTTTCCCCCTTGCGCCTTGGGAGAAACCACACGCTTGCTTTGTAAATGCACGCGAGAACTCTGCACATTTCTCCCAAACAACATGGGAGAAATCGGACTCTTGCGCTTAACATGTCAGAACTGTTCTCTTGGTCCTTAACCATGTTTCTGGACGTTACACATCTCCTATAATATGTGGTGTTAAAGACTCTGGTGACTGTGGATTGTCGTTCAAGTGCTGTCTGTAAATCCAAATGCTGTAACCCCCGATATAGACTTGCCATTATCTTGCAGCTTCTACTGTCTGGAAATGTGGTCTAACCCAGGCCCTGACATTTTTACCCCTGCCGAATTAAGAAGTCAGAGTGGCATGAAGTTTCTGCATATGAATGTAAGAAGTCTTCTGCCAAAACTTGATTTTGTGAATATATGGATAAAAACTGCCGACCCTGACGTATTTATGCTTTCTGAAACCTGGCTCAAAAAATCTATTGCAGACAAAAATATTGGCATAAATGGTTACAATGTTTTTAGTGCAGATGGTAAATCTAAGGGTGGTGGTGTTGCTGTATACGTAAAAGACAAGTTTGTGACGGTCGTTCTGACTTCTGTTACTAAACCTCAGCAATTTGAATATCTGTCTTTGACCTTAAATCTCGGCTCATCTTTAAATATTGTTGTATCTTGTTGTTATTTACCTCCATCTGCTACTGCTGGCTCTCTGGATGTTATTTTTGAATTGTTATCACAGCATGTGATCAGAGTTTGTCCTGATGGGTTATCTGAATCAGGACTGGTTAACATCTAGCTCTGATCAACTCTAAATTCTATGCAATACCTATAATCTCACTCAGATTGTCAACAGTGTAACTAGGTTGAATATAAAGTATCCTCTGAAATCCTCTTGGATTAATTTGGTCTTAACCAATACTCCTCATCGTTTTAATGCTTCTGGTACTTTTGCAAATGACATAAGTGATCACTGTGCTATTGCCTGTGTGAGAGATGGTAAAATTCATAAGCGATCTTCACGTGTCATTACAAAAAGAAACTGGAAGCAGTTTGATATTCAAGGTTTTTATTTAGCATTGAATGGAATAGAATTTAATTAATCCCTGATGTTGAATTAGCCTTTTCTTCGAACTCTGGGTGTTGCTATGACCCAGAAACTGAAAGCAGACCACTACCTTAAATCTACTTCGGAAAATGTAAATAATCCCTCCAAATGTTAGCAAGTAGTGAAAGGTTTGGAGTGCAAAAAAGATACACAGCTTCCCAAACGATTCTTGGTAGACACACAGATTGTAACTGAGAGAACTTCTATTCTGAAAGCCTTAAATCATCATTTTCTAGATGCAGGCAGTTTATTTGAAAAGGTTAAAGGTATAAATGAGCCCCCTGTGAATTTACCTGACACCCCGGTGCACTCCTTCGCCAGGTTCTCTTTCTCATCCTCCTCTGTTTCAGAAGTGTGTGAAACCCTGAAAGAAATTGGTAGAATGATGAACTAGTCTTATAGCTTGAGGGTAGAAGCTGTTCCAGGTCCTGTTGGTTCCAGACTTTCTTTTTTGGTTCCAGACTTGGTGCATCGGTACCGCTTGCCGTGCAGTAGCAGAGAGAACAGTCTATGGCTTGGTTGAGTCTTTGGCAATTATTAGGGCCTTCCTCTGACACCGACTGGTATAGAGGTCCTGTATGGAAGGGAGCTCGGCCCCAGTAATGTACTGGGCTGTACACGCTACCCTCTGTAGCGCCTTGCGGTCGGATGCCAAACAGTTTCCATACTAAGAGGTGATGAAGCTTGTCAAGGTGCTCTCAATGGTGCAGCTGTAGAACTTTTTGAGGATCTGAGGGCCCATGACAACTCTTTTCAGTCTCCTGAGGGGGAAGAGGCGTTGTTGTACCCTCTTTTCGACTGTGTTGATGTGTGTGGACCATGATAGTTTGTTGGTGATGTGGAAACAGAGGAACTTGGAAACCAAGGAACTTGAAGCTCTCGACCTGTTCCACAACAGGCCCGTCGATGTGGATGGGGCCGTGCTCGGCCCTCCGTTTCCAGTAGTCCACGATCAGCTCCTTTGTCTTGCTGACGTTGAGGGAGAGGTTGTTGTCCTGGCAACACACTGCCAGGTCTCTGACCTCTTCCCTGTAGGCTGTCTGATCGTTGTTGTGCATCATGAAAATATTGTCTCATTTACATTGTGTTGATTATTGCTGAGAGGGGATTCTTTGTCAAAAACAGAGTAAAGATGGCCTCAAGATGGAGCCTTCTAGAGGACAAAGTAACTAGGCTAATGCACATCGCAAGCTGCTCCAAGGATTTGGGCAGTTTTGACTCCCAAGAGCAGCAGCTCACTTTGAGCAGGCCAAGAACCGTCGCAAACACAAGTAAATTAGAGGCAAATGATTGTGTTCTTCAGGCCCAGTCCTAGCAGTTCTGCTGCCACCCTAGGCCAGATCAACATATGCCACCCCTGTGTCATGTATAGTATAAAGATCTGGAATGGATTGATAGATTAGAGTAGAGTAATGATATGTATCGTGGCACAATTGGTGCATTTCAGTTGAGCTTATTCAGTAGCACTTGGAAACGAAACATTGTTGCCAACTATTCTTTTCGGATAGTTACAATGTTGCAATCACTAGGCAATCAACTGCCTAAAGTAGGACACAGAGTTGTTATCAATAAGCTACATATATCACACATGACACTAGTCACGACCCCACAATAGTTCAAATTACAATAAACATTTATTATCAACCAGTAGAACTGTAAAAAGAGTGAGATATAATTTGTGCTTTCATAAATGCATTGCGCTTGATCATTGTAAAATAATCTTTCTCTCAATGAACCAGCCTTAACCGATTTTGTTTATTTACATATCGAATTTGATTGTCAAACATCAGTTTGATAATTTCTTCATTTTGTGGCCGCAGTCTTAGCGCAGTACAAACATGATTTTTCCTCAGACACACTAACTTGAGCTGTTTAGAGAAAACCAACATTGTTTTTCTGTGAGCTACTGGAATCTGGTTACGTCCTGTCTAGTCCCATCCTTCTTCCTCCATGGGGCCAGTAGGACTGACGTTTCCCCTTTTCCACTGTGTCCACAGGTAGAATGTAAGAAGGCCCAGCCCAAGGAGGTGATGTTCCCACCAGGCACGCGAGGAAGGGCCAGGGGCCTGCCCTACACCATGGACGCCTTCATGCTGGGGATGGGCATGCTGAGTGAGTATGGACCAACACTACTCCAGCACAGTCCAGCACACTACTCAGTGCCACACGGTAACGCACTCCCTAACACTCACTCTCCAATAGCTGTGCTATAGTAAAGGTCTCCATAGATGAATTGGCCAAACCATTGGTTTTTGGATTGCTAGACCTTATGGTATTAGATGGAAACCAATGTGCTGGTGATATAAATAGTCTAACTAATGTCATGTTGTGATAGAGGAAAGGGTACTCAGATTAACTGGGTGGTGCTCCTCATTGAGCTATTCCAAGGTGTGCCATTTCTGTGGCCACAAGTGGTCTATTTTTCTGGCTCTGGTGAGTCCCAGGTGGCCCTGGGCGTAGGGAGCAGGGCACCACATTATCAGGATAAATTAAGAGGAAAATTGGGGTAATGTAAAATGATGGATTTATCACTCCGTCTGTGTAACCCCTGCTGTGGGTAATGACGGGGACACGGAGGGGTGTCATGGGGGGGAGGCATCATCTGTAGGGAGCCAACTGTAGCTCTATCTCTTCTGTCCTCTCCTCTCCCTCATCACCATTCAGCTCCCCATCCCTCTCTCTCTCTCTCTCTCTCTCTCTCTCTCTCTCTATATATATATATATATATATATATATATATATATATATATATATATATATATATATATAGATATAGATATATACCTCACCTCTCAGCGGTGTTGCTGAGGGCATGACATTGATATCAGACTGATTTTACTGATGGTAAGAGTGAAGGTAACACCCCGTAAGTGGTTCTGTCAGCACCGTAGTTCCCCGTCAAGATTTCTTCAGTTTGAACTATTAAACAAGCGCAGTGAACTTTTCAGAACTTATTACGGATCAATGCGTCACTGTGGAGGAGGGGGAACACAGTGTGCTCCGGAGGGAGAAGTGGGGCTGTGGAGGAGGGGGAACACAGTGTGCTCCGGAGGGAGAAGTGGGGCTGTGGAGGAGGGGGAAACAGTGTGCTCCGGAGGGAGAAGTGGGGCTGTGGAGGAGGGGGAACACAGTGTGCTCCGGAGGGAGAAGTGGGGCTGTGGAGGAGGGGGAACACAGTGTGCTCCGGAGGGAGAAGTGGGGCTGTGGAGGAGGGGGAAACAGTGTGCTCCGGAGGGAGAAGTGGGGCTGTGGAAGAGGGGGAAACAGTGTTCTCCGGAGGGAGAAGTGGGGCTGTGGAGGAGGGGGAAACAGTGTGCTCCGGAGGGAGAAGTGGGGCTGTGGAGGAGGGGGAACACAGTGTGCTCCGGAGGGAGAAGTGGGGCTGTGGAGGAGGGGGAAACAGTGTGCTCCGGAGGGAGAAGTGGGGCTGTGGAAGAGGGGGAAACAGTGTGCTCCAGAGGGAGAAGTGGGGCTGTGGAGGAGGGGGAAACAGTGTGCTCCGGAGGGAGAAGTGGGGCTGTGGAGGAGGGGGGAAACAGTGTGCTCCGGAGGGAGAAGTGGGGCTGTGGAGGAGGGGGAAAACAGTGTGCTCCGGAGGGAGAAGTGGAGCTGTGGAGGAGGGGGAAAACAGTGTGCTCCGGAGGGAGAAGTGGGGCTGTGGAGGAGGGGGAAAACAGTGTGCTCCGGAGGGAGAAGTGGGGCTGTGGAGGAGGGGGAAAACAGTGTGCTCCGGAGGGAGAAGTGGGGCTGTGGAGGAGGGGGAAAACAGTGTGCTCCGGAGGGAGAAGTGGGGCTGTGGAGGAGGGGGAAAACAGTGTGCTCCGGAGGGAGAAGTGGGGCTGTGGAGGAGGGGGAAAACAGTGTGCTCCGGAGGGAGAAGTGGAGCTGTGGAGGAGGGGGAAAACAGTGTGCTCCGGAGGGAGAAGTGGGGCTGTGGAGGAGGGGGAAAACAGTGTGCTCCGGAGGGAGAAGTGGAGCTGTGGAGGAGGGGGAAAACAGTGTGCTCCGGAGGGAGAAGTGGGGCTGTGGAGGAGGGGGAAAACAGTGTGCTCCGGAGGGAGAAGTGGGGCTGTGGAGGAGGGGGAAAACAGTGTGCTCCGGAGGGAGAAGTGGGGCTGTGGAGGAGGGGGAAAACAGTGTGCTCCGGAGGGAGAAGTGGGGCTGTGGAGGAGGGGGAAAACAGTGTGCTCCGGAGGGAGAAGTGGGGCTGTGGAGGAGGGGGGAAACAGTGTGCTCCGGAGGGAGAAGTGGGGCTGTGGAAGAGGGGGAAACAGTGTGCTCCAGAGGGAGAAGTGGGGCTGTGGAGGAGGGGGAAACAGTGTGCTCCGGAGGGAGAAGTGGGGCTGTGGAGGAGGGGGAAACAGTGTGCTCCGGAGGGAGAAGTGGGGCTGTGGAGGAGGGGGAAACAGTGTTCTCCGGAGGGAGAAGTGGGGCTGTGGAGGAGGGGGAACACAGTGTGCTCCGGAGGGAGAAGTGGGGCTGTGGAGGAGGGGGAACACAGTGTGCTCCGGAGGGAGAAGTGGGGCTGTGGAGGAGGGGGAAACAGTGTGCTCCGGAGGGAGAAGTGGGGCTGTGGAAGAGGGGGAAACAGTGTGCTCCGGAGGGAGAAGTGGGGCTGTGGAAGAGGGGGAAACAGTGTTCTCCGGAGGGAGAAGTGGGGCTGTGGAGGAGGGGGAAACAGTGTGCTCCGGAGGGAGAAGTGGGGCTGTGGAGGAGGGGGAACACAGTGTGCTCCGGAGGGAGAAGTGGGGCTGTGGAGGAGGGGGAAACAGTGTGCTCCGGAGGGAGAAGTGGGGCTGTGGAAGAGGGGGAAACAGTGTGCTCCAGAGGGAGAAGTGGGGCTGTGGAGGAGGGGGAAACAGTGTGCTCCGGAGGGAGAAGTGGGGCTGTGGAGGAGGGGGGAAACAGTGTGCTCCGGAGGGAGAAGTGGGGCTGTGGAGGAGGGGGAAAACAGTGTGCTCCGGAGGGAGAAGTGGAGCTGTGGAGGAGGGGGAAAACAGTGTGCTCCGGAGGGAGAAGTGGGGCTGTGGAGGAGGGGGAAAACAGTGTGCTCCGGAGGGAGAAGTGGGGCTGTGGAGGAGGGGGAAAACAGTGTGCTCCGGAGGGAGAAGTGGGGCTGTGGAGGAGGGGGAAAACAGTGTGCTCCGGAGGGAGAAGTGGGGCTGTGGAGGAGGGGGAAAACAGTGTGCTCCGGAGGGAGAAGTGGGGCTGTGGAGGAGGGGGAAAACAGTGTGCTCCGGAGGGAGAAGTGGAGCTGTGGAGGAGGGGGAAAACAGTGTGCTCCGGAGGGAGAAGTGGGGCTGTGGAGGAGGGGGAAAACAGTGTGCTCCGGAGGGAGAAGTGGAGCTGTGGAGGAGGGGGAAAACAGTGTGCTCCGGAGGGAGAAGTGGGGCTGTGGAGGAGGGGGAAAACAGTGTGCTCCGGAGGGAGAAGTGGGGCTGTGGAGGAGGGGGAAAACAGTGTGCTCCGGAGGGAGAAGTGGGGCTGTGGAGGAGGGGGAAAACAGTGTGCTCCGGAGGGAGAAGTGGGGCTGTGGAGGAGGGGGAAAACAGTGTGCTCCGGAGGGAGAAGTGGGGCTGTGGAGGAGGGGGGAAACAGTGTGCTCCGGAGGGAGAAGTGGGGCTGTGGAAGAGGGGGAAACAGTGTGCTCCAGAGGGAGAAGTGGGGCTGTGGAGGAGGGGGAAACAGTGTGCTCCGGAGGGAGAAGTGGGGCTGTGGAGGAGGGGGAAACAGTGTTCTCCGGAGGGAGAAGTGGGGCTGTGGAGGAGGGGGAAACAGTGTTCTCCGGAGGGAGAAGTGGGGCTGTGGAGGAGGGGGAACACAGTGTGCTCCGGAGGGAGAAGTGGGGCTGTGGAGGAGGGGGAACACAGTGTGCTCCGGAGGGAGAAGTGGGGCTGTGGAGGAGGGGGAAACAGTGTGCTCCGGAGGGAGAAGTGGGGCTGTGGAAGAGGGGGAAACAGTGTGCTCCGGAGGGAGAAGTGGGGCTGTGGAAGAGGGGAAACAGTGTGCTCCGGAGGGAGAAGTGTGGCTGTGGAGGAGGGGGAAACAGTGTGCTCCGGAGGGAGAAGTGGGGCTGTGGAAGAGGGGAAACAGTGTGCTCCGGAGGGAGAAGTGGGGCTGTGGAAGAGGGGAAACAGTGTGCTCCGGAGGGAGAAGTGGGGCTGTGGAAGAGGGGGAAAACAGTGTGCTCCGGAGGGAGAAGTGGGGCTGTGGAAGAGGGGGAAACAGTGTGCTCCGGAGGGAGAAGTGGGGCTGTGGAAGAGGGGGAAACAGTGTGCTCCGGAGGGAGAAGTGGGGCTGTGGAGGAGGGGGAAAACAGTGTGCTCCGGAGGGAGAAGTGGGGCTGTGGAAGAGGGGGCAACAGTGTGCTCCGGAGGGAGAAGTGGGGCTGTGGAAGAGGGGGAAACAGTGTGCTCCGGAGGGAGAAGTGGGGCTGTGGAGGAGGGGGAAACAGTGTGCTCCGGAGGGAGAAGTGGGGCTGTGGAGGAGGGGGAACACAGTGTGCTCCGGAGGGAGAAGTGTGGCTGTGGAGGAGGGGGAAACAGTGTGCTCCGGAGGGAGAAGTGGGGCTGTGGAAGAGGGGGAAACAGTGTGCTCCAGAGGGAGAAGTGGGGCTGTGGAGGAGGGGGAAAACAGTGTGCTCCGGAGGGAGAAGTGGGGCTGTGGAGGAGGGGGAAACAGTGTGCTCCGGAGGGAGAAGTGGGGCTGTGGAGGAGGGGGAACACAGTGTGCTCCGGAGGGAGAAGTGGAGCTGTGAAGGCGGGGAGTGCTCATGTGAGAATATTAACTGCCAACTTATTTGGAGACACTCTTATCTAAATGAAATTGGAAAAAGCAGGACAGCGAAACATTCCTTTGTATAATTTGCATTTGGAAAAACCCCAGAGCCGGCCTCATTATTTAACTGTAAGGTTCTTATACGCCAAATCTCATTAAATCCTGTCCCTAGTTCCTTTGTTTACTGCACCTAATCTAGCCATTTATCTTTATTGTGTTGTGCCCGATGTATGTTTGCTGAAATTAATACACATTTGAACCTGGGCAAAGTATGGGTGTACCAGATGGATAATTGATTTTAAAGTGAATCAGAACTGTTGAACCATAAAATAGGTACATTAGCATGCATATTAATAACGCAAATAAGAGGGCCTGGAAGCAGCCCCGGGGCCAGATCCACTGACAGCCTTTATTTACAGCCTTTATTTACTGAGATGGCGGGCGGCGGAGACGCTAGGTTCAACACGCCAGAGTAATGAGTTCTCCCCCTTCTTCTCCTCTACTCCTTCTCTTCTCCTCCCTCTTTTTGTCTTCTGTCTTCTCAGACTCAGATCCTCCTAGTTAAAAACCCCTTTGTGTGTTTATGTACAGATGCCATATCTTAATTAGACCTAGTTTCACACAGCAGGAAAATAATACTGTAGCAACAGGAAATGTGAATTGTTATGTGGATTATAATTAATGGACATATTTCTTAGTGGTAGCTACATTTTTTGTTAGGGCAAATCAAGTCTGACATTTTAAAGTGGAAATTACACATTTTAGAAGCCTTTTTAAACCATGAATATTAGGGATGGATGATATATCTGTGAAAATATTGGAATCGACCGATATTAGCTAAAAATGCCAACATCGACATCGGCTCCGTGTCTAGTTTAACGCCGATGTGCAAACCGATGTCAAAGCTGACATGTGCATACCTATATAACGTAGGTACATGACGTAATGACACCACATACAATTTTGCGCTACACCTGCAACACAGCATTCCTAACCTAGCCCACAATGTTGCTGTGTGGATCAAGCAGTCAACAAGTCGAGCAGTCATTTGAAAGAGTTTCAAAGGTGAAATCTATTAACGCCAAGATAATTCATTGCCCTTGACAATCAACAATTCTCTGTCGTGGGTTATGTTGGCTTTCGCCGACTGGTCGAGCACCGGTACACACTACCAAGTGCGCTATTTTGTAGATGTTGCCCTACCAGAGTTACACAGTAATAGCGTCACAGCTATTAGCTTCACAACTGACATTTGGGCCAGCGATATCAGCCCCATGAGCATGCTGAGTCTGACAGCACAGTGGGTCATTGAGGATTTCGTACTGAGGGAAGTCGTATTGCATGCTCATGAATGTGCTGGTTGTCATACCGCTGATGCCATTTCAATGGCATTTGAGAACATGTTTGAAACTTGGAAACATGAACACACTAGCTAGCTCCATTCAAACAACTGACTCGAGAAATAAGCTCATCAACTGCGCCTGCAGCAGACGTGATACCCTCTGTCATGGCATTGAAAAGCCTGCTCAACAAAACTGCCGACACAGCGAAACTGTGAACAAGCGATTCGGTGGCATTCTCTCTTTACTGTGTCGCCGTCATGCTCGATGCAGGACTGCTACATCGATGCAGACAGGAAGAGAGGCCACGGACAGACAGAGCTGAAACTTCACTGCTTGACATGTATGATGAAATCCTTGTTGAGAATGAAACAACTGAACAAATGAACAACGAAACAGCACAGCAAGTAAGTGAAATAAATAGGTTTTGGTTATGTTTTACTGGTAATGGGGACATACGTAAATGCCAACAAAATAACTTTTTGGTCAGTGTGGTGTGTGTGTGTAACCTTTATTTAATTAGGCAAGTCAGTTAAGAACAAATTCTTATTTACAATGACAGCTTACCCCAGCCAAACCCGGACGACGCTGGGTCAATTTTGGGCCGCCCTATGGGACTCCCAATCACGGCTGGAGGTGATACAGCCTGGATACAAATCAGGGACTGTAGTGACGCCTCTTGCACTGAGATGCAGTGCCTTAGACCGCTGCGTCCATGTGTGTGTGTGTTAACTATTTAACTGTTCTAGAATGCTTGAAAGGCCGCAAACATTTTTAATATCGGTTATCGGTATAATTTTCTTTGACAAGGACAATATCGGATATTGGCCAAAAATCACTAATGAATATATTACACGTTTCCATTTCCTGCTGTGCAGGAAAATTACTGCAACAACAGGATGATCAAATTAAGATACACCATCTGTACGTGTGTAAATGCTTGCCCCCGCACTTCTTAACAATGACACATTACATATACACACATGCAGGCTGCTGATTGGGGTGACTGAATACAGTTGAAGTCGGAAGTTGACATACACTTAGGTTGGAGTCATTAAAACTTGTTTTTCTGCTAGCTGCGCCACCAGAGTCTCTGGGTTCGCGCCCAGGCTCTGTCGCAGCCGGCCGCGACCGGGAGGTCCGTGGGGCGACGCACAATTGGCCTAGCGTCGTCCGGGTTAGGGAGGGTTTGGCCGGTAGGGGCACATTGGTGCGGCTGGCTTCCGGGTTGGAGGCGTGCTGTGTTAAGAAGCAGTGCGGCTTGGTTGGGTTGTGCTTCGGAGGACGCATGGCTTTCGACCTTCGTCTCTCCCGAGCCCGTACGGGAGTTGTAGCGATGAGACAAGATAGTAATTACTAGCGATTGGATACCACGAAAAATTGGGGAGAAAAGGGGATACAATTTTTAAAATTTTATTTAATTTAATTGAAAAAAAACTTGTTTTTCAACCACTCCACAAATGTCTTGTTAACAAACTATAGTTTTGGCAAGTCGGTTAGGACATCTACTTTGTGCATGACACAAGTAATTATTCCAACAATTGATGACAGACAGATTATTTCACTTATAATTCACTGTATCACAATTCCAGTGGGTCAGAAGTTTACATACACTACGTTGACTGTGCCTTTAAACAGCTTGGAAAATTCCAGAAAATTATGTCTTGGCTTTAGAAGCTTCTGATAGGCTAATTTACATAATTTGAGTCAATTGGAGGTGTACCTGTGGATGTATTTCAAGGCCTACCTTCAAACTCAGTGTCTCTTTGCTTGACATCGTGGGAAAATCAAAAGAAATCAGCCAAGACCTCAGAAAAACCCTTGTAGACCTCCACAAGTCTGGTTCATCCTTGGGAGCAATTTCCAAACGTCTGAAGGTACCACGTTCATCTGTTCAAACAATAGTACGCAAGTATAAACACCATGGGACCACGCAGCCGTCATACCGGTCAGGAATGAGACGCATTCTGTCTCCTAGAGATGAACGTACTTTGGTGTAAAAAGTGCAAATCAATCCCAGAACAACAGCAAAGGACCTTGTGATGATGCTGGAGGAAACAGGTACCTAAGTATCTATATCCACAGTAAAACAAGTCCTATATCAACATAACCTGAAAGGCCGCTCAGCAAGGAAGAAGCCACTGCTCCAAAACCGCCATAAAAAGCCAGACTACGGTTTGGAACTGCACATGGGAACAAAGATCGTACTTTTTGGAGAAATGTCCTCTGGTCTGATGAAACAAAAATAGAGCTCTTTGGCCATAATGACCATCGTTATGTTTGGAGGCCAAAAGGGGGAGGCTTGCAAGCCGAAGAACACCATCCCAACCGTAAAGTACGGGGGTGGCAGCATCATGTTGTGGGGGTGCTTTGCTACAGGAGGGACTGGTGCACTTCACAAAATAGATGGCATCATGAGGTAGGAAAATGATGTGGATATATTGAAGCAACATCTCAATAGATCAGTCAGGGAGGTAAAGCTTGGGTCTTCCAAATGGACAATGACCCCAAGCATACTTCCAAAGTTGTGGCAAAATGGCTTAAAGTCAAGGTATTGAAGTGGCCATCACTAAGCCCTGACCTCAATCCCATAGAAAATCTGTGGACAGAACTGAAAAAGCGTGTGCGAGCAAGGAGGCCTACAAACCTGACTCCGTTACACCAGCTCTGTCGGAAGGAATAGGCCAAAATTTACCCAACTTATTGTGGGAAGCTTGTGGAAGGCTACCCGAAACGTTTGGCCCAAGTTAACCAACTTATAGGCAATGCTACCAAATACTAATTGAGTGTATGTAAACTTCTGACCCACTGGGAATGTGATGAATGAAATAAAAGCTGAAATAAATCATTCTCTCTACTATTATTCTGACATTTCACATTCTTAAAGTAAAGTGGTGATGCTAACTGACCTAAGACTAAAGATTAAATGTCAGGAATTGTGAAAAGCTGAGTTTAAATGTATTTGGCTAAGTTGTATTGTAAACTTCCGACTTCAACTGTATGTGTCCTGTTTGAACGTCTGTCTGTCTGTGAATGTGTCTGAGAGTGTGGCACTCTGATGCTGGAGTGTGTGTATGAGAGAGAGTGTGTGTGTGAGTAAGGTTTTCTTTCTGTCTATGGGCACATGGCAGCGGCTGCTCTGTATGCTCCTGATGTGCTGTAGCCCTCCCCCATGTCCTGCGCCAGCGGCCCCAGTGTCAACAGAACGCCACAGAACAGTATTCACGCCATGGCCTTTAAATACCAGCTCCTGACCCCCCCCCCCCCCCCCCACTCCCGGCATGTAGATGTGCCTTATTTAACTCTCTGCTGGGATAGTCAGCACACTGTTACCTACCTACCGCACTGCAGCAGGAGGCCCAGGTCAAACACAGACACACACACACACTGGCTAAAATATCTTAGCTATTCCCTTTTAGGGCTTTTACTGAACTCCATGTGGTTGGTTCAATCACAATTTTTTGGTGATGGTGTTTTCTACATGCACAGTCTAAATCAGGGGTCTCCAACCTTTTCTAGCATGAGAGCTACTTCAAAAAACATTTTACGTTGCGAGCTACTCATTTTCTTTCTAGCTTTCAAATAGGAACATTCTTCTCCTCTGCCCTGCAACTCTTCCCCAGGTTCTTAGTGTACAAGAGAAAGTAGTGCACTGTTTTCTGTCAATATACATGTTAAAATAATGGTTCATTAACAACTCTAAGGGGGCCCATATAAAAATATACATTTTTGCCCTGTTTTATATTTTGCCAAATGATGTTCTCAGTTACATTTTTCCTGGTTTTAGATTTTGTTTTGTTTTTCAGTCTTAAAATTAGAATTTTTCATAGATAGCAATGAAATTTGATGTTCTGAGTCTATTTCAATGCTTAAATAACATCAGAATATATATATATATTGAGAAGGTTTTGGGGAAAGTACACTAAATTACCAAATGTTTGTGGATACCTGCTCGTTGAGCATCTCATTCCAAAATCATGGGCATTAATATGGAGTTGGTCCCCCTTTCCTGCTACAACATTCTCCACTCTTCTGAGAAGGCGTTCTACTTGATGTTGGACCATTGCTGCAGGGATTTAATTATATTCAGCCACAAGAGCATTAGTGAGGTCGGGAACTGATGTTGGGCAATTAGACCTGGCTCGCAGTTGGCGTTCCAATTCATCCCAAAGGTGTTCGATGGGGTTGAGGTCAGGGCTCTGTTCAGGCCAGTCAAGTTCTTCCACGCCGATCTCAACAAACCATTTCTGTACGGACTTCCCTTTGTGCACAGGGGCATTGTCATGCTGAAACAGGAAAAGGCCTTCACCAAACTCTTGCCACGAAGTTGGAAGCACAGAATCGTCTTGAATGTAATTGTATGCTGTTGCGTTAAGATTTCCCTTCAGCCTCAGACCATTGTTCCTCCTCCACCAAACTTTACAGTTATCACTATGCATTGGGTCAGGTAGCATTCTCCTGGCATCTGGACTGCTAGATGGTGAAGCGTGATTCAGCATTCCAGAGAACGTGTTTCCACTGCTCCAGAGTCTAATGGCGGGGAGCTATACACCACTCCAGTCGATGCTTGGCATTGAGCATGGTGATGTTAGGCTTGCGTGTGCTGCTCCAGCATTTCATGAACGTCCCGACAAACAGTTATTGTGCTTTGGAAGTATGCTTGGGGTCATTGTCCATTTGGAAGACCCATTTGCGACCAAGCTTTAACTTCCTGACTGATGTCTTGAGATGTTGCTTCAAAATATCCACATAATTTTCCTACCTCATGATGCCATCTATTTTGTGAAGTGCATCAGTCCCTCCTGTAGCAAAGCACCTCCACAACATCATGCTGAAACCCCCGTGCTTCACGGTTGGGATGGTGTTCTTCGGCTTGCAAGCATCCCCCTTTTTCCTCCAAACATAACGATGGTCATTATGGCCAAACAGTTTTATTTTTGTTTCATCAGACCGGAGGATGTTTCTCCAAAAAGTACGATCTTTGTCCCCATGTGCAGTTGCAAACCGTAGTCTGGCTTTTTTATGGCGGTTTTGGAACAGTGGCTTCTTCCTTGCTGAGCGGCCTTTCAGCTTATGTCGATATAGGACTCGTTTTACTGTGGATATAGATACTTTTGTACCGGCTGCGTGGTCTCCTGGTGTTTATACTTGCATACTATTGTTTGTACAGATGAACGTGGTACCTTCAGGCGTTTGTAAATTGCTCCCAAGGATGAACTAGACTTGTGGAGGTCTACAACTTTTTTTCTGAGGTCTTGGCTGATTTCTTTTGATTTCCCCATGATGTCAAGCAAAGAGGCACTGAATTTGAAGGTAGGCCTTGAAATACATCCACATTTACATCTCCAATTGACTCAAATGATGTCAATTAGCCTAACAGAAGCTTCTAAAGCCATGCCATCATTTTCTGGAATTTTCCAAGCTGTTTAAAGTGTGTGTAACTTCTGACCCACTGGAATTGTGATACAGTGAATTATAAGTGAAAGAATCTGTCTGGAAACAATTGATGGAAAAATTGCTTGTGTCATGCACAAAGTAGATGTCCTAACCGACTTGCCAAAACTATAGTTTGTTAACAAGACATTTGTGAAGTGGTTGGAAAACATGTTTTAATGACTCCAAACCAAGTGTATGTAAACTTCCCACTTCTCCCTCCGGAGCACACTGTCCCCCCCCCCAACTGTGTATAGTGTATTTCTGTCAACCCAGAAGACGGTATCACACCAACTGGCTACACACAGAGTGATAGACAAGCTCGCGCACCACACAGACAGGGGCAATATTACTGGAAATTAATTGGCAGATATTGTGTTAGGTTTGTCTTTTTAAGCCAATCGTGGCTAACCAGGGGTGGGATAATGTCAATGTTGCATTGAATAGGTAATAGCTGGGAGCTTGCAGTGTCTGATACTTGTGAGATTTGTTTATGACCGTTTGCGGTGGAACTTGTGAAAAATGCATGTACTTTCAGAATTGTTTGGCAAGCTACTCATAGGTGGCCTGCGAGCTAACCTGTTGGAGACCCCTGGTCTAAATGCTAAAGTTGACAGTCAAACAGCAATGTGTGGTTTATTGTTGTGGTCATGGTGGTAATGATGCCGTCTCTTCCAATGATCACATCATTGCCAAATTCACAGTGATCTGGTGATGTGTTTTCTCATCAGTCCCCAAGAGGAAGGGTTGGAGCTCGTCTAGCCTCTCCTATTTCATTCCTGCAGGTCAAGTCTCCCCTCATCGCCCCTCAGCCAGAAGCAGCTTCTCACTTGGTCAGGATTAAATTGAACTTTGTCATGGGCAGCAAAAGGCTGATTGGATATTTATTACCCAGACAGACATGTTTCTTTCCCCTGGAAGTGGAAGAGCTGGCCTCTGAGCTGTCCTCTGTCTCTGTACCAACAGCCCTGGTCTAGTCTGGTCTGGTCTGGTCTGGTCTGGTCTGGTCTGGTCTGGTCTGGTCTGGTCTAGTCTAGTCTAGTCTGGTCTGGTCTAGTCTAGTCTAGTCTAGTCTAGTCTGGTCTGGTCTGGTCTGGTCTGGTCTGGTCTGGTCTGGTCTAGTCTGGTCTGGGGTGACGCTAAGATAACAGCAATCATCACAGTCATACAGTATTAATGTACCTCCAGAGAAACGATGCTGATACATCCCTCTTAGTATTTGTGTAACTCCAGAAGAGATCATTGCCAACAACTATATGTATTGATAATGTTTAGCTGGGGAAAGCAAACAGAAAGTGTCCGGTGACTGTACTGTAGAAAGTTAGTTGCAGTGTATGCTCACTAGAGAGAGCAAATCTGTTTGAAATAATGGACACTTTCACAGGGAACAGCAGACTAGTTTATCAAGTTATTACTCTCTGATAACCTTATTAAAGTAGAAGAATATCTGCAGTGAAACAGGCTTTTCCTGGTATTGTCTGTTTAATGCTATCATGTGTGTGTTCTCTGTACATTTACCAGTGGACTCTGGTAATTTGCTCCTGGCCTGAGGGAATCCCTTTTTACTGGCTAATTCAGTCAAAGTTTTGGCCGGAGATGATAACAGCTTTTTATGACAGATAAAGGCTTTGAAATATTCTCGCTAACAATGTGTTTGTGTGATGATCAAACATATTTTTCTTGATCTGTGATTCGATCATACCTTAGTGTGGATGATGATCAGTCAAACTCACTCACTCACTTACTCACCTGTTCACGCTCTCACGTTTCTCAGTATACAGAGGAATACACACACACACACACACACACACACACACACACACACACACACACACACACACACACACACACACACACACACACACACACACACACACACACACACACACACACACACACACACACACACACACACACACACACACACACACACACTGCCCAAACACACACTCTGTTTCTCAATATGTTCCCCCAGCTGCTACTGTTTGAAACCTGTCCAGATAATTAACTTGTGGGCTGGTGGTTGTAATGAGCGTCTTGACAGCAGAGGAACAATAAATCAGCTGCTTTTAACTTTGTCTTGTTGGCCCGCCAGGTCTGCTTCAGCTTCGCTCAGCCCCCTCACACACACAAACACACACACACACACACACACACACACACACACACACACACACACACACTCATATCACACATACACAGCTCTCCATCCTCCATCCGGCTGGCACTGATACAGCAGTGTGTGTGTGTGTCTCTATACACTGAGAACTGGCCTAATTTCCCCAGTGTTTCCTGGTGTGTTTCAACTAGTAACTGTTCAGCTGACATATTGTTAATTTTCCCATTTTAAGAAATGTATCAACAATGAGCAATGCAAGGGAGTAGACAGGCCCAAAATAACTTGTGAGCCCTGTCATCAATAAAAACATTCAGCGTCAGCAGTGGTAGCTAGCGAAGACCACAACAGATGGCAAATGAATTGCCACATGATACACACACTCATTTTGAAGCTGTGTATTTACTTACAAATGTTATTTAGATTTTAGTGTGCACATCACATTACGCTGCAGCACATGATAGATATACTTACAGTTTATCATCCAAGCCAATTTGGATATTGATATGGTTCCCAGTTATTTTCTCCTAGAGCCTCATCAGCTCATCAGTCATCATCAGGCTGGTGGAACAGGGAAGGTGCAGGCTATTTATTCATGCTAAGACATCATGACAGCTCTTGATGTGTGGCCTTCCTCAGTTGATTGGTTCACTTGATTGACTTTATTTGTAGAAAAAAAATACAAACATTCGGACCCAGAGGATAACTCATGAAAGCATTATGCAAAGTTTTATACTAAAGTATTCTCAGTGTGGGCCAGACATTTCCATGTCTATCTCCCTCTTGCAGAGGCAGAAAGTATGGTGGTTTTGACAATGCCTTTGTGCTGAATGAAGTCCTAAAGTGTTTTTTCACCTTTTATTTCTCAAGGTTACCCTAACATTGTGGCAACGTACGGTCGTGGATACACTGGATTCACCCCCAGCTACAGCTATCAGTTCCCTGGTAAGTCTGCTCTTCACATGTCTGTCTTAGAGCCCTGTTTAGCTCACCCTCTTCCCACACACACACACACACACACACACACACACACACACACACACACACACACACACACACACACACACACACACACACACACACATGAATACACAAACAAACGCTCACCAGATAAGCTGTGGAGTGAGTGATAAGTGTGTTACGTGTCTGGATTTCTGAACCAGCCTGTTGAAAGCTGCAATACGTGGTGTAAATAGCTTACTCTTTTTAGCCCGCGTATGAACGCCACCATGACCAAACAGCTAAAACGGAGGAGGGATGTTCAAGCCCTCAGCCTTTCTATCAATGTATGCAAATCCTTCTCTCGGGAGGCAGGAAAATGGCCAAAATTGTACACACAGTCACACAGAGTCAGATTTGAATGAGTTTTTATATCAAGTCCTATGTGCGTCAAAAACGAACAGACTTATTGTCTTAAATTAGCTAAAAGCGTTGACTTGGAGCCGGGTGGATCCCAGTGGATGAGTCCAAATTGAGCCCATGTGGTGTGAAGGTGAGCAGCTGTACCTATAGCCTGCAGTGAGCGGCGGGTGGGGGCCTCTGGCCAGGTAGATGTGGCGCTGTTATATAGCACGCCTTAGGCAGGCATCCTGTTGATTTCATGCTTTATTTAAGTACTTTACACAGAGTATGTTTGCCGCGGCAGACATCAGTCCCGCCACTGATAAGGCAGAATGGGAAATGTCTGACAACGACTCAGATCTTTGTAATAGGTTTAGAGGGGGGAGATACAGGTGTTCCACCCTGGGGTCAGACGTAATCATTTGTCGGAGGTGCCTGGGCTGTGAGCTGGAGGAGCACAGGAGGACTGGGGTGGAGGAAGAGAGGGAGGATGGAGGGAGGGAGGCCAGGAAACAATAAATTATTCATCTCTTCTTTGTAGAAGGATCCTACCAACATGAAAGATGTTCAGACATAGAAGTCTGCAGGGAAGGTTACCTATGATACCTTTACATCTCTGTCTGCATACAGTCAATACAACTCTATTCATCTATGGTTAGCAGTAGTGTTTGGCTTTATTTGCATTTGTTTCATAAGCTTTAATAGTCCAAATACTTTCTAGGGAAAAGTATTGGAACATTTTACCTTCACATAATACAGTACCTTCTGACATGATACAGTACCTTCTGACATGATACAGTACCTTCTGACACGATACGGTACCTTCTGACACAATACAGTACCTTCTGACACAATACAGTACCTTCTGACATAATACAGTACCTTCTGACATGATACAGTACCTTCTGACATGATACAGTACCTTCTGACATGATACAGTACCTTCTGACATCATACAGTACCTTCTGACACAATACAGTACCTTCTGACATAATACAGTACCTTCTGACATGATACAGTACCTTCTGACATGATATAGTACCTTCTGACATAATACAGTACCTTCTGACATGATACAGTACCTTCTGACATCATACAGTACCTTCTGACACAATACAGTACCTTCTGACATGATACAGTACCTTCTGACATAATACAGTACCTTCTGACATGATACAGTACCTTCTGACATGATACAGTTCCTTCTGACATGATACAGTACCTTCTGACATAATACAGTACCTTCTGACATGATACAGTACCTTCTGACATGATACAGTTCCTTCTGACATGATACAGTACCTTCTGACATCATACAGTACCTTCTGACACAATACAGTACCTTCTGACATGATACAGTACCTTCTGACATAATACAGTACCTTCTGACATGATACAGTACCTTCTGACATGATACAGTACCTTCTGACATGATACAGTACCTTCTGACATAATACAGTACCTTCTGACATGATACAGTACCTTCTGACATGATACAGTACCTTCTGACATAATACAGTACCTTCTGACACAATACAGTACTTTCTGACATGATACAGTACCTTCTGACATGATACAGTACCTTCTGACATGATACAGTACTTTCTGACATAATACAGTACCTTCTGACATGATACAGTACCTTCTGACATGATACAGTACCTTCTGACATAATACAGTAAGTTCTGACATGATAAAGCACACACTGTGTGTTGTTTATAACACATGTAGGCTCTATATTCTGAGTGTACAAAAAATGAAGAACACCTTCCTAATATTGAGTTGCACCCCCTTTTGCCCTCAGAACAGCCTAAATTCGTTGGCGCATGGACTCTACAAGGTATCAAAAGTGTTCCACAGGGATGCTGGCCCATGTTGACACCAATGATTCCCACAGTTGTGTCAAGTTGGCTCGATGTCCTTTGGGTGGTAGACCATTCTTGATAGACACGGGAAACTGTTGAGCATGAAAAACCCAGCAGCCTTGTAGTTCTCTACACAAACCGGTGCTGCCATAACCTGTTCAAAGGCACTTAAATATTTTGTCTTGCCCATTCACCCTCTGAATAGTACACATACACAATCCATGTCTCAATTGTCTCAAGGCGGGATCATAGATTTCCCCTGGATTCACCTGGTCAGTCAATGTCATGGAAAGAGCAGGTGTCCTTAATATTTTGTATATTACTCAATATTATTACGTTTGTATATTATTTTGTATATTATTACATTATTTGTATATATTACTTTTGTATATTACTCAAATGTAAACTTGTGTACTTGCTACGTCTCGACCGTTACCTCTGGAGGTAGTGCACAACCCCTGCCTGACAGTGGCCCCCTTGAAGCAGGGCAGTTTAACACTATTACAGTATAAATGGTAATAGCAGAGCAAAGTTTTTGCCTAAAATTTCAGTAACAGCCTGTGCAATGAAGCACTGAAAACTATGGAAGCCCATCCCCCGCATCCAAATAATGTCAACTGTGGATCATACAAATATAGATGTTTTTCATTTGTAAAGGTGGCACCACAGGTCCCAGAGTGGTGGTGGGGGGGGGGGGGGGTACCTGTCTGGGTATTGTTTTCCTGGTGCCCAGAGTTTTTCCTGATCTGGTAGTAGGCTTACCTAATCAACTCTGGACCCTAGCTGTAGAGTATGATATAGTAATAAGTTAGCTGTAAAAAAAATTGTTATATGGGCTATAATATGGGCTATGATGTGGCCTATGATAAAGGCTATGATGGGATCAAATGATCACGTCATATAAAATAAAAAAACTCCTGGCCCTAGGGAGGAAGAAAACATTAAAACGCTACACAGACAGAGACAACAACTGCGATTGGACAAAAACTAAGAAAAAAATGAAAAGTTCTGAGGGGCTGTATGCAGGTTGCAGGCCTTTGCATCTGTAATTAAAAGATACTTATACAGTATGCCATCACTATTGTGTTTATTGATTCATTCCAGTCAATCGTTTTGGATTAAAAAGGCCTGGGTAGACTAGCCATTCAAAGTGTAAACATAACCAAAAGGTATGAATAAATATAAAAGCGCAGGCCCATGGGAAACCTGTCTCCTGGTATCTGTGGGGCTGGGGTAGAAAGCCATGGCACCCACCCAGGCTGAGATATTATGACACACTGATGTTACAGTGCAGGTGTGTGTGTGATGTTTAATGATGACACACTGATGTTACAGTGCAGGTCTCTGATCAGTAGACTGGCTCAGTGGAGCAATGGGAGATGACGGGATGGGGAGGCTGGTAAAAAAGCAGGTGCAGTGTGTTTCCCCTCCCCCGCTGATCAGAGAGAGGAGGAAGAGGAGGGCACTGCGACCGTGAGCGGCGAAGCGTCAGGCAGACAGAGCGATGGTGGAGAGTTAACTTTTCACTCCCAGCTTATCCCCCCCTGGCTTTCCCTGTAAAATGATCCTCTCCTCCTGCCTCTACCACCACCACACACAGTGTATTCCTCTTCCAGGCAGCCCTCACCCAGCCGCCCGCCTGTCTCTCATATTGTCAATGACCTTGATGTAGAACATGGAAGGTGAAAGCACATTTGCTCGGTCCTTGTAGCTTTCAGGGATTTGCAGTAATCTCGGTTGCTTGGGAGGTTAAAAATTGACTTTGGTCAATGGAGTGGAACTCATTTTGTTTGAAGCACCCGCTGTAAGCCAGAGAGGGAAGAGGGGGGATATAGAGGATGTTGCATATGGCTGCATGTAGGCCACTGGCACTCATTTGATTAATATCTATGTTGTTTCTGGATATACTGTATGAGTGGTTTTATGGCGTCGTTAGTATTGAGTCATAGATTTTTTTGATTTATGTTTTTTTGTTGTTGTCAGTATTTGATTATGTATGGACTGGCTTAGTGCTGGTGGCTTTGTGGTTTAGGCTGGTATTTGACCTCTATTGTGACTGTGAAGCTTTTCACCTCTACTGTGATAGCTTTAGCAGGATCAGACATGCAATTAAGGGTTTGTTGGAATAGGCACGCTACTGCTTTAGTTACAGTACAAAATGTCTGCTAGTGGACTCTCTCTCTCTTGCTCGCGTAGAACCAAACACACACACATTTGGCTCTCTGACACCTATATCAACTGTATAGTACACAGATTCTCTGGCTCTTTCACACACATCTACAATCTCACTGAGGTGGTGTGTGAGGAGCAGTTTTGTGGCTGAGGGTATTTTTTTGCTGTGCGTTCCCTGGCCTTGTCACCACATCCTGCTGTTGTCATATATGTCAGCCGTGTCAGCTCTGTCCGGTGGTAGATAAGAGGAATGGGGACGCAATGTGCTACCGGACCATCCATCCCCCTCCGTATCTCCACCCCACGTTCCACCTCTCCTTCCCTCCACCACATCCACCCACACAGCCTGTCACTCAGAACCCCAGAGCACTGACGTTTTAAGTCTTAAATCAGGAGGAAGCATGTGTCACTATAAACTTACTCCAACCCAGCAGGGAATAGATGAAACCTTCAGTAAAGGCAGGGGCTGGACCGGAGAGACAGAGGACCAATTGTGACTGGGGGTCAGGGGTGACAGTTTGTTCCCACCCTGGTTGCCATGGCACCACCTCCTCCAACCTGATCCCCCATCATCAAAGGTGATGAGAGAGGAAATAACACCCGCCACGTCCTCCTTTCTTTCTCTGTTTTATTCAAGCACGCCGAAGCGCTGTGATGTCATTATGGAAATAAGCCATCTGGAAGAAGTGTTTGGGAATGCAAAGGTGGCACAAGTTATTGTGTTCTCCTGCATAGATGTCTCTCCCATTTCAAAGATGAAGATTCTTCTGACTTTCATTTCAGCGAGGGCTGTTGTTTGAAGCCCTGGGCGTGTATTGATGTGTACGTAGGCATATACACACACACAATCATAAAGATGCAGCATGTCAAGGTCGCAGCGACGTAGGGGATTCTGTGGAAATAAACCAGTGGCCTTCACTCCTTCTTCTGGCAAACGTAGGCATGCATACAGGCGCATGCACAGAAACACACACACACACACACACACAGAGTACCTCGGTCACACACCACATACACACACAGTCATATCAGATATCTATCAAACATCAAACATAGCCATGCATAATGTATGTACAATTAAATGCACACACACACATTCACAAACAAATGCCTCCACACACCATGACCCCAGGCCAGTGTTCTCATTAAAAGGACTTCATACCCTGAAATGTGATGTGGATAGAGATGGTGGATGAGGGTGTTAAATGCAGATCCATACTAATGGTACTAATGAAACACCTCACCATCGCCACCTACTCAGCCGTCTGTTCCACACAGCTATTTACTACATCTGGATCCCTTAGTAAATGTGTTTGTGCATACCTTGTGAAAGGAGACAAAGAGAGGAAAGGAAAGGAGAAAAGAGAAGAAAATAAAAGAGATGTGGAGAGGAATAGAGAGGAGAAGAAAGGAGTGCTGGAGTGACTGTCGCAGGCGAGTGCTCCCAGGGGCCACTGGGAGGGAGGGAGGGAGGGAGGGAGGGAGGGAGGGAGGGAGGAGAGTCTAGAGAGTGGATGGTCTGTATGTAAGCAGATGGGCCGCCTGACGCCACACTGACTCACAGATTGTCTCTAATTGAAAAGGCTGCTTATTAATCCAATGGGTGTGTGGAAGCAGGGGCCCTCTACGAGTCACAGGTCTTAAAATAGGGCCTGACGAGGGCGATCATCTGCACACTCACACAGCACTTCTCTTTGGCCCATGGCTCTGTCATCACTAACTTCTGCAGGTCTGACGTCAGTCGGCAGCGCTGTGTCACAGCCTAAGTAGCTTTGTGTAGCCCTGCAGGCTGGTCCCAGGTCAGCTCTACAGCTTTACCTGTGTCTCTCCTCTCTCTGTCAACGCATACTGATGTGAGAACCCAGTGCAGTGTGCTGTTGGCTGTCCTAGCAGGGCTCTGCAGGCTGTGTGTCTATATGGAGCCACACAGGGTCTTATGGATAAGGAATCTCCAGCCCAGTGTGTAGGTGGGATGGGAGTAGGGCTGTTGTGCCCTTCTCCCTGAGTGTGCAGTGCATTCCGAAGCCTCTCTCACTCACATGGCTCTCAGTCGCGTGATCGGATCGTTCTCACAGGCTACAAGTCAGACACATCAGGGACACAACTGCGCGCGTCCTTATCCAATTCCGAGGCGCATATTGAAGATATTGGAAGAACTGTCCACATTGACTTTTCGTCAGCCAACAAGATGAGTAGGCCTAATGAACCGCAAAAGCACTAGCCTATGTCAATTTACTAGCCCCCATAGTACAAAAGTCGATTTATTCCGTGTGAGAAATAAATATTCCAAACATAGTCTGGGACAGTTGTGGGATACGATAGATTCCAAATTAATACAACCACTAGCATCAAAAAACATGTTTTACACAATGTGGCTGACGCAACAGATCAGAACGTTTAGCTTAAAATGTTGATATAGTATTAGGCTATTTCTTCACATTATAAGCGCAGCAATGCGCACATGGTAGTAGGCTATAAGCGCAAATGTTCCATTAGCGGGAAAACACCCTTATTAGAAGTGACCGCAAATGCGATTATGCATGTAATGCTTTGATTATAAAGGTACATTTTTGTGGAGAATATTATCTTCCCCAAAGTTGAAACTCAAGGGCTGCTTATGTGTGCCAGTTAGGCTCTACACCGCTTGTAAAGCGGATTAATATGCTTAATTTTAAGAAGTTATTTGGACACTTTAGTTGTGATACAAACCTATGGGCTAGGCTACATGAGGACTATGATTTGAACAAGTCGCAAAAAAAGCCATTGTTTCTTATGCTGGGCATCATTCAAAAGTGATAATATATAATTCACAAGTTGTCTGACATTGTCACCCATCAGACTATTCTTGATTTAATCTTGTCTTTACATAAACAGTTGAAGTCAGAAGTTTACATACACTTAGGTTAGAGTCATTAAAACTCGTTTTTCAACCACTCCACAAAGCTCTTCTTAACAAACTATAGTTTTGGCAAGTCGGTTAGGACATCTACTGTGTGCATGACTGTAAAGGTTCTCGTGGGCTGAAGGAAGAGTGGACCAAGGTGCAGCGTTTAAAGTGTTCATGATTTAATCCAAAAAAACAAATCAAACAAAAAACAAGAGAACGAAAGCGAAACAGTTCTGTCTGGTGCAGACACAAAACAGAAAACAACTACCCACAAAACACAGGTGGAAAAAGGCTACCTAAGTATGGTTCTCAATCAGAGACAACGATAGACAGCTGCCTCTGATTAGACAGCTGCCCCTGAGAACCACACCCGACCAAACACATAGAAATAGACAACATAGAACAAAAACATAGAATGCCCACCCCAACTCACGCCCTGACCAACCAAATTAGAGACATAAAAAGGATCTCTAAGGTCAGGGCGTGACAATGATACAAGTAATTTTCACAACAATTGTTTACAGACAGATTATTTCACTTATAATTCACTGTATAACAATTCTAGTGAGTCAGAAGTTTACATACACTAAGTTAAGTTGTAAGTAAGTTGACTGTGCCTTTAAACAGCTTGGAAAATTCCAGAAAATTATGTCATGGCTTTAGAAGCTTCTAATAGGCTAACTGACATAATTTGAGTCAATTGGAGGTGTACCTGTGGATGTATTTCAAGGCCTATCTTCAAACTCAGTGCCTCTTTGCTTGACATCATGAGAATATCAAAAGAAATCAGCCAAGACCTCAAAAAAAGTATTGTAGACCTCCACAAGTCTGGTTCATCCTTGGGAGCAATATCCAAACGCCTGAAGGTACCAATTTCATCTGTACAAACAATAGTACGCAAGTATAAACACCATGGGACCACGCAGCTGTCATACCGCTCAGGGAGGAGACGCGTTCTGTTTCCTAGAGATGAACGTACTTTGGTGTAAAAAGTGCAAATCAATTCCTGAACAACAGCAAAGGACCTTGTGAAGATGCTGGAGGAAACAGGTACAAACGTATCTATATCCACAGTAAAACGAGTCCTATATCGACATAACCTGAAAGGCCGCTCAGCGAGGGAGAAGCCACTGTTCCAAAACCGCCATTAAAAAAAAGCCAGACTACAGTTTGCAACTGCACATGGGGACAAAGATCGTACTTTTTGGAGAAATGTCCTCTGGTCTGATTAAACAAAAATAGAACTGTTTGGCCATAATGACCATCGTTATGTTTGGAGGTAAAAGAGGGAGGGTTGCAAGCCGAAGCACACCATCCCAACCGTGAAGCACAGGGGTGGCAGCATCATGTTGTGGAGGTGCTTTGCTGCAGGAGGAACTGATGCACTTCACAAAATAGATGGCATCATGAGGGTGGGAAATGATGTGTATATATTGAATCAGCATCTCATGACATCAGTCTTTGTTTTGATTTAGAATGGACCATTATCAAGCATCATGCACGAAACAGGGGCAGGGGGGAAAATACATGTCATCTATACACTTAAATAGCGAATGGAGGACACTTTTCCCGTGGTTCATTTTCATGCCAGGTAGGTAGGCTATACTCCTGTTTTAAAGATAAGCAATGTGCTTAATATTAGGAAAGTGGAGAAATAAGTCTAGCCTATAGAAATCTGATGGGATCCTCCTCTTTTTAGTAGAAGCCATCACTCTGTTTTCTCTTGCAATTGCATAGCCTGTAGAAATGTTGCACAACACGAGCTCATGAGCTCTCAAGAAGTGTTTGATTAGATTTTTGATTACATTTGCATTGTTGTCAGAGTGATTAGAGGGACAATAGAGTGCTGAGTACCTGTCAGTTAACAATGTTGGTAGGCTACTGATGACCATCAGCAGCATCAGAATTTGGACAAGCCTGATTACCGTGACTAAACGGTCATGTGGAATTTGACTGCCTTCAAGACTCGTGACCGCCGGTGTGGCGGTAATATGGTAATAAGGACAACTCAGAGTATGCTATTCTGTTCTTCTGAAATAGACTACATTTTCTTCATATCATGCTTCTTTAGACCTGTCTAAAATAAATAATGGATCTATTGTGAAGGTGTAGGCTATATTACATGGATTTATTAGACTTAAAATGTAGATGTTCCAAAGGTCAACATCAGTGGCTTGTAGTGGAAGAAGATGCTAAATGTATTTATGTTAATTAACGGTCAATTACCATGAAACCAACAGTTATTTGCTTGACAACCACCGTCTGACGAAGTTTCGTGACCGCCACAGCCCTAGTTGGGAGGGGAGGAGGAGTGAGCAGCAACGGGGAAGGGAACCGCGGTGTGCCAGTGTCTCTGTACCTGGCTAATTCTCAGTGACAGGCAGGCCGTGTGGTAGGCCCTGGCATGAGCCATTGGGAGAGGCTACGTTCATCAGCTCCCAGGTCTTAATCCTCAGTGTGAGCTGCAGACAGATCAGTGATGCCGCCAGACAGCAACGGCACACTGTGGAGCCTGATGTCCCAGGGCCTGCTGTAGTTAAGATGAGCTGCTGTGACAGAGGCAGACAGAGGAGACAGTGTTGCTGTTATCCCAGTGTTCTCTATTGAGCCACTGGACTGGAACAAAACCTGCTCTGCCTTTGGCTACAGACCTACAGGAGAGGAGAGGAGGAGAGCAAGATTGTGATGTTATGAGACTGAGTAGTCTCCTCTTTTTTCTTCTCATTGAGGTCATGCACTATCCCAGCGTTCCAAACTCAGCAAGTGCCCTCCTCCCGCCTTCACTCCTCTCTTCTTTTCTCTCTTCTCCTCCCTCCTGTAGACAGCACTAATGGTTCTCCAGTGCGCTCCAGCCCCACTCCTCCCCTCCCAGTGCATGGCTCAGCAGCAGCACTCATTAACACAACACACTGCCCTCCCCTCACTGGACCTTCATTTTGACTCATACACTGTTTATGACTTCTGCAATCAGTGGCAGGTCGTACAGCAGAACTGCTGTGTAACTCACTGAGTGCTCAGAGCCTGACTCTGCCAAGTACAACCAATGTTTTATTCTGACATTATTAAGAGAACTGTTTCGCCTTGTATTGAATGGCAGTAAAGATGTAATTGTGTATCATAAAACATGGTTTAGGCAGTGGTGAGGGTGTAGTATGCCTGCTATACAGTAACGCACATACACACTGCTTCCGTCCCATAGATATAGCCACCCATCAGCTAGGGGATTCATCTGAGCTCTGAGTTGTGTTGATGATCTGACACTTGAAGCTACTCTTTCATCTTAGCGTACCTCAGTCCTTTCTCCTCATCTAAATGTCTTCTGTCTCCATGTACTGAGAGGACCATTAAAATAACAAATGAAGAGTGTTTACTTCAGCATTGTGACTTCCGGCGAAGATGTGGCTAGGAGCAGCAGCTAACTAAAGACGCTGTGTAGCTCCATCTATATTTGAACTAATTATTCAACACCTAGTTACACATTTTGTTAACTAATTGTCCCAAGATATCGGTTACATGGAAAAACCACTTAGAAATGCACAAAAGCAGTAACTTTTGAAGAAAAACACTAAAATGTTGTCTCTACCTGCAGCTAACAAGGAAAATGGTGGCGAAGAACAGCCTGAATACCCAGTTCTAAATGAGATTCGCAAAATGAACAAAAATCTCAAAGAGAAAATTGCAAAAGTGGGCGAAGATGTGGCTGAAATAAAACATACAGTGGGCTCACTGAAAACAAGTGGACACTCTCGACAACAAAGGGAGAGGATATCAACCTTGGAGGACAAGAACCCCAGCCTAAACGACACTGTTGAAAAAATGGAGACTATGATCGAAAAACGTAAAGAACAACTTCGATACCAGGAAAATGACAGTCGGAGAAACCCAACTTCGGATCAGAGGGGTTCCCGAAATCCACATAAATAAAGAGGATTGTGTGAAAGACAGTTTACCCAACAACCTGGAGAAAGGCAAAAATGTTAATGTTGGCGAATGAACACCAGTCTCTTACAGGAAAAGATGTTTTGTGAATGAACACCAGTCTCTTACAGGACAAGATGTTTTGTGAATGAACACCAGTCTCTTACAGGACAAGATGTTTTGTGAATTCCTTAAAACACACATTACGGTATTCTTCGAAGCAAACAACAATAGTGCGAAACAGGTAAATGTCTGGGAAGCTTTTAAAGCTTACATGCACAGAGTAATGATACAACGATCAGCTACTAGAAAATGTATCAACTTGAAACAGAGCTCAAAACGCTGGACAGGGAATATTGGTCCAATCCTAACAACATTTCTCTGGTAAATCTGACGAAAACCAAATACGAGCTGAATACTTTATTCAGTAAAAAAAGGGAATATTCCCTGTACAGGCTGAAACAGAGATGGTACGAATCAGGTGAAAAGGCAGAAAAACTGTTGGCCAGTCAATTGGAATCTAGAGAAACAGATCGGCAAGTAGGTGGAATCAGAGATAAGACAGGTAAGCTAAAGAAATAAACAATATATTTTGAGACTTCTATCAGGAACTTTCTACTTCAGATGGTCCTTTAGATATGCAGAAAGCAGAGGCATTCTTTCAGATTCTGAACCTTCCTGAACTAACAGAGGAAGACAGGAATTGGCTCGACCTCCCCATTACCTTGGAGAAATTAACCGAAACTATAAGACTGGACCTAGTAAATGCATTTTCAGAGATATCCGGTTATAAAGTAAACTGTACCAAATCTGAAGTAATGTACATTACATTGTCTGAGAAATGACTTCCCCAGCTGGAGGTTTCAATGGGTCCCTAAAACCTTGAGGTACCTGGGGATCGCTTTAAATCCTGGTCAGAGAACATGATTTCTGAAAACCTTGACCCACTGTTGAACAAAACTCAACTCCAGTATAAGAGCTGGAATAAGCTACAAATCTCGTTATGGGGTAGGATACAGGTTATAAAGATGATCTTAGCTCCTAAACTGAATTACATTATCAGCATATTACCACTATCCATACCTGTCTATACTTTTAAATCCATAGACAAAATGATTACTGAGTTTGTTTGGGCCCATAAAAAGGCCAGGATGAAACTAGTGAGATTACAGGCAAAGACTGAGAAGGGAGGATTAAAGCTCCCTAACATGCAATTATATCAAGAAGCCTTTGTAGCTGCCCAAATAGGCTCTCTCTTTATTGAGAACTCGATATAGGCCAGTTTGGGTGGACATGGAAGAAAACTTAATGCTCCATTCGGAGTAACAGATTATTTGAGTCAACAAAAGGTGGGACTGCAGAATCCAATAATGTCCCATACTAAAAATATATGGAGGCAGATTCATAAAAGAGCGAAATCTTCACCATTCTTGACAAGCTCTGCTTCGTTATGGAACAACCCTAAATAGAAAATAGGTGGACACATGGTTTTCTGGAAAGGTTGGTATAGACAGGGGATAAAAACATTGGTTGTCTAAATCAAGAAAACACTTTTACCTCTTTTGAAGAACTAAAGTCCAAGTATAATTTACAGAAACAAGACTTTTGGACATATCTTCAGCTGAGATATTGTATGTTTAAGGTACTACATAATAACAACAAATTCCCAGTACATTCCGATGTAAGTGTTAAGATAGAGATCCTTTGTAAATTACTATATACCGCAGGGCTAATATATAGCCACTTATAGGTGTATTTTAATAGAACTTATAGGCCGTATGGGAAAAATTATTGGAGGTAACATTTGGAGAGGAGGAATGGAATATAATAGTAGAGATGCTCCTCCCTATGAGAGATGCCCGGTCCAAGCTGATTCAATTTAAAGTGTTCAATAGGATTCATTGGACTCCTCTGAGGTTGAACAGAATGGGTTTGATAGAATCCTGTCTATGCTGGAGATGTCAGTCAAGTACAGGTGATATGATCCATATGTTCTCTGACTGTCCAAGCTTGCATACCTTTTGCAGAAGGTAATGGAAAAGATTGGGATATTCTGCGTACCACAATGCCTGCAAATCCTGCTTGGCTGTTACTGAATATCACTAACGATATTGATAGACTGAAAAATGAAAGTTGGTTCCTTTTATTTCTGTATTGTGTGTGCGGTGTGTTCGGGGGGGTTCACGCCCCTTCATCCTTTCCGCATTTTGTTGCGTTGCGGCCTTGTTCTAGAATGGATTAGGTTGTTTTTTTCCCTCGTCAGTCTGTACGCGGTGCCCCATGGTGGCAGGGTGGGGGCAGGTTTGGGGAGCTGTTTTCTCGTTGTCATTGTGGGGAGTTGTGTGTGGATTGATGAGGAAGATTTTTTCTTTGGTCCGTTTAGGAGTGGGGCTGTGGCGGGGTGTGGAGGGTCGGGGGGCCTGGGTGCTTTCCGAATGCGCTGTGTATTCATATCTGTGAAGTTATTGTTTAATGCCAAATGTAATTAAATTGCTTTGTTATTATATCGTGAAAGGAAAAAATAAAAACAATAATAAAAAATTATAATAATTTGGTCATTCATTTTGACCAAATTAGATCTTTAGTCGCGCAATTTTATATTTAAGTAAGATGTTTGGCGCAGTATTTCTAAATATAATAAATAGCTTTTTTATTTTTATTTAAAGACTGTTTACTTTGTTATTATTGGGAAGGGGCCATGGTGGCCTAGTCTAATTAATATCAAGGTCCCGCCCCCAGAGGAACAACACTGGCATCTGGTTAGGAGGACGGTGTCCAGTCCCACACACACATTCTGAACTTTCTCTGGGCTCTTTGATTCAACAGGATCCCACAGGCTTAACACTCCCTTGTTATAAGTCTTGATTCTAAATCGGATTGAGATGTTACGCTAACAAAGAGTTCCAGAGAAAAACCCAGCTGTGTGTCCTGGCCAGGTTCTCTCTACTGACCCTGGACCAGAGACCAACATACACTAATACTGATGAGGGGAAGACATAACCATGTCCATGTCAGGTTTATGGTATTACATGTATATGAGATAACCTGAAAACTACTGAGGCTGGACATCTCCATACTCCTGATTCTCTCTCAGCTCTGCAGCAGATTGCCTCGGGACTCCATGAGCTGTCTGTGTTGAGCGCTATGTAGTTTGTTAGACAGAATGTTCTGGCTGCTCCAGTGCACTCAGACACCTTCGGCACAATCGGTTGGAAAGTCTTTCAACGTTTAATGGTATGTGTGAACATCTCTCTCAGGAGCCAAGTAAGTCACCCTCATAAACTATGGGCGCCAAAAAGACGCGATGACAAAGTAATATAGCCTGTGGTCGTTTATCATTCCCTCACTATACAGTAGCTGTATGAAACGCAAGCACGTAGCTCATGTGGTGCTGCTGGGTACGTGTGTGTGTGTGTGTTTACAGAGGTGTGAATGTGGTAATTAGTCGTAAATCGTGTCTCTCTAACCTTTAGAGAGACCGACGTTTGTAATGGTCGCAGTGTTCCAGTGTTGTGGTTGATTCTGTCACAATATATTGCTTCATTATAGTTCATGAGGAAACTATCGGCTTTCCTCCTCAGCTACAGTAACTAGCTAGCTGCTCCCTCTGTCTTCTGCTCCATAGAGGAGAGGAGAGGAGAGGAGAGGAGAGGAGAGGAGAGGAGAGGAGAGGAGAGGAGAGGAGAGGAGAGGAGAGGAGAGGAGAGGAGAGGAGGATATAGGGGTTTGGGATTTTTCCAAATCTCTCTGCTTCCTCCCCACATCATTATTTTCAATGGTGTATGAAACATGCAATTACCATCGTAAAGCCTGGCTTTTTTTGGACTCTGGGCTTTCTCCGTGTTTCTATAAATGACTTTCCCTGTCCCCAAATCAAAACCCATGAAGTCGTAATAACAAAGGATCAGTGTACCAAATGGTTTCATTCCAAACGGAACCATTTGCCCTCCATCGACAGAAAAAGAGACACTGTTCACACTTGCAGGCGGACACAAAGGTAATCGCAAACACACACACACACATCCATAAGCGCACTCACACAAATCCATTGAGTATATATACACACACACACACACACACACACACACACACACACACACACACACACACACACACACACACACACAACCACAACTGCACCAACCGACATGAATAGACAACCCAGTCTTTTTAAAGCACAGGTACAGTACTTCAGTGCATGCTCGCAGACACAAATTCTAACAGATTGTAAGTTTACATTTCTATTGTATGAAAGAGAACTCAGTGTGTGGGTGTTTTCATTGATTCGGAGGCATTAAGAATGAATTCACTCAAAGGAGAGGTGAGAAGCTAGTGTGTGAGTGGCAGCTCATATAAAAGCCACCTGGTTCTCTCCAGCTCATCTGTGATTTGAGCCTTTGATACGGCTGGCGAAGAGCTTTTTCCAAACAACAAAGAAGAGACTTGGTGCTGAAGGACGACAACAATGGGCCACTTGTCAGCCTGGAGATAAAAAGATGACATCCGTTTTTTTCCCCCTCTTGTTTCTCATTTTATATTTTGCTATTTCTTTTTTCAAAGGTTCCTGTAAAAGGGAATGTAGAGGGGAGAGATTTTTTTTCTCTCGATTTCCCCAGTGTCCCCCCCCCCCCCACCCCTTCTCCTCTTCTTAGTGAGGCCACAGTGAGGCTGCCTCTCAGAGATTCTTGTCTTTCCCTGTGGGCCATGACTGTGTTTACCGATGTATTCCCTCTGTAAGAGACTCACCCTCTGTACGGAGAACTTTTATGTACCCCCCTTTCAGATAGACTAACCAGAAGAGTGAATAATATGGCTATGTAAAACTACAGCAGCGCTTTGATAAAAACACTCTCCAGCTACAATCTCCAGCTCTTTCTCTGCCCTGTGGCCCTCTTCAAAGAGTATCTTAAGTAAGACATCTCAGTTGTATTGTCCCACCTAGCTATCTTAAGAGGAGCACACTAACTGTGCGTACTACTGCATAAGAGCTTCTGCTAAATTACTACAATGTACAATGTTGTTTAGTGCAAAGCAGAGCAGGGGAATAGTGTTGCATTGTCATTGTTAGGTGAGCTGAGCTGCAACAGAACAATACAGAGGACACTTACATCAGCCAAGCTGTTGTCATAGCGCTCAGGACACGGCTGTGACCTTACTGTGGGGCGCTCGCTGCAGCAGTCCATCGTCATAGTGAAAGCGTCGTAGTGACACATTGGATTCTGGAAAAAGGGGGTCGGACACTGAGATAAAGCCAGTGTGGGACATGGAACAGGAGAGTGGTGCAAAATGTTGTCAAGTTTCACGGCACAATGAGAAACGAGCAGAGCTAATGAGATGGATGAGGTATAGATGAGCGTAAGGGATGACAGAATGGAGTGGAATGGAGTGTAAAACAGTGGTAGTTTGAATGAGAGAGAAAGGGAGATGGATGTAGGACAGAGAGGTGAGCGTAGTGGCGTCACACGGCTACAGGGGGCCAGGATGGCTATGTATAGTGTAGAGACTGATACACTGTGGAGAGAGCTGGGAGGAGATACACCGAAGCTGTTACTGTGAATGACCTCTCTCAAAGGAAGGTAAGAGAAACTCACGATTTGTCTCTCTTAATCTCGTTTTTTACTGGATATCAATGGCAGCTTTGTGGTTATGAATAGATGACTTACCCCATGTTGTTTTGAATTAGTTGAAGACAAAAATGATGACAAAGTCTGAGTGCTCAAAGAGAGGAAGTGTATACTGCAGGGCTGCTGTGAGTCTAATCAGTGCTTCTGTCTGACTCTTCTGTTGAAGTGGAGCGAATGCCTGTGCTCTCAGCCGAAGCAGAGAGGATAGAGGACAGCGCTGAGGACAGGTCCCCAGAGGCCCCCTCGGGCCCCCAGTCCATAAACAGATGTGTCCTTGTCCCCAGTCCCCACTGAGAGAGCGCAGCCACTCAAGTGGCAAAGCAGGTCCAAACAATAGTGACAAATGTAAAGCTAAATATTGGCTTTATCTTCTCAGTAATAAAAGGCCCATGAAATTGATTTAATGCTGCAGTGCCTCTCTTGGGCAGCTTCTTACCGCCTGAACACAAAACAAAGAGCCGCAGCGATCTATTAATTAACCCACCTAATCCTGAAAAGTTAATCTCTCTCCACAACTTTGCCTGCCACTAACTTTGAAGCCACAGGGTCAAATGGCAGGGAGGGGAAGATACAGTACTTAGTAAAACAGAGCGAGAAAGAGAAAAGAGTGTTGACTCCAGCAAAGGGCTCTTCTGCACGGCAACAGCAGGGCTGGCATTTGTGGAGAGGCAGGGATGAGTAACCGTCATTAAGCATAACATCCGAGCTGAGTTGTGTTTTTCTGAAGAGATTAAAGAGAGGTGTAGAATATAAAAAGTGATGTTTGAATCAGGGCCGTCTTAGACTTGAGGGAAATGGGGACTGATTGTGAAAATCTTTCCGTCTATCTGCTTCTCAGTGTTAGAGGCGTCACTACAGACCCTGGTTAGATTTCAGGCTGTATCACAACCGGCCGTGTTTGGGTGTCCCACAGGGCGGCGCACTAAGGTTTAAAAACTCTAAGGTTGAAAAAAGTTTTGGTTGGAGGATTCTGCATTTCCTGCTTATTTCCTTCTGTTTCTGTGAATCTTCCAACTGGGATTTCTGGAAATTGAAAACCTGGGAATTTTGGGGAAGTTACCAGAATTTTGCAACCCTACCCATCACACACTCACGTCTCTGAGCTGTGAGCTATTTTTCCTGTAACGGCAGGTCTTTGCTTCTCGCCCACCTTACGGTCCCAGCACGACGGCACCTCACCCCAACGTTCTCGCTCATGCTCACATTGTGTCTGCAGAGGTGTGAGTTACATAAAACCAATGTGTTTTTCTCCTCCTCCTGCGGTTCCTCTGACCTGCCCTCTTGCCTCCTCCCACCTCCCCTTGCCTCACCCTCATCAGTCTTTTTGTGAGCCCCTCTGGACAGAACTGTAGGGGGACGCTGGCCCAGAAAATAGGTCACACCTTGGTGGTCTTCTCACCTCGACAGTATCAGAAAAACACTCTCGACTTCCTCCGGAGAGGGCTCAACACTTCCCCTGTGTGTCTGTCCAGCTGTTTGTCAGCCCAACACACACAGTACACAAACACAGAATCCAACACATAGAGAACACAGAACATATCACACACAACCCAACACAGAACACACACACATAACACAGAACACTTTCTGTTTTGAAAAGATCAAGACCACAACTCTCTGGCTGACTAGCTGGCAGGGTAATTAGGAGATTGAATGTTCTCGTTAACAGTACGTTCCTGTCAGGATAATGTGGGCTGTTTGATTATGCAAAAGCATATTAGGGCCAGAGTGAAGAGTCAGGCTAGTCGTCAGGCCTAATGACATGCCATTCCTCTGTGTGAGAGAGGGTGGGGAGGGGAGGGGAGGGGAGAGAGGAGCAGCCATCTCTGGTGTCAGGCCCTGGGCATGGACGAGTCTCTGTCAGGCAGAGATGGGTGTGTTCATTAGAGAGAGAGAGACTGCACTGTAATTACATCAATGCTCTAAAAGAGGCATAGACACACTGACTCCACTTGTTGCTTTAATTGCACACTGTAATGATGCTGGTATTAGTTAAATTGTTAGAGAAATGCACCGGTATACTGAGTAAATCAGTGGAAGTCCTAATCGGTGTATTTGAACACCATTTTAACATATTAACAGATTGGCTCGGATAGTCACAGTAAAACAACAAATGCAAATGTACTTGCAATGAGTATTGATTGGATATGAACATGACAGTGAGAAGGATAGTTTCCAACCCCCCACAAAATGTCAAGGCTCAATTTGAGTGTCTGAAAATATTTTGATACCTTCACTCATGCATTCAAGTGGCCGAAGCTGAACCATACACTAAAAAGAAAAGGTTCTTGGAGTATCCTTTAGGGGTTCTTCAAATTGAAACTGTGGGGGAACCCCTATAAGTGAAAAGAACCGCTTTTAATGGGTCCTCGAAAAACCTTTTTGAATAACTTTTTGGGTTGATTATTAAGTTAGCAAAAGAAATAAAATAAAAATGTTGCTTTGTTATTATTTGGTATTATTTCTAGATTGATGAGGGAAAAAACGATATAATCCATTTTAGAATAAGGCTGTAACGTAACAAAATGTGGAAAGTGTCAAGGGGTCTGAAGACAGACACAAAAAATGAGCAGTTCAGTCATCAGCACCCAGTACAGCTAGCCTTCAACATATTCTTATAGCCTACACATTCTTACCTCATTGTTGATTGATATCCATCGAATTGTGTCCATTTTCTGTTTCAGAAAGATTGCCATAAATATGTAAAGATAGATAGTATCATCATAAAACAATATCAATTTAGATCATATAAGTGACAAACCTTATCTTAAATTGAGGAGATCTTTACATGTTTCAGTTAAGTTCCTGCAACTGCTGTCCTTTCAAATCCAAATGTTTCAGTTGGGCAGTTAGGTTCCTGCAAGAACCCCCACCAACTAAGGAGGTTCCTCGTTGAACCCCACCTCCTATGGGGTTCTTGGAACAACCTTTTGGGGGCCATTTTCAGTGCCAACAACCCTAAGATTCTATGAAGAACTTTGCAGATCTTAGAAGAACCGTTGTTGAACCCTTCATTTTTAGAGTGTAGCAACTGGTAACTTCTGGGGCCAGAAGAAAATACAGAGGACACATTACAGAACCACACCTCCCAGAGAGCAATGCTGTAAAGCTCTAAAGAAGCTGGTCTCTCCCCAGAGTAAAGCCGTTGACATCCCCTCCACTACACCCAGCTGAGATAGTCTCCCCACGCTAAATGGAAATATGGCAATATGGCACAGAGAGCCTCCACCAAGTGGAGCTCACTCGCTGCTGCTAACTCAATTAAGAGGCATGCACAACTGGGCCTGATCGAAACGATAGTGAGCGTTTTAAGGCGCCCTAATTATTTAATTTGAGTAAATGATTGTGCCGCCCCCCCCTATCAGTTTATCGACAGTGTGACCGGCCCAGCCCCCGGCCCAGCACAGCGTGTGTGTGTGCTGATAATTAGGCGAGTGAAGGCTCAGCATGGAAGAGAGGACCTCCCGCCTACCCTAACCTCTCACAAGATACAGTGTGTGTGAGTGAGTGATTGCATATGTGTGTGTGTGTGCACATACATGCGTGTCTATCTATGTGTATGTGCGCATGCACGCATCTTCACAAGTGTACCTCGCTCTCACTCTCTTTCTCTCTCTGTATAAATGGGAAGGCTGTTTGTCTCTCTTTCTGTGTCTTTCTCTCTGTGTCTCTCCCTATCGCTCTCACTCTCTTTCTCTCTCTGTATAAATGGGAAGACTGTTTGTCTCGCTCTGTGTCTCTCCCTGTCTCTTTCTCTCCCTCTCTCTCTGTATAAATGGGAAGGCTGTTTGTCTCTCTCTGTGTCTTTCTCTCCCTCTCTCTCCCTCTCTCTATATCTCTGTATAAATGGGAAGGCTGTCTGTCTCTCTCTATGTGTCTCTCTCTCTCCCTCTCTCTATATCTCTGTATAAATGGGAAGGCTGTTTGTCTCTCTCTCTGTGTCTCTCTCTCTCCCTCTCTCTCTCTGTATAAATGGGAAGGCTGTTTGTCTCTCTCTCTGTGTCTCTCTCTCTCCCTCTCTCTCTGTATAAATGGGAAGGCTGTTTGTCTCTCTCTTTGTGTCTCTCCCTGTCTCTCTCTCTCTGTGTCTCTCCCTATCTCTCTCTCTCCCTTTCTCTCTCTGTATAAATGGGAAGGCTGTTTGTCTCTCTCTCTCTGTGTCTCTCTCTCTCCCTCTCTCTCTGTATAAATGGGAAGGCTGTTTGTCTCTCTCTCTGTGTCTCTCCCTGTCTCTCTCTCTCTGTGTCTCTCCCTATCTCTCTCTCTCCCTTTGTCTCTCTGTGTAAATGGGAAGGCTGTTTGTCTCGCTCTGTGTCTCTCCCTGTCTCTCCCTCTCTCTCTCTGTATAAATGGGAAGGCTGTTTGTCTCTCTCTGTGTCTCTCTCTCCCTCTCTCTATATCTCTGTATAAATGGGAAGGCTATTTGTCTCTCTCTGTGTCTCTCTCTCCCTCTTTCTCTCCCTCTCTATCTCTCTGTATAAATGGGAAGGCTATGTAAGTCAGATCCCAGAGCGTGTCGATAGAACACTAGAACACTGTGATGATCTCCTGTAGAGCAGCCTCTGGGTTCAACTAGCTTAGTCTGGGATGACAGTGAGTGACATGTTTCCTATGTGTGCCCACAGGCTTCCCGGCGACGGCGTACGGACCAGTGGCGGCAGCGGCGGTGGCAGCAGCGCGTGGCTCAGGTAGGGGGGCCCGAGGAAAAGGCGGCTACATGGCATACCCGCAGAACACAGGACCAGGTAAACTCTGCTCTGTCCGTGTTCTGTGTGGCTGCTGCTCCCTCCAGCTTCTCCCGCTCCTCTGCTTCTCCTTAGCACACCCATGGAAACATGCTTTATGTAGTCCACACACATTGGAGCCGTCAACACTTCTTCCCCAATCCTAACACTTTGTCTAAGAATGACTCGCCAAAATATTTGGGTGTTTAGGACATAAAGTAGCTCAATCGATTACGACCAAATTAGAAATGAGTGGCTGATTTCAATTTTTGTGTAGTTCTTCATTGGCGATGTGATGCGATATGTCTGGCTTAGCCTTCGGTGACTAACACTGCTCCTCCAACCATAAAACCTGGAGACATCCACTCACTGTACACACACACATAGCACTGATTGGTTAGCTAACAATGTACACACACACACTTCTCCCTGTTTCTCACTCGTCATTGATTCACCAGTCAGCTACATTAACAGATCTGGCTCTGTCCTTCTCAATAACACTAAAGCAATCAATAGCACTGAATAACAACCTTGGTGTCTGAAATTGACAGGCAGCATCCAAGCTCTAGGGAAGACTGGTTTTCTTAATCGGACTCAGGTCATCTGTCTCTGAGTTCTACAGTACCTCCCGTTGGTGGAGCCTCTGATATATGTGCTCGTGGTCCTGCAGTATGATCATGTGAATGTAAGCCTCAAAGTCCTGATGGAAACTGTTTGGAACTATATCCTGACCAATCAATACAATCAAGCGCGTTCACCCACACACACACCCATTCACTTCAGCGCAGGGAACACAGGAAGCCAATCAGATGTTCTTTCTCTCCAATCAGGCCTCTTCAAAACAAGCAATCTGCCAGAGAATGAGGAAGTTTGAGATGCAGGGGGCCCATCATGTACTGCTGTCAGATTGTAACACAACTCTGGGTTGTCTGATAGGGGATGTATAAGGGGGAGGTGAGGACAGAGGTGTAGTGAGGTAAATGTTGACCTCACAGGTCTGCTGCAGACTAGGTAATGAGGAGCCATAGGGGACTGTCTCAGCTCTGAGGTTCCAGACACCTGCAGCCCCGTAGTTTACTGCACACATTTTACATTTACATTTGAGTCATTTAGCAGATGGTCTTATCCAGAGGGACGTATAGGAGCAACTAGGGGTAAGGGCCTTACTCAAGGGCACATTGACAGATTTTTCACCTCGTCAGCTTGGGGATTCGAACCAGCGATCTTTAGGTTACTGGCCCAACGCTCTTAACCACTATGTTTCCTGTCACATGCACGCACACACACACATGGTAGATAAACAGGGTTGGGTGCTGAGGAAGACGCAGCATGTTTAAACGTGACCTTCGTCTCAGCTAATCTCCCGCCCGTCTCCTCTCCGAGCTGCAGCGCCGTGCTGTGCCGGGGTGGACGGGTGCATCTCATTACTGCCCCGCCGCGCTCCTATTTACCCATACGCTTAACATCCCACCGAGCAAGCCTTATACCCCTGCCTCTGTCTTCTCTTCGCCACGTGGCTGGCTGCTCACTGGCGTCCCTGCCTGCTCCGCAGAGAGCCAAGGGTAAGTGAAAGACAGTCCCCTATCTCCAACACGGGGCTGTGTCACCCTTTTCTCCTCTCTGGCTCTGACAGCCCACGCCTTAATTACAGCGGACAGATGGACACCGCGCTCACATGGCCTCCCTCTCCATGACAGGGCAGTGCTGCTGCTAATGACGGAGGGGGTTTGTACTCCTCCGTGAGGCCCTTTTATTTACTCTCTGACTAAAGTAATCCCTAGGACTGGCCTCGCTATCACGCCATAACAATTTAGCCCTGAATGACAAGAGTGGAGTCAGAATGTTACTCCATGTCTCCCTTCCCAGTGTTTGTCCTTCTGTGCGAATGTAATAGATGAGGAGCCTCTATTACGGAGGTCATCTGAGAAAATATTAGAGGATGGACATATCGAATAGGGATGGCTGTTTGACACTCACTGATGAATGACACATCCTGGAGAAGTTATTGCTTTGTTGGTTTATTACTGGGATATAATCCATAGAGTTTATCAGTGAGGAGACAAAAGCAGTTGTTATTGATGGATTCTCTGTGGCCCTGTCATTCCTATGGACAGAGTGATTGATCAGGAAATCTAGGGTCTGGTGCACTCTGACTTGACTTTATTGGGCTCCTGAACAATGGGATCAGCCATTACAGTCAGATGCTAGATCCCTGGATCGCTCCTCTGATCCTCCAATAGAAGGAGATCACTCATCGGAGTGCTGTCCTTTAGATTGCCTCGTCATCACTTTGGTCCTTATTGGAGGTGTGCAGGTGTGCTTTTCAACTTGTTGCTTTAGTTTCAAACAGTATTCTATGGGAGATTTCCACAGCCCCATAACTCTGCATTACAGAGTAGCAAATAAACATGATGCAATACAATACCTTTGAATGCAGAGTGGCAATATTGTTTCTGTTGCATCAGCCCCATCATGCACCTCTCTCCTAGAACTGAGGAGCTGCGTGAATGTCATGTCAGCCTAGGGTTTAGTTCTTGTTGCCCTTCCCCTCTGATCTCCCCTCCTCCATCGCCTCGGTCCCACTCAACAGAGATATTTCTGCCTGCTCTGTCTCTCCTTCGGGCCCTTTCAGCTCCCTCCAGAGGAATGAGCTCTTATTATGTGCATCGGAAATGAGTGGGATGTTTCAGAGTCTCAGATGAGATGGCCGCTTCTTTTCTCAAGGCCTCCGCCTGTAAACCTGCATCGTGCATCGATCGCCATGGAATTTCTGCTGCCGAGCTCATTAGGGCCGTGGATGCTCTTTTGAGCTTTTATCTTCTTTTTTTATTTTTTATTCTTTATGTTTTGCTTACTCTACCTCTTAACTGTTAACTCTCTATCTCTCTCTCTCTCTTTCCCTCTCTGCCTTTCTCTCTCTCTCTCTCGCTCTCATTTTCTGCCTCCCCTTCTACCTCTCATCTTCACCCTTTCTCTCTCTCCCTGTCTCTCTCCCTGTCTCTCTCCCTGTCTCTCTCCCTGACTCTCTCCCTGTCTCTCTTTCTGTCTCTCTTTCTGTCTCTCTCCCTGTCTCACCCCTGTCTCTCTCCCCGTCTCTCTCTCTCTCGCTACCTTTCTCTCTCTATCTCTCTCTGTCTCTCTCTATCTATCTCTCTCTCTCTCGCTACCTTTCCCTGTCTCGCTCTCTCTCTCTACCTTTTCCTGTTTCGCTCTCTCTCTCTCGCTACCTTTCCCTGTCTCGCTCTCTCTCTCTACCTTTTCCTGTTTTGCTCTCTCTCTCTCTCACTACTTTTCCCTGTCTCGCTCTCTCTCTCTCTCTCTACCTTTCCCTGTCTCACTCTCTCTCTCTCACTCTCTCTCTCTACCTTTCCCTGTCTCGCTCACCTCTCTCTCTACCTTTCCCTTTCTCACTCTTCCTCTCTCTCTACCTTTCCCTGTCCTTCTCTCTCTCTACCTTTCCCTGTCCTCTCTCTCTACCGTTCCCTGTCCTTTTCTTCTCTATCTCTACCTTTCCCTGTTCTTCTCTCTCTCTCTACCTTTCCCTGTTCTTCTCTCTCTCTACCTTTCCCTGTCCTTCTCTCTCTACCTTTCCCTGTCCTCTCTCTCTACCGTTCCCTGTCCTTCTCTTCTCTCTCTCGCTACCTTTCCCTGTCTTGCTCTCTCTCTACCTTTTCCTGTTTCGCTCTCTCTCTCTCACTACTTTTCCCTGTCTCGCTCTCTCTCTCTCTCTACCTTTCCCTGTCTCACTCTCTCTCTCTCACTCTCTCTCTACCTTTTCCTGTCTCGCTCACCTCTCTCTCTCTACCTTTCCCTTTCTCGCTCTTCCTCTCTCTCTACCTTTCCCTGTCCTTCTCTCTCTCTACCTTTCCCTGTCCTCTCTCTCTACCGTTCCCTGTTCTTCTCTCTCTCTCTACCTTTCCCTGTTCTTCTCTCTCTCTCTTTCCCTGTTCTTCTCTCTCTACCTTTCCCTGTTATTCTCTCTCTCTCCACCTTTCCCTGTTCTTCTCTCTCTCTCTTTCCCTGTCCTTCTCTCTCTCTCTCTACCTTTCCCTGTTCTTCTCTCTCTCTCTCTTTCCCTGTTCTTCTCTCTCTCTCTACCTTTCCCTGTTCTTCTCTCTCTCTCTCTTTCCCTGTCCTTCTCTCTCTATCTACCTTTCCCTGTCCTTCTCTCTCTCTCTTTCCCTGTTCTTCTCTCTCTCTACCTTTCCCTGTTCTTCTCTCTCTCACTACCTTTCCCTGTTCTTCTCTCTCTCTCTTTCCCTGTCCTTCTCTCTCAATCTACCTTTCCCTGTCCCTCTCTCTCTCTCTACCTTTCCCTGTTCTTCTCTCTCTCTCTACCTTTCCCTGTCCCTCTCTCTCTCTCTACCTTTCCCTGTTCTTCTCTCTCTCTCTACCTTTCCCTGTTCTTCTCTCTCTTTCCCTGTCCGTCTCTCTCTCTACCTTTCCCTGTTCTTCTCTCTCTTTCCCTGTCCTGCTCTCTCTCTACCTTTCCCTGTTCTTCTCTCTCTCTCTACCTTTCCCTGTTCTTCTCTCTCTCTCTACATTTCCCTGTTCTTCTCTCTCTCTCTACCTTTCCCTGTTCTTCTCTCTCTCTCTCTTTCCCTGTCCTTCTCTCTCTCTCTACCTTTCCCTGTTCTTCTCTCTCTCTCTCTTTCCCTGTTCTTCTCTCTCTTTCCCTGTCCTTCTCTCTCTATCTACCTTTCCCTGTTCTTATCTCTCTTTCCCTGTCCTTCTCTCTCTCTCTACCTTTCCCTGTTCTTCTCTCTCTCTACCTTTCCCTGTCCTTCTCCCTCTCTACCTTTCCCTGTTCTTCTCTCTTTCTTTCCCTGTCCTCTCTCTATCTACCTTTCCCTGTCCTTCTCTCTCTCTCTACCTTTCCCTGTTCTTCTCTCTCTCAACATTTCCCTGTTCTTCTCTCTCTCTACCTTTCCCTGTTCTTCTCTCTCTGACTACCTTTCCCTGTTCTTCTCTCTCTCTCTCTACCTTTCCCTGTTCTTCTCTCTCTATCTACCTTTCCCTGTCCTTCTCTCTCTCTACCTTTCCCTGTTCTTCTCTCTCTCTCTCTCTACCTTTCCCTGTTCTTCTCTCTCTCTCTACCTTTCCCTGTCCTTCTCTCTCTACCTTTCCCTGTTCTTCTCTCTCTCTCTCTTTCCCTGTCCTGCTCTCTCTCTCTACCTTTCCCTGTTCTTCTCTCTCTCTCTACATTTCCCTGTTCTTCTCTCTCTCTACCTTTCCCTGTTCTTCTCTCTCTCACTACCTTTCCCTGTTCTTCTCTCTCTCTCTCTCTACCTTTCCCTGTTCTTCTCTCTCTCTCTCTCTCTCTACCTTTCCCTGTCCTTGTCTCTCTCTACCTTTCCCTGTCCTTCTCTCTCTCACTACCTTTCCCTGTTCTTCTCTCTCTCTCTCTACCTTTCCCTGTTCTTCTCTCTCTCTACCTTTCCCTGTTCTTCTCTCTCTCTCTACCTTCCCTGTCCTGCTCTCTCTCTCTCTCTTTCTACCTTTCCCTGTTCTTCTCTCTCTCTCTACCTTTCCCTGTTCTTCTCTCTCTCTCTCTACCTTTCCCTGTTCTTCTCTCTCTCTACCTTTCCATGTCCTTCTCTCTCTCACTACCTTTCCCTGTTCTTCTCTCTTTCTCTCTCTCTCTCTACCTTTCCCTGTTCTTCTCTCTCTCTCTACCTTTCCCTGTTCTTCTCTCTCTCTCTACCTTTCCCTGTTCTTCTCTCTCTCTCTCGCTCTACCTTTCCCTGTTCTTCTCTCTCTCTACCTTTCCCTGTTCTTCTCTCTCTCTCTACCTTTCCCTGTTCTTCTCTCTCTCTCTCTCTCTCCACCTTTCCCTGTTCTTCTCTCTCTCTCTCCACCTTTCTCTGTTCTTCTCTCTCTCTCTACCTTTCCCTGTTCTTCTCTCTCTCTCTCTCCACCTTTCCCTGTTCTTCTCTCCCTCTCTACCTTTCCCTGTTCTTCTCTCTTTCTCTCTCTCTCTCTACCTTTCCCTGTTCTTCTCTCTCTCTCTACCTTTCCCTGTTCTTCTCTCTCTCTCTACCTTTCCCTGTTCTTCTCTCTCTCTCTCGCTCTACCTTTCCCTGTTCTTCTCTCTCTCTACCTTTCCCTGTTCTTCTCTCTCTCTCTACCTTTCCCTGTTCTTCTCTCTCTCTCTCTCTCTCCACCTTTCCCTGTTCTTCTCTCTCTCTCTCTCCACCTTTCCCTGTTCTTCTCTCTCTCTCTACCTTTCCCTGTTCTTCTCTCTCTCTCTCTCCACCTTTCCCTGTTCTTCTCTCCCTCTCTACCTTTCCCTGTTCTCTCTCTCTACCTTTCCCTGTTCTTCTCTCTCTCTCTACCTTTCCCTATTCTTCTCTCTCTCTCTCTCCACCTTTCCCTGTTCTTCTCTCTCTCTCTACCTTTCCCTGTTCTTCCCTCTCTCTCTACCTTTCCCTGTTCTTCTCTCTCTCTCTCTCTCTCTCTCTCTACCTTTCCCTGTTCTTCTCTCTCTCTCTACCTTTCCCTGTTCCTCTCTCTCTCTCTCTCTCTCCACCTTTCCCTGTTCTTCTCTCTCTCTCTCTCTCTCTCTACCCTTCCCTGTTCTTCTCTCTCTCTCTCTACCTTTCCCTGTCATTCTCTCACCCCTCTTTTTTCTTCTCTGTCTGCCACACCCTCCCTCCCCTGTGAGTAAGTGGATGTCAGTAAGACTCAGTGGGAGCGGATCAGTCTCGTCAGCTGAAGAGACTCATTACATGTCCGGTTCTCCTGGCCAACAGTCCCTTGGTACACAATAAGTGCATTGTGCTGAAGGTTAACGTGGCTTTAGTTCCCTCCAATATTATTTCTGGAATAAGCACATCTCTCAGGGCCTTTTCTATGGCCAATCAATGCTGTCTTTAGGCCCCCAGTGACCTGTGAAACACTGAGGATATGCTTTAATGTGACCTTTCCCACTGCACAGTGCACAGTATAATGCTTTGGTAGTCATATTTCTATGCCTGAAATGGACCCCATACTGTATAATAGTGCTATTAAGCAGCACCTGCTAGTGTAACATGTTGTTTTCTGAGGGAATTAAACAGTGAAATAGGTTTAAAATGTCCCTGCTTTCACAAGCAGGGATGTGTTGTTTTCAAAATACACAATTTACACTCTGCAACATTGTTTTTGAAAGAAAGACACATTTTCTGTCCATTAAAATAACATAAAATTGATCAGAAATACAGTGAAGACATTGTTAATGTTGTAAATGACTATTGCAGCTGGAAACAGCTGATTTTTAATGGAATATCTACATAGGCGTACAGAGGCCTATTATCAGCAACCATCACTCAATGGCACGTTGTGTTAGCTAATCCAAGTTTATAATTTGAAAAGGCTAATTGATCATTAGAAAACCCTTTTGCAATTATGTTAGCACAGCTGAAAACTGTTGTCTGATTAAAGAAGCAATAAAACTGGCCTTCTTTAGACTAGTTGAGTATCTGGAGCATCAGCATTTGTGGGTTCGATTACAGGCTCAAAATGGCCAGAAGCAAACAACTTTCTTCTGAAACTCATCAGTCTATTCTTGTTCTGAGAAATGAAGGCTATTCCATGCAAGAAGTTGCCAAGAAACTTCAGATCTCGTACAACGCTGTGTACTACTCCCTTCACAGAACAGCGCAAACTGGCTCTAACCAGAATAGAAAGAGTAGTAGGAGGCCCCGGTGCACAACTGAGCAAGAGGACAAGTACATTAGAGTGTCTAGATTGAGAATTAGACGCCTCACAAGTCCTCAACTGGCAGTTTCATTAAATGGTACCCGCAAAACACCAGTCTCAACGTCAACAGTGAAGAAGCGACTCCGGGATGCTGGCAGTTTTCAGCTGTGCTAACAAAATTGCAAAAGGGTTTTCTAATGATCAATTAGCCTTTTCAAATGATAAACTTGGATTGGCTAACACAACGTGTCATTGGAACACAGGAGTGATGGTTGCTGATAATAGGCCTCTGTACACCTATGTAGATATTCCATTAAAAATCAGCTGTTTCCAGCTGCAATAGTCATTTACAACATTAACAATATCTACACTGTATTTCTGATCAATTTGATGTTATTTTAATGGACAAATAAATTTGCTTTTCTTTCAAAAATAAGGACATTTCTAAGTGACCCCAAACTTTTGAACGGTAGTGTACATCTGTGATGATGTGACAGTTGAAGTTTACATACACCTTGGCCAAATACATTTAAACTCAGTTTTTCACAATTCCTGACATTTAATCCTAGTTAAAATTCCCTGTCTTAGGTCAGTTAGGATCACCACTTTATTTTAAGAATGTGAAATGTCAGAATAATAGTAGAGAGAAGGATTTATTTGTCACGCCCTGACCTTAGTTATCTATCTTTTCTGTATTATTTTGGTCAGGTCAGGGTGTGACGAGGGTAGGTATGCGTGTTTTGTCTTGTCTAGGGTTTTTGTATGTCTAGGTGTGTTTGTAAGTCTAGGTAATTGTAGGTCTATGGTGACCTGAATCGGTTCCCAATCAGAGGCAGCTGTTTATCGTTGTCTCTGATTGGGGATCCTATTTAGGTTGCCATTTTCCCTTTTGGTTTGGTGGGTTCTTGTCTATGTGTAGTTGCCTGTTAGCACTCTTTGTATAGCTTCATGTTCGTTTTGTTACTTTGTTAGTTTGTTTTGTGTTCCTTCTTCATTAAAAGAAGAATGTATGCATATCACGCTGCGCCTTGATCTCCTCAATACGACGAACGTGACATTATTTCAGCTTTTATTTCTTTCATCACATTCCCAGTGGGTCAGAAGTTTACATACACTCAATTGGTATTTGGTAGCATTGCCTTTAAATTGTTTAACTTGGCGCAAACGTTTCGGGTAGCCTTCCACATGCGTCCCACAATAAGTTGGGTGAATTTTGGCCCATTCCTCCTGACAGACCTGGTGTAACTGGGTCAGGCCTCCTTGTTTGCACACACTTTTTCAGTTCTGCCAACACATTTTCTATAGGAATGGGCTTTGTGATGGCCACTCCAATACCTTGACTTTGCTGTCCTTAAGCCATTTTGCCACAACTTTGGAAGTATGCTTGGGGTCATCGTCCATTTGGAAGACCCATTTGCGACCAAACTTTAACTTCCTGACTGATGTCTTGAGATGTTGCTTCAATATATCCACATAATTGTCCTCCCTCATGATGCCATCTCTTTTGTGAAGTGCACCAGTCCCTCCTGCAGCAAATCACCCCCACAACATGATGCTGCCACACCCATGCTGCACGGTTGGGATGGTGTTCTTCAGCTTGCAAGCCTCCCCCTTTTACCTCCAAACATAATGATGGTCATTATGGCCAAACAGTTCTATTTTTGTTTCATCAGACCAGAGGACATTTCAACAAAAAGTACGATCTTTGTCCCCATGTGCAGTTCCAAACCATAGTCTGGCTTTTTTATGGTGGTTTTGGAGCAGTGGCTTCTTCCTTGCTGAGCGGCCATTCAGGTTATGTCGATATAGGACTCGTTTTACTGTGGATATAGATACTTTTGTACCTGTTTCCTCCAGCATCTTCACAAGGTCCTTTGCTGTTGTTCTGGGATTGATTTGCACTTTTTGCATCAAAGTACGTTCATCTCTAGGAGACAGAACGGCCTTGAAATAGCCGTCCAGCTCTGACGGCTCGGGACAGACGGGCAGCTCTGACGGCTCGGGACAGACGGACAGCTCTGACAGCGCTGGGCAGGCAGGCAGCTCAGACAGCGCTGGGCAGGCAGGCAGTTCAGACTCTGGCTGCGCTGTAGAGGAGGAAGGCCGGAGGACTGGTACGTGGAGGTGGCACCAGAATTACCGGACCGTGAAGGAGGACACGCGCTCTTGAGCACCGAGCCTGCCCAACCTTACCAGGTTGAATGGTCCCCGTAGCCCTGCCAGTGCGGCAAGGTGGAATAGCCCGCACTGGGCTATGCTGGCGAACCGGGGATACCATTTGTAAGGCTGGTGCCATGTACGCCGGCCCGAGGAGACGCACTGGAGGCCAGATGCGTTGGGCCGGCTTCATGACACCCGGCTCGATGCCCAACCTAGCCCTACCAGTGCGGCAAGGTGAAATAGCCCGCACTGGGCTAAGCACGCGTACTGGGGACACGGTGCGCTCCACCGCATAACACGGTGTCTGACCAGTACGACGCCCTCTCACTCCACGGTAAGGACGGGGAGTTGGCTCAGGTCTCCTACCCGGCTTTGCCACACTCCGCGTGTGCCCCCCTCTGACTCTCGGGCTCCCAACCGCGTCGCCGCGCTGCCTCCTCATACCAGCGCCTCTCTGCCTTCGCTGCCTCCAACTCCGCATTGGGACGGCGATATTCCCCTGGCTGAGCCCAGGGTCCTTTGCCATCCAGGATCTCTTCCCAAGTCCAGGAGTCCTGGGTTTTTGGCCGCTGCTGTTGCTGCCCTTTTCCACTCCGCTTGGTCCTTTGGTGGTGGGTGTTTCTGTAACGGCAGATTTGTGGATAAACTGTGGATATACTGTGGATATAGATACTTTTGTACCTGTTTCCTCCAGCATCTTCACAAGGTCCTTTGCTGTTGTTCTGAGATTGATTTGCACTTTTTGCATCAAAGTATGTTAATCTCTAGGAGACAGAACGTGTCTCCTTCCGGAGCAGTATGATGGCTGCGTGGTCCCATGGTGTTTATACTTGCGTACTATTGTTTGTACAGATGAACGTGGTACCTTCAGGCGTTTGGAAATGGCTCCCAAGAAAGAAACCAGACTTGTGGAGTCTTTTTTTCTGAGGTCTTGGCTGATTTCTTTTGATTTTCCCATGATGTCAAGCAAAGAGGCACTGAGTTTGAAGGTAGGCCTTGAAATACATTGTAACGGCAGATTTCCTCCTCTTCGTCTGAAGAGGAGGTGTAGGGATCGGACCAAGACGCAGAGTGGAAAATGTCCATAATTTATTATTAAATAAACTGAACACTACAATGAAACAATTTAACAAATAGAATCCAACCCAAAACAGTCCCATGTGGCACGAATACTAACACGAAAAACAAACAACCACAAACACACACGTGAACCCCGGCTGCCTAAGTATGATTCTCAATCAGGGACAACGATTGACAGCTGCCTCTGATTGAGAATCATACCAGGCCAAACGCACAAAACCCCAACATAGAAAACAACACATAGACAACCCACCCAACTCACGCCCTGACCATACTAAATAAATACAAAACAAGAGAAAACAGGTCAGTAACGTGACATACATCCACAGTTACACCTCCAGTTGACTCAAATGATGTCAATTAGCCTATTAGAAGCTTCTAAAGCCATGACATATTTTTTCTGGAATTTTCCAAGCTGTTTAAAGGCACAGTCGACTTAGTGTATGTAAACTTCTGACCCACTAGAATTGTTATACAGTGAATTATAAGTGAAATAATCTGTAAACAATTGCTGGTAAAAGTACTTGTCATGCACAAAGTAGATGTCCAAAATTACTTGCCAAAATTATAGTTGATTAGCAAGACATTTGTGGAGTGGTTGATAAACGAGTTCATAATGTCTCCAACATAAGTGTATGTAAACTTCCTACTTCAGCTGTAGAAAACATACCATTTTTTCCATTTATGTTTTGTTTGATCATTTCTACCATGTGATTCATATCCCCAGGGAAACTGTTATCCTATGGTTCTATTCTGCCTTAAAGAGAAACAGGAAGTTCTTATGTAGATGGGGTTTCCAGTATTCTCCTCCACTGAACCCTGGCTGTTTTTGTTTTCCACTGATGAACCCACAGCTTGCTTGAAGAGAGAAATAATTTGGCACATTTTGACACATTATCTGAGATCATTATCCATTTCCTCCCAACAAGCTCTGTGATCCTGGGAAGTGCCCCAGAGGAGTCTGGGATTGGCTGCGTTCGCTGGGCTAAATTAATCTGGCTCCCCGGGCCCCACGGGTGCTCAGGTCCGTCCGTTCGCCCCAGATGCTGCTCCGCTTAGCTTAGCTCAGCGACGAGCCCAGAAGAGCATCACATGTCCTGGGTATAGCATGCCAAACCAATCCATGTGACAGTGTTTACCCCAGTTTGACTGGGGCCCAGGGAGAAGATGTGACACTTTGGGGATGGCAAGGCGTCCCTGTCCCCTTCTCGACTGCTCCTGTCCTGTCCCAGTGCAGTTGCTCACACAGCTGTGGCTGGCAGATGTTCAGGGGTCACTGGGGAGAAGTCCCTGGCGGTTGATCCATGCTGAGCCTCTCCCAATGGGCTTCAGGCAGGCTTGAGTCATGGCCTCACTCACTTTGATTTCAGTGGAAGTTGGAGCAACTTATGAATATGAATAGCTATACCTTATAAACCACTAGTCACTCATAAACACTCATTAACACTAAACAAAACCCTTGTCAAAATGTGAATGTTGTGTTGTTAGAAGGACAGTATAGGACCAGAACTGTTCTAGGGTTCCATAGATCTCCTGACTCACACCTGCAGGAGGTAAAGTAGCCCAGTCACACATCACATTGTCACATGGCTGATTAGACGCCAGTCATTCACTATCAGACAACATTAAAAAAGGTTATTTTCCTGTGATGAGGCACTTTTGGAAGCTATCAATGTTTGAAAAAGGATTGCAAGAGGAAGAAAGAGAGAAAGAATGAAAGCCTAAAGGAGAACAAAGGCCTGGGTATGGGCTAGCAAATGCAGGAATAAATCATCTGTTAAAATTCATTAGCCAAGCCTCTCTGAGCATAAAATGACAAGACATTAAATATGTATTATTTATGAAATGCCGCTGTCTTTGAAAAGGGGGTCTAGTGCTGTTAATTAGTCACCCATTCAGTCAGAAAATACTATTTCAAATGGAAAGTGAAAGCTAGTCTCGGCAGCCCAGAAAGCGGCAGTTTTTTATTTTTAAAATGGCATCGATGGAAATAAAGTAGCTAATTACAGTTGCTGTGAAATTCAAAGCTAATTTGGGAAGCCGTATGACAAGTATATTGACGTCCTCTGCGGTGTGATGTGTGCTTATAGCCACCAAGGAATTCAGAGGGGGCAGGGGAGAGGGAGGGATGATTGGGAGCAAACATTTCTCTAGGTGTGTGAGTGTGCACGCGCCAGTGACAGCGCGTGTGTGTGTGTGTGTGTGTGTGTGTGTGTGTGTGTGTGTGTGTGTGTGTGTGTGTGTGTGTGTGTGTGTGTGTGTGTGTGTGTGTGTGTGTGTGTGTGTGTGTGTGTGTGTGTGTGTGCGCACATCTGTGACGGTGTGTGCATGCATGTGTGTGTGTGTATTAATGTGTGTGGGAGTGTTTGTGTGTATTTTGGGGAATTCAGTGTCAGTGTCAGGATAATCACAGACTTGAGCACTCTTAAACACCTCGTCCTCTCTCTAAAGTGGTTGAGGAAATATCCCCTACATTTTACCATGAACATGATAGGCTTCTTTGTCTGTTTTCTTCAAAGAGATGAGTAAAGTAGCAAGTTTCAAGGCAGTGGTTTAGAATCGCTCCTTAGAGGCAGTCATCTGGCAAAGTGGAAATGAGACAGGAGCATATATCTACTTGAAGAAAGCCACCCTCGTGATGCAGTATGCTATGAGAGATGCAGCCTCTCCAACCCTGGGCAGTAAGTTCTGAGCTGGCCGACGAGAGCTGCCCACTCCCACCCCAGCAACCCCTGTCCAGTGGGAAAGAGGGAGCGAGAGAGGGAGAAGAGAGGGATAATTATCAGTATAAATGGAGCTCGGCGAACGATTCGCACTGCTGGGCCGCCTGATCTGGTCGCCAAGGCAACCTCAACCTGCTAATTTGTTTTGTAGATGAGTAATTACATCCAATTAGACCAGTGTGGGGAGAAAAAGAAAGTCCAAAGAAGGGGCCATTGTTCCAGTTAGATGGTATGAATATTAATAATGGGATGGTCTCAAGCTCATAACAGATATGATCGGTGATGCTGCTGCAGCTGTGGGGGCCTAATGCCCAGCCTACCTGAGACATCACTCTACAGAGATGATGATCTATCGATGCGTGCGTGCGTGTGTGTGTAAGAGTGTGTGCGTGTCCCCTCCACTGACCCCATGTCCAGTTTAAACTCCTCAGTATAGGGTTCTAGTGCACATCTCTGAGGTAGTGCACAGGTGTCTGAGCATCCACCTTTACCTAACCATGAAAGACCAAGGAAAGACGTATTACACTGGAGCACAAAGTGTCCTCCTCAGTTGAACAGTCACGTACTGTTATTGTAGAAGGCCTTCAGTGCTCTGACTGTCTGTAAAGCATTGTTGTATGGCACTGTTTCTGTCCTCAGTCACCTCAATCAGAATGTAGATTTTTATGTTCCACACTGGTGAGTACTGATAGCCACAATGCATTTATTATCTACAGACCAAAAACTGAGAAAGGGTCTAGGTAATATGTGAATGCTCCTTGCATGTTAAAGTGGTCAGAGAGACATGCAGTATTGTGTTCTATTCTAAGAAAAAAGTCATTGTGCGATATGATATTCCATCCTGGTTTATTATTATTCATTTGTAGTAGTTCCATTGATTGGACCAGATGTTCCTTTAATATAGAAATACAGTACTGTAGTTTATAATGAGCTTTATTCCAAAGCACCACAGGGATTGTATGCATACACACATATACAAGCCCCCGTCCATCCCCCAACAGAAATGCGCTAGTGTAGCGAAATGGGAGAATTAGGCCCTCTCTAACAGCTTGGTAAAAAACATATGTCTGTTAGGATGATCAAAGGAAAGCCATTATTTCTACATCTTTGATGTTCAGCCACTTTTCTTCACTCTCGTTCTGTTTCTCACCTTCGTCCAAGTGAAGTAGCTTAAATCATTTGTTTGCTCTGAAAAGAAAATTAGTTGGGGAAGATAATCAAGCTATTCTGCCTCTCCCAGATGGCAGCTTTGGTCCATAGAAGGGAGCGTTTTCAGTGAGCCTAATTTTATTCATATCCTCTCCCACTGGTGGCACTATCATTAGAAGCAATCTACCTGAACAATAAAAGTAATTTTGCCTGGCTTTATTAGATAAGACCCTCCCGGCAGTGAGAGGCCTCATGCCAGCAGCTGAGGACTAATTGTCCGTGTCAGCGCAAACAAAGCCGCCATGTGTATTTGTTGTGTCTGTGGATGTCGTCTTTGTGTCCTGTCGTTCCCGCTATCCTGGAATTGGCGGAATTATGCAGATTGCAACAGGAAGCTGCCATTGTCGGGGGCCTGGCAGCCGGTACCATACGGATGTGGCACGGGTGGTGTGGCTGGGCCAGGGACAAAGCAGAGCCTCCCCCTCCCACCCCACCCTCAGCCTAGCACCTCTCAGCCGTTTAACTAATGGGGGAGATTGTGGCAAGGCCTTTGTAAAGGTCGCTGCTTGTTTGTTGTTAAAGATCTAATTAGGAAGAGGAGAGGAAGCAGAGGAAGCTTGTCTAATTAGAGATGAGCATGGGAAAACCACCTCGGAAACTCAAGGACGGACGGCTATTAGCGTGGATGTCACAAATGGATTAAACACAAGTGTCCCTAGTTTTCTCCTGGTGTCCTTAACGATTAAAGCTGGGCTGAATGCATATCTGCCGTGAAAGTCGCCTGAAGGCATTCCATAGCACATGCAGAAGAAAGGAGGATGGTGGGCAGGGGTGAAGATAAGGAGGTGGAACACTCAGGAAATTTGGTCCCTTATCCTTTTTCCCCAGTCCCGGAAGAGAGCACATCCTTCAGAGAAAAGCAGTGACCCTGTGAAATGCCCTCGTCCATAATTCAACCTGGCCCGTACTCCTCACAGAGTCCTCATTCCTGTGCTGCAGTAGGAGTGTCTCCCAGGTCATTGGTGTGTGTGTAAGAGAACGTCCCTGCCTGGGAGTACTGGCTGTGTGGTTAGTGGCATGGCTGTGGTGTGGGGTACAGAGGAGGTGCAGCTGGATTTAATGTCACTGGAGCACGTGCAGAATGCTGAATGGCCACCCGTGTGACAGTCGGGCAAAGACAGACAGACAGATATACCGACAGACAGACAGCAGCCAGCCAGGCAGCCTCCAAAACTGAGATACAGAGATGGACTGAGGATTGAGTGCAGATCACTGGTGACTCAGCACCTGACCTGGGTCCTGTTATATCCTCTCTATCACACTGAGAGGAGACAGCTCTGTCTGACACCACTGGAGTCATAACAGCTCCTTGACATTCTCTCATTTCTAGACTTGTTTGGGAAGACTTGTCTTAGGTTAGAAAGATTTACAGTTGAAGTTGGAAGTTTACATACACCTTAGCCAAATATATTTACTCAGTTTTTCACAATCCCTGACATTTAATCCTAGTAAAAATTCCCTGTCTTAGGTCAGTTAGCATCACCACTTTATTTTAAGAATGTGAAATGTCAGAATAATAGTAGAGAGAATGATTTATTTCAGCTTTTATTTATTTCATCACATTCCCAGTGGGTCAGAAGTTTACATACACTCAATTAGTATTTGGTAGCATTGCCTATAAATTGTTTAACTTGGGTCAATTGTTTCGGGTAGCCTTCCACAAGCTTCCCACAATAAGTGGGTGAATTTTGGCCTATTCCTTCTGACAGAGCTGGTGTAACTGAGTCAGGTTTGTAGGCCTCCTTGCTCGCACACGCTTTTTGAGTTCTGCCAACACATTTTCTATAGGAATGAGGTCAGGGCTTTGTGATGGCCACTCCAATACCTTGACTTTGTTGTCCTTACGCCATTTTACTACAACTTTGGAAGTATGCTTGGGGTCATTGTTCATTTGGATGACCCATTTGCGACCAAGCTTTAACTTCCTGACTGATGTCTTGAGATGTTGCTTCAGTATATCCACATAATTGTCCTACCTCATGATGCCATCTATTTTGTGAAGTCCACCAGTCCCTCCTGCAGCAAATCACCCCCACAACATAATGCTGCCACCCTCGTGCTTCACGGTTGGGATGGTGTTCTTCAGCTTGCAAGCATCCCCCTTTTTCCTCCAAACATAATGATGGTCATTATGGCCAAACAGTTCTATTTTTGTTTCATCAGACCAGAGGACATTTCTCCAAAAAGTACGATCTTTGTCCCCATGTGCAGTTGCAAACCATAGTCTGGCTTTTTTATGGTGGTTTTGGAGCAGTGGCTTCTTCCTTGCTGAGCGGCCTTTCAGGTTATGTCGATATAGGACTCGTTTTACTGTGGATATAGATACTTTTGTACCTGTTTCCTCCAGCATCTTCACAAGGTCCTTTGCTGTTGTTCTGGGATTGATTTGCACTTTTCACCACAAAGTACGTTAATCTCTAGGAACAGAACGCGTCTCCTTACTGAGCGGTATGGCGGCTGCGTGGTCCCATGGTGTATATACTTGTGTACTATTGTTTGTACAGATGAACGTGGTACCTTCAGGCATTTGGAAATTGCTCCCAAGGATGAACCAGACTAGTGGAGATCTACAAAAAAAATTCTGGGGTCTTGGCTGATTTCCTTTTATTTTCCCATGATGTCAAGCAAAGAGACACTGGGTTTGAAGATAGGCCTTGAAATACATCCACAGGTACACCTCCAATTGACTCAAATGATGTCAATTAGCCTATCAGAAGCTTCTAAAGGCATGACATCATTTTGTGGAATTTTCCAAGCTGTTTAAATGCACAGTCCGTACTGTCGGTGAAAGTACGGTTTTATCATTATTTTTTATTCCTGCATCGACCCATTCACTCATTCATTCCTTTATCTTCCCATTAATGTTGCCCTTCTCTGAGTTCTGAGTTGTCATCATTTTCCTCATTGGTAAAGACTGATCGGTTTTCCGTAGCAGTTGCTTAAGAGAGATGTAAAGGGGTTATTGCGTTATGGAGCTTTGTTCCACGTCTCAGTGTTTACTGTACATGACTGGAAGTCTGCCATTTTAGGAGCCCATTATTTAAGAAGTGGGAATGGAGCCCGAGTAGCGCACGGTGAAACTGAGGCCCTAAAGCGCCGGCTAAGGAACACGCCTGGTGTTTAGATTCCATTTGGCAGCTGCTGACAAGCTCATTATGGCGGTCTAGGTGTGGCACGGCTTTGATCGCCTCTTCAGTTGGAGACTCAAATAAAAAACAAGCACACAGCAGGGAGACCTGCCATGAAAAGAGCCGCTGACGCCAATCTCAGCTTTTCCTTGAGTGGATTAACTCCCCATATTGAAGAGGTGCGAGAGGGAACAATTGCCTTTAATGGCTCTCTTTATAAGAGCAGCTTGTCTCAGATTAAGAGGACAAGCAGTAAATGTCAGCACGTCTTATTGCTGAATGACGATTTCTGAAGCGTTGATAATCCTCCATCTGTGTTGAATGAGGGCCACGTTTGAATGGCCCAATAAGTGTGGAGTGTTTTGGAGCCCTGCCTTTTGTTAATGGTCAGTAAACATGAATGTGTCTCTTTGTTATCCAACCTAAAGAAAATGTCACATGCATAGACCTCAATATGTAGTAGTAGTGGTTCAAAATCAGAGGCATGAAATTAATTATTGATTTGTACGCATTCTACATTTTACTCCCGTTGAATGATGAGTGTTTACATCAGATATGTCCAGTAAGCATTGTAGTTGTCAAATTAAAGCTGTATTGACCTGTGTTTTTAATGATTCTCCAATTTCATCCCTCTCTATGAATTGCAGGACAATGTGAGGGAATCAGGTTAGATTGATTCATGTATAGGATTTAGAGACAGCCAGTCTACTACCTCAGAAAGCTCCTACTTCACTGTTTGTCTTATGATTGTTACTAGCCAGTTAACCATCCTGTTATCTTAGACAATCAACCATCCTATTATCTTAGACAATCAACCATCCTATTATCTTAGACAGTCAACAATCCTATTATCTTAGACAATCAACCATCCTATTATCTTAGACAATCAACCATCCTATTATCTTAGACAGTCAACAATCCTATTATCTTAGACAGTCAAACATTCTATTATCTTAGATAGTCAACCATCCTATTGTCTTAGATAGTCAACCATCCTATTGTCTTAGATAGTCAACCATCCTATTATCTTATTTGACACTCAACCGTCCTATTATCTTAGACAGTCGACAATCCTATTATTGTAGACAGTCAAACATCCTATTATCTTAGACAGTCAACCATGTAATTCCAGTAAATGGGTTGGGTTCCCTATTGAGGGATGATGCATTACCCTGGTTCCGACAGACTCCTACACCTCAGACACTCAGACTGGCAGCAGGATCTGCTGGGGAGGGAGAGCAGGGAGAGGACACAATGTATCTCAGCCAAATGAACCCCTCATAAGTAGTGTCACACACCAACCACCATGCCATGCTTATGAGTCTGGACATTGACTACTGTGAAACAATGAAACCAAACGTTTTCCACAATGATGGAGTCCTTTCCCCTCCCCCTTCCCAACCTATACTGTACCTCTCAGGCTTTCACGATTACGGGTTTTACTCTGCGCCCAGTGACCAGAGGGGGGCGCCCTGCTCCTTTGCGGACTATGGCTCCCTGGGGCCCCAGGCGGCTCAGATGCTGCACAGTGAGCATGCCACCTCCGCCTGCAACTCCCCCCTCCAGCACCTGCACAGCCCGGATCAGTTTAAGAGCCCAGGTTTGTATGTGCATCTCTCTCATCCACCGTCTGGACTGTTCAGTTTGACTCATGAAGTTTCCTCCATACAGATGATCTATGCAGTTTTTTGGTTGACTTTTATTTTTGGTCTTTGATGAGGAAAGAAATAAATGCGAAAATGTCTTGCCAGCAATGCATTGCATGTTTATTCCTTCTTTTTGATTTTCAATGTAACTTTTTATGTTTATTTGTGAAGTTTGTTCCATGCCCCTGCTTGCTCTAAGGGGAGGACATGTATGTTTTCCTCCATACACAGAGCATGGGAGGTAGGGGACTGGACTACAATGTCCTCTGTGAGAAAACTCTCATTTACTTTTCTTATGTCCCCATCCACCCAATTCAACCACCTGGACTTTTGAACCTTTTCGATTTCAACATTTGAATGAGAGTGAAAGACTGACTGACTGGGAGAGTGAAAGGGTTAGTCAGTGAAATGGTTAGCCAGTGAAAGGGTTAGTCTGTGAAAGGGTTAGTCAGTGAAAGGGTTAGTCAGTGAAAGGGTTAGTCAGTGAAAGGGTTAGCCAGTGAAAGGGTTAGCCAGTGAAAGGGTTAGTCAGTGAAAGGGTTAGTCAGTGAAAGGGTTAGCCAGTGAAAGGGTTAGCCAGTGAAAGGGTTAGTCAGTGAAAGGGTTAGTCAGTGAAAGGGTTAGTCAGTGAAAGGGTTAGTCAGTGAAAGGGTTAGCCAGTGAAAGGGTTAGTCAGTGAAAGGGTTAGTCAGTGAAAGGGTTAGTCAGTGAAAGGGTTAGCCAGTGAAAGGGTTAGTCAGTGAAAGGGTTAGTCAGTGAAAGGGTTAGTCAGTGAAAGGGTTAGTCAGTGAAAGGGTTAGTCAGTGAAAGGGTTAGCCAGTGAAAGGGTTAGTCAGTGAGAGTGTATTGGAAATAATTGAGTGATGGATCATTGTTTTGCGAACAACTAGGCAATCAGAAGACATGTTTTGTGTATAGATTATAGTAACATTACATCCTAGTGCAGTCATATGCATAATTTAGCTATTACATTACAAGTGGCATGTTTCAGTATGATACCAGTGTGTGCTTTTTGCATAAGCGCTGACATTTACCTTTGCAATTTGGTGTGTCTTTCCCAAGGTTGTGTTCTTTACATAGTGGAAACTATATGTTGCATCCAATAAGTCAATGGAAAGCAATTGTGTTTCTATGCCATTTCCTCTACAGAAAATACGTAGCTATAACAATTTAATTTCAATTGATTACCCTCATTTTAAACCACATTCAGGGTCAGCATGTGCTATTCGTTTGGTCATAGGTTTGTTTCTGATAAAACTGACAAGAGATGTAATTTCACTAAATTGCATTTCATATTTTGAGGAGTCAGTGTACATGAAGAAAATGTTGTGAGAAGTGTTCCTTATTGACCCCAGCTCAGGGGATGTCAGGCAGAGAGCTGTAGATGTGATTTGGTGGTGTTGATCTGATCCACAGTAGATATGCTGGACTCACTGTATGTTCTTGTTGTATCGCTCTTCAAACAATCTTACTAACAGTGAAACAGATGATATCACTGAAGATATGCTAAACTTCCTAAAGTGAGTTTGACTACTGGTGTGGCTCTCTCCTGACCAGATCTTATCCTCCCGTCCAGATGAAATGGCCATGTAGACTAGAGACATTAATGATGTCTGCTGATGATGATGACCCAACCAGACTGACTAATGGTGCCGTCACTGCTCTGTAGAGTCCTACTCTATTGTACCAATGAAGGAGTGGAGTGGAGGAGTGGTGACCAGCAGGCAGCGGCAGGTGTTGAGGCCCCCCGCAGTCCGTCCCTGTACTCCTCACTAGTCCTGCCTCATTGGCTTTGGCAGCAGACAGGAAAAGACATCTTTAGGCCCTGTGCTTTACAGCGAGGATTACACAGATCTCCTGGTTTGGAGGCCGGCCCATTCTGGGTGGAGATTTGTCTGCCTGACTCATTGGGATGGATCCCTTCAGGTTTGAGCACTCCACTGTCTATCTGTGTCCTTGGGCTTCACAGGAAGATGGCAGGACTGCAGGCCTACAGCCACCTCTCCATTTACACACAGAGTGGTGATAAGTGGGCTTTGTTTACACACACAGCTGTAGAGAAGAGAGGGTCTACATCTAAACGCCAATGTGCTGAATGTGGGGAATTGTATAGTGTGTGGATTCTTTCTTTTTTCTGTGCTTGGCTGTAGAAGAGGTAGTGTTTGTGTCTTTCCTCATTTGGTAAAGGGCCATTGTGAATGGCTCCTCCTGGTTTTCTAATGATGCCCTGTGGGTAAATGTAGGGAAGCTGAGACAGACGCCCAGCCACGAGGAAATGAGAAAATTAGAACTGCCAGTCTGAATAGAAATGCTTTCATGGCAAATGTTAATTGTAAACCACCTCCACCCCTGTTTACCTTAAAGAGAATGCTTCCGCTGTAGCCCCAAGTGCTTTCAGACTGTGAATACATTGATGTATTTTAAAGTGCAACTCAATAGACGTGATCACACCAGTCAAACTACAGTCTACAAACTGCTTCAGTTATTAAGACCCAATTATAGGACATAAAGCATAGCCATATGATACTACAGTGGATAAACATCATCGTATTGACCTCCTGCTTTGTCATTGCTCAGATACTTAAGCCCCAATGATGTATTTTTCTGGGGAATGTTTGTTCATATCTACCCACCCCAGTCTCACAGACACAGTCGTATCTACAAATATCACCAGGTTTGCTCTTTTGTTGAACCTACTTTTTCAGAGTTAATGTTATTTTTGCTGAAAATAGGAAAGCAGGGTAGACATAGAATTACATTTGTATCAGCACCTTTCTCCCTTATCCACACAAACAATTTGTCAGAGCAGAAACAACATACAAAGTGACATGAATAAGACCCCAGCGAGTGGAGTTGGTGCGGAACAGATGAGTCACCTGTGTCTTTAAAAATGCTGTGTAATCAAAGGCTGGCTCGTTAAATTAGCATGGGCGCCGCTAAGCCACCAGTCAACCCCAATAAGTGTAACTCATGTTTTGCTATTAAACTTAATGACTGAGGCCATGTAGCCCCGAGGTTTAAGGAAAAGCATCAATCCTGTTTCCCATCGAGGTGCGGTGCTGTGCGCCGTTCAATAGAATCCAGTAATTATAAGAAATTAGAATTACCGTTTAAACTGAAAATAGCTGTAATTGCTTAATAAGCAAGTCTATTTAGTGCTGTACCATACAGACCAGAGCCGTGAGGCCAGCCATAGGAATGGCTCCCTCAGTAGATCTCTATGCTCTGGGACAGGTTCTCATTTTACATTTAGGAAGAAACCCACTGTAGGAGGGATTTTTTGCTCCTCACAGAGTTAGTATAGATAAAGTGATGTGCCACAACTTCTGAAGGACTATAGCATCTGATAAGGGTGTGTGCTGCATTTCAATAGCATCTAAAGCTTGTTTCTAAGTGCCATGTAAGGCATCCCTGTACAGTACAGATCTTATTAGCCTCATGAGCTCAAAATATAGCATCATGTTTATATTTCTATATTAAACTCCAAACACATAGCCTACAGATCAACTTTCCATTTTTGTAGGAGATATGCCACAGTCAAGAGAGCCTCAGAACTCCACAGTGTTTCTCTTTTCCTTTTAATTTAATTTCTGCATTTATTTTCATGGTTTATTTCTCAATGGGGGTGAGATGGAGGGTTATGTGAATCAGGCAGCGGAGGAGATTGAAGTGGTGTAGCAGTTATACTGTTTTAAGACATCACTGTGCCTTCTCCCCCCCACGGCTTAGTTTTATATCGCCAGTGTTATTGGCCATCGCTGGGCGCCTGGGTTTTCAAAAGGCCTTTTTATTAGTCAGACTCTCTCCTAGCCACAGGGCATAGGTTAGAGGTCACACAGAGTGGTGTACCTGTGGATGAACTCAGGGCAAGCTTTTAATTTTTTTTGTGTCCTTTGTTTTCTTGCTGGAGTGGAATTTTTAACAAACATAATCAGAACTCTTTCTGCAGTTTACTGAAGTCCTGAAGTCAGGAAATGGCCAGGCCAAATATCCATGGAATAGATATATTGTAGGTAGATAAGATGCGATGAAAGAAAAAAGGGTCTATGTACATTGGTATGTATAGTCCAATCTGTTTTTTATCTAATCGGTCAAATGAAAAAACATCAACTGGTGTTATACCTGCATGAGTATAGAATCCAAAGCAACTAAGCTGCCCCCTTAACTATATGGCACCTCTTGAATATTATAATAATGACCAATAAAATGAACACTTGTCCACAACATACATAACTACACCTTAATAGTTGGTAGCATGGTCCAAGTATCTCTGGTGGTCTGCTTACAGTTTATATTGTGCATGATTGTGGTGTGAGTGTTATCACAGTATAGTATACGTAGCATGTAGATATCTCTAGAATATCATACTGGATTCATCTTTTACATTGCTCTTGCCGCCTCAAGCCTGCAACATTTCTTCTGTCAATCCCCAACAAAATTCATGCAGTTTACGTGCAAACAGGCCTCAAATGACATTACCAATTACTCACTAATGTGTGTTATGTTTAATTATAGTATTGATTAATATACCTCTTCCCAGACATATGAGTTCAGTCATGTATTCTTGGATGTGAATGTCTATATTGTGGAAGAATGACCCAGAATGAACTAGCTACATATAAGTTATCACCTGTGCTCTGTGAAGGACCGCGGTGGAACTGAATTGTTGCCGCCCTGCTGTGCTCTGTGAAGCCCCGCGGTGGAACTGAATTGTTGCCCCCCTGCTGTGCTCTATGTACAGGGGGAAACCCAGCTCGTCCTGGAGGCTTCCCAGGTGCCAACAGCCCAGGGCCTGTAGCCGACCTGTACGGCCCTGGAGGCCAGGACTCCAATGTGGCTAACTACATCAGTGCTGCTAGCCCCCAGGCTGGCTCCGGCTTCAGCCACAGTATCGCAGTGAGTACAGTACACCTTCTCTGTCCACTGACCGTTCTGTCTGTCTGTCTGTCTAGCCCGCACGTGTCAATCATTCCATGGAGGGCCAAGTGTCTTCGGGTTTTCGCTCCTCCCTTGTACTTGATTGATGAATGAAGGTCACTGATTAGTAAGGAACACCCCTCACCTGGTTGTCTAGGTCTTAATTGAAAGGAAAAAACAAAAACCAGCAGATACTAAGCCCTCCATGGAATGAGTTTGACACCCCTGGTCTAGCCGATTAGACTTCTGTCCTTATACAGTGCATTTGAAAAGTATTCTGACACCTTGACTTTTTCCACATTTTATTACGTTACAGCCTTATTCTAAAATTGATTAAAAATAGATATTTCCCTCATCAATCCACACACAATCACCCATAATGACACAGCAAAAACTGTTTTTTACATTTTTTACATTTTAAACTGAAATATCACATTTACATAAGTACTCAGACCCTTTACTCAGTACTTTGTTGAAGCATCTTTGGCAGCGATTACAACATCGAGTATTCTTGAGTATGACTCTGCAAGCTTAGTACACCTGTATTTGGGGAGTTTATCCCATTCTTCTCTGCAGATCCTCTCAAGCTCTGTTAGGTTGGATGGGGAGCATTTTCAGGTTTCTCCAGAGATGTTCGATTGGGTTCAAGTCCGGGCTCTGGCTGGGCCACTCAAAGACATTTAGAGCCTTGTCCCGAAGCCACTCCTGCGTTGTCTTGGCTGTGTGCTTAGGGTCGTTGTGCTGTTGGAAGGTGAAACTTCGCCCCAGTCTGAGGTCCTGAGTGTTCTGGAGAAGGTTTTCATTAAGGATCTCTCTGTACTTTGCTCCATTCATCTTTCCCTCGAACTTGACTAGTCTTCCAGTCCCTGCCGCTAAAAAACATCCCCACAGCATGATGCTGCCACCACCGTGCTTCACCGATGGAAACAGGATGCACCTGAGCTCAATTTCGATTCTCATTGCAATGGGTCTGAATAAGATATTTAAATTCTTAATTTTTTATAAATTAACAAAAAAATCTAAAACCCTGTTTTCCCTTTGTCATTATGGGGTATTGTATGTAGATTGATTATTATTATTATTTATTTAATCCATTAAATAAGGCTGTAAAGTAACAGAATTTGGAAAAAGTCAAGGGGTCTGAATACTTTCCAAATGCACTGTACATAATGTATGTGTGTGTTAGTGTTACAAGGAGGCAATGCATACTGCACTCCCTCTCTACTTGTGACTGAGTTCACCACTAACTACACTTCAGAGGTGTATGAAGTGTTGTGTCAATCAAACTTTTAAAAAGATCGAATGAGATTTGACTGAATCAATCAGTTGGTGAAGATCACAGGGCTGGTGTGTTGTCCTGTCAACAATATCAGACTTTTATAAAAAATAAAACAATGCAGAAAACAATTGAGGAAGAGACTGTTATAATTAGAGGGAATTAGCAAATTGCCAACATTGTATCAATCAAGTGAAACTGAAACATGATATCCCATCAAAAGCACAATGTTGCAGAAAAATATATTTAATTGGCATTTTTTCTGGCAGAGCACAGCTTTCCTTATTGGTTGTCAGCTGTGCCATGTCTGATTGGTTGAATCTTTGTCGGTCTCAATTTAGGAAGAAAGACCATGTTTGTTATAGAATTTACTGAAGGACTGAAGTTCACTTACACACACACTATGAAACCATTTCATTTGCTCAATGTTAAATCTTGTTACTGACCTGTCTCTGCTAAATTGGCACTGCCAAAGTTTCTGCATTCTCGTGAGTTTGTATCCCTCGCTGCCAGTCACCTGTCTCTTTAAACACTGTGAACTTGTTCAACCTGACACCAGCTTGTTAGTGTCTCCTAGTTTACGCGCGTCAGAAAGAGAGTGGAAATGTCAGGAGTTGTTTTCTGGATTTTAGTTTCGGATGTATTCTCTGGGAATTAACTGCTTCAGAAAGACTTAGGACTCTGAGGACTAAGGAAAACAGTAATCATGAAAGTATAAAAGGAACGTAGGCCCATTGAACAAGATTAATTGCAGAAAATTCTTTAAAACACTGTTAGAATGGATTTTTTAAATTGCCTGCTTGCGCCCATTGTTTTGGCTTTTGTTTTAACCTTTGCCGTTTGTATCCATAGTCTAGCTGACCCAGATAAAGGTTGACAGTGCTTTCAATCAATTTGGATTGATCGTATTGCACATGGGATTCAACTTTTGTTGTGAAGATAAGAATATTTTCATTGTCTAAACACTGGTGAAAAGAAGGCCCTTTAACAATGTTAAATTGTATTTCGACAGTACATTTGAAGGGAGATATGATATATTTGATGCAGATATACTTTTTTTACACAAGAAAAGAGGGTTGTGAAATGTGTTTTTAATTTTTACTTCAGTTGTACTAAATTCCATTCAACCTAATCCACCTTAAAATGACTCAATGATTCGAACAGAGTGAAATGAACCAGTGAAGTGCCGTGGCAACCTTCAGTGTGCAGGCAGATGAAGTCTCTATCCACAACATTAAGAAGGGAAATGATTCAGAACTAAAATGCAGTTTTTAAATCAATTTCTGTGTTACATGCAGCCAAAATGATCACATATTGGAACTTGACAGGTTACAACCTCATGGATGACTTCAGTCACTTTGACTTGCCACACGATCTCCCAGTTTGGTGTAATAGCACTGACTAGAGAGACGTCAGACGATGTCAATGCTAGAACAGTTCCTGTGTCATAACCAATAATAGATTGGGCTCATGCTCATTTGTCCCCTTGAATTTGAATTGAACAAGATAACAAAGAAAATGAATGGCTAATGAACATTTTAGATATTTTTTGGTGTGTGTTTCATTGAAGCGTTTATTTAAACCGACACTTCCTTAACTTGTCACAGACACAATAGACAGATCAGAAGCTAGATAACTGGCTCAGTTAAAAGAAAAGACTCATTGATGTTCTGTTGATTCTGCTCTCTAAGAATGCTGTGTCAGTGTCTCAGTTCACTGATATGGTTCAGACAATGTGGTTGATTGGCATTATGCAGAATGACTTCGAACACAATGGGGAGACGCTGCAGAACGGGTTGATCATTATGGAAGATTTTGTATGACGATGCTAAGTAGCTTTTGCATGAATTTAATTTTAATTGATTAATATTGTTTTTGTTGGCATGAATGAGTATACGTATGTAAAAAGTGAAATCTTATGTCCCTCACTGGTCCTTAGGCCCTGTGCAGTAGTTGGCTGGGCTGGCCCCTATGGCCTTTACTGTGTTGCGGGATTGTAGATCTTCTCTTCAAAACGCATTGCACTTGAATTTGCCTCTATTCACCCTCTTCTCAAGCGCTCCCTTTGTTTTGTCTCTATTTTCCTAATGATGCATTTGATATATTTTCTTTCAATCACCCTTGTAGCTTTTTACTCAGTTCAAGCTCTCTTCCATCTGTTCATTAGAATGAACTGAATCATTTAGAAGATGTGAACATTCTGTCACCATGTGTAATTGACCTCCAGTAGTTGTGGGGGTTTGAAGATCAGTGAATAACAGTGTAAACACCCTCACTGAGTAAGACATACGTCCACTGGAATCTGTCAAATGCTACAAGGGACAGTTTCTTCCCCCTAAGAATAAAAAAACAGATTTGATTTATGATGATTGTCTGTTGCTTTAGTGATCAAAATGATGAACAGGAACAGAGAGTACCCATTCATGCTAGCGGAACAAATGGATACAATACAATGTACTCACTCTTTTTTTCCTTGAAATGCATACTGACAAAGGTACTAACTGTATACTTTTAGGGCCCGTTGATTGCGACAGCTTTTACAAATGGATACCATTGAACAGGTGTTCGGTTGCCATCTTATTGGAGGTATTATATTCCATTTATATTGTTTAGCAGTCTTTTCTGTAGATTTACCTCTACTCTGTTACTCCAATTCCACCTCTCCTTTCTTCTGTTAAAATACATACAGTAACCCTCTATTTCACCTCACCATCCTACAAACTTGTACAGGTACAGAAACACGCTTTTTTAATATGTCTAATAAGCTAAATGCATGCAATGGCAAATTACTACAAGTCCATGCTTTTACAAAACAACATGATGAAGCTTTGGTTGTGGAACTTGTCCTCCCTGATTGACTGTATCCACTAATCCTATAGGCCTACATCAATGGAATTACAATAATGATGTTCTTGGATTAATTGACTGTGTACTGTTGCTTTCTCTGGTTTGCATTAATGGCAGATGATTGGGTTTGTTCTCCATTCACTTTTATTGTACAGTACAGTTTGTAATCTGGGAGGGAAACATGCAAGGCAACTAGTATTTTGTCCTTACTGCCCACCCAAATATTCCAAAACATGTTAGGGACTTAACACTTTTGAAGCCTGGTCTGTCTACATACAATATATCACTCAGACCAATGTGTCAAATAAAGCATGCACATGACATGTCAAATTCAGTGTAATGCCTATTGCCTGTGGTTGACGTTGTTGGTTAGGGAGTCATCTGAAGGTAATAGCCAATGTTCCAGTTATGAAACTCACTAATATAATTGAACACACTCAATTAGCACTCTCCTTAACTCTGATGCTGTTCAAAGTGCATGAGGCAAGAGAAAGCAACAGTAATAGATGCAGTCTGTGTAAACTGGAATTCTGGGAGAATGAGTTCCTGATAGCTGTGCTTGTGATGACCTCACTATAGTAGAATGCAGTTGTGGTCTCTCGTGCGTGTGTGGTTGTGTGTATATACTGTATATGCCTCACTGACTCACGCATATTGTTAGTATAGTAGCAAACAACGTATTGTTATACGAGGCTCATGTTGTTTTCTTAGTACGCTAGGTTATGGTGAAGCTTAGGTGCTCATGTTTTGTGCTATTGAAATGTACATGCTCCTAATTGTTCCACTGCATCTGTGTTATTCAGCAGAGTCTATCTGGTGGTCCAGGGAAGACAGACCGAACCTTCTAATTGGCTCTGTGTACAGGTGATGTCATCCAACTTCAAGAACTACAGCATCACCCAGGAGAAATGGTGGAACCACATAAAAAAAATCATCTCAGAAAGAAAAGAAAACTGCTGTACCATAATCCAAACCTGTAACCTGACAACCTGGTTTGTTATGACATTTCTTGATGATTTCGTTCACTTTTTTCCTTCCTTTTATTAGTTGTTTGATTAGCTTTACAGAGAGGCATTTTGGTTTGATCCTAATTATTTGTGTCATTTTTAGATTTTCTCTTGTAGTGTATGTAAATGGATATGCTTCTCTCTTCGGGGGTCATAGTCGAGAATGTACGAAGTAATGTGTTCACATTTCGTACCAATTTGTTTAATCAAAAAAGATCAGAGCTTTAGGTGTCTTTTTGCACATAAAAGAAATCCAAAGTGGAAAGTCTTGGGAAAAAAACATCCATTTCATTTCAAATGAAAATTCGAGAGGGTAACTAACTAATAAATCTTAGTAGCTGTTTTTAATTATTGTGATGTCTCATTGTTAACCATAATTACCTATTTTTGGGCAATACAAAGAGGACTCCAATATTTTTATGGTCCTTTTTTACAAGTGTTGTTTTGTTGTTTAGAAAAAAAGATGTATACTATAAAACATTTCATATAAATACATTGTGAATTCAAAGACTTAAGAAAAAGAAATGTAACTGTAAATACTATTCCAGTCATTGCATATAACCAACTCGATGAGAGAATAGCATATTTTTGTGATGGTGTGTCAAAGAAATGTTCTAGCGTGTGAATAGAAAAAAAAGCTCTAAACAAATACTATTATCCTTTACTGCTCAGAGACAGTGACTACCCCAGTGATGGACACAACATATTTGAACACTGATGGCTTGCTCTGTAAATACTCAAGCTGAATAACTTTACAAGTGTCAAACCAGTGCATTTACAAGTGGTGAGTTCAGCGCACAGTTTTAAAAGGGATAAAAGATCATTGGTATCTTTTGTCTAACCAAGTGTTATTTAAGAGATCAATATTATTTGAGTGATCATTTAATCCAAAGCACACTGTACTTAGTGTTGAAGAATAGAACTTGAGCCTAAGCATTTTACAGTACTCTGCGCATCCAGACACTTTTATACTCCTGAGAGAAAAACTCAACTTGTTGTTTGTTGTTTTGTTGTTGTTGTTTGTTTCCTCCTGCTTGTTCCTCTTAAGTTTGGGACTCCATCAGTTCTCTTTTGAATGAATTAGGAATGGAAACATTTTGATACCATACCTCAGCCCTGTGAGTTATACCTTGGAATCGTTGAGAGGTTTAATTTATTTTAGTGGCAAATAGATTAAAAACATTGAATGGAAAAAAAATGTATAAATCATTGCACTGTGAGCAGTAAAGAAAGAACAGGCCATTTCCTATTTGCACATGTATATGTTGGCTATTTAAAATGGTCCTGTCTCTGGGGTGAAGTATGAAGGATTATTGGATGTTGCTCCTCTCTAGAATAGGCATACACAAACAGCTTGGCAAATAGCAATTAACTGATTAATTACTACCAATGTGTTGTGGTCATGTCTTTGGATTTCATTGTATTGTGTAAGCCAACTTCTAATCTAAAATATTGATGCTATTTTAGATCCAGCCAATAGAAGACACTGAATAAATTATTCATCCTGGTAACCATAGCTGCTGCGCTAATTTCTTACACAGTATGTGTAGGGACAGGTTTTGCTCAATTATAGAGACATTTAACGACATGCTTTAAAGTGCAGTAAGATTTGTAAACATGATGATGGAATGAGTGGTGTATATTCTGATGTACTTTTCCTGCTGCAAACGTATTTGATAATTCATTTCACCTGATGTTTCATTTCATTAGCTCTTTGGTTCAGAACAACCAGGTGAAGAAAAATGCTGGATGCTTTTGAATGATGTGGAGATATGATCAAGTAATAATTTAAATGAGAAAACAGAAGAGAACCATTGTAATGTTCAAATGTAAAAGGAAAAAAGAAATACAAAACTTTAAAAAAAGAAAAAGATGCTTCTTCACTGATTTCAATTTTGAATCAGGGGATTTTATTGATATTTTTGTGGTTACTAATTGTAATATGATATTATTAAAATGTACTGTGCATCCATCGATTTCTCTCTTTCCATTCCCTTCCCTGTCACCACATACAATCTTTTGTTGATCATCCATGTATATCAATAGTGTGTATAAAACAATTAGCAAAAAACCAAACAAATATTAACTTGTAACAGAGTGCTGTCTTTGATACCAGTGTAGTGGTCTATGCTCTTTGTCATTCTCTCTTTTTCTAGCTTTTTCCTCTCTCTCCTTTCTCTGTCACATTCTCTTCCCCTCTCTCTCGCTCTCTTACTCTCCTCTATCTCCTTGTAATTAGTCATAGATGTTATGTAATTAAGATAATACTTGTAGTTATTAGTGGATTTATGACCAATAAGGATAGAACTTTCTCTTATTATCAAAAGTTTGACATACATTTGCAAACAGTTATTTTAATAGCAGTTCCATGTCATTTGTTCCTCGTATGTCTTTTTGTGTGTGTGTGTGCTTTACCGATCTCACATGGTTTCAACTAACCAAAGCTCTCATAGAATAATTATAGAGAATCAAATTGCTGTAAGATGGAATTTTAAACAAGGCATTATTTGGATCCCCTCCCTTGAATGTTTAAAAGGGGTTGTCATACTACCTTAAATGTTAACGCTAGATATGCAAAATGTTTATTTTTGATTACTTTTTAAGAGGGACACAAGCTATAATTAGGAAAAAGATTTTATGTGAAAGCAAAAAAAAACATATTTTTAGAAAGTTCTAACATATTAATGATGATTACTACAATAATAATAATAATATTAATAATCATAACACTACTAATAATAATAAACTGTAATATCTTTTAATGTTTTTACACTATATCCCAGATGCCTGTATGGCTCTGCTATTTTTGGATACCACTCTGTTTTTGAAATGTTTCTGCCTTTCATTTTACTCATAAAAACATACTTTTTGTGAATACTTTTTTAGTCCCTGAAAACCAGTGCTTTATTCTAATCAAAGTTAGGTTTATGTTGTCTGTTAATGTTGTTCTCACAGATCTAGACAGACATGCTTATTACGTCACAACCTTTGTAAAGAATTTGAGGTCCTCTAGCTTTTAGATACCATTACATACTTGGAGCAAAGATGACACAGAATGAATCTTTCTAATGATTGTTTCTTAACTAGTGAAGGGGGTCAACACGGCATAAACTTGAGATACTCCTGAAGATTGTCTTCAATTAGTTCACCTGTTGTTGAATGTCTTCAAACAGTATTTCAGTTGGTTAGTAAAACTAATGTGTATAGCAAGGGGGGGGGGGGGGGGGGGGGGGTTACAATTGGGGATGTACATGTAAGCTTAGATATCCATGTATTTTCTCACTCGTAATAGTTTGCAGCACTTGAATATATGTATATATTTCGACCTTTGTCAAGGATTTAGTTAATTGGACAACAGAGGAAGTCAAATATTATGGGTGAATTCAATTAGACTTATACAGGAGTTGATAATGAAATAGTATTTCTTAGAGTAATCAGTTCATAGATGTACTGTCCATAACAACATGTTCACAAAGAAATGAAATGTATGTGGAGTTGGCAGGAGGAAATCAGCAGTACATGGCCCTACATAAAGGTCTTTAGCAGTTGGATTGAATAGATATGAGTAGCATATACTTACTATAGCCTATGATACCATTTCAATGCCTTGACGATCTTAATCTATAGTAGACACCTCCTTTGATTAAAGTAAAGGCTGGTCATCCCATTTAAATAGCTCATTCCCCTTTGATCTGTGTTCAATATTAGCTTGGACTTTAAGGTAGCATGCCTCTGTTGCTGTAATTTTCTTTTTCATTGACAGCAGTTTACAGCTGATGAATGTTACACATCTTACTATACTAACAAATCCATTGGAAAAATGTTGGTTTGAGAAAAAATCTAAAAGGAAAAAAAAACGACCTGGAAGGTGTTGATATTTGGAGTGTACTACCGTGTTCATTTAAACTTGAATCTTGAGGCAAGTGCTAGGTAATGGCCAATCATTTCATGCCATCATCCATGAATCACCATCTCCCCCATGTTCATTAGCCTGTGTACAGTACATACATGTTATGTTATGTGTCTGACCTGTATATCCTTCATGTGAACATGTTTGACTAGATGAGAATAGTGATCCCTCTGTATTCTAGACACAGCAAAGCCCTATCTCCCTTGGGTTTGTATAACTTAGTAGCCAACACTGTTTTCATCCCTCGCTGTCAAAAGAGTCAACGTTATGGTGAGCTAGTGTGCTCAGTTGGCATTGCATTGTCTTCAAAATTCAAAATAGACCTTGTTCAGTGGTCTGGCATAGGTAATACATTATGAATGACTGTTAACCAATAAGTGAAACATCCTCTGGTATAGTTTGGATACTCTTAACGTATGTGGATCAGAGTGCACGGTTGTTATTCCAATCTGTAGTAACGTATGAGGAAAAGTGAGCAGTCTTCTATGACTCCACAGCATAATGAGGCTATTGTCCTGCCATGTAACATCCACTGTTTTCCAGTGTGGAGGAGCAGCCTTCCACTGAGCTATCCTCACTAATTTGCTGTCTGCTCCTGATTTGCCTTGCCCATTCTTAACACTTGCCCATTTTTTAACGTTAACAGACTTTTTACGGCGAGAGACTGACAGAACTGACTGACGTCTGAAAGCATCTTTCAGGTCTTCTTGTATGGCTTGCTCAAGCCCTATTGTAACATAAACTCAAATGGATGGGGGTCTCTCACATCTCAGATGTGGAAAGTATAATTTTATATTTGTATTTTCAAATAATAATAATGATGAAAAAAATGTTTGTGAAAGGTTTCCATCCTCTACTGTGGTCCAGAAATCGATGTGTCTGTCTGGAAAAAAAATAAAAAAAATAAACTGTTTTATTCCTTGTTTTCATTATTATTTTTGATTTGCTTAACTGTTGTAATAATATTGTATTATTAATTTTGTCTGTCCTATTAAATTTCACGTTCTCTCAATATTTAAATCATTTCAACATTCTCATATTAAATGCAGCATTTAAGGAATTATACAATCATGCATGTAAATTTTTGCCTAGTTTTGTACAGAATCGGACAAAATTATTTTTGTCCACAGTATTTTATTACTATTTTACTACAGCTACATTTGAATAGTTTTTCATAATAATATCATCAACTTCTTTCTCTCATGCTAGTGTGTTCTTTTGGCATTGCATTTTTTTCTAAATTCTAACTGGACCATGTTCAGTGGTCTTGCATAGGTAATACATCATGGATAACTGTTAAAGGTCCAATGCTGCCATTTCTATCTCAATATCAAATAATTAAGTACCTTACTGTGATTGTTTTCAATTAAAATGGTCAAAAATAAACAAAAATAGCAAAGAGCAATTTTGAAAACTATTTACTCATATACCGCCTGGTGATGTCACCAGGCAGGCCAAAATTCCAGAGATGCGGTAAAGGAGTCAATGGAAGCACACATTCCATTGACCAGATTTTAACACATTCAACAAATCTGATCTGACAAAGTGGATATTTGTCAAATCCGTCATGATTTATGTATTGTAACAGGTCCACAATGTGTTTACTAAAGTCCAATTTGGATATACAGTTAATTCGAAAAGTATTCAGAACCCTTGACTTTTTCCACATTTTGTTATGTTACAGCCTTATTCTAAAATGTATTAAATCGTTTTTTCCCCTCAATCTACACACAATACCCCATAATGACAAAGCAAAAATAGGTTTTTAGAAATTTTTGCAAATATATGAAGAAAAAATAATCACATTTACAGACCCTTTAATCAGTTCTTTCTTGAAGCACCTTTGGAAACAAATAGAGCCTCAAGTGTTCTTGGGTATGATGCTATAAGCTTGGCACACCTGTATTTGGGAGAGTTTCTCCAATTCTTCTCTGCAGATCCTCTCAAGCTCTGTTAGGTTGGATGCGGAGCGTCGCTGCACAGCTATTTTCAGGTCTCTCCGGAGATGTTAGATCGGGTTCAAGTCCGGGCACTGGCTGGGCCACTCAAGGACATTCAGAGACTTGTCCTGAAGCCACTACTGCGTTGTTTTGACTGTGTGCTTAGGGTCGTTGTCCTGTTGGAAGGTGAAACTTCGCCCCAGTTTGAGGTCCTGAGCGCTCTGGAGCAGGTTTTCATCAAGGACCTCTGTACTTTGCTCCCTTCAACTTTCCCTCGATCTTGACTAGCCTCCCAGTCCCTGCCGCTGAAAAACATCCACACAGCATGATGCTGCCACCACCATTCTTCACCGTGGAGATGGTGCCAGGTTTCCTCAACAAATGATGCTTGGCATTCAGGCCAAAGAGTTCAATCTTGGTTTCATCAGACCAGAGAATCTTGTTTCTCATGGTCTGAGATTCCTTTAGGTGCCTTTTGGCAAACTCCAAGTGGGCTGTCATGTGTCTTTCACTGAGGAGTGGCTTCCGTCTAGCCACTCTACCATAAAGGCCTGATTGGTGGAGTGCTGCAGAGATGGTTGTCCTTCTGGTAGGTTCTCCCATCTCCACAGAGGAACTCTAGACCATTGTCAGAGTGACCATCGGGTCTTGGTGACCTCCCTGACCAAGGCCCTTCTCCCCCGATTGCTCAGTTTCTCTGGGCGGTCAGCTCTAGGAAGAGTCTTGGTGGTTCCAAACTTCTTCCATTTAAGAATGATGGAGCCCACTGTGTTCTTGGGGACCGTCAATGCTGCAGAAATGTTTTGGCACCCGTCCCCAGATCTGTGCCTCGGCACAGTCTTGTCTTGGAGCTCTATGGACAATTCCTTCGACTCCATGGCTTGGTTTTTGCTCTGATATGCACTGTCAACTGGGGGACGTTACATAGACAGGTGTGTGTCTTTCCAAATCATTTCTAATCAATTGAATTTACCACAGGTGGACTCCAATCAAGTTGTAGAAACATCTAAAGAATGATCCATGGAAACAGGATGCACCTGAGCTCAATTTTGAGTCTCATAGCAAAGGGTCTGAATACTTACGTAAATAAGGTATTTCTGTTTTTATTTTCATACATTTGCAAAAATATCTAAAAATATGTTTTCACTTTGTCAATATGGGGTAGTGGGTGCAGATTGATGAGGAAAAATGTATATTTAATCCATTTTAGAATAAGGCTGTAACAAAATGTGGAAAAAGTCAAGTGGTATGAATAATTTCTGAATGCTTTTTTCACTGCATAACATATAGAAGTTGTCCCTTTCAGGTTTAGAAGAAGTGACTGCTAAATGCTATCTTCCATTTATATAAGCTGGTAGCATCGGTGGTGGTAGTCAAAGGCATTTAAACCTGTAATGCAGATGATTGGGAACGATGAAATGAACATCTGTTGGGGTTGACATCTATACAAACAGTATTTTACCTCAACATAGTGTGAAATACACATATAAACAATAGTCTAAATGTAGGATCATTTTGCTGATAGGCAATGAGGACTCGGGATCTTTCCCCCATGGCCCTTTCCTCCACGTGTTTCCATGGCAATTCCATTGTTTTAGTCGAGTTTGACCTCTTTACCACATCAATCCCACCAAAACAGGCTGAAATGTGAAGCAGTCTTTTCAAACAGCTCTTACACTACAAGGGCATTATCATCCTTTTCACAATTTACAGTATTATTCCAACCCCATAGTGTGGAAAAATATCTAAAACAAAGGGAAATCATGTTTTTGACTGCACTGTGCCTTTAACCAATGAGTGAGCCATCCGCTGGTTTCTTTTGGATGGTCTTAACGTGTGTGGATCAGATTACACGGTTGGTTCCTATTCCAATCTGTAGTAACATGAATAAAAATAGTGGGCAGTCTTCTATGACTACACGCATAGTGAGGCTATTGTCCTTCCACGTAACACCCACTGTTTTCCAGAGTGGTCTCTTGAAAATACATCTGCACTGAACTCTAACCCCTTAAACGCACAGTCCCTCTTGTTGCGATCTGCAGGTCAGAGAGACTGGACACCTACCATGTACGGTGGCTTACCTAACTCTGCAGGTCAGAGAGACTGGACACCTACCATGTACGGTGGCTTACCTAACTCTGCAGGTCTGGGTCTGAGGCAGCTTCTCTCTCTCTGTGATGGTGTCTAGTTTTATTAATCACACTAACCACATTTTATTAGAGGTGCCGCCAGGTTCACTGCCTGCTTATTAAAATATTCAAAGGTGTTTAATTCCATTTTTGCACTCTGCCATTCAGGCCAAGGGAAAACATTATTGTCTTAGCCAGTAATTATATCACCCCACCACACCCAACACAGAGATCTCTTCTGAAGATCAAGCCAGGGCTCTGAATAGAAGCCTTACTCGAGACAAGGTGAAAACAGCCCATTTGGTGAAAGCACAATATTGATGAATAGTGTGTAGTGGAGCTTACTCAGCGTATATTTCATATCTTGTATATTGCAGCTTTATGGTTCTCAAAGGCAACTCGCTCATAAGGCCAGCGCGCTTAATGACTCCAAACACTAAACACTCCTTGGATAATTTGGTGCTTAGTTAATTTTATGCAATGCAACATCACTTCTATTAGTCTCACCATGACACTCAATATGTTTATAGCCATATTCTACTTCGAGTTTACCCAGAGATGCAGTCAAATGGAAAGCCTGTTTAGAGTACGGTACCAATGTAGGATCTTCATTTGAGCCAGTTTGCTACAGCAGGAAAATTATCCTGTAGCAACAGGAAATGTGGATTGTAATTAATGGACATTTTTGTAGGGGTTGATACATTTTTCATAAGAGAAAATCAAGTCTCAAATTTCTGGGAAAAAAGTGGAAATTACAAACATCAGAAGCCTTTTTAAACTTCAAAGGCTATCAAACTGTGAAACAGCCATCACTGGCACAGAGAGGCTGCTTCCTACATACAGACTTGAAATCATTGGCCACTTTAACAAATGGAACACTAGTCACTTTAATAATGCCACTTTAATAATGTTTACATATCTTGCATTACTCATCTCTTATGTATATACTGTATTCAATACTATCTATTGCATCTTAGCAAATGCCGCTCTGTCATTGCTCATCCATATATTTATATTTATATATTGTTATTCCATTCCTTTACTTAGATTTGTGTGTATTGGGTATTTGTTGTGGAATTGTTAGATTACATGTTAGATATTGCTGCACTGTCAGAACTAGAAGCACAAGCATTTCGCTACACTCACAATAACATCTGCTAACCATGTGTATGTGACCAATAAAATTTGATTTGATTTGAAATACACTACAAGTTTTAAATGTCCTACATTGCAGAACAGTTCTCCTGCAACAGGGTGATCAAATTAAGATCTTACATCTGTACAATAAAATGATGAGCAAAGAAAATGTATTCAGTGCATTTCCTGATGCTTACAGAGACTGACAGTTGTTTTGCAGCCTCGCAGTGGAGACGAGTCACTCAGTAGCCATCCCACACACACACTGTAATGAAGGTAAACTTTTTAATACGATTGTCAAAACATAATCACTTTTGTTTTACCTGAGATGGAGAATTGCAAATGCATGCCATCAGCAGAACTGCTTCCTTTTGTTCTCCTTCCATTTGAGACCGTGTCTCATCTTCATGTTTCAAATTGCTCCGGAGGATTAGAGAAATGAGGGTTAGGCCTATAATGAATGTGATGAAGTCAGTACTGCCTTCTCTCTCTCTCTCCCTCCTTCCCTTAGTGTTGCAGCTGTCTACACAGACTCTTTGTAGTGGTCCTAAATTGTAGAAATACTCTGGAAAGGACATTGCCTTCGCTGGACAGTGGTAAGCCCCCTCTGGCCAGTCCATAGAGAAATGTCCATAACACTGACCTGGGGAAAGGTAATGACCTGCTATAGTTTACCTACACACAGGTACTCTGGCCTTATCTGCTGCAATTAGTCTGACAATTCATTTCACTGTGAAGGATAGAAATGTTGGAAAGGGGGTTGTATTGAGAAAAGCAATTGTGAAAAAAGTTGGGGGTATTTCTGTCTGGGGGTATTTCTGTCTGTAATAAAGCCCTTTTGTAGGGGAAAAACTCATTCTGATTGGCTGGACCTGACTCCCCAGTGGATCGGCCTGGATCCCAAGTGGGTGGGCCTATGCCATCCCAGGCACACCATGGCTGCGCCCCTGCCCAGTCAAGTGAAATCCATAGATCAGGGCATAATGAATTTATTTCAATTGACTGATTTCCTTATATGAACTGTAAATCTTTGAAATTGTTCCATCTTGCGTTTATATTTGTGTTCAGTATAGTTCCTGATGAAATACTATTTATTTGAACTCTATCCCTCATTCTAGAGCTTCCTTTATCCATGACTCACCCTTTTTATTATGAGGCAGAACATTGGTATCTTATTTTGGAGAACTCTTCAGAGAGTTCAGTTCTGTTGTCACTGTGTTCACTCTTTACTGCATCCACTCTGTACTAATGTTTGGTAACGGCATCCTTTCAGTACCTTTAGAGTAGTAGACAATATCTAAGGGATATGTCACACTGACAATTTATTTTTCCAGAATTATACTCACTTTTCATATACATGGAGAAAAAATACATTGCAATCATATAATGATAGAATTGCTTGTATGCTGTCATGTATTTTTGATTGAAGTGTTATCTTTCAGGGTCTGCCCTGCCAAAAATGGCTTACCATTATCAACTATAGATGTCAGTCAGGTACACTTGTGGTGTTGCAGACAACTTAATCATTCATTTGGACAAGATGATGGGCTCAATGTATGACTCTGTCTAAGATCAAGGTTATTCACTACCCTTTGGAGTCTGCCTTAGAACTTTTGCCTTTCTGTCTAAATCATGCACTGGTCTTTCTAACTTCTTAACTTCTGATAACTTTATGTTGCATTTACCATTTTCATTCCAAATAAAACAGCTGGAACTTCCAAAAGAAGTATACCTATTATTTGTGGAGGCCAATTATGAAGAGAGAAAAAAAACAATCCATCCCATACTGTTTTTCTAAACAGACAGTAGTGGACTCATCTGCATACAGCAGTTTGACAGTGCCTCATAGGAAGAGGCTCCCTGTGACTTCTCCATGCATTGAACCACCACCACTAGGCCTAATGTGACAGCTCTTTACAACACATACTGCGTTGCACAGACAAACACTGGGCTGCAGAGACTATTACTACTACATTGCTGCATGGATAATAAGCGGAGCAAGCAATGCTCACGTTCTGGCCAGAATGAGTGCGGAATGAAGTAGCGGCAACTCAAGAGGAGGGTAGCCTGGTGCTGGACATTCATCTGAATCTGTCGGAGAAGCAGGAGATATCGCTAGCTCCCGACCTGCATGGAAATCATGCATATTCATGATTTGCAGTACTTTAAGCAACTCTGCTACTCTTAGTTAGTTTGCCTGGGCCCTCAGCCACAGTGAGGAGTGGAGGACACTGCACAGACCTTGGGGCTCCTCAGCCCTCATTAACAGCAATTAAGAGCCAGTCTGAGACGCCGGCTATGCCTAATTGCCAATTACAGATATGTTAGATATGGGTGAAAGTGACAGAGCTATGTTTAGAACACATCAGGGTAAATTGGCAAACCGTGTTGATGCCTTTTAAATGAGACAGAAATGAAAGGTTGGAAAGCATTGAGGTGGTGCTCATACTACACTTGAGTATCATTCTGCTTTGTATTCACAGGAATTCTTTTGACGATAGAAAGAGAAATGCTTACTGTTTGTGCACGTACTAACAGTTACCTTTTCCAAATCATTGCAAAAGATAAGGAAAGCTTTTCTCATTTTCTTTTTTTACAATAAAACTTAATGGAGTCAATCAGTCCCTGTGATGTGTGCAGTGGAGAAATGTGTGTCTGTATGGATTTTAGTTGAGGCACTCAGGTGGCTGTCCCCTCCCTCTCTTGCTCCCTCCTGATGTGCCAACCCTGTGGTGTGGTAATTGACGTGACATATTGATGGGCACTCTCCCGCGGCCAGGGAGACGCGCGCCTGCACACCCTTCCAGCTCGCTAATAATTGCTGATTAAAAACTAGTTAAGAGCCCATGAAGACTCAAATGTGCGTTAACCAAATGACCTTCCGGGACCGGGACTGAAAAACAGTGTGCCTTCCTCCACCAAAGTAAACTGACTGCTTCATATGTGAATGTGGCTGCAAAGCTGTTATTGAAGAAGTGCAGATAAGGAGGAAACAGTAGGGTGGGCTGTGATTGCATATTACTTTTTTTATTTGTCTCGAGAATGTGTTTTGCCAATATCCTTTTTGTCATTCACAGATTCAAATTTACTTTATCTTTATTGAGTTCTTATCAAGCTGTTTATGAGCTTATATATTAAGGGAAGGTTGTGCGCTGCCATACTTACACATTAAAGTGCCTGCCAATGTCTACACCAAGTCTCCATTTGTGGCTGATCTGCTATACGGATCATGCTTGACCTCAATTTAATGAAACAAGTAGGTCATAAAACTATTTAATTCTAAAAACAAGTGTCTTTGCATTAGGTAAAGTCAGTGAAATTGCAATGACCTTAACCAATCAAATGTCTGGTTACACATGAATTATGTATCAAATATTGTTTTGGAAGCTTAGAATCAAATCAAATCAAATGTTATTTGTCATATGCTCAAAATACAACAGGTGTAGACCTTACAGTGAAATGCTTACTTTACCAACAATGCTTTTAAGAAGTTAAGAAGAAAAACGTATTAAGTAAAAAAATAGATATGCAAAAAATAAATAATAATAATAATAATTAAACAGCAGCAATAAATAACAATAGCAATAGTGAGGCTATATACAGGGGGTACCAGTACAGAGTGAATGTGCAGGGGCACCGGTTTGTCGAGGTTATTGAGGTAATATGTACATGTAAGTAGAGTTAAAGTAACCATGCAAGATAATAAACAGAGTAGCAGCAGCGTAAAAGAGGGGTCTGGGTAGCCCTTTGATTAGCTGTTCAGGAGTCTTATGGCTTGGGGGTAGAAGCTGTTAAGAAGCCTTTTGGACCTAGACTTGGCGCTCAGGTACCACTTGCGTTGCGGTAGCAGAGAGAACAGTCTATGACTAGGGTGGCTGGAGTCTCTGACCATTTTTAGGGCCTTCCTCTGACACCGCCTGGTATAGAGTTCCTGGATGGCGGGAAGCTTGGCCCCAGTGATGTACTGGGCCGTACGCACTACCCTCTGTAGTGCCTTGCAGTCAAAGGCCCGAGCAGTTGCCATACCAGGCAGTGATGCAACCAGTCAGGATGCTCTCGATGGTGCAGCTGTAAAACTTTTTGAGGATCTGAGGACCCATGCCAAATCTTTTCAGTCTCCTCAGGGGGAATAGGCTTTGTCGTGCCCTCTTCGTGATTGTCTTAGTGTGTATGGACCATGATAGTTTGTTGGTGATGTGGACACCAACAAACAGCCCTGTTAATGAGAATGGGGGCGTGCTCAGTCCTCCTTTTCCTGCAGTCCACAATCATTTCCTTTGTCTTGATCACGTTGAGGGAGAGGTTGTTGTCCTGGCACCACACGGCCAGGTCTCTGACCTTCCTATAGACCTTCCTGTACTCCCTGTCCACTCATGCAGTCATGAGTGGACAGGGAGTACAGGAGGGGACTGAGCACGCACCCCTGAGGGGCCCCCATTTTGAGGATCAGCGTGGCGGATGTGTTACCTACCCTTACCACCTGGGGGCGGCCCGTCAGGAAGTCCAGGATCCAGTTGCAGATGGAGGTGTTTAGTCCCAGGGTCCTTAGCTTATTGATGAGCTTTGAGGGCACTATGGTGTTGAACACTGAGCTGTAGTCATTGAATAGCATTCTCACATAGGTGTTCCGTTTGTCCAGGTGGGAAAGGGCAGTGTTGAGTGCAATACAGATTGCATCATCTGTGGATCTGTGGAAGCTTAGAATCATGAATGCATTTATCAATTAAAAAATATATATAATTGCAGCATTTTTCTGAACTGTCAACTAACTCTAAATGATACCAGTACTTGTCATCCAATTTCCACATGTCCCCAAATTATTATCTCATAAAGGCCCAGTGCAGTCAAAAACGTGATTTACCTGTGTTTTATATATACACTGAGTGTACAAAACAGTAGGAACACCTGCTCTTTTCATGACATAGAGACTGACCAGGTGAATCCAGGTGAAAGCTATGATCCCTTATTGATGTCACTTGTTAAATCCACTTCAATCAGTATAGATGAAGGGGAGGAGACATGTTAAAGAAGTATTTTTAAGCCTTGAGACAATTGAGACATGGATTGTGTACACGTACCATTCAGAGGGTGAATGGGCAAGACAAAGGATTTAAGTGCCTTTAAATGGGGTATGGTAGTAGGTGCCATGCGCACCGGTTTGAGTGTGTTAAGAACTGCAACGCTGCTGGGTTTTTCATACTCAACAGTTTTCTGTGTGTATCAAGAATGCCTAAGGACATCCAGCCAACTTGACACAACTGTGGGAAGCATTGGAGTCAACATGTGCCAGCATCCCTGTGGAATGGTTTCGACACCTTGTGGAGTCCATGCCAGGACAAATTAATGCTTTTCTGAGGGCCAAAAGGGGTGTAACTCAATATTAGGAAGGTGTTCCTAATGTTTTGTACACTCAGTGTATTTCCACACTATAAGGTTAGAATAATACTGTGAATTTGTGAAAATTATGATAATGCTCTTTTAGTGTAAGAGCTGTTTGGAAAGACCGCCTGATATTTCTGTCTGTGTGGTGGAGTGGTGAATGAGTTAATAGACCAATAAGAAAGAGAGTTCCAAACCGCTCTGCCAAAAGCAACTAGTTTTCAGTTTTCCCCACTCAGACCACTCCCAGACAGTCCTAGAAAAATTATTGCTTGAGAAATTGCTCTTTGCTAAGAAGGTATTTTTATTTATTTTGGTCATTTTAATTGAAAACAATCACAGTAAGGTACTTCATTGCTACCCAGAAATCATTTGATATTGAGATGCCTGTACCTGCAGGCCCTCTAGACTTGAAGTGATTATAGTAGTAGTAATTAGAAATGGTCCCATGGGCTTTCTGTAGCCAACCACTCCAAAATATGTACAGTATATAGAATTGAGGTAAGGGCCACAGAGCAACTAACACAGAAAATACTGTCATTGTGTTTCTTCTTTCTTGCATTATCTACTACTAAGAGGGTTCATAAAGCTCACGGAACAACAGCTTTGCCCTAGATCAAAAAGCATGCAGCTGTCTGCTCATCATTCATTAATGTTATCACCCTGAAAGATTGGACTCCCTGAAATCAATAACTTCCTTAGAGCAAATTGTATTGAGTAACACGCTTAAGAAGCTGAGAAATACATCAGTCATTGTAGGACGACAGTACGGGAATGCTGAGGACACAGCAGAGGTTTCACACTTACCCACAACAACTGGTGGTGCTGTCAATCAAGAGATACATGCAGAGTTTAAAAATACAGTGACAAAGTAATTTCAAAGGTCACCTGCCTTATATCAATATTACTGTTAATATGTAGAAAATAGAAGACTAGGGCTAGGGTTAGCTCTACTGTCGTAAGTACAATGTATTACCAGTCTAAGGTTGGGGTTAGGGTTAGCCTACTGGTAATACATTGTACTTACAGCAGTAGAGCTAACCGTATCCCTAAACCTACACTGGTAATACATTGTACTTACAGCAGTAGAGCTAACCGTATCCCTAAACCTACACTGGTAATACATTGTACTTACAGCAGTAGAGCTAACCGTATCCCTAAACCTACACTGGTAATACATTGTACTTACAGCAGTAGAGCTAACCGTATTCCTAAACCTACACTGGTAATACATTGTACTTACAGCAGTAGAGCTAACCGTATTCCTAAACCTACACTGGTAATACATTGTACTTACAGCAGTAGAGCTAACCATATTCCTAAGCCTAACCTTGTACTTGTAAGACATTGTACTTATGGCAGTGGAGCTAACTAACAGTAACCATAAACTTAGGGCTGGATTCAATCCATATCGCCAAAGTGTCGCAGAAGATCCGTGTAAAAATGTAAAGATAACTTCTGATTGAACCGACATTTGCATAATTTTTCCCGTGAAAGCAGTCTCTGCGACCGCGGGAACATTGCCTTTAATTGTCAATCGTGCTTTAAAGCGGATATTCAGGGTTACTGATTGAATAGAGCCCTTAACACTCACCCTATCCTTGGCCACAGCCATATACGTAGATGCACACAAACTTACATGAAGGGCTTTAGCTGTAACAACATTTCCTCCATCCAACCTTCATGCACAGCTGTATAAAATGCATTGAAAACAATATGCAAAGGCAGTGGGATTTCAGAAGAAATAAGGGCCTACTGAAAATGACCATTCAATCATTCATAGCTCATTTCAACATTTCATCGAAGGAAGCAGAAATTGACCAGGGACTGCTTCACTTCAAAGACAATGCTGACTTGAAACCAGGTCTTTCATTCAAAATTCAAGCCCACATTCATGCCTGTAACGGAACAACTCTCGATAACGGAACAACTCTCGATAACAACAATACTTATCTTTCAGTTACCGCAAAGAAAACACAATCACCCCTTTAGATATCTTAAGAAATGTATTCCCTGGAGTAAGCATGTTGAGGACCACCAGGCAACTCAGAAGAAAATCTTTATTTTTTTCAATTTCAAAAACACAGAATCCATAAAACTCTGCACAATGGCAAAAAAAAGCAATTTGCTAACAAATGTTTTGACAATGGCTTTCCTTTTTTTACCCGAGCAGTCAGAGATGTACGCACAATTTAATACCCACAAACAATCACCATTGTGAATGGATCCACAGATATTCTGTATTTTTTCTCATTATTGTTCCTGTGCTATGAAAAAGTAGTCAATGGCCCATATCACACAAAATACATTATCTCATCCTGCCATCCTCTCCCTCAGCGCACAAAGCTTAATTCATTCCATCTAGGACCAAAACAATATTCACCAGCTTGGTCAGAGGTTATTATGAAAGTCTGTAGCTAATTGTTTTTAAGACAAACTCACCGGTATACTAAACACACTAAAGTGTGATTAGAGAGAGATGCAGAAGTCTGCATAAGCCATCTAAAGTGTGATTTATGGTCCAAGTGTGATTTTGGTCCACCGAACCATGATAACCATGATATTTAGAACAAGGTGAATTTGCACATCACAGCGAAGACTTGCTTAGTACATTTTCCAGATGAGCGACATCTCTCGTTTAAATGATACCATAATCTTTATTTATTACTATAAATACAATCCTGAAAAGGAATGAGTGAATCTAGTAAATTGTGAATTGTCAACATGAGTGAATCTAGTAAATTGTGAATTGTCAACATGAGTGAATCCAGCTGTGAGTAGCTGTTGAGATAAACTATGTGTGACATAGGTGGGAGGCAGTGGAGTGTGCTGGGCACTTGGGGCTCTATGCTACAAGCAGCCAGAGGTGGTTCACCTGAGGCACAGCCCACAGGCACAGAAAGTTTACCCCACCATTCTACCAGAAAGCAAGGCCAATTTAGTATTCCACACACGGATCAGGGAGTGCAGTGTCACTGTTAATGAAATGCCTTTTGGACTAATCCAGCATTGCATCCTGAATATATTCCAGCATATCTCTCCCTCATATCCACTCTCCTCTCCGTACACTCTCCCCCTCAGGTTATTAATCATGATGGCATGTGATGCTGAAACAGTGGGATATTCAGAAATGTGACTTGCTCTCAGCATGACATGTCTGTTTTTCTCTGATGTGTTCTAGGGCTCAAATCCTCTCTCTGGTGGATGGGCCATCACTGTATCATCTGTGACGTGTTCCACAACACACTGTTGTCAATTTTGAGAACAGCCTCCTTTTTTTTGTGAGTGGAATAAAGTTGGAATAGAATAAAAAAATAAATGTATGACAGCAATAATGACATCGATTTTCTGATTATTTCAATCCTATTTTGTATTTGTCACACACCATGTGCATTTAGTGCCAACCTAATAACATTAATTATCTAGTAAAAGGAATCCAATGAGTCACTGAGTTCAGACGAGCTGAAGGAAATACTGGTTTACATTTGATAACACTAACATGATCCCACCCTGTGCACCAGGAGCCAGCTGTGATCTGCAGGAAAAGGTTAAAAGTACTTTCTGTTGAATTTGATCCTCTTAAAGATGGCATTAAATATTGATCAGGCTCAGGAATGGTCAATAAGCTGCTATTCAGATATGTCGATGTGAGCCTGGGAGCCAAAGTCTAGTGCCTCCTGAGTCACGACTCACAGCCAAGGGGGAGGACGAGTACAGGCACAGACAGGAGCACCGCTTGCTCCCCTTTAGCTACATACACATCCTATTCCAGGAGGGAGCATGGAATTCAAATAAATATAGATTTACAGTGTGACTATATCAGATCACAAGACAAACTTTGAGCAAGTTATCACATACAAAGCTGTTGTACAAGAATAAACCAAATATAAGGGGTTCACCAACATCGTTCTCCGAGAAACATAGATAGGTTAACAGCTTTGTCTTTTACTGGGGGTGGAATCCTAACTTGAGATACAGTGTGTGGATGACATTTTACGAGCTAGGATTCAGACGTGCCTGCTGAATTCAGTTTTCATCTTTCTGCATTTAGGGCTTCTCTCCCTGGTTGAGAAGTTTCTGTTGTTTTCATATCTTGATGGCCAAGGGCAAAAGGTTGAGACACACATCATTCATCATTTCCACAGCAACTGTCCCTGTATTGGACAGCTATGCAATCAGTGGCCCATCAGACCTGCAGTCTGGCTGTAGCCCCTTTGTCTAACTCTGCTAGCCGTCATAGTCAGATAAGATTATCACTGACAACCTCAACTCTGACTGAGCAGCTCCAGTCTGTATGACAAGAAGGAAAAAGGGAGGGGCTTCCTACTTTTATTTATTTCTCATTCTTTATTTTATTTATACCCCAATCTCCAGAAGGATCCTCTCCTGTCTTGTCAAACTGCCGCTCCTATTGTCAAACCCTGCAGAAGGAATTGCCTTTCAGAATCCAATTTGTCAAGGTCAAAGCATGGCACTCCAAGGGAATGCCTTGGCATCTGCATTGAGGTCAGTGGCAACTTTATCAAACCACACGTCAGGAGGATTTAAATCTGCACATCAATGCTATGAATGAAGGAGATACATAAAGATGATAAACACTTCAAGAGACAGTCATCGTCCAACGCCCTGAAATGCAAATGTTTCATGAGATTATTTGTCACATCAGAAAATTTAAAGTCACAAAATACATTTGATAATTTCTCAGTATGGACATTGATTAACTATAAGACTCACATACAATAAAGGAGACCATGTCAACATTTCAATAAAAAGTCACAAAGAGCTACAGTGAAGGAGTATTACATGACAATGCATTCTCATGCAATTTTTGTGCAACTGTGCTTTGGTGAGAGTTATCAATTACCATTGTTGAAATTTATTGTCACTATCATATTGGGTCTCTATTCGTTTTCGTTCCATTTTAGTGAGCGACAGAGTTAGTAAGTGGGACTCTGGGCTGAGGCTTGGTCATCACCATTTCCTACCACCTACCACTGTCAGAAATGAATCCTGCATGATTTATTTAAAGCAGAAATTAATAAGGTCAGATTCATCATAGTCTTCTTTCTCTTATAGTTTTAATATTTAATGTTAGTCTGAGGACAAAAATAAGCTTTCTCTCGTCCATTCCTGCTTTCTGTGACATCTGTGATATCCCATCACTCATGAGCTTCTTACCATGGAACTCATATATCTACTGTACATACTGTAGGCCTAGAAGGTGCTGTGGATTCATGTACTTAAAGCAGAAAGGGTATGGATCTGACTGTGAGGTTTGACACTGCTTTCAAGGTTATTTTATCTTCAGAGAGAAAGCGCCCTTCTCAAGGACACAGGAAATGTAGAAAACAAATAACTGTCATAACCACACCCTCTATAGTTTATATCAAGGCTCTACCTTTCTGCAGACCCTTTGACAAATGTTGTAGAGACAAATGAAAACATTTTCAATCCTGATATCTTAGACCTGAAGACGTTTCATGAAGTCCCAACTAAAGACAATCATGTTTTAAAGACATTCTTATGAACTAGTCGTTAAATTATAAATTGTGGGAAGACTCGTTGAAGTCAATGGAGTGGAGGTTTGGATTGCTTCAGCCAATTACTGACACACTTATCTCTCCTCCACATTTGTAATAAGCTCTTAGCTGGCTTTAATGGGAGGTACACAGCAAATTTGAAATCAGAATTTTAACACACACTTTTTTTAGAATCACTTTTTTAGAAATGATATGTGACCCACCTACTCATTCCAGCGTTTTTCTTTATTTTTACTATTTTCTACATTGTAGAATAATAGTGAAGACATCAAAACTATGAAATAACACATATGGAATCATGTAGTAACCAAAAAAGTGTTAACAATTCAAAATTGATTTGAGATTTTTCAATCTCAAATAGCCACCCTTTACCTTGATGACAGCTTTGCACACTCTTTGTTTAACACTTCTTTGGTAACTACATGATTCCATATGTGTTATTTCATAGTTTGATGTCTTCACTATTATTCTACAATGTAGAAAATACTAAAAATAAAGAAAATCCATTAAAAGAGTAGGCGTTCTAAAACTTTGGACCGGTAGTGGGGTTGTTGCATTCATCAATTTTCAGTCACACAAAGTGACTGCTTAAGTGATTGTGTTTGAATTCAAAGTTAACCCTTTATGACCTCACATCATACAATTCAAATCAGACCTGGAAGTCACAATATGCTGACTTGTAAAGTAATGTGTAATTCCTATAGAAAAACAGCCATAGGGAGGATAATCAACAATTGGAACATTTTATCACCCACATTCTGAGTTCAGAATGATCGCTATGGTGAAGACCTTGTCAAGCAAGACTACTTAAACCATCTAAACTGGAACAACCATCTCAGTAACAGGTGCAATAAGTACAACCACTTACAGATTGGATTAGTTTAGAAAAATTTAAGTTATTTATCTTATATCAATTAATCAATCAATCTGCATGCAGAAACAGTAACCACATTTCCATTCAACCATTTAATGTGAATGAATTACCTGACTCGTAAAAAAATTCACAACCAGACTGATGGAAACAGGAAATGTTGATTCAATTGAATAAATGTCGACATACAATTTGTTAGTTCGACATAGCGGGATCTTTTTGTGTCCGTAAAATTAATTACGCGAGAAATGGCAGTGGAAGAGGCTTTATACACAAATATTGATATAATAACTATCATATGGGTGGCGGGTGGCCTAGCGGTTAAGCGCGTTGGGCCAGTAACCAAAAGGTGGAAAAATATGCCGTTCTGCCCTTGAGCAAGGCAGTTAACCCCCAACAACAACTGCTCCCCGGGCGCCGATGACGTCGATTGAAGCAGTCCCCTGCACCTCTCTGATTCAGAGGGGTTGGTTTTAATGTGGAAGACTGTTAGGAATTTTGTTAATAATAACTAAAACAATTTCTAGATTTAGATAAAACTATAACTAATTGAACTCTGCACGCCTAGTGAAAGAGATTTGTGCTGTGGGTTATAAAGTAAGCAAAAAGGGTCATTAAACTATGGTTGAACTGACCCAACTTAGCCCTGAGATGTTTAGATAAGGCAGTGAGTAACTTTTTAGGTCTTCCATTATCTTGAGTTGTCTGCTAAAGTGGTAATAAATTATAGTGAGCCTTCAGGAGAATACATGATATTGTGTGTCATGTGTGCTGGGGAGTTGGAATTAACTTTTGAACCTGTTTTATATTGGTCAAGAGGAGGAGATTTATTCTGTAAACCAATGACGTCATATCTTGTATATAAACTGTTGTTTATGGTCAAATGAGAGCGTGCTCCGAGAATAAATACTATTATCTAATTTTAATAAGACTGTATCCTGTCTATTTTATGTTAATAAGTATCTTACAAATTCTTATAAATAGACAGATTGATTTTAATTAATGAGTACATTAGAGGAATTATTTAATTCCCTTAACAAAGACACATTTTGGTTGAATGCATTCAGTTGTGCAACCGACTAGGTATCCCCTTTTCCATAAACTTGGAGTCACACTATCACTACGACGTGGAAAAACATGAATAGTGTATAGGCAGATGAAATAAATTGTGATGAACTTGGTGTTGGTTAAGTGATGGATGGTTGTGGTGAGCTTGATGCAAATTTCCAAGAAATATTGACAGTATTATTTGAATGCGGGTGACATGATGATTGATGCTTGGCTGCAAATTATCAAATAAAAATGATATTGCTCTTATCCATATTTCATCACGTAACCTACCCTGTCTACTTTATCAGCAAACTGCTCCAAAACCAGATTGGTCAAGTTTGTGATTTATCGCAACAGTTTTTGTGACAAAACCATCCGTAGTGGTGAAAATGCAATGGAAACCCATTTACCTTGTATTCCACTGGTGTTAACCCCACTAGAATCAACACTCAGATATAACACTCACAACACTTTTTACCTCAACACCGAGATTTTAACACCCGCAAATTTATGTTTGCCCTGTCTAACCCACAGCCACAGGTATCCGTCTACAAATGAAGTAATTACACATGATATCTCTTTGTCCAGAAACATTGCTTATTTTTGTCCAGTTAAAACAGACAGAAACACTGTATTAGTGTAATATAGTATCATATCTCAAGATCCATGTTCATAGTGCTATGATATGGGGGGGAAAGTTAGTGTTAGGACATAGACAAACACACTATCCAGGTGACACTTCCACACTCCATTCCCCCAGGGGGCAGCAGCAGCAAACTTGTCCAGGTACTGAGCCTGATTGAAAAGCACATCAGGTGCTGCCAATTAAGGTGATTGTCAGTCAGAGTCCCAGCTTGCAAGCCACGAGGCTGTGGGTTTTGTTTGATGGTCATGAGGCCTTTTGTTTTTTAGTCTAAGGTTTGGGCATGCCTTTTGTATTTTTCCTTTTTGTACATACTGTATTTATGTTTCATCACCATTTGAACGAACAACAATCTGCTTGGACTGGCTGACTAAGAGGTCAAGAGAGAAAGAGCTGGCCCTGGACTTAAGGTAATGTTGCTTTCTCCCTGGGCACATGTGTGTCCAACAAGGTCCTCACATAAATGCACACATGAATTCAGATTACAGACCAGTTAACTAGGCCTAAGAACCCTAGACGTAGCGAGTGCAACAATATTAGCACCCTAGTTAGTCGGTTTTGTAACAATAGTGGCCCCATACTTGTGTTGATGAAAGGCAAGCTAATTCTGACCAGCGCAGCTTGGACTCCTGTCGTGACAATCAGGACAGGATGAGGTGCTGTTCGGGGATGATGAGAGTAGGCGCTACCCTGCCAGAGGTCATTATCATAGCAGGGGTGCCTGGAGGAGTTACATGTGTGTTACATTACATACAGACAGGAGCTGGGAAACAGAGTTCCTTCACCCTCTCCTGTACTACAGGGACGTAGGGGGACTGGGCCTGCGTCCTTGTTTATGCTCAGCCAGGCTGGTGGCAGCAGGTGCGTCCCTAACTTGTGGTTATGGCATCAATTGAAATGACAGATAATTACTTTTGTGACAATGTGCCAATTAGATTAGGCCCAGGCAAACAACATAACGGCAATTTGCTATGCTCTGGTGAGCAATAACACACCGATCATAATTAAGAGCTATGACCAAAATAGCATGCTACTGTGAATTGCAAATACTATTACAAACCAAAACGAGGGGAAAAAATGTGGATGAAAAAAGAGGAGAATTATATTTCTGACCTGTTGAATAACATGAATCAACTTGAATTAACTTATTTAGCCTTGTTTCCAGCCACAATGATTGGTGAAGGTAGGCCTCAAGGCAGCAACTGTCTGCTAAGTTTCCAAAAAGATAAACAGACAGCATGAAGTCGATGTTGTGTCTACGATGTCAATGCCTCTTTGAATCTGTCTATCTGTGTTTTGCATAAATTGCCTCAGTCAACTTTTAATTGTTTCATACCACTACCAAGAACACAGCTGGACATGCAAATTCATCATAAATGAGACTATATAAACAGGGACATATGTTTCCAGTATTCAGTCTTCATTTACAACCCACTTATGACTGCCTACCAGGGGAGTCTTCAGCATAATTCATTGTTATTATTATGTAATTGGTTTGCAAAAGGCTTAATCGTCCTTCAGGAATTAACGGAGGGGGGGGGGGGGCTGGGGCTGGGGCTTCGGTGGTGGTAAAGGATTTGAATAACTAAAACTTGCGGAAAGGCACTCTTTTCCGTTCGCTCTGACTGAAACTTGGCAGCACCACGGCGCATCTCTTGGGGTGGCTCCCAGAGCGAAGCGCCTAGCTAACGAGAACTCAGTCATGGCAGCCAGCTCCATGTTGTTTATCTGAAACAGACGCCGCCTCTTCCCCTACGTCCTCACGCCTGAATGACCGGCATGAAGAACGCCAGGGGCCTACGTCAAAGCACGAGGGCACCTTTACCCATAAACGTCTCCTTTGAAATAGGCTTGGGGGGGAGGGGGAGGCCTACCTGTTTCAAACGGTGTGAGACGGCACAGTTACATAGAGGAATATGCACCAGGGAACTTTACCCGGCTTCCTGTCAATAGAACTTGGAGTGAGGCACCATGAATAATATATCTTCTGGCATTTGCCGTCGGGGGCCTTAAGAGGGATGAAGGGACCGTGATGCCAGTCATCCGGCACGCAGCGTGACAATTGTTCTCTCTCAGTTGTCATGGGGATTCTTATTTATTTATTCGTTCTCCAGTTTTATCGGGATATGGTGATGGACCAGATGGGGGGGGTTGTTTTGTGGCGGATGCATGCCTCTCTTTTAAATGTAGTCATTTGCTCTGCTGCGCTCCGAATGATTGTCATGCACTCCCAGATTTACCTCTTACAGGCCTGTTATTCCCAAATTCAGATTTACACCTGGCTTTTCCAGTTCTGAGTCTCTCCCAGATCCAGAGCTGTCACTCTAGTTACACAGAAGCAGGGACGCACACAGGCACACTCGTGCATGCACACCCTCGTGTGCACATACACACCTGCACACACACACTTATAGATATCTCAAATATAGAAATGGGGTGATTCCAAATGAAACTACAACAAAACAATATGATCAATAGAAGGGTCCTTTGGAGGAAAGAGTGTTGACATATGTATCTTAAAGCATAATTGAGAAAGAATGAATTGAAGTTGGAACATTTGTGACATTTTAGCTGTACCCAGGCCTCCTTCAGGACTCCATAATGTTTCATCTGTAGGTGCTACAAAGCTAAAAGTTGTCATACAAAGCTTTACCGCTTACTCTGTAATATAAGTAGGATTTCAATTTCAATAATAATTGTCTTATATTAATTTATGAATATTGACAAATACAACGAGCTCAAAGTGTTGGGACTGTGACCATTTTGTTGTTGTTTGGCTCTGTACTCCAGCACTTTGGATTTGAGATGATACAATGACTGAGGTTAGAGTGCAGACTGTCAGCTTTAAGTTGAGGGTATTTTCATCCATATCGGGTGAACCGTTTAGAAATCACAGCACTTTGTGTATATATTGTAGTCCCCTCCATTTTAGGGGACAAAATTCACTTACATTCAGAAAGTATTCAGATTCCTTGACTTTTCCACATTGTTACGTTACAACCTTATTCTAAAAATGATTAAATATTATGTTTCCTCAATCTACACACAATACTCCATAATGACAAAGCAAAACATTTTTTTTATAAATAATTATTATAATTAATTCATTATTATATCTTAATTACAAAAGTATTCAGATCCTTTGCTATGAGATTTAAAATTGAGCTCAGGTGCATCCTATTTCTATTGATCATCCTTAAGATGTTTCTACAACTTGATTGGAGTCCACGTGTGGTAAAATCAATTCATTGGACATGATTTGGAAAGGCACACCTGTCTATATAAGGTCCCACAGTTGACAGTGCATGTCAGAGCAAAAACCAAGCCATGAGGTCAAAGGAATTGTCCGTAGAGCTCCGAGACAGGATTGTGTCGAGGCACAGATCTAGGGAAGGGTACCAAAAACATTCTGCTACATTGAAGGTCCCCAAGAACACAGTGGCCTCCATCATCAATGTATGTTTGCCAGCAGCATACCACCCTGCATACCACTGGCTTGCTTCTGAAGCTAAGCAGGGTTGGTCCTGGTCAGTCCCTGGATGGGAGACCAGATGCTGCTGGAAGTGGTGTTGGAGGGCCAGTAGGAGGCACTCTTTCCTCTGGTCTAAAAAAAATATCCCAATGCCCCAGGGCAGTGATTGGGGACACTGCCCAGTGTAGGGTGCTGTCTTTCGGATGGGACGTTAAACGGGTGTCCTGACTCTCTGAGGTCATTAAAGATCCCATGGCACTTATCGTAAGAGTAGGGGTGTTAACCCCGGTGTCCTGGCTAAATTCCCAATCTGGCCCTCAAACCATCATGGTCACCTAATAATCCCCAGTTTACAATTGGCTCATTCATCCCCCTCCTCTCCCCTGTAACTATTCCCCAGGTCGTTGCTGCAAATGAGAACGTGTTCTCAGTCAACTTACCTGGTAAAATAACGGTAAAATAAAATAAAATAAAAAATAAATTGTTAAATGTAAGAAGTTTGGAACCACCAAGACTCTTCCTATCTCTGGCAGCTGAGCCAAACTGAACAATCGGCGGAGAAGGGCCTTGGTCAGGGAGTTGACCAAGTACTCGATGGTCACTCTGACAGAGCTCCAGAGTTGCTTTGTGGAGATGAGAGAACCTTCCAGAAGTACAACCATCTCTGCAGCACTCCACCGGTCAGGCCTTTATGGTAGTGGCCAGACGGAAGCCATTCCTCAGTAAAATGCATATGACAGCCCTCTTGGAGTTTGCCAAAAGGCACCTAAAGGACTCTGACCATGAGAAACAAAATTCTCTGGTCTGATGAAACCAAGATTGAACTCTTTGAATGCCAAACATCATGTCTGGAGGAAACCTGGCACCTTCCCTAAAGTGAAGCATAGTGATAGTAGCATCATGCTGTGGGGATGTTTTTCAGTGGCAGGGACTGGGATCTAGTCAGGATCGAAGGAAAGATGAATGGAGCAAAGTACAGAGAGATCCTTGAAGAAAACCTGTTCCAGTGCACTCAGGAACTCAGACTGGGGTGAAGGTTCACCTTCCAACAGGACAACAAACTTAAGCACATAGCTAAGACAACACAGGAGTGACTTCAGCTTGTAGCGACATAGCCAAGAAGAGTCGAGGCTGTAATCCCTACCAAAAGGTGCTTCAACAAAGTACTGAGTAAAGGGTCTGAATACTTATGTAAATGTTATATTGGGGGAATAATGGGGGGGTTTATTTGTGAATTAGCAAAAATGTCAATCTGTTTTTGCTTTGCCATTATGGGGTATTGTGTGTAGATTGATGAGGGGGAAAACTATTTAATCCATTTTAGAATAAGGCTGTAAGGTAACAACATGTGGAAAAGTCAAGGGGCCTGAATACTTTCCGGATGCACTGTATGTTTATTAATGTAGTAAAAAGTTAACTATTTTATTATAAATGAGAATATGTTTCTAAACACTTCTACATTAATGTGGATGCTACTGAAGGGGTTAAACCATGGCCTCATACCTTTTAAAGGGTTAATAAATTGTGTTATGATAAACTGTAAGGCCTCCTCTTCTAGGAGACCTCTGTGTGTGTATTAACACTTGTTTTGAGTGTTGTGCCCTTCAGACATTATCAGAAGGTGGAAACCGCCTACGTTCATACACCTGGCTATCTGAGAATACGACTGGTTTTCTGAGAACACAAGGCTGCCGCAGGCACTTGCCACCTGTCAGAAGATGCTTGGACTCATTCACCTTGTTATGACCCTATAATTGTGATGAAAGGTCAAGTTTCGGTCAAACCCACTTCTGAGCTTTTAATTTCTGACAAGATGGTTGCTGCTGTCAGGGGGAGGTTAGATTTATTAAAATGTTGTTGCCAGGGAAACTCACGCAAGGAGGACTGGGAGAGGCTATATGAGTTACAGGATGTCTTAGACATTTTGCAGAACCTGGGGAGAGCTATCATATACTGCACTCTGTACCAACTTCTGCCTACAATTGTACTAATAAAGGAGAATTGTAATACTTAAATAAAGAGTCTGTTTCCTTTCCATTACTAATGTATGTTTGATAATTATATAGATCTGATCATCTGTTGAAGAAATTGACCAACACTACCATGATACAGATAATCCTGAAAAAGGCATAAATATCATACCCCCCCAAAAATGCTAACCTCCCCTGTTTTTGGTAATGGTGAGAGGTTAACATGTCTTGGGGGTATGATATTTGTGCGTCTAACTTTCTCACTTATCATTATTCATGATTTACTCAGTACTATCCGTAATCATGGTAGCATCCACATTAATGTAGAAATATTATATTCTTTTATACAATAAAAGTGACTCCAAAATGACACATTACATTATGTACCATTCATTTGTTGGGCACAAATTTATCTGAAACACAACCAAAACAAACAGGAAAAGAATCCAACAAGTTTGTAGAGTTAAAAGCTTGATGTAATCATTGCGTTCTAGGAATATGGGAGCAAATACTAAACATTTGACTACTTTAATACACGTGAATTTTTCCCAATACCTCTGGTCCACAAAAATGGGGGGACGATGTCTAAAAAGTGATGTAATTTCTAAACAGTTCACCTGTTATGGATGAAAATACCCTGAAATGAAAGCTGAGTCTGTACTTGTATCACTTCAAAGTGCTGGAGAACAGAGCCCAAACAAACATACGTGTCACACTCCCAATTCTTTAGGTGCTTACTGTATAAACATCAATATTGAAACAATACCATTTTTGATTTGGCAATTTCTTTGCATATGCCTTCAGAAAGTCTTCAAACCCCTTGACTTATTCCACATTTTGTTGTGTTACAGCCTGAATTCAAAATGGATGAAATAAATACAAAATCTGCACACGTTTTTAGAAATGTTTGCAATTTTTTGTAAATGAAATAGAGATATATGTATATGTAATTTGCGTAGGTATTGACACCCAAGTCAAAACATGTTAGAATCACCGTTGACAGCAATTACAGCTGTAACTCTTTCTGGGGCTTTGAACACATTGTACAATATTTGCCCATTATTCTTTAAACAATTCAAGCTCTGTCAAGTTGGTTGTTGATCATTGTAGACAGCCATTTTCAAGATTTACCATAGATTTTCAAGCCGATTCAAGTCAAAACATTAACTAGGCCACTCACACCTCCACCTTACCTGCCACCCTAGTCTCTCTTCAATTTGCTTACCGCCCCAATAGATCCATAGACGATGCAATCGCCACCACACTGCCCTGTCCCATCTAAACAAGAGGCATACCTATGTAAGAATGCTGTTCATTGACTATAGCTCAGCATTCAACACCATAGAACCCTCCAAGCTCATCAAGCTCGAGGCCCTGGGTCTGAACCCCGCCCTGTGCAACTGGGTCCTGGAGTTCCTGAAGGGTCACCCCCAGGTGGTGAAGGTAGGAAACAACACCTCTTCGCTGATCCTCAACACTGGGGCCCCATAAGGGTGCGTGCTCAGCCCCCTCCTGTACTCCCTGTTCACCCATGACTGCGTGGCCAAGCACACCTCCAACTCAATCATCAAGTTTGCAGACGACACAACAGTAGTGGACTTGATTACCAACAACGACGAGACAGCCTACAGGGAGGAGGTGAGGGCACTCGGAGTGTGGTGTCAGGAAAACAACCTCTCACTCAACGTCAACAAAACAAAGGAGATGATTGTGAACTTCAGGAAACAGCAGAGGGAGCACCCCCCTATCAACATCGATGGGACCGCAGTGGAGAAGGTGGAAAGCTTCAAGTTCCTTGGTGTACACATCACTGACAAACTGAAATGGTTCACCCACACAGACAGTGTGGTGAAGAAGGCCCAACAGCGCCTCTTCAACCTCAGGAGACTAAATAAATTTGACGTAACACCTAAAACCCTCACAAACATTTACAGATGCACAATTGAGAACATCCTGTCGGGCTGTATCAACGCCTGGTACGGCAACTGCACCGCCCACAACCGCAAAGCTCTCCAGAGGGTGGCACTGTCTGCCCAACGCATTACCGGGGGCAAACTTCCCGCCTTCCTGGACACCTAGAGCACCCGATGCCATAGGAAGGCCATAAAGATCATCAAGGACAACAACCACCCAAGCCACTGACTGTTCACCCCGATATCATCCAGAAGGCGAGGTCAGTACAGGTGCATCAAAGTTGGGACCGAGAGATAGAAACTGTTTTTCAATCAAGGCCATCAGACTGCTAAAAAGCCATCACTAGCACATCAGAGGCAGCTGCCTATAGACATACAGTTGAAGTAGGACGTTTACATACACTTAGGTTGGAGTCATTAAAACTCGTTTTCAACTACTCCACAAATGTCTTGTTAACAAACTATGGTTTTGGCCTGTCGGTTAGGACATCTACTTTGTGCATGACACAAGTCCTTTTTCCAACAATTGTTTACAGACAGATTATTTCACTTATAATTCACTGTATCACAATTCCAGTGGGTCAGAAGTTTACATACACTAAGTTGACTGTGCCTTTAAACAGCTGTGCTCCTTGCCAGTGGAAAATGTGTGTGTTGTATTCTGAAAGGTCAAGGTGAGTTTTGCTGGGTGGCTGAAGCCACATCCCGAAAGATTTGAGTGGATTTTTCCTTTTTAAGGGCAAAATGACACACATGATCCAACTTCAATTAAATATTTCTCAATTATGCTTTTTTATACTTTGTTTTTATTTTAGGAACACAAAGAAAGTACAAATAAAGTCAAATGAAAGAACAACAAAAAGAGATCTGGCAGTGCACTTCATACCTTCATCATCATATCATCATATCAGTTACAGTGCACTTCATACCTTCATCATCATATTAGTTACATTGACATCTTTGAATTAGACCATTTCCAAGTATGAAACCCATTTCTCCCAGTATTCCTGACCTCTCTCCTGTTGAGTTCTTAAAGCAAAGGTCCACATACGCTCCATGTGGTGTATTTCTTCTACAATGTCTATCCATTGTGTCACTGTGGGAGGGTCTTTTGTAGCCATTTCCTAGTGATAGCCTTTTTACTGGCTGCCAGTATGACCTTCAAGAGGTACTTTTCTCTACGTCTTTTCTCTAAGTTATCAGGTATTTCACCCAAATACAAAGAAATGAATGTTTGTTCTATGTCAAATCCCATTATTTTTCCAATGTTAGATCTTATTTCTCCCCAGTAGGTTTCGATTGCGGGGCAGGACCAGAAGATATGAGAGTGGTCCGCCCTCAACAGACTGCGTTCTCTCCAACGGTGTAGGGAGCCAGTCTGTTTTGATTTCAGTTTAGGTGTTATGAAGAAACGTATAACATTCTCTCCAACAAGGGTGTAGGGAGCCAGTCTGTTTTGATTTCAGTTTAGGTGTCATGAAGTAACGTACAACATTCTTCCAGCAGAATTCTCTTCATGACCTTGAGTTGGTGGAGCTTTGTTGAGTCTCTAATATGTTCAACCATGTTTCATCAGTTATTTTAATGCTAAGTTCCTCCTCCCATTTCTTTTTAATATAGTTTGTAGAATGTTTCTTTGATGATTGAATACCCAAGTAGAGATTTGAAATCGTTTTTTTGTTACTCCAAGTTGTATGCGTTAGTGAATACTTGGATTAATTTTGGAGGTGCTCGAGGGTCAGTCACTTTTATCTCCCTTAAGAAATAGTGTCGAACTTAGGTATTTTTAAAAATCTTGTTTATCCAAGCCATGTTTTTTTACTTAGGTCCTGGAAGTTATCTAGGTTCCCATTCCTTATAATTGTACTGAATGATGTGATGCCTTTCTGCGTCCATTGTTTAAATCTGCTGTCCTGAGTTGCAGGGATGAAGCTGGGGTCGTATGCTGGCCAACTCAGCAGTTTGATCTCTCTGTCTAAATTATTTTGCTTAACTACCCTAAACCATGTCTTCAGAGAGAAATTAATCCACTGATTTTGTCTATTGTATATTTCTTTTACCATGTCCTTATTTCCCAAAACTGACTGTATGGGTATCTCTGTCAAAGTAGTCTCGATGTCTTTCCATTTGGATTCGTATTCTGAATTGCACCAAAACACCAGAAGTCTCATTGGGCTGACACATAATAATCTTTTAGGTTTGGTAAGGCCATACCCCCACAGTTTTTTGGTAATTGTAATGTTGCATATCTAATTCTTGGTCTCTTACTGTTCCAGATAAACCTTGATATCCGTTTATCCCATTCCCTAAACTGTTTAGGTGGGATTTCTATGGGCAGTGATTGAAACAAATACAGTAACCTTGGCAGGATGTTAATTTTGATTGTTTCAATTCTACTACTAAGATCTAAGGGAAGTGAATTCCACCTGTCTAGGTCATCATATTCCACCTGTCTAGGTTGATGTGATCGTAATTCATGCAATAAAGTTTGGGTGTATCTTTTGGTAGATATAGTCCAAGATATTTAATGGATGAAGAAGTCCAGGTGAAGTTATACCTACTCTTCAGCTCTTCCTGTGGGGTATAATTATATACTAGGGCTTGGGTCTTGTGTACGTTAAGCACATACCCTGAATATGTTCCAAATGTTTGTAAAACATCCATCAATCTAGGTACACTTGAGCCTGGGTCTTTAAGGAATAACAGAACGTCATCAGCATACATGCATATCTTATGTTCACTGCCTCTTATTGTTACTCCCTCTAAGGTTGGGTCCTGTCTTATTGCCTGTGCTAATGGTTCGAGGTACAAGGAGAAGAGCGTGGGTGAAAGATTACAGCCTTGTCTTGCCCCTCCCACTAATTTTATCGTTCATGACAAATGTCCATTTATCTTTATTCTAGCAGTCGGGACATGAATACAGTGTTTTGATGCACTGTATCACTTCTTTGTTGAAACCAAATCTTTCCATAACTTGGAATAGGTAATCCCATCCCACTGAATCAAATGCTTTTTCTGCATCTAGACTGATTAATATTGCACTTGTCTTATTCTGAGTAATGTGGTCCATGACATGTAGTGTTTTCCTTATATTGTCCTGTGTCTGCCTATTTTGTATGAAACCAGTTTGATCTCTGTTAATCAATTCTGGGATTATGTTCTCCATCCTTTTGGCTATTATTGATGCATATAGTTTATAATCTGTGTTAAGAATTGCGATAGGTCTATATGAACTGCATTCTTTCTTATCTTTGCCCTCTTTTGGAATTACAGATATGAGACCCCCCTCCCTCAGAGTCCAGTTAAAACAGGCCTTAAGTAGAGGTGCTAATTGTTCTCTGAAGGTCTTGAACCATTCTGAAGGGAAGCCATCAGTGCCTGGAGACTTGTTGACTTTTTGTTGAGATATTGCTTTATTAATTTCTTCGGTGGATATTTCTAAAGTTAGTCTATCATTTTGCTCTGTCCCAATTGAGGGGAGATCAAGTGAGTTCAAAAAGTGCTCTATTGTCTGTGCATCTGCCTTCTCTGGTTGCGTGTACAGATTTGTGTAATATGATTCAAATGCATTCTGTATTTCATCTAATTTGCATGTGATCTTTTTTGTTTTGGGGTCTTTTATTTTGAAAATGGTATTCTGTGCTTGTTGTTTCCTGAGTCTCCATGCTAGTAATTTGGTTGCCTTTGAGCCTGCTTCATAATATCGTTGTTTCAGGAACCTAAGCTTTTTCTCTACTTCTTATCTATAAATCTGGTCAATTTCCTGTTTTACCTTTTGAATCTCTCGTAATATAAGAGGGTCTTTGTATTGACTATGAGATCGTTCTAAGTTTCTTAGGGTTTCCTGTAATTTCAGCAGTTTCTGTGCTTAAATATTTTTCTTGAGAGATGATGTGGCTATGATCTTTCCTCTAATAACCGCCTTAGCTGCATCCCACAGTATAGCAGGAGATACTTCCCCATTATCATTATTCTCCAGATAGATGTTCAATTGTGTCTTTATTGATTCCTTGAATGCTGGATCATTTAGCATGCTTGTATTAAGTCTCCATATAGTACTTCTTGGTTTGCTATCAAGGTGTAGAGTAAGGTAAACTCCATTATGATCTGATAAGTCGCTCTGCCCGATCCTACAATCCTTAAGCCTGTGTCTATCTGCACTGTACATAAAAAAGTAGTCTAACCTGGAGTATTCAGTGTGGCGGGCTGAGTAAAAAGTATTCCTTATCGGTCTTGTGGCTGTCAAGCCATACATCGAGCAGTCCTAGATCCTGCAGTATCCTATTGATCTTTTTGGCAACTAGGCTCATTTTCCTATTTTGATTTGTGCTGTCCAATTTTGAGTTTAGAATTGTGTTAAAATCTCCTCCACAGATAAGAGTGCCAGTGGTGTCTGTGGCAATTAAATCAAACACCTTCCCGTAGAAGACCATGTCACTCTCTGGGGGTGCGTATACATTAAATAATGTAACTTCCTTGTTATCCAGTTTACATTTAACAAGTATAAATCTACCCTCCTTGTCTTTTATTTCTGACAAACTCAAAATGAACTGAATTTGGGATCAAGATTGCAACTCCCCTTCTACCCATTTTATCTCCCCCCATCTCCCCTTCTACCCACTTCTACCCATACCCAGAAAAAAGTGTTCCTATATCCCATTTCTCGTGTTCAGGTGTGGATAAGTGAGTTTCCTGCCAGAATACTATGTCAACTCTCTCCCGTTTCATCTTTGCTATTACCTTACTTCTCTTGATGGCACTCCCCAGTCCGTTTACATTGAGACTTATGACCTTAAATTCCCGATGATGCATCGATATAAATAAAAAAAACCTGTGCACCATATCTGCCTGCTTATCTTGAGCCTAAAAATGAACGAAAAATCAAGAACGATAATAAAGTAAACCAAAGTCGGAAAATACTTTGGTATTTGGACTCCCATGTCAGAGGACTGTCTCTTGCCTCTGGGGTTTGCTCGAGTCTTTCCGCTGGTGATGTCGCCTTTCTCCTGACGGTATACTCCACTGGGAAGCCCCTTGACTTCAGGTCCTCAGCCGCATGCTTGTATGTAACCGGGCCATTTTCCAGAAATACCCGCATTTTTGCCGGGTATGGTGTTTGGAAGCGAATACCCTTCTCTTTCAGTGCTTTCTTAATGGGGGTGTATTCTTTCCTTCTTTTCAGTATCTCTCCTGCGTAGTCATGATCAAAGAACACTCGTTGGCCTTGGAAGTTAACAGGTTTTTTCCAGGTTGCATGTAAGACTTTCTCTTTGACTGAGAATTTTAGGAACCGTACTACTATGGATCTTGGTGGGGCGCCGCTGGGGGGTTTTGAGGCCAGAGCTCGGTGTGCTCTCTCGATTCCCAGGTCAGTGTCGTCGTCAAGTATGTCCTTGAATAGACCCTCCACGAAGTTGGGCATAGAGTCTTTTTCTGCGCCCTCTACTACGTTATAAAGTCTAATGTTGTTTCGACATGAGAAACCTTCGAGTTCTGTCACTTTTGCCTGTAGTGCGTGTTGGCTTTTCAGTGACTGTTCAAGTATTTCCTTGACTGCGAAGTTCCATGTGTCCGTTTCCCCAATGCGCTGCTCTGCGTCCCCCATTCTTGTAGATATGCTGTGAAGTTCTAATTTGTTTTCTTCCATTTTTTAGTTAATGTCCTTCTTGAACTCATTTAGTTCTTACATCTTCCTGAAGTTCCTCTCGTGAGCGCCTCGCGCAATTCCTCCACCTCACGAAATGAGGGTTCTTTTGCTGCTGCTATCTTATTTGCACTAGCAGTAACCATTTCGGGTTCATCGACGATTATATCTTCTGCTGTCTTGTTACGGGCTGTTGTTGTAGCTCCGCGACCTTTTCCTATTTTCCCCTTTTCCATTTTGCGTAAGTTATTATAATGCTCGGAGTAAATACTTGAATTTAGGGGGGAAATACCCAACCGATGTGCAGTAAGAAAAACTAGGCAGCCATTTCCTAAGTTGCGTCACCGCTGGACTCTCTCAATTATGCTTTAAGACACAAATGTCAAATATACTGTATGTCAACAATCCCCCAATGTGCACATGTGGGAATGCTATTCTATATCTCATATATGAGAGAATTCTCTCAGAAAAGCAGACTATTACTCTTTCTATCATATACAGTAGTATGGACAGATATTGTGAAGGCAATTTCAGAAAGCTTCTGTCTCATCATTTACCTCACTCTGGACCCTTTACTGAGATGACTGACAGAGGCGTATCTCTATGTTTTCAGCCTTCAGTTCGATTTCACGGCAGCCTAGTTTCTTTCTTACACAATACTTAACTACAGATTCAAAAATAAGGAGCAAAAAGGAAGCCAAAATCAAAGACCTTCCAAACATCCGCATCGTTTCAGTAGGAAGTACACATGCACCAAGCATCTGCCCTTCTATTTGCTACAGATGACAACTACTCAGTGAACTGTGTTGCACGCACTATAGACAGAGGCCTTTCTGTCCAAGCGCACTATAGACAGAGGCCTTTCTGTCCAAGCGCAGATGGAACCGAGCGATAACAGCTTCACCCAGTGGCAGCAGAGGAACACTCCCCCCTCCTTTCAGAGAAACTCTCATGGCTTCAGGCTATTATTCAACAATGACATTTCCCAGCTAATCAATATCTCATCATTGGCAGTCAACACAGCCTGATCCCAGTCCCTGGAAATAGCTGGGGTTCTAAGCGTACAGATACCAGTTTTTGTGTGTGTGTGTGCGTGCGTGCGTGTGTGCGTGTGTGTGCGCATTTGCCAGTTGTCACATCTCACAGCCACTATTTCATTAAGAATACTTTAGCAACATCAATTAATTGATAAATGTGTGACAGACATTATTAGATTACATTTCCTAGACATCTAATCTTCTCATACATGACAATGAGGTGAGAGAATGTTCTCTTATCCTTTTTTTTCTCTCTTTATGCAAATCATCAAAGAAACACATAAACACCACAAAACAAAACACACAGGCTCAATGGTGAAATGTCAGTCATAGTTCATAAGCTAATAAGCTTTGAGGCCCCATGAGATTCCATTTCTTTTCTTGTGGAAGACAAAGCAGTTGAAGAGGCGGATGATGGAGTGAGGTGCGATGATAGGGGCTTTTATGGTAAATATGAGCAGGATATAAGTCAACAGATAAAATAAGTCACTCAAAGCCATTTCCTCTCCATTTCACACACTGCGATATAGTTACATTTAGAGCTGTCCGTCAAAGTGACTGGCAGCCAGTTCCTCTTCAGCGATAACATTTAAAAACCTGACTGTGCTTTCAATATAGAATAATATCCTGTTTTCTATTTCATTGTTGTTTTTGGGGACACATTTTAATGACAAACTGAAATGTTATTACATTTAGGGCTCAATTCAATCAAACCCACATTGCAATATTTACACAGTAACTATTTTGCTAATGGTCAAATGAACACAGACTGGTCTTTAGTACGGTATAAAAACTATTACCAGGGAGACTCCTCTCACAGGTATGTTTCACTTTTCAGAATTAAAGTGTGTGGGCACGGGATGTACTGTATATTGTAAATAAAGACTGTGTAAACATTTGTATTTCTGGTTTGAAGGAATCCCAGCCTTAGGAGTTATAACCTGAATCTGAATGCATTCATCACTGAATGTCAGAGAAGTCCATAATATAAGATCTATAGTAAACACTTCCCATAGATGTACAGAATGGAAAGAGTGGAAAGTATTTGACTGGGCCTTATGAAGGAATGAGGAAAACCTTACTGCTGGTTGGCTAGTATGTCTCTCCAGGGCCTGGCTCATCAATACAGTCTGACTGTAGGCTTGCCTCCTGCCCCACGGAGGTGGAGTGATGTCTGGGTAATGGGCCTCCCATCACTGGGTTCGCCATCTTTCCATTGATCTTGGTTGGAGGGCGGCTGTGTGGGCTGGCAGTGGGGTCGGATGGATGGGCGGTAATCAAATGGGAGCCAGTGTTGCTGCATCACCTGCACAACGAATGGGCCCTCTTGACGTGACAGCTCTGTTGATGGGCCACGCTCAGCACTCAACGTGGCTTCTGATATTAATTGGTGTGTTTGGCACAGCCCCAGCTGCTGCTTGGCCCTGCCTCCTCAGATAGCCTGCCAGACGCCGTCCTAAACTTTTCTAGTTTTATGCATTTATTACGCTCAGTCCACTTGAGTGGAAGAGTCGAAGGCATTCTGATCAATTCAATTCCAGTCCATGCTCCATTGGAATCATTTCTACCTACACTACAGATCCTTGCCAGGAATCTAACCAGAAAAAAATAATGACATGCCTGGAAAGACTTTTAAAGGAAATATTAGGGAAAGCTTGGACTGGAGCCAGCAGGAGGAAATGCAGCTGAGCTTTTGCGCTCTCTGCAGCATCAATCTCACACACACTGACAACACCCAGCACACTTTTAGAAGTCAATATTCATTCAAACACAGCATGCAGGTATTGTAATAACACAGTGTATGGATCTGGCATGCGGTCCACAAAGCTTACGCTTTTGCTCTGAAGAGCAAGGCATGATGAGAGCCTCTCACTTTCTTCATATTAGGTTGGCTTACACCACTGCTACATCAATGGCAGGTAGACTATTGCATTGAGGACTTATTTGCAATACTGATCATGATGGATCACAATTGACGGTGAATACAACCCAGTCTGTATGTTTAAAGGTGTATTTATAGGAACCAGAACCAGGGCGCTTTTCACTTCATTTTGAGCTTAACTCTCAATGAGATCTTCTGATGATCCAGGTTGTCATTGTCCACATTCACTCTGGAATTCATGTCACACGTATGGGACTGTTTTTTACTATCTCATATCTATCATTTTCATTTCTGTGTTTATAACTCATCTCCACACCAAAGCCAGGCCGTTAACCATCAGGATTGCTTTCCAGATGATTGTGCGTGAAGTCACAGGTTCTATTATCATTCAGGCATTTCTCCAGGTACAACAGGGTAAGATTTGCACATCAAGCTCCACTGTCTTTTTTAACAGCAAAAATAAGGTTAATAATAAGAGACAGAGGCAAGGTCATTGCCTTCAAATGATGCTTAGCCTGATCTCAAATATCTCTTTTGTCAGCTACAAGGACTGGACAAATTGTGGTGGTGGGAAATCTCAAGCTTTCATGAGCTCCTTTCATTTAACCCCTTGGCTTTGTAAGCCCTGACTAGCTGGGTTCCTTTGTGGTCTCTACACCCAGGTTTCCATTCAAAGGAATAGGATCTATCTACCTTCTGGTGCTGGGACATGGAAAAGAATTATCCTCTGGTCAGGAACAAGTAGAGAGGCCATTCATGCACTCTGCCAATCCTAATGACAACTATAGGTTTTATACAGGACTTCAGTTATATCAAACTGGTAGATTCTCATGGTATTTGAAATGGAAATATTGTAAGGATATCTTTTTAGGGTTATTTGAAAATTACATTTGTTAGAAGGTAATGTGTCAGCTTTAATTGTATTACTTACAGTACAGTATGTTGTGAGGATCTCTTTCTCTCGTCTATTTTTAATACTGCTATTCTAAAAAAGTATCACACAAACCCCCCTAATGAATACTGAATACACACAGCCAGAATAGTATGCAAAACAATGTAAAAAGCTCTCATTTTTCTCAGCCATATGTTGACACAATACTATCATTATTTTACTTACTGTGCTATTTTTCTTGCTGCACTTTTGGGACAAATGAAATAATGGCACAGGGGCAGTGTGTGAATGGCTGTATTTAACGGCTGTTATCAACCTCCTCCATTCACAGTATCCCATCCATTACACTGAGACCTGGACTGGAGCTGACACCCGCTGGGCCTCTCGTTGTATGACACAGAGAGGGGGGGTAGAAAGAGACAGATCACAGCACTAAAAACACACTTTCTGTATTTGTATTGTCCAAATCCAGCAGGATCAGATCAATCAGTGGGCTGGAACAAGCCCTCACTGCCTCCAACATGCAATAAGAAAGAGCCGTGTCACAGACAAGGACACTCTCTGAGACAAAGCCTCAGTCACATCCTTCCTGCCCCCATGTCAAGGGTAATCTTGTTCCCTGTTTGTCATATTGGCCACCACAATGAGAGGCATCATGACTTTTGCCTGGGCTGACAAAAGCAGACAGGGACTGTGAACAGAGAGGACCCGTGTGGGACCACAGATACTGTCAACATAAAGCTAAAGTGAGGGATTTGAGAGAATGGGAAGGGCGAGAGGGACAGACAACAACAACACTATCTTCCATTCAAAGCAGAGAGATCTGGAGGCCATCAAACCCCTGTACCTGTGCATTCTTTCAAAGATACAATGAATAACAAATACTTGCTTAACTTTGCAAAAGTCGCATTTTGCCAAGTCTTATTTCATAGAACATCTGTTTTCACCTTTGATTTGAACAGTTCACTGACCGCCTGTGCAAACATGCACAGCGTATCTGTGGTGCTATCTTAGTTGACCTGTTTTTTTATTCTCATCACAAGCTTGTTTCTGAGGTGAAGAATTCAGCACCATGTACAGTATAAGTCAAAAGTTTGGACATACCTACTCATTCAAAGATTCTTTATTTTTTACTAATTTCTACATTGTAGAATAATAGTGAAGACATAACTATGAAATAACACATATTTGATATGAGATTCTTCAAAGTAGACACCCTTCGCCTTGATGACAGCTTTGCACACTCTTGGCATTCTCTCAACCAGCTTCATAAAATAGTGACCAGGATTTCAATTAACAGGTGTGCCTTGTTAAAAGTGAATTTATGGAATTTCTTTCCTTAATGTGTTCGAGCCAATCAGTTGTGTTGTGACAAGGAAGGGTTGGTATAAAGAAGATGGCCCTATTTGGTAAAAGACCAAGTCCATATTATGGCAAGAACAGCTCAAAGCAAAGAGAAACGACAGTCCATCATTACTTTAAGACATGGTCAGTCAATCCGGAAAATGTCAACAGCTTTGAAAGTTTCTTCAAGTGCAGTCGCAAAAACCATCAAGAGCTATGACGAAACTGTCTCTCATGAGGACAGCAACAAGAAAGGAAGACCCAGAGTTACCTCTGCTGCAGAGGATAAGTTCATTAGAGTTAGCAACCTCAGAAATTGTAGCCCAAATAAATGCTTCACAGAGTTCAAGTAACAGACACATTTCAATGTCAACTGTTCAGAGGAGACTGCGTGAATCAGGCCTTCATGTTCGAATTGCTGCAAAGAAACAACTACTAAAGGACACCAATAAGAAGAAGAGACTTGCTTGGGCCAAGAAATATGAGCAATGGACATTAGACCGGTGCAAATCTGTCCTTTGGTCTGATGAGTCCAAATATGAGATTTTTGGTTCCAACCGCCATGTCTTTGTGAGAAGCAGAGTAGGTGAACGGATTATCTCTGCATGTGTGGTTCCCACCGTGAAGCATGGAGGAGGAGGTGTGATGTGGTGGAGGTGCTTTGCTAGTGACACTGTCAGTGATTTATTTAGAAGAATTCAAGGCACACTTAACCAGCATGGCTACCACAACATTCTGCAGCGATATGCCATCCCATCTGGTTTAGGCTTAGTGGGACTATCATTTGTTTTTCAACAGGACAATGAACCAACACACCTCCAGGCTGTATAAGGGCTATTTGACCAAGAAGTACATTTACATTTACATTTTAGTCATTTAGCAGACACTCTTATCCAGAGCGACTTACAGTAGAGTGCATACATTTTATTACATTTTTTTTTTTACATTTCATTACATTTTACATACTGAGACAAGGATATCCCTACCGGCCAAACCCTCCCTAACCCGGACGACGCTATGCCAATTGTGCGTCGCCCCACGGACCTCCCGGTTGCGGCCGGCTGCGACAGAGCCTGGGCGCAAACCCAGCCCAGCCTGGGCGCGAACCCAGAGACTCTGGTGGCGCAGCTAGCACTGCGATGCAGTGCCCTAGACCACTGCGCCACCCGGGAGTAGAGTGATGGAGTGCTGCATCAAATGACCTGGCCTCCACAATCCCCCGACCTCAACCCATTTGGGATGAGTTGGACCGCAGAATGATGGAAAAGCAGCCAACAAGTGCTCAGCATATGTGGGAACTTCAAGACTGTTGGAAAAGCATTCCAGCTGAAGCTGGTTGAGAGAATGCCAAGAGTGTGCAAAGCTGTCATCCAGGCAAAGGGTGGCTACTTTGAAGAATCTCAAATATAAAATATATATTGATTTAACACTTGTTTGGTTACTACATGATTCCATATGTTATTTCATAGTTTGATGTCTTCACTAATATTCTACAATGTAGAAAATAGCCCAAATAAGTAGGTGTGTCAACTTTTGACTGGTACTGTGTATGTCAACAGACATATTGTTAGATGGCCAACATACAGTACCCTCTACTGTGGTTAAGCCTTGTTAGGAGCATCGATGCATTGCAGACAACTACATCCTAATCAAACGCAGATAATATAAGGAAATATTGTAATAAAAAGTACATTTAAACCCATCCACATCTACTATGTCTACAGTTCAAGTTCAAATGTTGTCACATGCACAAGTACAGTGGAATGCTTAACTTGCAAGCTCTACCCAACCGTGTAGTAATCAATATCAAAATAGTATAATTCATAACAAATATTTATATATACAATAAAGAAAATACAATAAATAAGAGGAAGCTACATAGAGTAAAAATCGAGCACACAGACATGCAATCTCCATAGACAAACATTGGCAGTAGAATGGCCTTACTGAAGAGCTCAGTCACTTTCAACGTGGCACCGTCACAGGATGCCACCTTTCCAACAAGTCAGTTCTTCAAATTTCTGCCCTTCTAGAGCTGCCCCGGTCAACTGTAAGTGCTGTTATTGTGAAGTAGAAATGTCTAGGATCAACAACGGCTCAGCCGTTAAGTGGTAGGCCACACAAGCTCACAGAATGGGACCGCCGAGTGATGAAGCTCGTAAAAATCGTCTGTCTTCAGTTGCAACACTCTACCAACTTCCAAATTGCGTCTGGAAGCAACGTCAACACAACTGTTCGCCGGGAGCTTCATGAAATGGGTTTCCATGACAGAGCAGTCGCACACAAGCCTCAGATCCCCATGCACAATGTTAAGCGTCGTCTGGGGTGGTGTAAAGCTCGCCGCCATTGGAATTTGGAAAGCGGAAACGCGTTCTCTGGAGTGATGAATCACGCGTCACCATCTGGCAGTCTGACGGATGAATCTGGATTTGGCGGATTCCAGGAGAACACTACCTTCCCAAATGCGTAGTGCCAACTGTAAAGTTTGGTGGAGTAGGAATAATGTTCTGGGGCCGTTTTTCATGGTTAGAGCTTAGTTCCAATGAAGGAAAATCTTATCGCTACAGCATACAATTACATTCTAGAAGATTCTGTGCTTCCAACCTTGTGGCAAGTTTTGGGAAGGTCCTTTCCTGTTTCAGCATTACAATGCCCCGTTCACGACGCCAGGTCCATACAGAAATAGTTTGTTGAGATCAGTGTGGAAGAACTTGACTGGCCTGCACAGAGCAATGACCTTAACCCCATCGAACACCTTTGGGATGAATTAGAACCCTGACTGCGAGCCAGGCCTAATCATCCAACATCAGTGCCCGACCTCACTAATGCTCTTGTGGCTGAATGGAAGCAATTCCCCGCAGCAATGTTCCAACATCTAGTAGAAAGCCATCCCAGCAGAGTGGAGGATGTTATAGCAACAAAGGGGGGACCAACTCCATACGAATGCCCATGATTTTGGAATGAGATGTTCGACGAGCAGTTGTCCAAATAGTTTTAGCCATGTAGTGTACTTCTGGTAATATTCTAATGGAAATATATACATGTACACAGGAGTAACAGTGACCAGTAGCAGGATAAATAGATAATAATGGTTATGGCAATCAAAAATCTGTGAAACGCAGCATAGTGTTAATAATACATCTAATCAATTATCATTGTAGCAGCAGTGTAGGTGTGAGGGGGAGCAGTAATGGTTAGCCATTTATGGCCAGGGGATAGAAGGTGTTTAGGGTACTGTCTGCCAGACAGGAGCATGTAGAACAGTCTATGTATTGGGTGGTTGGGGTCTTAGGCCTGAAAAATTGACATTCTCAGACACCGCCTGGCATGAGGTGGAAGAGGCTGTGCCTTCTTCACGACTGTGCATGTGTTAAAAGACCATGATAAATCCTCAGTGATGTGGGAACCAAAGAACTTGAAGCACTTGACAGCCAGTCATATCAAAGTTGTATTAGAGAACATGTTTGAACTGAAAAGCTTCTAAGGTTAAATTGGTCAGGCAACCGAATTCAGATATTTTTGTTCACTTTTGACCAATCAGATCAGCTCTGAAAAAGATCTGATGTGATTGGTAAAAAATACCAGAATGGGGCTGTCTGTGTAAACGCAGCCTCAGAAGCATGTTGAAGGGGCTCCTCCTTTCCCTTTACTTATGAATCATCATGGGCCCACAGCACCATCTACAGGGTTCAATATGGTAGCCATTGGTAGTACCACTGCAGTGAAAGTCAAATAAGATTAGGGGGCTCAATCTTTTTTTAACACCTATAATGTTACATAAACATTTCCATGAATAATGTCACCTCCCAGTGCTGTGAATTTCTTCTCATCTACTTATTAGCATTTACAAGGAAAATTCACAGATAATAACAACAAACACTGCAAGAAAACAACATTGTCTGTTCATATGATTCATAAATCGAACAGAATGGGATGACACATGCTACAATATTGCCAATGTTTAGCCAGGTGAATGGATGACTAAACCACAGCACAGGGAAGTGACCCAAGAAACAAGATCCATTCCGAGTCCACTAGAGGCCATGTCTCAAGTGGAGAATATTCTCAAGGGCTGGTGGAGTTGTTTAAAAAAAATATTTAACCTTTATTTAACTAGGCAAGTCAGTTAAGAACAAATTGTTATTTACAATGACGGCCTAGGAACAGGAACAGGTAACTGCCTTGTTCAGGGGCAGACTGACAGATTTTTACCTTGTCAGCTCGGGGTTTCGATCTAGCAGCTTTTTGGTTACTGGCCCAAAGCTCTAACCACTAAACTACCTGCCGCCCCCAGTAATCAAAATCAATCAAACTTTATTTGTCACATGCGCTGAATACAACAAGTGTAGACCTTACTGTGAAATGCTTACTTACAAGCCCTTAACCAACAGTGCAGTTCAAGAAGAGTTAAGAAAATATTTACCAAATTAACTAAAGTTTAAAAAAAGTTTAAAAAAGTAACACAATCAAATGTAGAAAATGAGGCTATATACAGGGGTTACCGGTACCGAGTCAGTGTGCGGGGGCACAGGTTAGTTGAGGTAATTTGTACATGTAGGTAGGGGTGAAGTGACTATGCATAGATAATAAACAGTGAGTAGCAGTAGCAGTAGCAGTTGTTCAGCAGTCTTATGGTTTGGGGGTAGAAGCTGTTAAGGAGCCTTTTGGTCCTAGACTTGGCGCTCCGGTACCGCTTGCCGTGCGGTAGCAGAGAAAACAGTCTACGACTTGGGTGACTGGAGTCTCTGACAATTTTTGGGGCTTTCCTCTGACACCGCCTATTATGTAGGTCCTGGATGGCAGGAAGCTTGGCCCCAGTGTTGTACTGGTCCGTACGCACTACCCTCTGTAGCGCCTTACGGTCAGATGCCCAGCAGTTGCCATACCAGGTGGTGATATAACTGGTCAGGATGCTCTCGATGGTGCAGCTGTAGAACCTTTTGAGGATCTGGGGGCCCATGCAAAATCTTTTCAGTCTCCTGAGGGGGAAAGGTTTTGTCAAGCCCTCTTCACGACTATCTTGGTGTGTTTGGATCATGATAGTTCGTTGGTGATGTGGACACCAAGGAACTTGAAACTCTCGACCTGCTCCACTACAACCCTCGATGTTAATGGGCCTGTTCGGCCCACCTTTTCCTGTAGTCCACGATCATCTCATCTGTTCATACTCATGTACATAACATTCCAGCATCCCATAGCAAGTGTTATTTAGAGTATTCATGGCATACACTTTGTTCCTGTTGGTCTCTAGTGAAAAGCACACATAGCTTCAGCTCCTCAGTAGAAGGACATGTGTGTTAAAGACTGGCCCTGATAGGTCCATTCCAACACAGCTACAGAAGACATACGCTACTGGTCAAAAGTTTTAGAACACCTACTCATTCAAGGGTTTTTCTTTATTTTTACTATTTTCTACATTGTAGAATAATAGTGAAGACAAACTATGAAATAACACATATGGAATCATGTAGTAACCAACATTTTTTTAAACAAATCAAAATATATTTGAGATTTGAGATTCTTCAAATAGCCACCCTTTGCCTTTGACAGCTTTGCACACTCTTGGCATTCTCTCAACCAGCTTCATGAGGTAGTCACCTGGAATGCATTTCAATTAACAGGTGTGCCTTTAGTTCATTTGTGGAATTTCCTTCATTCTTAATGCGTTTGAGCCAATCAGTTGTGTTGTGACAAAGTAGGGGGGCACACAGAAGATAGCCCTATTTGGTCAGTCAACATGGAACATTTCAATAACCTTGAAAGTTTCTTCAAGTGCAGTCGCAAAAACCATCAAGCGCTATGATAAAACTGGCTCTCATGAGAACCACCACAGGAATGGATGACCCAGAGTTACCTCTGCTGCAGAGGATAAGTTCATTAGAGTTACCAGACTCAAAAATTGCAGCCTAAATAAATGATTCACAGAGTTCAAGTAGACACATCTCAACATCAACTGTTCAGAGGAGACTGCGTGAATCAGGCCTTCATGGTCGAATTGCTGCAAAGAAACAAGAGTGACAAGAGTTCAATCTTGGTTTCATCAGAACAGGGAATCTTGGTTTCTCATGGTCTGAGAGTCTTTTGGTGCCTTTTAGCAAACTCTAAGCGGGCTGTCATGTGCCTTTTACTGAGGAGTGGCTTCCGTCTGGCCACCCTACCATAAAAGGCCTGATTGGTGGAGTGCTGTAGAGATAGATGTCCTTCTGGAAGGTTCTCCCATCTCCACAGAGGAACTCTAGACCATTCGGTTCTTGGTGACCTCCCTGACCAAGGCCCTACACCCCCGATTTCTCAGTTTGGCCGGGCGGCCAGCTCTAGGAAGAGTCTTGGTCGTTCCAAACTTCTTCCATTTAAGAATTATGGAGGCCACTGTGGTCTTGGGGACCTTCAATGCCGCAGAAATGTTTTCATACTCTTTCGTGCCTCGACACAATCCGGTCTTGGAAATCTACGAACAATTCCTTCGACCTCATAGCTTGGTTTTTGCGTTGACATGCACTGTCAACTGTGGGACCATTTATAGGCAGGTGTGTGCCTTCCAAATCATGTCCAATCAATTGAATTTACCACAGGTGGACTCCAAGTTGTAGAAACATCTCAAGGATGATCAATGGGAAAAAAATGCACCGGAGCTCATTTTCGAGTCTCATAGCAAAGGGTCTGAATACTTATGTAAATAAGGTATGTTTTTAATATTTTTGCAAACATTTCTAAAAACCTGTTTTTGATTTGTCATTATGGGATATTGTGTGTAGATTGAGGATTTGTATTTATTTAATCCATTTAGAATAAAGCTGTAAAGTAACAAAATGTGGAAAAGTGTAGGCATCTGAATACTTTCCGAAGGCACTTTATGCGTTATGAATGACCAAAGGTGTCTGACTTCATAGTAATTATAGCGTCATATGATACAAGGTATTTCTGTATGTGTTATACATGACCAAAGGGGTCTGACTTTAAAGTACAGTGTCATGCGATAGAGTCTTTACGGATGTGTTATGATTGACCGACGGTGTCTCACTTCAAAGTATTACAGGACACTTCACAAAGGGTTAATAAATAGGTTATTAACGTTCTGCTGATTTATGAAAATTCTCTCCTGATCCACAGGTTACTGTAGGGTGTGAGCGGTGTCTAAATGGGTTGATGGACCTACCAAACTCTGTCCAACCTGAGACTACCCCACATTCCTCTTCTGTTCCCATGCTGGAGACCAGGGCTTGATTACAACCTGTTACAATGGTGCCAACATTTTGTGGCTGATCTTTCAGCAGGGGAGTGGGTGAATGTGTCAAAGACCTGACTGGGCGGTATTGCCTGTTAAAGTGTTGTGTGCATGTTTGTGTACTGAGGAACATGTAACTTGGTTCCAGAAGAAAGCCACTTTAAAGTGTCCTTATGTTGGGGGCTTTCATTAAGTGTTGTAACGTTGTCCCTAGGCTATTGTGCACACAGCACATATAAGCCTGAGATATCGACCATTCAAATTTGGCCTTAGTGGGAGTGACCATAGAATTCTATGGGATTGACCTTACTGAGTAAAATATTTGTCATCAGGCTATGTCCTTTACTAGCAAAAACATTCCCCCTAGTCGTCACTAGTTAACACAGCCACAAAGTCATAATTATGGCTAAACCCTTTTTGTTTCCATAATCTATCCTCTTAAAATTGTATTTTAACCCTAACTAATGAAGGCTAAGTTTTATGCACTGGTCCACCAGACGCACGGAAGTGTCTGGGAACCAGATGAGGTGTAATGTGACAAACATGATTTCACTTTAGAGCTTGTGCCATTCTTCAGCAGACAGGTCACCCTTCATAAAGTACGTTTATATCATATTTGACATAGTGGTTTATGCCACATTTGACATTGGTGATTGTCACACAGTTATGCCACATTAATGAACCCTTTATAAAGCATGACATATGGTTATGCTTTAACACATTCATGTATTGCTTATGAAGGCTTTATAGGCTGAACGTCATTTAAAGCGGGGGTGGTAAGGGTCGTCAATACCAACTACTGAGAAGTGAGTAAGAAAGGTGTAAATTCCCTAAGTTGAAATCGGACCGTTTTACCCAAAAAAGACTCACAGATGTAATCGCTGCCAAAGGTGTTTCTAACATGTACTGTATTGACTCGGGTGAATACTTATCTAATCAAGATAAGTGTATTCCTTTTCTGTAATATATATATATTTGTATGAATTTTTCTTCCACGTTTACATTAGTTTTGTGTAGATCGTTGACAAAAAAAATGACAAATCCATTTTAATAGCACTTTGTAACACAGTCAAATTTGACGACATCCAAGGAGGGTGAATACTTACGATATGCACTATACCAGGGATTTATGTTAGCAAACAGTTGGCTACCAGAAGCCAAGCTAATACCCTGGTGGAGATAACGCCCAGGGAAATAGAGGAAGGAAGCCCAGTTTATTTTGGGAGAAGGTCTGCTTTAAGCCGACAGCCTTTCTAATATCTGCTGACAGACTAGGCCTACACAGATTCAAGGCCATGGCACAGGATGACAGTCCATTACAGGAGCACACGTCCATTGGGGGATTTCACCAGGCCATGATGGAAGAATTATTACTATCAGCAGAGTAATAGCCTCAGGAATGGATCAGTGTCATAAACACTGACTGATGCGCTGCCATAAGCTCACATGGGAGGTGAGGCACCGGAGGGCTCAGAGCAGGGCCCAACAGCAGTTTGAACCACTAACCAGGAAGGGGAGGAGAGCAAGAGAGTCACATTGAACATGTTAGGTTGTGGATGACCTTTGACCTGCAGGACAGCAGACAGGTAATTATCATGCCATCAAATAACTTATAAGCAGTGACAAGCTTAGAGGCAGGTGTAGACCTAGCTGGTAGAGGCCAAGCCAAAATATCCAACACAGGTGACCAGCCCTCATGAGAGGCCTAGTTGGAGAAGCAGAAGAGGATATAATGTGATATCTATGGATGGGGAAAACCCCACTATTGAGCCAGCCAAAGAAACATCAACCTTATCATAATTTTTCATCAACCATTCACTCAAATACATATCGAATGACTTCCCACATGAGTTGTTGTATAATGCACTGCATGGCCATTTCAATCCTTCCCATTTCTTTCCACACATCCTCCAAGTGGGGTTTGAAAATGAGCTTCAATTATAATTTCTCCCCTTTGATTGTTTTTTCATGAGCAGCCAGATGTACAGTAAAGTCCAGGCTGCACTCGTGAGGTGATGGATTGCTTTCCTTCCAAAGCCACTTAATCAAAACAGACCCACATAGGTACAGTAGCTCTGCTATACCAACTCATCCACCCACTGACAAGAGGAATGCACTGAAAAGGTTTTGGACTGACAGCGGCTGTTCATGAGAAAGGCGGCTTACAGCCGCAGCAAGTCAAAATGAACCAGACCCTTGAATGACATCCGCCATAATTGTTGTCCCCCGAATGGGCTGGGTACGTAATTGTTGTCCCCCAAGTGGGCTGGGTACGTTTCAGCACTGTGTGAACTGTACAGTCAAGAAGCCTCTTGAAGTCTCTTGAACTTCTGAGACTACATCTTGAGAGGCCTCATCTGTACCGCCAATGTCTCCTTCGAGCCTCACCCCAGCTCTCAACAAATCTTCACACTGCACCTCTCCTGTGACCCTTCAAGAAGGGTACCCCCAAGATGGCACTGACAGAGAGGGCTGCCTCGCTTCTAGTCCTTAGGAAACTTTGCAGTATTTTGTTTTTTATGTATTATTTCTTAAATTGTTAGCCCAGAAAATCTTAAGAGTTATTACATACAGCCGGGAAGAACTATTGTATATCAGAACGACATGACCAAGAATATGACCTTCCCGAAGCGGATCCTTTGTCCGAACCACCCAGGGCATTTGAACTGATTCCAGAGGCTGACCCAAAACAACGCCACCGGAGAAGAGGTAGACGGAGCGGTCTTCTGGTCAGACTTCGGAGGCGTGCACACCACCCACCGCTTTAGACTATATTACTCGCTAATGTCCAGTCTCTAGATAACAAGGTAGATTAAATTAGGGCAATGGTTGCTTGCCAGAGAGACATCAGGGATTGTAACATACTCTGTTTCACGGAAACATGGCTCTCTCGGGATATGCTGTCGGAGTTGATACAGCCACCTTGATTCTTTGTGCGTCGTGCAGACAGGAATAAATATCTCTCCGGGCAGAAGGAGGGTGGGGGTGTATGTTTCATGATTAACAACTCATTGTGTAATTGTAACAGCATACAGAAACTCAAGTCCTTTTGTTCACCTGACCTAGAATTCCTCACAATAAAATGCTGACCGTATTATCTCCCAAGAAAATTCTCCTCGGTTATTGTCACAGCCATGTATATCCCCCCTCAAGCCGGTACCACAATGGCCCTCAAGGAACTTCACTTAACTATGCAAACTGGAAACCATATATCCTGAGGCTGCATTGTATTGTAGGTGGGGATTTTAACAAAGCAAATTTGAGAACAAGGCTACCTAAATTCTATCAGCATATTGACTGTAGCACTCGCGCTGGAAAAAAACTGGATCACTGTTACTCTAACTTCCCCGATGCATACAAGGCCCTCCCCCGCCATTCTTTCGGCAAATCTGACCACGACTCCATTTTGCTCCTCCCATCCTATAGGCAAAAACTCAAACAGTACCCGTGCTAAGGACTATTCAACGCTGGTCTGACAAATCGGGAATCCATGCTTCAAGATTGTTTTTATCACGCGGACTGGGACATGTTCCGGGTAGCCTCAGAATATTATCGACGTATACGCTGATTTGGTGAGTGAGTTTAAAAGGAAGTGTATAGGAGATCTACCTTATGTGACTATTAAAACCTACCCTAAACAGAAACTATGGATAGATGGCGGAATTCACGCAAAACTGAAAGCGCGAACCACCGCATTTAACCATGGAAAGGTGACTGGGACTATGGCAGAATACAAACAGTGTAGTTATTCCCTCCGCAAGGCAATCAAACAAGCGAAATATCAGTGTAGAGACAAAGTGGAGTCGCAATTTAACGGCTCAGACACGAGACGTATGTGCCAGGGTCTACAGACAATCACGGATTACAAAAGGAAAACCAGTCACGTCACGGACACCGATGTCTTGCTTTCAGACAAACTAAACACCTCTTTGCCCGCTTTGAGGATAATACAGTGCCACCGACGTGGCCCGCTACCAAGGACTGTGGGCTTTCCTTCTCCGGGGCCGATAAGCGTAAGACATTTAAACATGTTAACCCTCGCAAGGCTGCCGGCCAGACAGCATCCCTAGCTGTGTCTTCAGAGCATGCGCTAACCAGCTGGCTGGTGTGTTTACAAACATATTCAATCTCTCCCTATCCCAGTCTGCTGTCCCCACATGCTTCAAGATTGCCTTCTTGGATACAGGAACAATGGTGGCTAAGGTAACTGAACTAAATGACTAACCACCCCGTAGAACTCACTTCTGTCATCATAAAGTGCTTTGAGAGATTAGTCAAGGATCATGTCACCCTAGACACACTTCAATTTGCTTACCGCCCCAATAGGTTCACAGACAATGCAATCGCCATCACACTGCCCTATCCCATCTGGACAATACCTATGTAAGAATGCTGTTCATTGACTATAGCTCAGCATTCAACACCATAGTATTCTCCAAGCTCATCATTAAGCTTGAGGCCCTAGGTCTCAACCCCGCCCTGTGCAATTGGGTTGTGGACTTCCTGACGGGCCGCCCCCAGGTGGTGAAGGTAGGAAACAACATCTCCACTTCGCTGATCATCAACACTGGGGCCCCACAAGGGTGCGTGCTCAGCCTCCTCCTGTACTCCCTGTTCCCCCATGACCGCGTGGTTATGCACGCCTCCAACTCAATCATCAAGTTTGCAGACGACAACAGTAGTAGGCTTGATTACCAACAACGACGAGACAACAGGAGGCTGAAGAAATTTGGCTTGTCACCTAAAACCCTCACAAACTTTTACAGATGCACAATTGAGAGCATCCTGTCAGGCTGGATCACTGACTGGTACGGCAACTGCAAGGCTCTCCAGAGGGTGGTGCGGTCTGCACAACGCATCACCGGGGGAAAACTAACTAAATTTGATTCGATTAGATTTTTTTTTCTTTGATTCATCTTCTCTCTCACTTTCCTTCTCATCTGTTGGCCCCCTTTACCCCGCCAATTTCAGAAAAGTAAAAAGGGTGAGAGAAGAGTGAGAGAGCTGAAGAGAAATGATAGCAACACTTTGAATGACAGACATAGAAAGAGACCCAGACACAGGCAGGCAGTGTGGGACCTAAAGTAGTTGACTTTCCTTTCATCTTAGTCCTCTCCTCCACACATCCTGTCTACCCTGCAGCTGCCAGACTTTCTCTCAGACCTGAGGATGCTTAAGGAACCACAACAAAACAGAGTTAGGCTTTTCTGATGCTTATCTGCCTTCAAGCCATTCCAGACTTGAGGGGATGCACAAAAAAGCTTTGGAGTGAAAGAACATGCCTAGCTGATTCAGAACAAGATAACTGCAAACAACTAACATGTTGTTAAGTGAAAAAGCACCATTACGTAGTTCACAAAAATCCAGGAAAAAGGAATATCATATCCATGCTTCACAAAATTCATAATCCATCGAACACGACTATTTAACCAACTAATACTCCCACTATTTCTACTGCAGTTCCATTCAAATCAAATTGTATTGATCACATACACATGGTTAGCAGATGTTACTGTGAGTGTAGTAAAATGTTTGTGCTTCTAGTTCCGACAGTGCAGCAATATCTAACAAGTAATCTAACAATCTGTAGCGTTTATTACTTTGATTATCAACTTCACAGTGCAAACAGAGGAAATCTGAGAAAATAGGCATTGTGAGTGCGGCTGAGCGTTTTTGGGGAACTTTTCTGCAGAGGCATTACAAGGAATCCTGTTGATGAATGCTCCATCCTCAGAGCCATCTAAGCCTGTGTAGGGATGTGATTTGAATGTGACTGAAGGAGAGGGATGGTTGCTTTGATTTATTTTTGTATTATCTTGGGCACCCCCCTACCCACAATGGAATATATTATTTTTGTTTTGTTTCAATACCCCGTACTGTAGGTGGCAGCAATACACCAATAGGTGTAGTCTGCCATAAAACTTTACAGTAGAACTGAAACGATTTATGAAGCGTCGTTTCAATTACCTAATACGATCACAAAGCATGTCTCAACCCCTAAAATTGCAATAATGTGCATATGTAAGTAAAACCTTTGTAAACGTTCTCACTGACCCACAGGGCACGGCCATCTTGAAAACGTCAAGTCGGTGACGTCATCTGCATGGTCACCTCTCACTGACAGCTAGCAGTGATAGTGTGTTCATGTCTCGCAAAACTGGGAACTCTGAAATCTCTGACTTCAGTGCGTTCAAGACAACTGGAAACTCTGGAAAAAATCGTTTTGAAAGGTCATCCAACTCGGAATTTGAAGTTGGAAACTTTGCCATCTTTCTAGACTTTCCGACCTAAAGATCACTGACGTCATGATCTGAACTCTTTTTTTATCTGAGTTCTCAGTTGAAAAGCACTTGAAACACCATTAGTTCTTTTTAATAACTGAACTTGCCCTGGCATGCACCAGGAGTGTGAATAGAAGGTTCTCACATGCGTATTGTGCAGGGAGAGACAACATACCTAGAATGAGAAGAGCTCGAGAGGCTGTCTTTCGTATATATACTCTATAGGGAACAATTTGGTGGTGGAATAAATTAAATTGCATAAAGACATTTGGCATGGAGAAATTAATATGTAATTGCCATTTTGTTATTCATTACACCATTTCCTACAGTAGGCAGCATCAAATATATGAAGGATAAACAACATGTAAAATAGACTGCATGAGGAGGTCTAATGTTCCCATCATAAAAAGCATTTTCAAATTCGTAGTAATTGCGATCATATTGCATGGACCACACAGGCAGGTATAGGCATTCAGTTCCTCTTCTCCAAGTGCCCTCAGGGTGAATTGCCTATAGGCAGTCAATCTGTAAAGACTGAAACATGCACACTAATTATTAAGTGCGCCCTTATTGTAAGAAATAAATGAGGTCCTTAAAAAAATTGAATGCTTATGATTGTAACAGTAATCAGAAGTATGGTAATAAGAAAATATATAATTATAGATTGTGTGCGATTTTGGAATGGATTCAAGGGAGCAAACAAATAATAGGCATTGAAAGTGGATTGCGTTACGATCTGTAAAATGTCAACAAACGCAGCTGTCATTACAGTAGCCTGCTAAAAGTGGTTGTAAACAACTAGCTAACTATCTTGGCAACTTGTGGGGCGACACAATTCACCAGACTTCACTTAGTTATTTTGATAGCTAGCTTTCCTAGCAAACAAACGTACTGCCTCTGATTAGGTTTTGTTTACATTCATTGACGACATCTCCACTTTCACCCAATCAATACACATCAATATGATCAAACAGCGCAGTGACACAGGATAATCTGTAAATAGCTAGCTAGCTAGTTCCTGTTATTGGAGACTGATGTGAAAGCACGTATCGTTCTTACTCTTCTCAACGAGCAGCGGATGCTGCGGTGGGCCCCACCCCCGTCCCAAAGTACTCACAGGCTGCCCAGTCCTCGTGCAGCAGTACCTCCCAGCTGCAGTCAGAGCAGGAGATGTTCACCAATCTGCGTCCAGACTGCAAATTAATCGCGCATGCGGGAAGCCGAAGCTGGCTGATCCCGCCCTGGCTTACATTCAGGGCGTGATGTAAATGTAAAATGTTCTTTGTCTAAAATAAATCACTGCACAAAAATAAATCACTGCATTTGACTCACACAGCCTCAGTCACTTACTCACCTTGTCCACTGTGTGTGTGCCTCTCTGTGACATAAGCTAAACATCTAGCTGGCTAGCTCATCATGTCTCAGTCTAAACTGTACACTCAAAAATACAGAAAGGAGTGGGAATCAAACCCTGAATTCAAAGGCTGGTTGAAGCCGTTTATTGGAGATGATACACGGGCATACTGCCTGTATTGTAAGGCTGATTTCTATGCCAAACTTAGTGATGTAAAAAAAACACATGACAACTCAAAAACATACTCAAAAGGCAAAGCCTTATAAGAGTTCCATCCAAAACAAGCTGTCATTTATGGTTAAAAAAATTGACTGCAAAAAAGGCTGCATTAGCTATCGCTGAACACTGTTCCATGCTGGCATGTGATCACATTGGAGAAGCATGTAGAGCTGCTTTCTCAGACTCCACTGCTGCTACCCACTTCAAAATGCACAGGACAAAGTGCACAGAAATGATTAATGGTGTTCTAGCAACATACTCTGAAAAAGTTGGTCGCAGATGTGGGTGACCAGCGTTTCAGCCTCCTCCTCGATGAGTACACAGATGTAAGTGTTTCTAAGTACCTGGGGGTTGTGATAAGGTACTTTAGTGACACCAAGCAGACAATTGTATCAACATTTCTGGGGCTTGTTGAGTTTGAGGGAGGAGATGCCAAAACTACAGCCCATGCTGTTGTGGCTTTCCTCGAGAAGTGTTGTCTTAAAAAAGAGAAACTCCTGGGGATAGGGACTGACAATGCCTCTGTTATGACGGGGATTAACAATGGGGTCCATAAAGTGCTGAAGGAGGAGTATGGCCTCAAATATCTGGTTCTTATTCACTGTGTGTGCCACTCTCTGTAGCTTGCTCATTTGTAGTTTTAAACATATTTAGGGTGTTTTTTACTCACTTTTTGTCACGTCGTTCGTAATAATGAAGGTCGGACCAAGGCGCAGCGTATGTTGAGTTCCACATATTTTAATGAAAGTGAATACAAAAAACAAATAAAGAATAAACGAACCGTGACGACAATTCAGTGCGAACAGGCAACTAAACATAAACAATATCCCATAACCCACAGGTGGAAAAAATGCAACTTAAGTATGATCTCCAATTAGAGACAACGATTACCAGCTACCTCTAATTGGGAATCATACACAAACACCAACATAGAAAAATAAACCTAGAACCCCACATAGAAATAATAAACTAGACTAAACACCCCTAGTCACGCCCTGACCTACTCTAACATAGAAAATAGAGGCTTTCTATAGTCAGTACGTGACAGTACCCCCCCCCCCCCCCCGTACTCCGACCGCAAAACCTTAAACAAAAAGGGAGGGTTAGGGGGGGTGTCTAGTGTCGGCTCTGGTGCGGGGCGAAGTACCCGCTCATCCGCCAGCATCGGGGGTGGCTCTGGTGCGGGACGAAGTACCCGCTCATCCTGCGGATCCAGCAATGGACCCAGGCTGAACACTTTGTCTGGACTGGTCATCGGCGCAGGGGAAGGCTCCCGCCATGGAGCGGGACTGGACGCTGTGCCTGGACTGGGCATCGGCGCAGGGGAAGGCCATGGAGCTGGAGGTTTTGAACTGTGGACCGTCGCAGGAGGTCCCGGACTGTGGACCGTCGCAGGAGGTCCCGGACTGTGGACCGTCGCAGGAGGTCCCGGACTGTGGACCGTCGCAGGAGGTCCCGGACTGTGGACCGTCGCAGGAGGTCCCGGACTGTGGACCGTCGCAGGAGGTCCCGGACTGTGGACCGTCGCAGGAGGTCCCGGACTGTGGACCGTCGCAGGAGGTCCCGGACTGTGGACCGTCGCAGGAGGTCCCGGACTGTGGACCGTCTCAGCAGGTCACGGACTGTGGACCGTCTCAGGAGGTCCCGGACTGTCTCAGCAGGTCACGGACTGTGGACCGTCGCAGGTCCCGGACTGTGGACCGTCTCAGCAGGTCCCGGACTGTGGACCGTCTCAGGAGGTCCCGGACTGTGGACCGTCTCAGCAGGTCCCGGACTGTGGACCGTCTCAGGAGGTCCCGGACTGTGGACCGTCTCAGGAGGTCCCGGACTGTGGACCGTCTCAGGAGGTCCCGGACTGTGGACCGTCTCAGGAGGTCCCGGACTGTGGACCGTCTCAGGAGGTCCCGGACTGTGGACCGTCTCAGGAGGTCCCGGACTGTGGACCGTCGCCGGAAGCTCTGGACTGGGGCTCGTCGCAGGAAGCTCTGGACTGGGGCTCGTCGCAGGCAGCCTGGTGCGTGGGGCCGGTACTGGTGATACCGGGATGGTGACACGCACCTCAGGGCGAGCGCGAGGAGCAGGCACAGGACGTACTGGACTGGGGAGGCGCACTGGAGGCCTGATGCGTGGGGCCGGTACAAGTGACACCGGACTAGTGACACGCACTTTAGTGCGAGTGCGGGGAGCAGGTACAGGACGTACTGGACTGGGGACACGCACTCCAATGAGAGTGCGAGGAGCAGGAACAGGACGCACCTGACTGGGAAAGCGCACTTGAGGGAGAGTGCGAGGAGCAGGCACAGGACGTACCGGACTGGGGACACGCACTTGAGGGAGAGTGCGAGGAGCAGGAACAGCACACACCTGACTGGGAAAGCGCACTTGAGGGAGAGTGCGAGGAGCAGGCACAGGACGTACCGGGCTGTGGAGACGTACTGGAGACCTGGTGCGTATAGCCGGCATCAATTGTTCCGGAACTTTAACACACTTCTCAGGACGAGTACGGGGAGCTGACTCAGGTTGCACCAAACTGACAACACGTTCCTTTAGTCCAAATCCGTGCATCCTCCACCAACTCTCTCATTTCTCTCTCCTCCAAATTCTCCTTCTCCCAGACTGGCTCTGGTTCACTCCTCGGCTCCCGACTGCTCCATGTGCCCCCCCCCCCCCACACACAATTTTTTTTATTGGGGTTTCTGTGGCCTTCCTCCCCGACTTCGTCGCTATCCCTCCTTCGCTGCTTCCGCCTGCTTCCATGGCAGGCTCTTCTCTCCTGCCATTATGTCGTTCCAAGTCCAGGATGTTCTCTCCCTAATCTCCTCCAAAGACCAGGATGCCATTTGCTCCCGTGCACGCTGCTTGGTCCTTTGTAGATGGGATATTCTGTCACGCCGTTCGTAATAATGAAGGTCGGACCAAGTCGCAGCGGATGTTGAGTTCCACATATTTTATTGAAAGTGAAACTTAAGTAAATACAAAAAACAAATAAAAAATAAACAAACCGTGACGACAATTCAGTGTGAACAGGCAACTAAACATAAACAATATCCATAACCCACAGGTGGGATCTTCTGTCACGATCGTTATAATAAGTGGACCAAAGCACAGCGTGATCTGGGTTCCACATCTTTTAATTACTAAGTGAAACTCGCAGCAAAACAAAACAATAAATCTCAAACGAAAAGTGAAGCTAACAATAGTGCTAACAGGCAACTATCCATAGTCAAGATCCCACAAAGCACAAAGGGGAAAATGCTGCCTAAATATGATCCCCAATCAGAGACAACGACAAACAGCTGCCTCTGATTGGGAACCATACCTGGCCAACATAGAAACATAATCCCCTAGATGACCCACCCTAGTCACACCCCGACCTAACCAACATAGAGAATAAAAAGCTCTCTATGGTCAGGGCGTGACACTTTTTGTCTCTCCCACGACGTTATTCCTCTCTCCTACAGCGTCCATCACAATTACATGCACATGGTGTCGTGGAAAATTGAAAGATTATGTTATAATGCTTGTATTGCATTATAATGGTTGTTTTATTCGACAGAATAGAGTATTCTGTTAACTATTGTGTTTGTGTTCCACTGAAGATGGGCCTCTATGAGATAGCACTGACAGATGAGATTTACGATGTCTTTGGGTGATAAAACCTAAAGAGCATTCCAGATAACATGAGGTAATGTTTTTGTGCTTTGAATTACCAGGAACGAGATTAGAACCTCGTCTTAGGGACCAAACTGAACGATAATTTATAGCGAATGCTATCTGGCTAAGGGATACTCCTTTCTCATTATAAAGTCTTCCTTTCTGACCATTCTAAGTATCTGTGGTTCGTCATGTAGGTTGAGAGGGGTGTATCTTGGCTATAAAAGATCTTTGTACTTTTCTGTTGTCACTTTCAATGGTTTGTTAGAGATGGTGCATCATTGAAAGTCAAAGGCTATTGCAAAGCTCTTATTATTAAAGATGTAGTTTAACTATAACTCTGACTGGTGTGTGAAGTTTGTAACTCTCCTCATTAGGTAATGCAGAAATATGCCACCACAATGGCCAATTATGCAAATAAGGTGATGACATCATTTAGCGACTTCTAGCGACTTTTAGGACAGCCAATAGCTATTTTCCTTACTGAGGAGTTGGCAACACTGCATCCTTGTGGTTGGTGGAGGGGCGGGGGTTTTGGCAGGGGGGTGCAGCACCGCAAATGGAAGACCATGCTTAGCCATTGTTCTCTCTCTTTATGTCTGGTCTTAACAAGAGATGGGTCACCGTTGTTTGATACTGTTTTCCTTGGTTTATTTGGCGTAGGCTTTGACCAAACAGTAGCATGTGTTAAATTTGGTTAATAAACCAGGAATTCGTAAATGCAATTCTCTTGTCTGGACATTTTGTTCATTTATGATCTAGCCAAGTCATTACAATACAATGTAGTTGTCCTGTGACTGTGGGCATCGTAGTACAGTTGTGCCACAAGCGCACTACTCACAATTGTTCAGCCTGTGGTGTAATCTGTCTCCAACTACATTATCTTGCTCAAAATGACTTGAAGGTACTACTAGGGAACAACGACGAACAGGTTCAAAGGCATATGCCAGGGGATGAACAGGGACAGTTTGGATGAGTCTTCTTCTTTGGTTTAATGGCATTCACAACAACTATTTGTACATTCCGCCACCTACTGTACTGGTGGATAATAAGGATCCAAAAAGGAAAAAATGCAGAGTAAAAATAAAATAAAAATCCATACATACAATCTGTAACAAAATGTTAATTAAACTAAAATTGCCTGCTTTTCTGTTTTAATCAGGTTCCTACACAGGCTCAGAAGGATCCTGTGATGGTGGAACATTTCCTGGCGACAGTAGTCCTTGCATTACTTCTGCTGTTAAGTTTTTTAAGGCCCAAAAACATATCGGCTGCAGATATAATGATGTCCAGCTTCTTGGACACTTGTGCAGTACAATTAATAACTGTGGCTATAAATGCTACAAAATCCACCTTCTTTATAGTAAGAGTATCCAAATCACTTGATTGACGTATAAGATTTGCAACTGGTTGTGGTGCATCCACCGCCATATCTTCTTCAGAACTGTGGCCTATTTCCCCTTCAACACTCTTCACCGCCTCCACATAGAAGATTTGCTGTACAGCCCTGATCATTGATAACTCAACCTCTTTCACCCTAACAGGGCACTCAGGGAATTCCGAAATATGATCCCCCACCACAGTTGCAACATTTTACATTGACTCTTAAATAACATATTCCTTCTGTCTGCAAACACTTGACACATGGCCAAACTTTTTACACTTCTTGCATTCCATCATGTTTTGCATGAACGATCTTACGGCATATCTTATATATCTCGACTTTACATAGGGTGGTAAATACTCAAACATCAGTAATACAGAAAAAGATGCTCCTATTCCCATTCTCCAGACGGGTCAAGTGACAGGCAAAAAATTCCAGGAGTAGTTATTGCACAAGATATTGATTATCAATGTGCACTGCTCCGATAATCAAAGGTGTTCACCATGCGTAGATAATTATGCAAGCCACAATGCATGCTCCTTTTGCTCTTTAGATACAGACGATATCAACACCATACAAGTTTTGGACACTTTGACTGCATCCACTTTTCCCAACGCTGCCTTCACCATCCTCGTGACTTCAAAAGGGTTTCCCAAACAAACATCCTTATCCAAAAAACATACTCCAACAAACAACGATTCATCAGACTCATTTTCCACAACAATTTTAGCCCTTTTTGTTCCATTGTTGAACTTCACTGTTGTCCACTCGTCTTTCTTGCTAACCGTACTCGATGTGCTTTCAGCTTCAAATGACACTCCTGCTTCCGCCATCTCCCCTTCCGTGCACCTTCCCCAACTTCTCTCTCCCTGCGTATCGCTTGGATGGGTCGGTCTTCCACCATTTTTAAATTTACCACAGTGTGTTAATGTGCGTGGCTAAGACGCAATCTCACGCTACAAAAGATGGCGGAAGTGGATGAACAGTTTGAATCAAGTAGAGCGTCGAGCAAAGTTGGTGAAGACCAATGTTCTGAATGGACATTAGTCTTCACCATAAACAGTAGTATCGAAAACTGTAAGAAAAAGGAAAGAGTCTAAAATTGGAATGGAGGATACTTGTATGAATGATAATGAATCACTTCGTGTTGGGATGCGTTTGAGTAAGGACGCATATGTGGGAGACCCCTGAGGTGTGGAAATGGTGAAGTATGCGCTGGGAAAAGTGGATTCTGTCAGAGTGACCAGGAGTGGTCTTATTTTGATTTAATTGTAATTCTGCAGAACAGAGGAAGATTGCAGTGAGCCTCTTCCACACACCGTTCTTCAATATACTCTGTCTGCACATACTTGAAAAATGGCCAAATCCTTTACAATTCTTAAACTGCAATGGTTTGGGAACAAAAGCTCTTACAACGGATCTTAAATAACCAAGCTTCACATGCGTAGGTATTTGCTCTTTATCAAAAAAACAACAGGACTGACAGACTTTCTTATTTTTCTCCATTCACCCAGCGGGTCAGACGCTGGGCACCAACCACACCAGGAATTCTCTTCAGGGATTCAACCTGAACATCCGTTGTCACACCTGAGATGACTCCTGTGACTGGTTCTCTACTCCAAAGATCAAAACTTCTGTTGTCTGGATTCTTTGGTTATGTAAGATACGCTGTAAGAGCTTTCGTTCCCAAACCATTGCAGTGTAAGGATTGTAAAGGATTTGGCCATTTTTTAAGTGTGTGCAGACGGACAGAGTATACTGAAGAACGGTGTGTAGAAGGACGACGGTGTTGCAATTGTGGTAGGGATCATGATCCTGAGTTTCTGGAGTGCCCTGTAAGGGTAAAGGAGATTGAGGACATTATTGTGGCTGCAGCAGGAAGGTTTTTGGGATATAAGGATTTTACATCTGAAGACTTGCAAGGGGTACTGGTACCAGAAGTCCCACCCTCCAGGTTCCCCTTGAGCCTGTGTAGGTATCACATCTGTTTTATTTTTAAAAGAAAAGTTGTTTAGTTTATTTATTTTTTTAAATTGGGGTAATTTGGTAGTTGTTTTGGTATTTAGTTACATTTTTGGTAATCCTGTTTCCATCCCGCACAGTAGGTGGTGGAATACATTAAATTGTGCAATCACAAATATACCATAGAAGAAGAATATCACGCTACCATTCCGATCAGTCCAACATGCCGGTGACCTACATTTTTCCAAGTACCTATGAAGTCTAATATTTAGCTTTTTTTTTTTTAAGTTTCATTTCACGGTATATTATTAAATACATATGAGAACATGATATCATGCTTTGTTTTAGCATTTCAGTTCATCTTTAAAGAAACAAGACAGAAGAGTGCGTGAAAGAAACAATGTTCACAAGATAACAATCTTTGGCATGATATAGTGAACTAGCTCACGTTTGCTGGCTAAACGTTTGCTGCCAGCTAGCTAGCTAACATCAACATAACAGAATTTTCATACAATTTGTTTAGCTAGCTTTTTTGGATTAGCATGCCAGCTTGCTAGTTACCTAACCTTTGAACTCAGGTACTGTCTCTAGCTAGGTAACTGGTTAGTAGGCTAGCTAGCATCCTTTGTAAGCACACTAGTGGTTACAATGTTAACAACCAGATCTCAGAGCATTTACTTAAATCTGAGACACTCCATTTAGTACAGGGGCTCCCAAAAATGTTTGGCCTATGACCCCATTTTGATATCTGAAAATTCTCACGAACTCAACCATGTGAAAAAAATACATGTAATTAACAGCCAATGTTTACTTTAATAATTGGGTCAATAATTATGATAGTCATTTGCAAAACATTCAAACAGTATTTCTAATTGTATTCTCAACTCACCTAGTTGTTGTAATTTTTACCCCCTTATCGTTGCAACTCCCCAACAGGCTTCGGAGAGGCGAAGGTCGAGTGAAACATGACCCGCCAAACCGCGCTTCTTAACACCCGCTTGCTTAACCCAGAAGCCAGTTGCACCAATGTGTCTGATGAAACACCGTTCAACTGAAGTCAGCCTGTAGGCGCCCGGGCCGCCATAAGGAGTCGCTAGAGCGCGATGAGCCAAGTAAAGTCAGGAACCAAAACTCCTCCATAGTGACCTGGAAATGCGTTGTCTGTAGCATTCGGTCACATGACCACTCGATCAGCTGTTCGATTTCACATACCGGCATGTCAACTGAGCCAGGATTACAGTCAAATTATTTTTTTTGTATTTCCCCTGCATGCTCGCGTTCAGTTTCCCCAAATACTGTGTCTGTTACATATGCAAGGAGGCCCATTTTCTTTTCATTACACAGAAAGTCAAGTCTGTTTTTTACATCCATTGTGAATGACAACAGTTCCTCTCTCATTTAAAATTTTTTTTACAACACTTCCCTCGATAACCACCAAGCCTCATGGGAAATAGAACATTGTCATGCTCTAATCCCATATCTCCACATACACTATATATACAAAAGTATATGGACACCCCTTCAAATTAGTGAATTTGGCTATTTCAGCCATACCCATTGCTGACAGGTGTATAAAATCAAGCACACAGCCATTCAATCTCCATATACAAACATTGGCAGTGGAATATCCTTACTGAAGAGCTCAATTACTTTCAACGTGGCACCGTCACAGGATGCCACCTTTCCAACAAGTCAGTTTGTCACATTTCTGCACTGCTAGAGCCGCCCCGGTCAACTGTAAGTGCAGTTATTGTGAAGTTTAAACATCTAGGAGCAACAACGGTTCAGCCGCAGAGCGGTAGGCCACACAAACTCACAGAACGGGACCGGCAAGTGCTGAAGCATTTAAAAATCGTCTGTCCTAGGTTGCATCATTACCTACCGAGCTCCAAACTGCCTCTGGAAGCAACTTCTGCACAATAACTGTTTGTCGGGAGCTTCATGAAATGGGTTTCCATGGCCAAGCAGCCGCACACAAGCCTAAGCTTACCATACTCAATGCCAAGCGTCAGCTGGAGTGGTGTAAAGCTCACCGCCATTGGACTCTGGAGCAGTGAAAACGTGTTCTCTGGAGTGATGAATCACGCTTCACCATCTGGCAGTCTGACGGACAAATCTGGCTTTGGCAGATGCCAGGAGAAGGCTATCTGCCTGAATACATAGTGCCAACTGTAAAGTTTGGTGGAGGAGGAATAATGTTCTGGGGCTGTTCAAAGGTGGGCCAAGTCCTGGGACAGAGCACCAATGCATCACACCCAAATGTGAGAAAATAACTATTCACTTAAACGCAGATTTAACTCCCACAAAAGACCAGAACAAAGTTTTGAAAATAAGGTTGCAAGATGATACATAAGGGTTCAATATTATAAGCATTTGTAAGTGCATTTATAAATTGTTAATAACTGGAGGTAAATATTGGCTCACTACTTGGCAAACACTGACCAGTTATTGCACTATTTTGACCAATGAAATAACCATTTATTAATGGTTTAATGCATTTACAAATAATTAAATAATTGTTAACAATTATAACCCTTTTATAAACCCCTTACAAATGGAACCTTATTGTGAAGTGTTACAGTATTGGGTAGTTGTAGTGGCGACTAACATTGGAACTTTCTAAAAAGAATACTTTAAGATGTTTTTAGCTCACATACTATATACTGAACAAAAATATAAATGCAACATCAACATATAAATGCATCAAAATTGAAAAGTGCTGGGGAAAAAGCATGGTTGCCACACGTTTGCCAGCAGCCCTACATAACGGGGCAACTTCCTACAGACAGAAATCAACAACAATATTCCGAGACCTTTTGTCACTAAGCACAAAAAGGAGATCAGTAAAGAGTACATGTATAACACAATGGGTTAAACAAGCAAGTTGTGTCGGTAAAAACACCTCATGACAGAGGAAGCAAAAAAAAGAAAAACAGCTGAGGCAGGTTCAGTGGCAGTGAAAGGATGGGAGAGGGAAAGCAAGGCGCAGCCAGAACTACACAGGATATTATTAGAATCAAAGGTTTTCTCAAATCAAACTTCAGCACTAATATAAAATAACACAGCTATTACTGGAAAGTATTCATACAGTACATAGTTCATACACTACTGAAAAGTGATGTGTATACTGATTTATTCATACATTGCCTTATGCTTCTTAGATAAATATCAAGTCTACACTGATTTTTTGTTTTAACAGCCATACTTGTTGGTTGGGGCTGTGAGCCTGGAAGAGGATTAATCAGATAAGCGATGTGTGAACCTTAACTAGCTACAAACATATGATACACATGCATAAATAGTAGAACACTAAGGTTAGGAGAGGAAATGGATGAAACCAGGAGAGAAGAACAATTTTGAACAAGTGGGTTGATTTTCTGGCTTCAGGAATGGTGGTTCAAATCCACTCTCTTCCTGTGCGTTACACTCCAGCTGGGCTTTGCAGATGGACGCCACTGAGCGAGGCAGATCAGTCAAACTAGATCAGAAAACTATTTAGATCTGCTACTCTGCACCTGAGACCTGAGAGAAGCAGAAAGTCCAGACACACAGAAACAAAGACACACAGCCATCAGCTTTACACAGCTTCATTCAAGCTAACAGCAAACCCAAGAAGTGCTGCTTGCCACAATATGAATAGCTATACTGCAGTGTTTCAGGACCACCAGGAGATGGGGGTGTTGTCAGGGTAACTGGGACAGCACTTTACCACTCGTGTTTATTTTCAGACATAGCAGAAAAACATTAATTTGTCTATCTAAAGTAGCCTCAAATTTTTATGAATGGGTTACCTAATGTAGCCTTTGCATTGAGTACTTGTTGTTCCTCATTTGCCCACAGGGTTTCCAGTGGTGTAAAGTACTTCAGTAAAAATACTTTAAAGTACTACTTAAGTCGTTTTTTGGGGGTCTCTGTACTTTGCTATTTATATATTGGTTACCTACATTCCTAAATAAAATATACTTTTTACTCCATACATTTTCCCTAACACCCAAAAGGTACATTTTGAATGCTTAGCAGGACAGAAAAATGGTCCAATTCACACACTTATCAAGAGAGCATCCTTGGTTCTCTCTACTGCTTCTGATCTAGCGGACCCACTAAACACAAATGCTTCGTTTGTAAATTAGGTCTGAGGGTTGGGATGGGCACCTGCCTATCCGTAAATTGAAAAAACAAGAGAATGGTGCCGTCTGGTTTGCTTAATATAAGGAATTTGATATTATTTATACTTTAACTTTTGATAAAGTATATTTTAGCAATTACATTTACTTTTGATACTTAAGTATATTTAAAACCAAATACTTTTAGACTTTTACTCAAGTAGTATTTTACTGGGTGCCTTTCACTAGAGCCATTTTCTATTAAGTTATCTTTACTTTAAATCAAGTATGACAATTGGGTACTTTTTCCACCACTGAGGGTTTCCGTGTTTTGTTCTCTACCTGTAGCATATGTAACAGTAGTAACTTTACGTCGTCCCCTCGCCCCGACACGGGCGCGAACCAGGGACCCTCTGCACACATCAACAGTCACCCATGAAGCGTCGTTACCCATCGCTCCACAAAAGCCGCGGCCCTTGCAAAGCAAGGGGCAACACTACTTAAGTCTCAGAGCAAGTGACGTAACTGATTGAAATGCTACTAGCGCGCACCCGCTAACTAGCTAGCCATTTCACATCCGTTACACTCACCCCCCTTTCAACCTCCTTTTCCCGCAGCAACCAGTGATCCGGGTCACGGCACCAATGTAACAGTAGTAACTTTACGTCGTCCCCTCGCCCCGACACGGGCGCGAACCAGGGACCCTCTGCACACATCAACAGTCACCCATGAAGCGTCGTTACCCATCGCTCCACAAAAGCCGCGGCCCTTGCAAAGCAAGGGGCAACACTACTTAAGTCTCAGAGCAAGTGGCGTAACTGATTGAAATGCTACTAGCGCGCACCCGCTAACTAGCTAGCCATTTCACATCCGTTACACATAGAATGAACTGTGTTTAGAATTACAAACTCAACCTTTTTTGGTTTCCAGACCAATGTATACCCCCTTTCCATCTGGTTTCAACATTTGTTCATCCCAAAATACTGATATAAATGGAAGAATGGCGCCACAAATAAAACATGGTATTACTCAACTTTCAATGCTCACCAACATAGCCGTCTATAGCACAAGGTCAGGTGCTGCAGAAACCTTCCATTTTCATAGCAATTCAGCAATGGAGTACCACAGTATGAGTCATAATACCCATAAAACCTAGCAGTCAAACAGGCTAATGGTTCCAATCGTTTTCCCACCATTCATTTTTAGAAACTTAAAATGTGCTGTGTTTCATGTAGACTTACCCTGGCGTGACGTTTTGATAACCGTGTAAATCTCTCTGGGACAAGGTGACTTATCAATATAGTCATCTTTATTTACCCCCCAAAAATGAAATGCTAACTAGCTGTGAATGTGGCTATTATAAAAAATAAAACACAAATGCCGTAATCTGGACGAGACTGCCGAATCGAGGCAAAGGTAAGAATCTCAGGATTAACTATGTTAGTAATGAATAAATTGGCTACATTTCTTTAAATGGACAATTCTGTGAACTGTCTTGTGCAAGTTAAATCGACACAATACCTGTTAGCAAAGGTGTCAGCTAGAGATGACATGCAGGAGCTTGCAGGGATTTGTAGTCTTGCATGTCTACTTTGATGGTAATTAGCATTTTAAAATCAGAGTAAAAAGAGCCAAATATATTGGTAAGTCACCTTGTCCGGGAGAGATTTATGGTTATTTAAACATCACGCCAGGTAAGCCGATGAGAAACACAGCCCTTTATTTTAAGGGTTTCTAAAAAATAAAAACTTACGGTAAAAATGAATGGTGGAAAAACAACTGGAAGCATCCGCTGGAGTTTATGGGTATTATGACACCTCTACTGTGGGGCTCTATTGTCGATTCAGGCACAGGAGGTTGGTAGCACCTTAATTGTTGAGGACAGTGTCATGGTAATGGCTGGAACTGAATAAATGGAATCAAACACATGGTTTCCGGTTGAGCCATTATTTAAAGCCATCCTCACCTCAGCAGCCTCCTGTAGAATCAGGTGCACTTCTTCAATTTTCCAAGTCCTGTCCCAGACCTACTGCGAAATCCTTTATTTCACAGTAGGTCTGAAATAACATTATTCCAAATGTTAGGGTGAGGGAGAACAAAACTGAAACCGGTAAGGATTTTGAAAGGAAATGTAACACTAATGGAAACTGAAATTGTGAACACTGAATTTCTTTAATTTATTACATTGGTTTGGAATTTAAGGGATATTATCATGCTTTAAAAATAAAAAAATACATTTAGGTACTCGTAATGTGATGCATTTGTTAAACCATTTCAGATGTCACATTAACACTTAAATGTCAAATTATAAAACAAATACATTTTCTGCTGTTGCCTCAAATTCTGAGGGGTCAATTTACTTGGAGCAGATTGATAACTCATCAACAGGCACAACAAGATATGACAGTGAGAACTGGTACAGAGATGAACTTGGCACCACACAACTGTAATCTTCAGACACATATTCCATATGACCACACCACCTTTCAAAAGAAGCAGTAGCACTGTGGAGTCCCAGAAATAAAACACTTCTTCCTTGTCGTTAACATAGTGATGCGTGTCTACAAATATCTCAGGTGCCAAAGAGAGTAAACATGCATGCGCCCGCCCACTCCCCCCATATGAAAACGTTATAACAGCAGGCATGGACAGCAAGAAGTGGGGGACAAGATGAAAATGGAGCACAAAACACTAAGTCCAGCATTTCCCATTACAGACAATCGATAACTGGAAGAAGCAGCACTTTTGGTATTTGTTATTATTTCTGGGTTTGGGGGGGGGGGGGGGGTGGGGGGGGTTGTCCTAACAAATACAACAGACTCCCACAATGGCATTCAGCTGCTGTGGTCCCACCCAAACCTGACTGGCGCAAACAACGGGTTGCTTAAACCATCAGTCTTCCCAATCTAAGCGCATGGACCATACAGTAGCTGAATATCTGATGTTGTGTACTGTACCTTTGGCAAACTTGAAATAAGATAGATGTACTGTTTGACAACCATCTCCTTTACGTCGCTCCCCTTTAACACGTGATGAATATCAGGAACACTTGGTGTTCAGTGCTCACATCGCCACCATTACTATTTGAGGAAATCCATTGAACATAAATCATGTGTACTCTGAAAAATAGCAAAACTAAGCAAGGAGTAGGCTTAACATTGTTTTCAGCCACAAGGATCTGAACATTGGGGCTTTATATAAAATTAAGAATTCAGCTTCAATGTACAGTAACGAAAATTGTCTTTAAAAAAGTAGGTACGTGTTATGATCAAATGAGACAACCTAATTCTCCCCATTTTCCTTTGAAGCAAAGTAGTTTCGCTCTGGTTGTGCAACTAAAAATAAATGTGACAATTCAAAAATAAAACAGCTTAAAGTGTGTTAGATCAATTGAAAAGTGAAAGTCAACATTGCTCTACTTCAGACCATAACGACAGACTGACTAGAATATACCAGCAAGCAGATTATTCAAACGCAAGCCCACTGAACAATTATTTGCAGGTCATATGATTGAGAGCTGTGAAATTCATTCAAAACAGCTAAAACGCACATTGCTTTCAGCTTCTTCCATGTCAGGGAAAGGAAGCAACAAAAGAAGCTGTAAGAAATGTTCAACAGCATTTCTACAAAATGTTGTAGAAAGAAATATTGGACAAAGAAAATGGCACATCATTTTAGTAACAATTTTCAAAACACGCAAAAAAATAAAAATCTTAAAATTACTGTAAAAGCATACTTTTCACACAGGCACCTGAACATGGTCTTGAGAAAGAAAAAAAGAAAGAAAAAAAAAGGGACACTTGCATATAATTGGAAGAACTCACTTTCACACGCACACCAAACAGCTAGGCAAAGTGGCCTAACCAATCATTCAGTACTCAGAGGCCCGTGTGAGTATCCTTGAGGTGCTTGCACCTCCTAAGGGGGTTGAAAATACAGAGACTGATCACTTTCATGCTTTTCTTTCATCACACCAACTCGTTCACTTGCCCAGCAGTGTGCTCATAAAACAATCTCCATTAAGAACCAGTTTTTGGTTTACAGGCTACAACACTATCGTTAAGTAATATAGCTATATGTTTTTCTGAAATGCATATACAAAAGAAACAAAAAACATTTTGCTTAAGTGCTTGAAGACTTTTGCAATATTTCCCTGGAGATCACTGATCCCTCTTAAAGAAAGGTCCAATGCAGCTGTTACCTAATATCAAATCATTTCTGGGAACAATTAGGTACCTTATTGTGATTCTTTTTGACTGTTTTAATTGAAAAGAAAAAAAGAATAATGAAAATAGCTTTTTAGCAAAGAACAATTTCTCAACAAAATAATTGCTAGGACTGTCTGGGAGTGGCGAGGGGGAAAACTGACAACTTGCCTAGCTGTTACTGGCAGAGAGGTTTGGAACTCTTTCTTATTGGTCTATTAACTAATTTACAGCGTAGTGACGTCACCAGGCAGGCCAAAACTCCATCCCACCAACACAGGCTGAAATTTCTGGTCATTATCATTTACAACCTCAGTGTGGAAATATGTAAAACATGGGAAATTACATTTGACTGCACAGGGCCTTTAAGAATCAAATTCAACATAAGGGGACATGTCTGAATCAAAACAATGAACAGATGAAGTACTTTGGACTGTTAGCGCACTTCTACACACCCACGCAAGACTGCTCCCCCTGTTTTACAAAGAAGCATAGGGCTTCTTGTTCTTCCACTCAGGATCAAAAGTAAAAAAGGGGTTAGAGTTATGAAAAAGACAACTTGTTTTGGCTTTTTTACCTCATGGTATGATCTGGTGTTTCCTATTCCAATATTTAGGGAACCCAGTAAAGTTACATCAACTGTGCATAAACAATCAAAGCACAAAAACCCAAAACAGTTTTAGCCGCTAATGTCCACCATTGCAAACTGGGTTGTCCATCGCACAAAGATAATTTCCGCCGCCAATCAAGTCAAAATAAGTGATATTTTCGCTATTGTGCAGCATTAGCAAAATAAGATATTGTGCTCTTGATTGAAGCTGATCTAATAATACTTCAACACAGCATACAATGGAAGCAAAACAAAAGGTTTTAAATACCACGTCCCAGAGGTCTATCCTTTGCTTAGAATTCCACAGTGAAGTAACTTAAGTGTGTGTGAGACACAGTTTTGTACACAACAGGGGGTATGTTTGACCTTCTTGTAGTTCCCTCTGTCTGCAAGAATAAGCCAAGAGGTTACCAGGAACCCCAAGAGAGGGCTGGACTAGGAATCTCAGGCATAGATTCCTGCCTTTGCATATAACCTGGACTGGGATTTAGCAGTGGGTACACTCAGAAATGCTTCAGCCCATGAATGACGAGGTAAAAAGTAGAAAAATAAAACTTAAACCAAGGACAGTAAGATCACACTGTCCTATTACAGGTGGAAACCGGTGGATATCAGTGTGCTTATTAAAGTGAAATTGCCTGAACAGAGAACTTAAAGGTTCGAAGCCTACATATCTATGACAGCTGATTGCAAGCCATGTCAGTGTTTTCTGCAAGCAAAATGTTTTGGTATTTTAAATCACAGCTCTGTAGTTCATTATTAAATATCACTCCAATCCATATTTGAGCACAATACGAGGATCTTGTTCTGAACCATTTGGCAGAACACAATATTATCCAACTTTGTCATGGCTTTACCAATACTACCTGAGTGACATTTTGTATTTCGGTATTTATTCATTTATTTGTCTTAAAAAGAACAACAGTCCAAAGCCATTCTTAAAAGAAGTTAGTATTTCATGTCATTATATATATAGTATGTGTATCTGTAGTAATTAAAATATATATTTAAAAAAAGTGTTACATAAAGTGCTATTAATCCACACAACAACCAAATCACTTATGCTAGAGAAAATAAACTAAGACACTTCCTCCCTTAGCTCAAAAAAAAGAAAACAAAAAGAGAGATTGTAGTTCCAATGACATTGTGGCTATCCACTCATTGTATTACCAAATGTGGCCTGCCTTGCCATGTATAGGCCTCTTGACACAACCACTTTGATCAAAGACACTGACTGGATGATACTGTATTATGAAATTATCACCACATCTCTACAAACAGTATAACAAAGAGTGGCTGGTCTGCGACATGAAATAATTAGTATTGCGATGGTTCTGTCATCTTTTCTTGGTTATATTAAACTGCGACTTCTCACGTCTCATCCACACCAATACTTTGTGCAAGAAATACATTGTCATAACTAGAGAGAAATTAAAAGACCAAATGCTGAAAAAGCACAAAGTATCCTAGGCTGAATAAGTTGGCTTGCAAATGAAAAGCAAATTGCTTGAGCAAGAAAATAAGGAAATGAGCCATTTCTCCATGTAGTATCAGCAAATATGGCCTAGGTAGGTCTAATTAATTACTGACATCTTGAGCCTCTTACGGATCAAATACACCAAACCCAAAAAATATATATCACATACATAGCCCTTGTGCCACAATAAAGTCACTTCTCATCTTTCAGAAAACTCCCACAATCAGGTGAATAGCTCAAGAGAAGCTACAAATTAAGGAATAGCCTACATCCATCTTAATTTGAAATTAAATATGTGGACTGACAACTGCAAGGGCTTAAGAAGAGTCAAAATAATAAACATAAAAGCAAAACACAGATGAAGACAATTATATAAATAAACAGTTTTTTTCAACTGATTACAATGCCTACCAAAAAGTGAGAACCGAACCACAAGATTAGGACCTGTCTTTAGAGAAGTGTCCAATTAGAATGAAACTATCTGTGCTCTGGGAGTTTGTTCCTACTGTAGATCACATCTGAAATCGCTAAACCATACAAAACAAAATAGGTGTCAAGAGATACCCAGCAGTCAGTTCTTTGCTGGGCATAGTTATTTCACTAAAGTAATTAAGACAAATACTTTCCCTCAAATGTATTCATCATTTAACCTGCAGCCTAACAGTCTTCTCGTAATCTTTCAGTTTCAAGGCATTCTTATCTGAGCTTATAGTTAATTTTACTTCAAAATGAATTCAAATTTGCACATATACTGATGTGCATGTATAAATCATAGCACAGATCTACATATTGGAATAATTTGAATGCATGAGGACATAAAATGATTGAGGCATCTTACTGTCAGACCGATACTCGCCATATGTTCAATGGGCAACAGGATAAAGGCTTGGTAGGTGCAGTTTGGGCCTTCATCTTATTTCTCCTCAACACCCAGAGGAAGGCGCTATGAGACCAATGTCTAACACAGCAGAAAGTGTCACAAGTGTCCATTCACATGGGAGACTGAGGCACCCAACATCTCTTTCAAGTGTTTGCGTCTTTGTGTAGTCCAGAGCGTCAGCAGAAGCTTCTGCGCTCAAATTAAATCCAAAACCTGGATTTATATGTCCTCACATTACCCCTCCCCTTCCTCTGCGGCGATGCCCCGCACCCCCCGGCAAAAAATGTGTCCCCATTATGCCATTCTATATTTCCAATGAAAGTCTGTCACAGGACACTCATCCGTCAGTCCCAATATCACAGTTGTCTCGATTTTGTTTTTCCAAGGGGATTATAACCGCCAAAAAAAGATAACTGCAGCACCCAGGTAGGGAGAAGGTTAGTGTTGACAGACATTCACTACCTCACTGATCAGGTCCATCCTTGGTCTTGTCATAGAAGACTACTCTTTTTGGATCTGGGGGAAGGAAAGGACAGAAATGTTTCAGTGTGTAGGCCCTGTGGAACTTAGTTAGCAATTCATAATGCATGTTATTCAAACTTCAGCTGTATACCTTTTGAACATCAAATAGAAAACCCAATTTCACAACTTTGAAAACACTATACAGAAGAGACCTTTACCTTGTTTTTGCAAATTGAAAACGTATTCCATTTCTGTATAGAAAAAAAACAAAAATCGATTAATACCTCCAGGTGCATAATATATTTTATTATTAGACACACAATTATGTGATGCTAAAGGATTAAAAGCTTTTGGTGCAAGTGAAATAGTAGGTTAAAGCTACCAATGTGTGATAATCAGTGCTCGACTTGGGCCAGAGCTGTTTGGAGTGCTGTACCGGCACCTCCAATTTTTTGAGAACTGCATACCGGCTCCGTTGCCTATCGCCGGCCCGGATTCACACACAGCGTCAAAAAAAGGTTGATCAAAGCGTAATGAAGGTGGGACAAGCATCAAATAGCAATGGAGAGTGGGCATTCATATCCTGATTCTACTTTGTTCAGGTTTATTTGCCACTAGTCTGTGAATCCGGTATATGCGTGCCAGTAGACTGAATTTGAGATTAAGAATGCGCCATGCCTGAAGGCGCAGGATGCGCGGTTCCAAGTTGTCAAATAAGGGAAAGTCATGGAATATTAATTTTGCGTTTTCGTAAATACAGTATATTACCAATCTATCAGCCATGATTAGAATTAGGCCAAACATTCAGCGTGTCTCTGTGTGTGCTGTGCATCATTTGCGTGTGTGCCAGTGGGCCGTTGCCCGAGGAGGTAGCCTACAAAATAATGATAGACTAACTATATAGCCATCAAAAAGAAAGGAGGAACGCGTCGGTTTTTAAACAACTTTGTTTCTATTGAACATGCCATACTAATAAAGGCATTTTAATTTATTATATGAAGAGTGCCTTGGTCCTCCTTTCTTTTTGATGACCAATTTACACCTTTTACCAAAGAGCACCTTCTATCTACCAAAATATACTAGTGTACCTTAGTAGCGCTTCCCTTCCTCCTCTTTAACTATATAGCCAATTCAAAACATAACTAGTCATACTACAAGCTCTCTCGCTACTTAACCATTTAGCTATAAGCATTAAATGTTGTTGATGCCTTTCCACCAGCACTGTTGAGAAATAAATCTGATACCGTTATTGGAAAGCTGGGATTCCTCTATTGAAACAGTAGGCTAGCCATGTAATTCCGACATTAAAAATATTCGAATAGCCTAATCGACAAACAACTTCTATGCTGTGCATAGATATTTAACCTTATAAGGTTATAGATAAACATGTCTTAGTTAGCTACCTTGCTTTGAAGTAGCGTAACTTATCAATGTTATTTCTGATTCACTGAATGAGGGAATAACTGAATAAATACAAAAGTATTTGGTTGTAATATTCTATATCAAGGGTGGCAAACCATCCTATAGGAGAGCTACTGGGTTTGCAGGTTTTTGTTCAAGCCCCGCTCTAAAACACAACATTGTAGCCTAAACATCAGCTGCTCATATAGAAAACAGACCAGCAGCCTTCTAGTGGCAATACCACATTTATGCAGACTTTTTCATGTAGGAGACACCACTAAATATTGGTCATGGAAATTTGGTTAGAAGTCATGAAATTCCATCAGTCAAAATGTGTATGAACTCTTAACAGTGAATAATCAGATCTAGCTATAGCATAATGTACATTTGTGAACATGGTCTAATGGACCTGCACCGCTTTCATCCCAAGTCAAGCACTGGTACTACCATGTGTTATGCGTTTATAGAAATGACACAGCAGAGCAAGAGGACTTACCTTTAGTGTGATAAGTAACAGCAGCTTTCAGATCAAACAACCCCCAGCTACCTCTGTCCAGGCTCTTAGAGTGGGCCTGCTCTTTAGATGGACCCAACACCAGGTTGGTCAGGGGGGCCTGTGCAGGCTCATCACTAATGTCTTTACCAGAGGCCAACACAACTGCACCTACACCCTTCGTCTCGCCCTTTGTCTCATCCGGTCCAGACAGCTGAGCCTTTGCCCCATCCTCACCCTTTATTGTAGCAGGGAGGCAAGCTGGGGCACTAGTCCTTTTCTCTGAGTCTTGAGCCAAAGTGAGAAGCAAAGGCTCTGGGATTGATAGGCTAGCGTCAAGGCCTGGCTCAGCTGCAACCGCAGGGCATGGCTCCCCTTGAAATGTGACCACCGTAGCCTTTCCCTCCACAGCAGCCACCGGCCGGCTTCCTCCTTCTGACCCCACATTTGGCTCATTGATGAAGGACAGCCCCCACTGATTCTGGAAGATGTCCCCCAAGGCTTTCTGATTTGTCTGAGCAGCCGGGGTGTCCACTTGGCGAGCACTCGGGAGCACAGGTTGCATATTTAAAGGGTTTAGGGGGTAAATGAAAAGAGTACACTTTCTCAGATCTGCTGTAAGGTTGGTTGAAGAACTACAGTCATTGTCCAAAAAGGATGCTACATTCTCCCTGCATGGGAGAGAGGGGGCTGGTGGAATACTACTACTAGCAGCAGGAGTGAAGAAGGTACCGACAGAGGGATAACCATTTCCATCTCCAGAAACAGGACCATTAGTAATGCTAGCTGAGGTGATGGTTTTCATAGCAGACATGGGGACCTGTGATAATCTACCAGGCACCTGAGGATGTACCTCTCCTCCAGCTTGGGCTGCTTTGTTGAGGTTCTCCTTAACTTTACTTGCATAACTGATCTTGGGCACAATTTTAGCACTACTGTTGTCCACAGGAAATACTGGAGGGGGCTTGAATAAAGTCCAAGAGTCCTCTTTTGTAGAGGTTGAGAGCTTGGCTTTGGGCCTATCCTCAAACTTTTTACCAAAGGCAACTGCAGCAGTTTTACTGTCTGAGTTATTCCTCTGCAACTCACCCATAGCCACTTCTGGGGCCCCCATCTGCCTGACTGCTGTCTGGGCATCTGCTTTATGGACAAGTCTCGAGTTCACCGCTTTCTCCATTGGTTCAAGTCCAGAAGCCTCTGGCTCCTGTGTAGCATTACCCTGCTGCATGGCTCTCTCCTTTTCGCTTGTCACATGCTCTGTGTTCTTGATGCTGTTGCGTCTTGCCTTGCGTTTCTTAGGAGTAGTATATCCACTTTCTGAGCCACTGCCATCGTTGTCAGGGGATGACTTGCTGGAGTAACCATTGGTAATATGAGCAGAGTTTACCACCCCATTCAGAAGCAATGCAGACTCCTTGTCCAACAGCTTTCCCTCATAGTCATTAGTGAAATCCAAGTCCTTGTCGCTGTCCATATTCTTCTTGTGATCGAAACCTTTGTTGTCCATTTCTGAAAGAGTGGTATAAACCTTTCGTGTTGACTTCTGTTTTACATTAGTGTTTATCAAATGTCTGTTACCATTGCTGTTGGTCGGACGAGGGATACAAAAAAAAATATTTGCAGACAGTATCTTGTCCCCCTCCACGTCACTGGTGTTTATTTTCCCATTGCCTGTAAACGGAAACAAAAGAAAATTGCACTGCCAGTGATACAATAACATGTGGACACACAAACATATAAGTCCAAGGAAATTCCATAATTCCATACCACCTCTCTATATCAAAATGGACTAACAGCCCTAATCTGTTTACAAGACCTATGCAACCTCGAAGCTCCTTTTGTAGGAAATAGGGTAAGGTCTTTATAAGACGATGCTGTATCATGGCAATTTAGACTGAATAGGTCAGCTGGTAGCAAGCAACCATGCCAGTACCCAGATCAGATTCCCTTGAACATAGTAGTCCCATAGCCTACTTGTTAACAGATACCATACTTAAATCACTTCAGGAAAACGTGTGCTGTATGTAGAAATAGCCATTAGCTACAGTCCTATAACTTTTGTTAACCGGAAGGTGGTTGTCAGTGTGACTGAGCATGACTTTGCTAGCTAATTGAACAGTATTTACCACACTAGCGTCTAAAGACAAAGCTTTCAACTAAATTAATGATTTGCCATCTTGCTCCTAAGATATCTGTTTACAATATGAGTGAAAAAATAAAATCTTAAGTAATGTTATAGAATAACAAATAGTGTTAAGCGTTTTATTCTCCTTATCTGAACTGAAGCGAGGGTTCAATGTATGCACAATTGTTTGCATGCATACCATCAAGTCTAAACTAGTCTAAAGAAACTGGTACAATTACATTTCAAATCATGTAGCTAAAACATCAGTAAGCAATTGTTTCAGAAATTTTTATTAAAAATCTAAATCCTATGCATCAATCAGCTAACTAGAAAGACAATTCTGTGTTAACACTCCTCAGGTCATCTACCCAGGCTAACATGTTTGCGGGGCTTCATGGCTAGTTAGACGCAACAGGCCCGACCAAGCCGCAGCTGCGTAAGTGTAAAATGTCTGGCACTAGCTTCAGTAGTTATTTAAATCTCTGGAAAGTCTCAAAATTAAGTTAAGTAACTAGTCATCTTGCTTTTGTAGCCCTGACTGTAGCCAAGTGGTAATTTGTAAACAAAATAACATTGAAACTTATTTTATGCTCGCTCTCGTTATTAGGATTAGCCAGCTAGCTCGTTAGCTTCCCCGCTTGCATTTTCTAACATGGCCGACAGGAAATGGCAATTCAGAACATTCCAGTGGAGCCGGCTTGTTTTTGTTAACAAAATATTTCACGGAGTTGATACCAAATTGCCCCTTTGTGGGGTAAACTCAACGTATTCAAGTCACAAAATAATTTAACTACAAAATGACTAATTAGTCACACAGGGGAATTGTCAGAGTACCATAAATGTAGAAATGGGTGGTAAAACCGGCGCACAAGGTCAATCCCCTCTGTCAAACCACCAGCGACAGCTGTCACGCGACGTTTAACTATCCCTAAACTAGCCATACCCAACTCTAGTCACAGCTAACTAATAGGTTAAATTTATATTTACCAGCTCGCTACCATCCTGCTATGACTGTCTTGCGAGCTAGCACGCTACATTGACGTCGGTAATAATGTGGCTATCTAGCTAGTTAAGTAATTTGTATTAGCTGGCTAACTTTTCCGGATGGCCCGACCTGTTTTCTTCGTCTGCGTTTCCTGGTACTGGAAGTAGATCTGGTCATTTTTTAGAGATGATTTGTATTGAATATGATTTCTTTCTTCTCCATAGTGGTGATATCGTCTATCTTGTGCCCGATCTTTGGGCTGTTCCTCCATTGAAGTGTTATAGAATATCCGAGTCCTTCTACCAGTGTGCGCCGTAGCTCACTGGGCAAGTGAAGCAGAAACAGGGACCATCTCAATTATGTCACCTCGCGTCCTTTCTCCTCGTCTCCTTCTCAAAACCCATTGGAGGAGAAGATCAGAGGGGCGGTACCTCTGGCTTCTCATACAATGGGTTTTGAGAAGGAGAGAGGACGCGAGGAGAATTCAAATTAAGATCTTCCCACAGTCTACTGTCCAATCAACGCGACTGACAAACGGAAGCTATTCGAGGCCTCTGTAAACGTCAGCAGTATGTCTAAAAAGTATCAAAGTCTACTATTTTTGGTGGTTCCCCACCATCATTGCAAACAGAGGTATTGTAAATTCATACATATACAGGTTGAACAAAATAATAGTTTATGCGAGATTATATAGAATTCAAGCAAATGTGAGATGCCACAAGTGGTCTTCACGACTTCTGAGATCTGCTGAGACCATAGAGCTAGATAGAGGACTCATCTTCGTATCTGGGCTATTATGGCATCTGTGACAGCATGGGCAGCGCCATTGAGGCTATATTCATGATGATTTATCCGCCCGCCACCTGCAGTGCTGGTGTACTGAACCAAATCCTGCATGTCATTCATTTATTGTGGCCACTACATGGTGGTGATATAGCTAAAATCTATTTACAAACCAAAGGCATTCAAATTTGAAGAAGACAATGCTCTGACAATTGGCTGATAGCTCCCTACCACTGAAATATCCAAGATGTCTGATTCATGGACTGTCTATATCCGAGTTGCATCCGGTTTATACAGACCAATTTCACATGCACACTAGCACTCAGTGCGCACAGGGAGCAGTGCAAGCAGCGATGACATCACACTGGCGTACCGGACACCCCAGCAGCCTCCGCAATTTTATTTTATTTTTTTACCGATTGAAAGTATAAGCGGATATTGGTGAATAAATGCGTGGTCAAGGCTACGACGGTGCCAGTGCAATGAGTGTGGTCAAGGCTACGACGGTGCCTGTGCATTGAGTGGCGTTTACTCAGGTGTTCAAAAGTGCATTTCAGACCAAGAGCCTAATGCTTCTTAGGTAGTTCTTTATGAGTTTTAGCTTATAAAACGATCTCTCCACAGAAGCAACAGTTACAGGGATGGTAAAAACAGCTTGATTGCCGTAGCAACAACAGGGAAACTGGGAAAAAGGGAGTGGTGCTTCAAATAGAGCAGTTCTGCAACATCTTTAATTGACCCTCTCATTCTCCTCAGTTGCCGGCCTTAACATGTTACGGAAAGATAGTAACTGTATAGGAAGCTCTGTGGACAGGTTGTCTGAATACTGGACAGCCAATAAATTCAAATTGTGTGTAGCGCAATGGACATATAATCCACTATTTCTCAGGAAAGTCTGGGTTGGCAATAATCAGTATAGAAATAGTCTGGCCCGCAACCTGGACCTAAAGGCCGTAGTGAAAACATTTGCACACAAAAGAAAGAGGACTTCAGGAGACCAGGGGAGTCTCTCAAGTTGGATTTGATTTAATTTACTTAGAATATTGCAGCCCATTTGTGTAGGCTATTAGCTGAACTTATCCTCAAGCTGACTACTTTTGTAATTGTTAGGATATTTGATGTCATTTTAATAAAACATTTTTAAATAGCAGTTAAATAGCTGCTAAATACGGTATAAGCTATAGATAGTACACTGCATAATGAAACAATCCCTAGTAGGCAAGTGTTTTGGGGTTGAACTGACTGTATTATTTGACATTAATAGACTGGTTTTATTGATAAAGGAATTTATATGTTTAAAGTAATGATTAAAGTATTCCACCCTGAAATCATATAATTGTATGAAATGTGTTAGAGTCATAATTTAATAATGTGTGTGATTAGACCATTGTGTTACTATTTTGCAATATGAGCTGGGTAGAGTTGAGAATACAAAGGACAACTGAACTACACATGACCTGGTTATAACTCTGAAAACGGACAACAGGAAAGAGGGCCCTTCCAAGACCCCTCTAATCTAGGGAGGAGAGGAACGGCTAGAAACTGCCAGGGTGGTAGAAAGTGATAAACTGTGTGTGTGTGTGTGTGGGTGTGGGTGTATGTAGGTGGGGGTGGGAGTTATAAAATAACTGTGTTTGCATTTTTGACTTCAGAGTACTCTCTGAATAAAGAATTAACTTTTTGCGGAATCTGAGACTTTGCCTAATTATTATTAAACCCAGGGTCTTACAAACCTCTGGGTATTGGTCAAAGTTATAAAATAGTTGAGTTATCATCATTGGGATTGAAAATTCTCGTGACATTTATGCACAACAACTTTCTAACCAAGCTGGGAGAGAGCGCAAGTACGGCTCATGTCATTCAGGTATCCTATACAGGACAGTTGTATATTCAAAATATATATATTTTACAATAGGCAATGTTTGAATTTCCAACTTTAATTACTGAACAAGTAATGTATTTATTGCCACCAGCTAGAAGTCTCAAACTGATAGCATTGCAACACCGTGTATAGCTTCTTGAAATGTTAGGCTTAACATGAGAGATGACAACCAAATACACCTACCAATAAACATTTATCCATTAGCTAAAGCAAAGCTATACATGCCCTGGCTCCACAGAGAGCCTATAATTGATTCAATAGGTATGCAGCCGCATAGACGTCGCAATTTCACCACCATGCACAGTGATCGGTGGTCTATTCTTTGTGAGTGGCTGTCTGGCTGACACATTCAATTACATTATTTTTAAGAGGGGGAGGGGTGAACTTCAACATTGCGGGGTCCAGAAAAACTTAATACCCAATAATGACGACAGGAATTTTTTTATCTGACTTTTCTATGTGTCCGTCTATGGAAAATGTCTTTCAGGGCCCGGATGTCAGTTAAACCGAGGTACAGAAGCAAAACTATAGGAGCAGTTGAAACCGTGTTTCTAGACCGGAACCCTGGCCCCTTGCTCCTGACCAGAGGAGAAAGACTTCCTCCTCATTGAAATTCAAGACCGACCCCGGTACTAAAGGCATTGTTAGCAAAAAACAGGATCCCCCATTATAGTGAATGGAGGCAATCTTTGTGTAAATATTTTTTACAAATATATTTTTCTTCAAAGACAATCATGGTACCAATAATTGCTTCTAATACAGCAGATGTACAGTGCTTTTAGAAAGTGTTCAGATCCCTAACCCTTTTCCATATTTTGTTACATTACAGCCTTGTTCTAAAATGTATTAAATTAATGTTTTTCCTCATCAATCTACACACCCCATAATGACAAAGTGAAAACAGGTTTAGAGCTTTTTGCAAATTTATAAAAAATAATAAAACAGAAATACCTTATTTACACAAGTATTTAGACCCATTGCTTTGAGACTCGAAATTGAGCTCAGGTGCATCCTGTTTCCATTGACCATCCTTGAGATGATTCTACAACTTGATTGGAGTCCACCTGTGGTTAATTCAATTATTTGGACATGATTTGGAAAGGCACACCTGTGCATGTAAGAGCAAAAACCAAGCCATGAGGTCGAAGGAAATGTCCGTAGCGCTCAGACAGGATTGTGTCAAGGCACAGATCTGGGCAAGGGTACCAAAACATTTCTGCATCATTCTTCAATGAAAGAAGTTTGGAACCACCAAGACTTTCTAGAGCTGGCCGCCCGGCTAAACTGAACAATCGGGGGAGAAGGGCCTTGGTCAGGAGGTGACCAAGAACCCAATAACCCCAGAGCTCCAGAGTTCCTCTGTGGAGATGGGAGAACTTTCTAGAAGGACAACCATCTCTACATCGCTCCGCCAATCAGGCCTTTATGGTAGAGTGGCCAGACGGAAGCCACTCCTCAGTAAAGGGCACATGACAGCCCGCTTTGAGTTTGCCAAAAGGCACCTAAAGGACAAATCAGACCATGAGAAACAAGATTCTCTTGTCTGATGAAACCAAGATTGAACCCTTTGGCCTGAATTCTAAGCGTCACGTCTAGAGTAAACCTGGCACCATCTCTACGGTGAAGCATGGTGATGGCAGCATCATGATGTGGCTGGGTTTTTCGGCAGCAGTCACTGGGAGACTAGTCAGGATCGAGGGGAAGATGAACTAAGCAAAGTACAGAGAGAGATCCTTGATGAAAACCTGCTCCATTGTGCTCAGGACCTCAGACTGGGGCGAAGGGACAAGACTCTGAATGTCCTTCAGTGTCCCGGACTTGAACCCAATCGAACATCTCTGGAGAGACCTGAAAATAGCTGTGCAACGATGCTCCTCATCCAAACTGACAGATGTGAGAGGATCTGCAGAGAAGAATGGGAGAAACTCCCCAAATACGCGCCAAGCCTGTAGTCTCATACCTGTAATGATGGGGCGGTGAGTCGGAAGCAGGTGGAGGTGAAACGCTTTAATAAAACAAGAAGACCAAGACACTAACACAAGGCAGTATGCTGATACACAAGAACAATACCAACTGGTGAGTGAACCTGGGAGAGTCAATCAATCAATCAATCAAGTTTATTTTATATAGCCCTTCGTACATCAGCTAATATCTCGAAGTGCTGTACAGAGACCCAGCCTAAAACCCCAAACAGCTAGAATGCAGGTGTAGAAGCACGGTGGCTAGGAAAAACTCCCTAGAAAGGCCAAAACCTAGGAAGAAACCTAGAGAGGAACCAGGCTATGAGGGGTGGCCAGTCCTCTTCTGGCTGTGCCGGGTGGAGATTATAACAGAACTATGCCAAGATGTTTAAAAATGTTCATAAGTGACAAGCATGGTCAAATAATAATCATGAATAATATTCAGTTGGCTTTTCATAGCCGATCATTAAGAGTTGAAAAACAACAGGTCTGGGACAGGTGGCGGTTCCATAACCGCAGGCAGAACAGCTGAAACCGGAACAGCAGCAAGGCCAGGCGGACTGGGGACAGCAAGGAGCCACCACGCCCGGCAGTCCCGACGTATGGTCCCAGGGCTCAGGTCCTCCGAGAGAAAGAAAGAGAGAAGGAGAAAATTAGAGAGAGACAAGATTTTCAAAATGTTCATAAATGACAAGCATGGTCAAATAATAATCAGGAATAAATCTGTTGGCTTTTCATAGCCGATCATTAAGAGTTGAAAACAGCAGGTCTGGGACAGGTAGGGGTTCCGTAACCGCAGGCAGAACCGTTGAAACTGGAATAGCAGCAAGGCCAGGCGGACTGGGGGCAGCAGGGAGTCGTCATGCCCGGTAGTCCTGACGTATGGTCCTAGGGCTCAGGTTCTCAGAGAGAGAAAGAAAGAGAGAACGAGAGAATTAGAGAAAGCATACTTAAATTCACACAGGACACTGGATAAGACAGGAGAAGTACTCCAGGTATAACCAACTGACCCTAGCCCCCCCGACACAAACTACTGCAGCATAAATACTGGAGGCTGAGACAGGAGCGGTCAGGAGACACTGTGGCCCCATCCGAAGATACCCCCGGACAGGGCCAAATAGGAAGGATATAACCCCACCCACTTTGCCAAAGCACAGCCCCCGCACCACTGGAGGGATATCTTCAACCACCAACTTATAATCCTGAGACAAGGCCGAGTATAGCCAACAAAGATCTCCACCACAGCACAAACCAAGGGGGGGCGCCAACCCAGACAGGAAGATCACGTCAGTAACTCAACCCACTCAAGTGACGCACCCCTCCCAGGGACGGCATGAAAGAGCACCAGTAAGCCAGTGACTCAGCCCATGTAACAGGGTTAGAGGCAGAGAATCCCAGTGGAGAGAGGGGAACCGGCCAGGCAGAGACAGCAAGGGCGGTTCGTTGCTCCAGAGCCTTTCCGTTCACCTTCACACTCCTGGGCCAGACTACACTCAATCATATGACCTACTGAAGAGATACGTCTTCAGTAAAGACTTAAAGGTTGAGACCGAGTCTGCGTCTCTCACATGGGTAGGCAGACTGTTCCATAAAAATTGAGATCTATAGGAGAAAGCCCTGCCTCCCGCTGTTTGCTTAGAAATTCTAGGGACAATTAGGAGGCCTGCGTCTTGTGACCGTAGCGTACGTATTGGTATGTACGGCAGGACCAACTCGGAAAGATAGGTAGGAGCAAGCCCATGTAACGCTTTATAGGTTAACAGTAAAACCTTGAAATCAGCCCTTGCCTTGACAGGAAGCCAGTGTAGGGAAGCTAGCACTGGAGTAATATGATCAAATTTCTTGGTTCTAGTCAGGATTCTAGCAGCCGTATTTAGCACTAACTGAAGTTTATTTAGTGCTTTATCCGGGTAGCCGGAAAGTAGAGCATTGCAGTAGTCTAACCTAGAAGTAACAAATGCATGGATTAATTTTTCTGCATCATTTTTGGACAGAACATTTCTGATTTTTGCAATGTTACGTAGATGGAAAAAAGCTGTCCTTGAAACAGTCTTGATATGTTCGTCAAAAGAGAGATCAGGGTCAAGAGTAACGCCGAGGTCCTTCACAGTTTAATTTGAGACGACTTTACAACCATCAAGATGAATTGTCAGATTTAACAGAAGATCTCTTTGTTTCTTGGGACCTAGAACAAGCATCTCTGTTTTGTCCGAGTTTAAAAGTAGAAAGTTTTCAGCCATCCACTTCCTTATGTCTGAAACACAGGCTTCTAGCGAGGGCAATTTTGGGGCTTCACCATGTTTCATTGAAATGTACAGCTGTGTGTCATCCGCATAGCAGTGAAAGTTAACATTATGTTTTCGAATAACATCCCCAAGAGGTAAAATATATAGTGAAAACAATAGTGGTCCTAAATCGGAACCTTGAGGAAGACCGAAATGCACAGTTGATTTGTCAGAGGACAAACCATTCACAGAGACAAACTGATATCTTTCCGACAGGTAAGATCTAAACCAGGCCAGAACTGGTCCGTGTAGACCAATTTGGGTTTCCAGTCTCTCCAAAAGAATGTGGTGATCGATGGTGTCAAAGGCAGCACTAAGGTCTAGTAGCACGAGGACAGATGCAGAGCCTCGGTCTGACGCCATTAAAAGGTCATTTACCACCTTCACAAGTGCAGTCTCAGTGCTATGATGGGGTCTAAAACCAGACTGAAGCATTTCGTATACATTGTTTGTCTTCAGAAAGGCAGTGAGTTGCTGCGCCACAGCTTTTTCTGGAGGAATACGCAGATTCAAAGAGGAGTCCGTAATTTGCTTTCTAATGGTCATGATCTTTTCCTCAAAGAAGTTCATGAATTTATTACTGCTGAAGTGAAAGCCATCCTCACTTGGGGAATGCTGCTTTTTAGTTAGCTTTGCAACAGTATCAAAAATAAATTTTGGATTGTTCTTATTTTCCTCGATTAAGTTGGAAAAGTAGGATGATCGAGCAGCAGTGAGGGCTCTTCGGTACTGCACGGTACTGTCTTTCCAAGCTAGTCGGAAGACTTCCAGTTTGGTGTGGCGCCATTTCCGTTCCAATTTCCTGGAAGCTTGCTTCAAAGCTCGGGTATTTTCTGTATACCAGGGAGCTAGTTTCTTATGACAAATGTTTTTCATTTTTAGGGGTGCAACTGCATCTAGGGTATTGCGCAAGGTTAAATTGAGTTCCTCAGTTAAGTGGTTAACTGATTTTTGTCCTCCGACGCCCTTGGGTAGGCAGAAGGAGTCTGGAAGGGCATCAAGGAATTTTTGTGTTGTCTGAGAATTTATAGCACGACTTTTGATGCTCCTTGGTTGGGGTCTGAGCAGATTATTTGTTGCGATTGCAAGGATAAATTTGCAGAGTCACATATAAAGGGGAGGAAATTAAGGTAATGGAGTCCAGTTTTGAATCAAGGAATCCCAGGACCGGTGGTTAGTACTCTGGCGACGTCGTACGCCGGAGGGGAGGAGCAGGAGCAGACGTGACGGTACCCCCTTCCCTCTGATGTGCGGCTCCATCCGCAGGAGGAGCGGGTCGGTCCAGGCGGCGAAGGTGGAAATCACAGATGATGTTTGGGTCCAGAATGTCCTCCACCGGAACCCAACACCGCTCCTCTGGGCCATACTCCTCCCAGTCCACCAGATACTGGAGCCGAACCCCACGACATTGGGAGTCCAGTAGGGCTCTGACAGCGTACGCCAGGCTCCCCTCGATGTCCAGGGGTGAAGGTGTGTCGTGGGGGACAGCATCAGGTAGGGGACCAGAAACTACCGGCCTGAGAAGCGAGACATATAAAGGGGAGGAAATCAAGGTAATGGAGTCCAGGTGTGAATCATAATGATTCACGTAATGATGAGTTCCAAGTGTGCGTAATAATGAATCCCAGGAGCGGTGGTTAGTACTCTGGCGACGTTGAACGCCGGAGGGGAGAAGCAGGAGCAGACGCAGAAGCAGAAGCAGACGAAGACGCAGACACAGACGTTACAATACCCAAGAAGACTCAAGACTATAATCACTGCTAAAGGTGCTTCAACAAAGTACTGAGTAAAGGGTCTGAATAGTTATGTAAATGTTGATATTTCAGTTTTTTTATTTTATAAATTTGCAAAAATGTCTAAAACATTTTTTGCTTTTTTATTGTGTGGTATTGTGTGTAAATTAATAAGGGGAAAAACTATTTTATACATTTTAGAATAAGGCTGTAATGTAACAAAATGTGGAAAAAATCAAGGGGCTTGAATACTTTTTGAATGCACTGTATGTCCTTGAACCGATTATTTTAAAATCACCCACAGAAGAAATTAAGGATAATTTAGTTGCTAATGGCAGCCTGCAGTAGCCTGGTAGGCCTTCAACTTGAGTTACTCAATGAGAGATGGAGCACTGAGCTAACCTGCAACGTCACTTCCTAGAATAGCTCAAACTGCGCATGTTATGTCTCCATGAGACACCCTCTTAACTGACTTCATTCGGCTTCAATGCGCTATTGAGTCTTCACGTAGGAATGAATGGTGTCACGTGATCTATAGCTTTGTCCATTCATACAAACAGTCATTGCTCCCAACCCCGAGGAATCCCCACCCAGTTGACTACTTTAAAATGGTAGAAGCCCTCAATGGCAATGTTGAAATTAAAACGAGTTATACCCAGCGATGTATATAAACCCTCAATTGTTGATGCTATGTTTTGTCCAGTGAGAGGATTTGAAGGAGCATTCCTCCATAGGAATGAATGGAATTCTACAGTATTTCAGTGAAATGTTTCAAAGACAAAATTACATGTATTTAAGTATTTTATTGTTGTAGTGGGTACAGTAACATTAGAACTTTAATTATTTTTTATTTTTTGTTGATCACATATAATTTAAAAGTAGGCATTAAGGTGTCTGTAATAGAATAAACATGGCAAAAACAAATGTATACATTAATAAAATATTTTTTAGACTGGTGGGAAGTGCTAAGATGGAGGTGCGGTGATTTCAAAACAGTGCCCATTGTCAGTCATTTAGTGTATATACATCATTGTTTATATCCATCTAGAGTCCTCTATCTATCTCTATGGCTGACACACATTGTGGGGTACTAGCTGCACAGCAGAATGGTTTTTACAATTTGTAATTCTGAAATGTGCTTCATTCTAGCTGGTATTCAACTCACACAGGATATCATAATCAACATACTAAACTGTCTGTGTGAAAAGCATACCAATTAGATAATATTGATGAACAAAATGTAGAATTTTCAAATATGTGTTGTTGTAGCCATCTGACATTTATTGAGTGGGGTGTAGTGTGTGGTGGACAGCAGTGGTGGAAAAATAACCCAATTGTCATCGTTGAGTAAAAGTAAATTCAATTGCTAAAATATACTTGATTATCAAAAGTAAAAGTATAAATAACTTCATATTCCTTATATTAAGCAAAGCAGACGGCACCATTGTCTTGTTTTTAAAATTTCCGGATAGCCAAGGGTACACACCAACACACACATAATTTACAAAAGATGCATGTGTGTTTAGTGAGTCCCCCAGAACATAGGCAGTAGGGATGACCATATGTTGTCTTGATAAATGTGTGAATTTCACAATTTTCCTGTTCTGCTAAGCATTCAACATGTAACTAGTACTTTGGGTTGTCAGGGAAATGTATGGATTAAAAAGTCTAATATTTTCTTTAGGAATTTAGTGATGTAAAATTAAAAGTTGTAAAAAATAGAAATAGTAAAGTAAAGTACAGATACCCCAAAAAACAACTTAAGTAGTACTTTAAAGTATTTTTACTTAAGTAGTTTACACCACTGGTGGACAGCTCTTCCTCTGTTAGATCTACTGTAAATTGCTATCCAGGCACCAGGTGGTGCCAATTCATAGTTTATAGATTTCATCCCATAGATTTCATAAACTTTAAATGCTGGTAGTCAACGAATGTTTGACCACTGAGAGCGACCCTGAATTTGGGTTTTGGTTTTTTTTGAATTTGGGTTTTAATCCTTGTATAGACATATGTCCTCAGGGTACTACCATGCCATAATAAGAAATGACCATGAACTGTGAATAGCTTTCATTATAGCATGAAGATAACCCCGCTATTTCCCATTTACTTATTGAATACCATTAGGCACCACTATCTGTTATGGGATTTTTATGAATAATGACTAAATGATGTATACATTTAACGTAGAACTATAACTAAAACTACCCTGTCATTGTATGATTGTATGACATTTTTTAGAATCATACATCTATAAATCTGATGTGTGTAGTTTTAGTCAGAATTAGGACAAGGACTTTTTGTTCCTTTTTAGTATGTAAGCAGGGTGCAAGTGTGAGACAATGTATGAGATAAGAGGAGCTATCGACAGACAAGCTCTACTACTGTGTTCCTTACAGGACATTCTGTCCCCACCCAGGGAGGGAAGAGACCTTGGGCTTGTAGTAGATTGTATAACAGGTGGCAGACAATGTATGACAGGAAGACTTGTGAACTATATTGCCATTGTTTCTGAGAGGAGGAGGGACATTTATGACAAAATGTGAGGTATATAGACCAATGTACAGGAAATGATAGGCAGAACGTTCCCGTAAATAAACATTTGACTATTGTAGACTGGGCCTCTGTCTGTTTTTATTTCTATCAGTATCCTACAAATCCTGATATAGCAGGCTGAGTAATTTAATTGAATTGGTTAAAGAACATGAGAACTTAATTCTCCTAACAACATCTCATCACAGAAGATATGTAATATTGGACATCACAAGAGAATCCTTCCCCATAGAGAACCTAGACATTGCCAGTTCCAGTGATTCAGCCACCCCCTCCCCTCCTCACCCTTCCCTTCCCCCCTCAGGCTGCTCTCTGAGGCGCTGGAGGTCCCTGTGCATGTGTTGTCCTCTGGAAGTCTACTTGAGTGCAGTGAAGATGAGGATGAGTTTATGTGGCATTATCCTCATCGGCTCCGTTGCTGCTGGCTGCTCGCTTTCATTTGCTTTTCAATTTCTCTCCTCCTTTTGGCGCTGTGGGTGATGCAGCAGGACGGGTGTGGCAGTGGGCAGATTGTGGACGTCCTCTCTCTCAGGAGCCACAGAGACTTTTGGTGGTCCTCGGAACATTGTCCAGTCTGTGGAACAATTGAGCACAATGGTAAGATTCAGCTGTGAATCACTTTTGTCTGTGTGTGATGATATCTCGAGTCATTCATTTCTATGTAGTTGATAATAGTTTGTAAGTTATGTATTTTCCATCATACCAATCAAGAGTTGTATTGCACAATTTGCCCAGAAGTGCAATTAACTAATGTGAAGTCTTAAGCAGTCTGAGATTGTTATGCTGTCATTGTATGTTAAAGACTCACAGACTGCATGAGGGGATCCATGTGAAACAGCAGCACATTATGCTATGTCCTCCAGACCACAGTCACTCCAATGGAATGGAATCAGGGCTCCATGACAGGATGACCACCAACCTGACCAGGGACATTGACCGTAAGTAGAAATACAACAGTAAGCATGTGCATTACTCTGAAACTGTAATCTTTTAATAACGTGTCTTTGGTTTTCAGTCACTCAGGCAACATAGAGGGCTGTGAAGGCACTTGCCTTCTTTACTAAAGTGTCTGTACTAAAGTGCATGTGCCAGACACTTAAGGCAGCCCTCATCCTCCACATACAACACCCGTTCTGTCAGTCACATTCTGTTAAAGGTCCCCAAAGCATACATATCCCTGGGTCGCTCCTCTTTTCAGTTCGCTGCAGCTAGCGACTGGAACGAGCTGCAACAAACACTCAAACTGGACAGTTTTATCTCAATCTCTTCATTCGAAGACTCAATCAAGGACACTCTTACTGACAGTTGTGGCTGCTTTGTGTGATGTATTGTTGTCTATACCTTCTTGCCCTTTGTGCTGTTGTTTGTGCCCAATAATGTTTGTACCATGTTTTGTGCTGCTACCATGTTGTGTTGCTACCATGCTGTATTGTCATGTGTTGCTGCCTTGTTACAGTATGTTGTTGTCTTAGGTCTCTCTTTATGTAGTGTTGCGTTGTCTCTCTTGCTGTGATCTGTCCTATATTTATATTGTATTTATTTCTTATTTTGAATCCCAGGTCCCCGTCCCCGCATGAGGCCTTTTGCGTTTTGGTAGGCCGTCATTGTAAATAAGAATTTGTTCTTAACTGACTTGCCTAGTTAAATAAAGGTTAAATAAAATAAAAGGTGGTAACCATACTAATATGGTGCTGCTGGAACCCTGAGGTCTGCTTAAAATGCAGGGGATTGATGCAACAAAGCAGGGGTTTGTTTCTTTGTTTTATTCCAAAGTGCTTTGTTAATGCTGATACCAAATTGCCACAGCTTGAATGATATTGTGGGGAAAAGCCATGTCTTTGCACAATAGACAAATATTGATATTTACGTATGACGTTGATTTACTTTGAATGTTTGCTTTGTTTGTTTATCCCGTATGTGTGTCCGTGTTAGTTTGCAGAGACAGAGGTGTTGACTTGTTTCCCTCTCTGGCTGAAAACACCAGATTAATTAGATTTTCTGCTCAGCTAAGCGTATTAACCATTTTATTTCTCTGCATTGTACAGTTCATTATTTCAGAGACTTGTCTTCAGAAAGAGTGCTCATTAAATAATTTGAAGGCCTGAGGAGTGAATTAATTTAACTGTTTATTTAAAGGATTTTCTCTGTGGTAGGATGAGAATGTCTAAACCTTTAACATGGATTTCCAAGGCTTGCTGGGTTGAAAATAATAGTTACTTTTACTGTTATACAGTGCCTTGCAAAAGTATTCACCCCCTGTCACGTTCTGACCATAGTTCTTTTGTATTTTCTTTGTTTTAGTGTGGTCAGGGTGTGAGTTGGGTGGGTAATCTATGTTTTCTATTTCTGTGTTGGTTTTCTGTGTTTGGCCTGATATGGTTCTCAATCAGAGGCAGCTGTCAATCGTTGTCCCTGATTGGGAACCATATTTAGGTAGCCTGTTTTCTGTTGGGTTTTGTGGGTGGTTGTTTTCAGTCTTTGTGTGTCTGCACCAGATAGAACTGTTTCGGTTTTCACTTTGTTGTTTTTGTATTTTGAGTTGTTCACTTTCATTAAATAAGATGAACAATTACCACGCTGCGCATTGGTCCTCTGATCCTTCAAACTTCTCCTCCTCAGACGAGGAGGAAGACGACAGCCGTTACAGAACCACCCACCAAAATAGGACCAAGCAGCGTGGTAACGGGCAGCAACAGGAGAACCAGCTATATCTGGAGAAATGGACTTGGGAGGAGATTCTGAACGGCAAGGGACCCTGGGTACAGGCTGGTGAGTATCGCCGCCCAAAGCTGAGCTGGAGGCAGCGAAAGCGGAGAGGCGGTGGTATGAGGAGGCTGCACGAAAGCGCGGCTGGAAGCCAGAGAGGCAGCCCCAGAAATGTCTTGGGGGGGGGGGGGGGGGGCACACGGGGAGTGTGGCTAAGCCAGGTAGGAGACCTGAGCCAACTCCCCGTGCTTACCGTGGAGAGAGAGCGGCAGGGCAGGCACCGTGTTATGCAGAGATGCGCATGGTGTCCCCGGTAAGCAGGAAAAGCCCGGTGCGGTACATAGCAGCACCTCGTATCAGCCGGGATGGAGTGGGCATCGAGCCAGGTGCCATGAAGCCAGCTCTACGCATCTGGTCTCCAGTGCGTCTCCTCGGGCCGGTGTACATGGCACCAGCCCTACGCATGGTGTCCCCGGTTCGCCAGCACAGCCCAGTCCGGGCTATTCCACCTCGCCGCACTGGCCTGGCTACGGGGAGCATTCAGCCAGGTAGGGTTGGACAGGCTCGGTGCTTGAGACCTGTAGTGCGCCTCCACGGTCCGGTCTATCCGGTACCTTCTCCACGCACCAGTTCGCCTGTGGCAGCCCCTCGCACCAGCCCAGTACCACCAGTGCCAACACCACGCACCAGGTTTCCTGTGCGTCTCCAGAGTCCAGTACGCCCTGTTCCTCCTCCCCGCACTCGCCCAGTGGTGCGTGTCCCCAGTCCAGTACCACCAGTTCCGGCACCACGCACCAGGCCTACTGTGCGCCTCAGCAGGCCAGAGTCTCCCGTCTGTCCAGCGCCGCCTGGGCCGCCCGTCTGTCCAGCGCCGCCTGGGCCGCTCGTCTGTCCAGCGCCGCCTGAGCCGCCCGTCTGTCCAGCGCCGCCTGAGCCGCTCGTCTGTCCAGCGCAGCCTGAGCCGCCCGTATGTCCAGCGCCGCCTGAGCCGCCCGTATGTCCAGCGCCGCCTGAGCCGCCCGTATGTCCAGTGCCGGCTGAGCCGCCCGTCTGTCCAGCGCCGCCTGAGCCGCCCGTCTGTCCAGCGCCGCCTGAGCCGCCCGTCTGTCCAGCGCCGCCCGTCTGTCCAGCGCCGCCTGAGCCGCCCGTCTGTCCAGCGCCGCCTGAGCCGCCCGTCTGTCCAGCGCCGCCTGAGCCGCCCGTCTGTCCTGAGCCGCCAGAGCCGCCCGTCGGTCAGGAGCCGCCAGAGCCGCTCGCCGGTCAGGAGCCGCCAGAGCCGCTCGCCGGTCAGCAGCCGCCAGAGCCGCCCGCTAGTCAGGAGCCGCCAGAGCCGCCCGCCAGTCAGGAGCCGCCAGAGCCGCCCGCCAGTCAGGAGCCGCCAGAGCCGCCCGCCAGTCAGGAGCCGCCCTTCAGTCCGGAGCTGCCCCTCAGTCCGGAGCCGCCCCTCAGTCCGGAGCCGCCCCTCAGTCCGGAGCCGCCCCTCAGTCCGGAGCTGCCCCTCAGTCCGGAGATGACCCTCAGTCCAGAGGCGCCCCTCAGTCCAGTGGGGCCATTTAGTAGGGTTGCCAATCCTAGGTCGGCGGTGAGGGTCGCCGTTCCTAGGAGGCCACGGAAGCGGGTAATGACAAGGGTGGAGTGGGGTCCACGTCCAGCGCCAGAGCCTCCACCGCGGACAGATGCCCACCCAGACCCTCTATAGGTTCAGGTTTTGCGGCTGGAGTCCGCACCTTACATTTACATTTTAGTCATTTAGCAGACGCTCTTATCCAGAGCGACTTACAGTAGAGTGCATACATTTTATATACTGAGACAAGGATATCCCTGCCGGCCAAACCCTCCCTAACCCGGACGACGCTATGCCAATTGTGCGTCGCCCCACGGACCTCCCAGTTGCGGCCGGCTGCGACAGAGCCTGGGCGCGAACCCAGCACAGCCTGGGCGCGAACCCAGAGACTCTGGTGGCGCAGCTAGCACTAGATCACTGCGCCACCTTGGGAGGGGGTGGGGGGGTGGGTACTGTCACGTTCTGACCATAGTTCTTTTGTATTTTCTTTGTTTTAGTGTGGTCAGGGTGTGAGTTGGGTGGGTAATCTATGTTTTCTATTTCTGTGTTGGTTTTCTGTGTTTGGCCTGATATGGTTCTCAATCAGAGGCAGCTGTCAATCGTTGTCCCTGATTGGGAACCATATTTAGGTAGCCTGTTTTCTGTTGGGTTTTGTGGGTGGTTGTTTTCAGTCTTTGTGTGTCTGCACCAGATAGAACTGTTTCGGTTTTCACTTTGTTGTTTTTGTATTTTGAGTTGTTCACTTTCATTAAATAAGATGAACAAGATATAAGATAATAAGATGGTCCTCTGATCCTTCAAACCTCTCCTCCTCAGACGAGGAGGAAGACGACAGCTGTTACACCCCCCTTGGCGTTTTTCCTATTTTGTTGCATTACAACCTGTAATTTAAATGGATTTTTATTTGGATTTCATGCAATGGACATACACAAAATAGTTATCTATGCATTGTGCGTGGATATGTTGTCACTCCCCTTGCTATCAAATCTATTTATATAGCCCTTCTTACATCAGCTGATATCTCAAAGTGCTGTACATAAACCCAGCATAAAACCCCAAACAGCAAACAATGCAGGTGTAGAAGCACGGTGGCTAGGAAAAACTCCCTAGAAAGCCCAAAACCTTGGAAGAAACCTAGAGAGGAACCAGGCTATGAGGGGTGGCCAGTCCTCTTCTGGCTGTGCCGGGTGGAGATTATAACAGAACATGGCCAAGATGTTCAAATGTTCATAAATTACCAGCATGGTCAAATAATAATAATCACAGTAGTTGTCGAGGGTGCAGCAAGTCAGCACCTCAGGAGTAAATGTCAGTTGGCTTTTCATAGCCGATCATTAAGAGTATCTCTACCGCTCTTGCAGTCTCTAGAGAGTTGAAAACAGCAGGTCTGGGACAGGTAGCACGTCCGGTGAACAGGTCAGGGTTCCATAGCCGCAGGTAGAACAGTTGAAACTGGAGCAGCAGCATGGCCAGGTGGACTGGGGACAGCAAATAGTCATCATGCCAGGTTGTCCTGAGGCATGGTCCTAGGGCTCAGGTCCTCCGAGAGAGAGAAAGAGAGAGAGAATTAGAGAGAGCATACTTAAATTCACACAGGACACCGGATAAGACAGGAGAAGTACTCCAGATATAACAAACTGACCCTAGCCCCCCGACACATAAACTACTGCAGCATAAATACTGAAGGCTGAGACAGGAGGGGTCAGGAGACACTGTGGCCCCATCCGATGATACCCCCGGACAGGGCCAAACAGGCAGGATATAACCCCACCCACTTTGCCAAAGCACAGCCCCCACACCACTAAAGGGATAACTTCAACCACCAACTTACCATCCTGAGACAAGGCCGGGTATAGCCCACAAAGATCTCTGCCACGGCACAACCCAAAGGGGGGGCACCAACCCCCCCTCCCTATGAAGCCGATAAATAAGATCTGGTGCAACCAATTACATTCAGAAGTGACATAATTAGTTATAAAGTCTACCTGTGTACAATCTAAGTGACACATGACCTGTCACATGATCTCAGTATATAAACACCTGTTCTGAAAGACCCCAGAGTCTGCAACACCAACCAAGCAGCACTATGAAGACCAATGAGCTTTCCAAACAGGTCAGGGACAAAGTTGTGGAGAAGTACAGATCAGGGTTGGGTTATAAAAAATATCCAAAACTTTGAACATCCCACGGGCACCATTAAATCCAATCATAAAAAAATTGAAAGAATATGGCACCACAACAAACCTGCCAAGAGAGAGCCGCCCGCCAAAACCCATGGACCAGGCAAGGAGGGCATTAATCAGAGAGGCAACAAAGAGACCAAAGATAACCCTGAAGGAGCTGCAAAGCTCCACAGCGGAGATTGGATCTGTATCTGTCCATAGGACCACTTTAAGCCGTACACTCCACAAAGCTGGGCTTTACAGAAGAGTAGCCAGAAAAAAGCCATTGCTTAAATAAATAAATAAATAAATAAGCAAACATGTGGGAGTGATGTGGGAGACTCCCCAAACATATGGAAGAAGGTACTCTGGTTAGATGAGACTAAAATTGAGCCTTTTGGCCATCCTGGAAAACGCTATGTCTGGTGCAAACCCAACACTTCTCATCACCCCGAGACACCATCCCCACAGTGAACCATGGTGGTGGCAGCATCATGCTGTGGGGATGTTTTTCATCGGCAGGTACTGGGAAACTGGTCAGAATTGAAGGAATGATGGATGGCGCTAAATACAGGGAAATTCTTGAAGGAAACCTGTTTCAGTCTTCCAGAGATTTTAGAATGGGACGGAGGTTCACCTTCCAGCAGGACAATGACCCTAAGCATTCTGCTAAAGCAACACTCGAGTGGTTTAAATTGAGTTCCTCAGTTAGGTGGTTAATAAGGGGAAACATTTAAATGTCTTGGAGTGGCCTAATGAAAAGGTCTGTCTAGCGTACAGATATAAGATTGTTTTTACCTTTATTTAACTAGGCAAGTCAGTTAAAAACAAAATCTCATTTTCAATGATGGCCTAGGAACAATGGGTTAACTGCCTTGTTCAGGTGCAGAACAACAGATTATAACCTTGTCAGCTCGGGGATTCGATCTTGCAATCTTTCACTCTAACCACTAGGCTACCTGCCGCCCCGACTCTGCCCTGCAAGTTATGTCTGTCATATGCACCATATGTTTTTCTTGGCAATCCATGCCTTATGGTACTACAGATGTAGGATCTTAGTTTGATTTAAAAAGGCCTCTAACTCCAGTTCTACACAGCCAATGTAATAGGGCTACAGGTCAACAGGTCTGATGCAGACTGCAGACTGTCTGGGGCTGTAGTGAGGCTGCCTGAGGCTTTCTAGTGGTGGGGCTAAAAGTAAAATAAGTGCAACAGTTGATTGAGTTGTTGAGCCAAACCTATCTCAGGAATTTTTGTATTATTCGTATTCTCCAAGACATTCCATTTAGTATGATATGTTACATTTCGTATGGTATGTATTAATTTGTGGATGTCCATCATACATTTCGTATGATATGTTATGAATTACATTTCATATTATATGTTATGAATTTGCAAAACGTACAATATGTTGCGAATTCTAGCTAGGTGGCTAGGTGGCTAACGTTAGCTAGGCTAGGTATTAGTGTTAGGTGTTAGGATTAAGTTTAGGAATTAGGTTAAAGGGTTAAGGTATAGGGTTAGGGGAAGGGTTAGCTAACATGCTAAGTAGTTACAAAGTAGCTAAAAAGTAGTAAGTAGCTGAAAAGTTGCAAATGAGCTAAAATGCTAAAGTTGTCCGTGAAGAGATTAGAACTCGTAACCTTTGGGTTGCTAGACATTCACGTTATACCAAACGTAATGTCTTACTAATTTGAGTGTCCCGGATTTAAAGAAAAGAAAAGAAAATAATATTTGTCACATGCGCCGAATACAACAGGTGTAGTAGACCTTACTGGAAAATGCTTACTTACAAGCCCTTAATAAACAATGCAGTTTTAAGAAAATAGAGTTAAGATAACATTTACTAAATAAACTAAAGTTTAAAAAAGTAACACAATAAAATAACAATAACGAGGCTATATACAGGAGGTACTGGTACTGAATCATGTGCAATGTGTCTTATGGCTTGGGGGTAGAAGCTGTTGAGGAGCATTTTGGACCTAGACTTGGTGCTCCAGTACCGCTTACAGAAAAAAAACAATGAAAAAACAATGAAAATAATAGTTGAAATATTTACTACACAATAAATGAATGTTCAGGGGCAGAACGACAGATTGCGGTAGCGGTAGCAGAGAGAACGGTCTGTGACTTGGGTGACTGGAGTCTTTGACAACAATGTTTTGGGCCTTCCTCTGGCACCACCTAGTATAGAGGTCCTGGATGGCAGGAAGCTTGGCCCCAGTGATGTACTGGGTTGTACGCACTACCCTCTGGGCAGTGTGGAGTGCAATTGAGATTGCTTCATCTGTGGATCTGTTGGGGCAGTATGCGAATTGGAGTGGGTCTCGGGTTTCGAGGATGATGGTGTTGATGTGAGCCCTGACCAGCCTTTCAAAGCACTTCATGGCTACTGACGGCAGTGCTACGGGGCGGTAGTCATTTAGGCAGGTTACTCTCGCGTTTTTGGGCACAGGGATTAAGGTGGTCTGCTTGAAACATGTAGGTATTACATACTCAGTCAGGGAGAGGCTGAAATGTCAGTGAAGACACTTGTCAGTTGGTCTGCGCATGCTCTGAATACACGTCCTGGTTATCTGTCTGGCCCCGCGGCCTGAATGTTGACCTGTTTAAAGGTCTTGCTCATACCTGCTATGGAGAGCGTGATCACATAGTTGTTCGGAACAGCTGGTGCTCTGTGCATTCTTCAGTTTTGCTTGCCTCGAAGCGAGCATAAAAAGTATTTAGCCCGTCTGGTAGACTCAAGTCACTGGGAAGCTTGCGGCTGGACTTCCCTTTGTAGTCCGTAGAGGTTTGCAAGCCCTGCCACATCCGACAAGCGTCAGAGCCGGTGTAGTAGGATTCAATCTTAGTCCTGTATTGACACTTTGCCTGTTTGATGGTTCATCTGAGGCCATAGTGGGCTTTCTTATAAGTGTCCGGATTAGTGTCCCACTCCTTGAAAGCGGCAGCTCTAGCCTTTAGCTCGGTCACTGTGGGGACGATGTTGTCGATGCACTTATTGATGAAGCCAGTGACTGAGATGGTATACTACTCAATGCCATTGGATGAATCCCAGAACATATTCCAGTCTGTGCTAGCAAAACAGTCCTGTAGCGTAGCATCCGCGTCACTGGTACTTCCTGGTCAGATTTGCCAAATGGAGGGCAATGGAGAGCTTTTTATTTTAAATGTTTTTTTTTCTCCCCAATTGGTATTTACAGTTTTGTCCCTTCGCTGCAACTCCCTTACGGACTCGGGAGAGGCGAAGGTCGAGAGCCGTGCTTCCTCTGAAACACGAACCCGCCAGGCTGCACTGCTTCTTGACAAAGTGCCCGCTTAACCCGGAAGCCAGCCGCACCAATGTGTCAGAGGAAACACCGTACACCTGGCATCCATGTCAGTGTGCACTGCCCCCGGCCCGCCACAGGAGTCTCTAGAGCGCAATGGGACAAGGACAACCCGGCCAACCAAACCCTCCCCTAACCCGGACGATGCTGGGGCCAATTGTGCCCCGCCTCGTTGGTTTCCCGGTCACGGCCGGCTGCAACACAGCCTGGGATCGAAACAGGATATGTAGTGACGCAGCCTTATACCATTGCGCCACTCGGGAGGCCCGGGCAAGGGAGAGCTTTGTACGCATCTCTGTGTTTGGAGTACAGGTGGTCTAGAGGTATTTTTTCTTTTGGTTGCACATGTGACATGCTTGTAGAAATGAGGTAAAATGGATTTAAGTTTCCCCAGCCACTGGAGTGCTGCTTCTGGATGAGCACTTTATTGTTTGCTTATGGCTTTATACAGCTTGTTGAGTGTGGTCTTAGTGCCAGCATCAGTTTGTGATGGTAAATAGACTGCTATGGAAAATATAGATGCAAACTTTTTTTTTCACCTTTATTTAACCAGGTAGGCTAGTTGAGAACAAGTTCTCATTTGCAACTGTGACCTGGCCAAGATAAAGCATAGCAATTCGACACATACAACAACACAGAGTTACACATGGAATAAACAAAACATAGTCAATAATACAGCAGAACAAAAGAAAACAAAAGTCTATATACAGTGAGTGCAAACGAGGTAAGATAAGGGAGTTAAGGCAATAAATAGGCCATGGTGGCGAAGTAATTACAATATAGCAATTAAAACACTGGAATGGTAGATGTGCAGAAGATGAATGTGCAAGTAGAGATACTGGGGTGCAAAGGAGCAAGATAAATAAATAAATACAGTATGGGGATGATGTAGGTAGATAGATGGGCTGTTTACAGATGGGCTATGCACAGGTGCAGTGATCTGTGAGCTGCTCTGACAGCTGGTGCTTAAAGCTAGTGAGGGAGATGTGAGTCTCCAGCTTCAGAGATTTTTGCAGTTCGTTCCAGTCATTGGCAGTAGAGAACTGGAAGGAAAGATGACCAAAGGAGGAATTGGCTTTGGGGGTGACCAGTGAGATATACCTGCTGGAGCGCGTGCTACGAGTGGGTGCTGCTATGGTGACCAGTGAGCTGAGATAAGGTGGGGCTTTACCTAGCAGAGACTTGTAGATAACCTGTAACCAGTGGGTTTGGCGACGAGTATGAAGCGAGGGCTAACCAACGAGGGAGTGCAGGTCGCAATGGTGGGTAGTGTATGGGGCTTTGGTGACAGAACGGGTGGCACTGTGATAGACTGCATCCAGTTTGTTGAGTAGAGTGTTGGAGGCAATTTTATAAATGACATCACCGAAGTTGAGGATCGGTAGGATGGTCAGTTTTACGAGGGTATGTTTGGCAGCATGAGTGAAGGATGCTTTGTTGCGATATAGGAAGCCAATTCTAGATTTAATTTTGGATTGGAGATGCTTAATGTGAGTCTGGAAGGAGAGTTTACAGTCTAACCAGACACCTAGGTATTTGTAGTTGTCCACGTATTCTAAGTCAGAGCCGTCCAGAGTAGTGATGCTGGACGGGCGAGCAGGTGTGGGCAGTGATCGGTTGAAAAGCATGCATTTAGTTTTACTTGTGTTTAAGAGCAGTTGGAGGCCACGGAAGGAGAGTTGTATGGCATTGAAGCTCGTCTGAATGTTAGTTAACACAGTGTCCAAAGAAGGGCCAGAAGTATACAGAATGGTGTTGTCTGCGTAGAGGTGTATCAGAGAATCACCAGCAGCAAGAGCAACATCATTGATGTATACAGAGAAGAGAGTCGGCCCGAGGATTGAACCCTGTGGCACCCCCATAGAGACTGCCAGAGGTCCGGACATCAGGCCCTCCGATTTGACACACTGAACTCTGTCTGAGAAGTAGTTGGTGAACAAGGCGAGGCAGTCATTTGTGAAACCAAGGCTGTCGAGTCTGCCAATAAGAATGTGGTGATTGAATGTGATTCGACAGAGTCGAATGCCTTGGCCAGGTCGATGAATACGGCTGCACAGTAATGTCTCTTATCGATGGCGGTTATGATGTCGTTTAGGACCTTGAGCGTGGCTGAGGTGCACTCATGACCAGCTCTGAAACCAGATTGCATAGCGGAGAAGGTACGGTGGGATTCGAAATGGTCGGTGATCTGTTTGTTAACTTGGCTTTCAAAGTACTTAGAAAGGCAGGGCAGGATGGATATAGGTCTGTAGCAGTTTGGGTCTAGAGTGTCTCCCTCTAGGGATGACCGCGGCAGCTTTCCAATCTTTGGGAATCTCAGACGATACGAAAGAGGGGTTGAACAGGCTAGTAATAGGGGTTGCAACAATTTCGGCAGATAATTTTAGAAAGAGAGGGTCCAGATTGTCTAGCCCGGCTGATTTGTAGGGGTCCAGTTTTTGCAGCTCTTTCATAACATCAGCTATCTGGATTTGGGTGAAGGAGAAATGGTGGTGTCTTTGGCGGGTTGCTGTGGAGGGTGCCGTGCAGTTGACCGGGGTAGGGGTAGCCAGGTGGAAAGCATGGCCAACCGTAGAGAAATGCTTATTGAAATTCTCAATTATAGTGGATTTATCAGTGGTGACAGTGTTTCCTAGCCTCAGAGCAGTGGGCAGCTGGGAGGAGGTGCTCTAATTCTCCATGGACTTTACAGTGTTCCAGAACTTTTTTGAGTTAGTACTACAGGATGCAAATTTCTATTTGAAAAAGCTCTTGGTAGTTAGTGTGGTCTACAGCTTATCATGAGTTACTCTACCTCAGGTGAGAAATACCTCGAAACTTCCTTAATATTAGACATCACGCACAAGCTGTTATTGACAAATAGACACACACACCACCACATTTACTATATAACTTTTAGCCTATGAGACCAGGCTGTTGAGCCTGCTGGGAGGTAGAAAAAAGACTAGCTGACCACCACCACTGTAAAAACCCTTTCAATCAGAGAAGATCAGATCTCACTCAGGGAATTTGATGTATTGAGTTGTGTGCGCATCAACAAATAATGATGAGTACTTCTTTACAACAGCGGATATGCATATATGCATAAATGCAGACACTTTTTTCTGTAATGTAATTCCTTAGGCCACAGTTGTAAGTGTCAACATGTTTTTTCAGTTCATTCTTTTTTAAGGGCACTTCACTAACTCACAAGCTCTGGTCCTAAGCCAGAAATTGAATCTAAAAGGCTTATATCAGATCACGTATCAAAGAGCAGACAGTGTGAGACAAACTTGCTTCTTGTCAGGCAACAGAGTTGAATTCCCGCGCCAGCACTGGCGTAACACACACCCCCGAGCCCAGGGGGTCGGGCCCCCCAGATAGCATAGCATATGAAAGACATTTTTAGAATTACAGGAAAATAGCTTTAAAACTGCAACATTTTCTCTCAACCTCATGGCAAAATGTGTAGAATAGCAGGAAATTAGCTCAGAGATTCTTGAAAGTCGGGACAACAACTTTATTTTTATAGTAAAAAAAAAAAAAGGATTTTGTTGCATAATCTTTTTGCTTAAAATTGACATTTAGTGGAATTTTATAAGGGAAAAGATTTGTTTGGGAATTTTTCAAAATACTTTCAATATTATTAATTTCCATGTCGGCTCTATGATTGGAAATTCCCTTGTTTGGAGCAAAGGATCACAATTATAAACTCTTCCAAAAAGTAAAAAAAAAAATCTAAAAACTGCCAATAATGGATATTAACAAAATAAATGTAGTTTCTTGCAATAGTACTATTGTTTGTACAGATGAACGTGGTACCTTCAGACATTTGGAAATCGCTCCCAAGAAAGAAACCAGACTTGTGAAGGTCTACAAGTTTTTTTCTGATGTCTTGGCTGATTTCTTTTGATTTTTCCATGATGTCAAGCAAAGAGGCACTGAGTTTGAAGGTAGGCCTGAAATACATCCACAGGTAGACGTCTAATTGACTCAAATGATGTCATTTAGCCTATCAGAAGCTTCTAAAGCCATGACATCATTTTCTGGAATTTTCCAAGCTGTTTAAAAGCACAGTCAACTTAGCGTATGTAAACTTCTGACCCACTGGAATTGTGATACAGTGTATTATAAGTGAAATAATCTGTCTGTAAACAATTGTTGGAAAAATTACTTGTGTCATGCACACAGTAGATGTCCTAACCGACTTGCCAAAACTAAAACTAACTATTCAGTTAACAAGAAATTTGTGGTGGTTGAAAAACGAGTTTTAATGACTCCAACCTAAGTGTATGTAAACTTCCGACTTCAACTGTACCTTTTTTTAAGGTATCTGTGACCAACAGATGCATATCTGTATTCCCAGTCATGTGACATAGATTAAGGCCTTTATTTATTTCAACTGACTGATTTCCTTGTGAACTGTAACTTTAAAATCTTGTTTTGCGTTTGGAAGAAAGGCATTTCACTGCACTTGTGACATTGAAACTTGAAACTTGATGTTGTGTTTATATTTTTGTTCAGTATTGTCACGTTCCTGACCTGTTTTCTGTTATTTTTGTATGTGTTTAGTTGGTCAGGGCGTGAGTTGGGGTGGGCATTCTATGTTTTGTGTTTCTATGTTTAGGTGGTTTGTAATTAGCCTTATATGGTTCTCAATCAGAGACAGGTGTTTGTCTTTTCCTCTGATTGAGAACCATATAAAGGTAGGCTGTTCACACTGTTTGTTTGTGATGGTTGTCTTCCGTGTCTGTGCACCACACGGGACTGTTTCGTTTGTGTCGTCTTTTCCTGTTCATGCGTTCTTCGTGTATATGTTAGTTCGTTTTGTTCAGGTCTGTTGACTTCGTTTATTATTTTGTAAATTCTCAAGTGTGTTTCGTCTTTAATTTAATAAATTCATCATGTCGTATCACAATGCTGCGCTTTGGTCCAATCCATACTCCTCCTCTTCGGATGAAGAGGAGGAGGACAACCGTTACAAGTATATATTTTAAAATGTTGTTAATATTAAGATAAATATAAATATATATATATTTTTTTTTAGATTGTACCGTCTTTCAAAAATCTCTGAATGTCACACCCTGATCTGTTTCACCTGTCCATGTGATTGTCTCCACCCCCTCCAGGTGTCACTTATTCTCCCCAGTGTATTTATCCCTGTGTTTCCTCTTTGTGTTTGCCTTGTATGTTAAGTCAACCAGTGTATTTTTCCTGTGTACTGTGTCTTGTGTACAACCAGTGTACTTTACCACCTGCCTGATCATCCTGCCTGCCCTGACCTTGATTCTGCCTGCCCTTCGGTACCTTTTGGACTCTGAACTGGTTTTGACCCTTTTGCCTGTCCACGACCATTCCATTGCCTTACCCTATTGGATTAATAAATATTGTAGGACTCCAACCATCTGCCTTCTGCATCTGGGTCTCGCCTTGTGTCAAGGTACTGAACTCTAAAACAGCAACATTTTCTCTCAGTCTCATGGCAAAATGTGTAAAACCGTATGAGATTCGCTATAAATACTGCACGTTTTTCTTTCTGCACCATGGAAAAAAATAATAATTCTGAAGTAAAAGGGGGGTGAGGGGCTTACTCTAACCTTTCGGGGGCCTGCAAACTGCACTGCACTGCTAATACCCAAGTTCCTTTGGAAACATCACTCTAATTGCAAACATAGGCAAGGTTCTCACTTCTCACCAAAATTATATTTTTAAGATAGTGAGAGGGCCCTAAATGATAAGGAAACCATTTCTGTTTAGTCCTGTTTTACTGAGATATTGTGACATACAATAACTGTATGTGTGATATTGGGCTCTTTTGCCAAATGACTCTGCCCTGCAAGTTATGTCTGTCACAAGCATTTTATGTTTTTCCTGGCAATGATGTGTGTGTAGGATCTTAAATTGAGCACTCTTTCGTTGCTGAGAATCTTCTTGCTCCCTAGTAAATGCAGATGAGTTTTGTGATTTGCATAAATTAACTGAAAGCCCACACTAACACACATATTAACAGTATTGCACTTTTCATGTAGTTGACGTTTGACCATCTAATAGCCTAACCATCGTTCAACAACATTATGGACTAACCGTTCAAATCCTGTTGCTGCAGGACTATTTTGATGTGATAATATAGGTCAAATTAAGATCCTACATATGTAGTGCTAGACAGCATGACTCCCAGTATGCAGTAATGCTTAGTCTCATAGATTAGGCACAAGACACAGAATGGTTGCCTTATTTGCAGTGACACATTTTACTGTAGTGTGTACAGTGGCTCAGTCAGGATCACAACCATGCTTAAAGATGAGAACAGATACAGTATATAGTTTGCAGGAATAAATCACTTAAAGATTTAGTCCGATTCTTGTCTACGTTTGCTGTTTGTATTGTAATGGCCATCTGTCATGTGTACCATCTAGCTCGGGGACGCCTCTCCATGCCACAGTGTCAGCGTGAGCCACAGCCACACCCTGGGGTTCCGAGGGACCAGGAGTGGGCCAGAGATGGCAGAGGATCAGCCAGCCAGCAGGGAGGGCAGTGTGAAGACTGTGAGATGTGTCTGTGGTGTAGGGGAGTCCAACACAGTCCTCATAACACCAGGTAGGACTCTGCAGAGGCAGGATTGGTTTATAATGCATTATTCCTAATGCTTGGAGAGAAGTGTATAGCACTGGGCAGAAAGTATGTATTTCTGTTAACGAGCCATGTCTGAAATGTTATTGTTAGCCTTGGATCTGCAGAAACCACACATACTTTGTATGTAATGTGCATGAATGTGTTTTCATAATATTATGTATAAGTTGAGTCTTAATATGAGCATGAGTCTACGAAGAGCATGTTTATTTGTGCAGTGTGTGTGTACAGTATGGGTGTGTGTTATGCCTGTCCATGTGTGTATGTCTTGTGTACGCTGATGTGAGGACTGATGTTCCTGGGTTAATTATTACACAAGGTAAACCAGTCAAGCGAAAGAAGAGAGATGCAACCCTGCATTTCCCCGGGCATTAGCTTTCAGCTTCCATACAGAACAACCCATTTTATTTTTACTGTGATGCCAGTAGAAGTCAAACACAACCCTGGTAGTTTGAAGCATGCATTTGTGTGATGGTAAAATCACATAATCATTTTTAAATTGCTTGTTTATTTTGCTTAATAACAAGCGGTTGGAGATTCTGTCTGTAATGAAAAGCTCTATAAAAGTAAAATAAATTATTATCATTATTATAATAGATATTTATTCCACAATATTCTTAACTGTGGTGTGTTCTTTACCAAATATGTTGATGTGCCCTCCTAGATGTATTTATATCACGCTACTTATCATCTGCCATCTGTTAATTTAGCCCCTGACTTTCTGGACCAGTGTCTGTGGCTCTGTTTTGTCAATTCTATATTTTCCTGTTTGATTACCGTTTACAGTTTTGGTAAATTGCTACTTGTGTGCCGTGTTGTTTTTGTCACTGCCGAGGAAAGTGGAACTTAATGAACCAGGGAGAATTCTATGGAGAGCGGGGTAAATTAATGCTAACCCAGAGCTTATCGCCCAGGCTTTAATTAGCACATAAACCATGAAGGCACCCCCACTGACTCTCACAGCACTTAATAGACAGGCTGGATGTAGCATTTTAATTGCTGGTGTTGACATTGAACTGACAGAAAGTAGACGTTGCTCTGAATCATAGATAACACAGAGGGGAACATGCCCTGCAAGAATGTTACTTGTCAGTACCATGTTGGATTGTGCGTTTGAGGGTTCCCTCATTCAGACTGCTGGGCTCAGAAGTGGCCTCTGGCAGGACATTGATTGACTCTTGAAGTTTAGGTCAGGTCAGGGGTCACTGTTGAACTCTAGGGCATCTTTGGAAGAATCTCAATTGCATACTCCTCACGTCCTCTCCCCTCGCCTCCTTCTCAAAACCCATTGGAGAAGTTCACCTCTGGCTTTCTCATCCAATAGGTTTTGGGAAGGAGGCGAGGATGTGAGGTTTATGCAATTGAGATTCTCGCACTGTGCTGAAAGGCCTAGATGGAGAGCATGGTCTGGCACGGTTTTCTGAGGAAGTCATTACAGTACATTTCAAATACATCCATTAATGTGTTTGAAATTCTTAACCACCCACACATAAAGATTACCCACTTTCAAACTTTTCACATACAGTATTTTGGAATGATTTGTGAGAAAATTGCTGTATTTACTCAACATTTAACAATGTATGTACGATTCGTGCTTGTCTGTGTTTCAATGTATTTCCAATCCACAGTGTAGGACTGGAGACTCTCTCAGACATTAATGAGAGGCTTCAGCGTTCGCTACAGGGCATCATTGATTGGCTATCTGTGAAGGATGAGGAGCTATCTGACAGTTTGCCTTTATATGGCGATATAACAAGCTACAAGCATCAGAGTGAGGTACATCAGGTAGGCCAAAACAATCTATGAGATATACACTATTGTTCAAAAGTTTGGGGTCACTTAGAAATGTCCTTGTTTTTGAAATAAAAACATTTTTTGTCCATTAAAATAACATACATTTGATCAGAAATACAGTGTAGACATTGTTAATGTTGTAAATGACTATTGTAACTGGAAACGGCAGATTTTTTAAAATGTTATATCTATATAGGTGTAGTGGCCCATTATCAGCAACCATCACTCCTGTGTTCCAATGGCACGTTGTGTTAGCTAATCCAAGTTTATCATTTTAAAAGGATAATTGATCCTTAGAAAACCATTTTGCAATTGTTAGCACCGCTGAAAACTGTTGTTCTGATTAAAGAAGCAATAAAACTGTCCTTCTATAGACTAGTTGACTCACTCACTCTTCACTCAACTGACGTTGAGACTGGTGTTTTGCGAGTACTGACGCTCCAGATACTCAACTAGTCTATAGAAGGCCAGTTTTATTGCTTCTTTAATCAGACAACAGTTTTCAGCTGTGCTAACATAATTGCAAAATGGTTTTCTAATGATCAATTAGCCTTTTAAAATGATTAACTTGGATTAGCTAACACAACGTGCCATTGGAACACAGGAGTGATGGTTGCTGATAATGGGCCTCTGTACGTCTATGTAGATATTCCATTAAAAATAAGCTGTTTCCTGCTACAATAGTCATTTACAACATTAAAAATGTCTACACTGTATTTCTGATCAAATGTATGTTATTTTAATAGACAAAAAAATTGCTTTTCTTTCAAAAACAAGAGCATTTCTAAGTGACCCCAAACTTTTGAACAGTGGTGAACATTTTATGTTTGACTTTTATTGTCAAATTTTTTTTGCAGGATATGTACACAATATACATGTGCCGTATATAAATAAAATATTAGCATAAAAATGGTCTTGTACAGTTATTTCACATTAAGCCATTGTTTATGGGGCGGTTGGCAAGAATGGTTTTGATGATCTTTATATGCCCGTGAAAAATCATCTCTACAGTCTTTGACGTCTGTCGGTTGTACTGAATCGCAAATTCCCAATGTATGAAATGTAGTCCAAGTGAAATTCTAAATAGAGAGAGAGTACGTCAACCCACATTATGATGTAGTCTGAATGTATTGTCATTGGAAATCAACACAGATTCAATCTGGAGCCTGAGCGTGTGAATATTTCTTCTCTTGTTTGCTCCTGGCTATATTTGCAAGTCCACAGAGGTCTGTTATCTAATTCAGTTACAAGGATGAAACAAACAAGTTATCCAGTGTCTTGTGCATACTCCAGTTTTCTAGTTTATTAACGTTAAGTCTTGTTATGCTGCTATGTGCAGCACTTAACCCAGAGCAGATAGAATGACGATAAAACGGATATCTGTTCTCTTCTTTAGGTTTTCGTTGAGGAGTTAAAGTCTCGGGGACCCTTTATTTACTCGGTGTTGGAGTCCGCTCAGGCCTTTCTGTCACAATGGGCCACTGTGGATCCAGATGACAGCAAAGGTGGGGAAGTCAACAAGATATGGCAAACCCAATTATCAGACTAAGAAGTTATGTGTTCCTGGTTAGGAAGAAAATGCTTATTTCATGATAAGCTGAATCCTGATTTGTCATTGTCTCTCCAGTGAGATCTGCCCTTTATGTTCCTCTGCATCTCCTGTCTGTAGACGTGAGTACTCGGCAGCAGAGTGTCAGTCGCTGGGTGTTGAGGCAGGCCGCAGTGGCCGGAGACCTGTGGGAGAGTGTGATGTCACGCAGTGTTCAGCGCCACAAACACATGCAGTGTACTCTGGAGCGCCTCACAGAGCTACAGGGGGCTGTGGAGGAGCTGTGCCTGGACATAGAGCAGGCTGAGGGGGTGCAGGAGGCCTGGGGGCCCATAGGAGACCTCCTCATTGACTCACTGCAGGACCACATCGACGCCACCAAGGTATGCAGGAATCAACAACATACAACCATTTTTTTTTTTCCACTACCAAGGTCCATTTTTATGTTCCATTATATAATGACTACTTAGACTAACATTGAAAATGAGCTGATATGCTCCAAATGCTTAATGTGTGTGCATGGGAATAGAATAACTAAATTAGCAGCTATTCTCTGCACATTATAAAGTTTGATTTATTCTAGATTGCTATACCAGCAGATACAGCATATTTGGTCAAAGACCCTACATACCAGGATGTTGTGTTACGATTGGCAAATGGTTGCCATGTTAGTGACTGGCATGGCCTCTATGTTGTAGTTGTTCCAGGAGGAGCTGACTCAGGGTCAGGAGGGCATGAAGCATGTCAACCAGCTAGTCCACCAGCTGACCATCTCCAGTGTCCCCCTATCAGAGGACAACACCCAGGGTCTGCAGCAACTCAACACCAGGTGGAAACTGCTGGAGGTACAAAAAAGGGAGAGGCTAAAATCCTATATGAGATTTTACAATCCTGATCTTCCCCTGCAACAATGTTCTCCAGCAGTCTCATTTTTCCCATCACTTTTCTAAAGCCTCTTGTCAGATCCCGTGTAGTATGTTACTCTGTCCCTGGGAATGTGCTGTAGCAGGCTTAGAGATGTGTGTGTGTTTCCCTGTTGCAGGAGTCCACTGAGAAGAGGCTGAGGCATCTGCAGGATGCCCACAGAGACTTTGGGCCCAGGTCCCAGCATTTCCTCTCTGGTAAGCTGTGTCTCTCTCTTTCTGCTGGAGAACCCCCTCAGAACACTGGTTACATTTGCCATGCTGTGTGCCCTTGCTCTTCTGTTTACATTTTCCATGCTACATTGTTGTGCTTGCTTGATTTACATTGTTTCATTTTAGGTTCAGTGCAGATTCCATGGGAACGTGCCATATCGCCCAGCAAAGTGCCGTACTACATTAAGTAAGCATAAATAAAAACACAAAACCAGTGTGAAAAAACATCAGCCTTCCAGCACAAATACAAGTCTAGCAGCATACAGTGGTTCTTCCTTTAAAAGTTTAGAGCTTATGCCGCGACCGTTTGTGGTAGATGGTGGCAGATTGGGGTAAATTGTGTCATTCTGGCACAATAGCTGACACTTAAATAACGTGCCATATAATTATGCGGCACTCTGCAAGCTGTGCTGCAAACAGTTTCCCTCTTTTTGTGACCCGTGTCCCAGTTTGTTTACTGTGACCTCAATATTTACTATGACCTCTGTCCCTCTACATCTCTCCACATGTTACTCTCTCTTGCTACAGCCATCAAACCCAGACCACTTGTTGGGATCATCCACAAATGAAAGAGCTCTACCAGGCACTTGGTAAGACTGAAGAAAAGGATCGCCATATGATTGCAAGGATGCTTCCTATTATGGTGTTGATCTAAAGATGCCATTATTTACCATCTTTCCCCAGCTGATCTGAACAATATCAGGTTCTCTGCCTACCGAACAGCCATGAAGCTGCGACGTGTACAACAGGCCTTGAGATGTGAGTGTGTTACTGTGTCCAGTGGCCTGTCATATTAATTGCCCCACTCAATCACCGCAGCAGTAGTGTCACAGCTAGCGACCTTCTCCCTTTCCCCTCTACCCAAAGTGGACAAGCTGAGCCTTGGCTGTGTGGCAGCGGTTTTCCAGGGCCTGGGGTCGGGGTACGATGACCCCGTGGTGGAAGTTGTTGAGGTTATGGATGTGCTGGAGGTCATCCATGCTCTGACCAGCCTGTACGAGCAGCTGAAGGAGAAACATGGCGTCTTGCTCAACATCCCGCTCTGTGTGGACATGTGTCTCAACTGGCTGCTCAACGTATACGACAGGTCTGTCTAATGGAACATCTTCTTAATTTTCTACAGTTTATTCCCCTTTTTGTCTATCCTTTAGCCTTTCTATTCCCAATCACTATCTATTCCGTAACACGTCACTCTCTCCACTCTTTCCCTTAAATATTTTCCCCCCATCTCTCTCTGCATCTTCCTCTCTTCCTCTAAGAGACATCCTAGGTCAGTCCCACATCAGGGGTTGCTCTCTATCGCTTAGATAATTTAGCTACAGTACATCACTCTTAGCAGGGCTCCTTGGATTAGCCATTCAGTTTAGTGAACAATATTCCCCAGGGCAACATCACCAACCAAGTATCAAATAAATATCCAATGATGCGTGACAGCGCTCAGTTTGTGTGTGTGTGTTTTATACTGCGGCATTTACGCTCTTTGGATAGCGTTCATTTGTCCCTGGGCGATTGTATGTGTGTGAAGACTGTGTGGACGTGTTTAACTTCTTGTGGGGATCAGAAGTCCCCACAAGAGTAGTAAACAAACAAACATTTGACCAACTGGGAACATTTTGTTAGTCCCCATGAGGTCAAATGCTATTTGCAACGGGTTAAGGTTAGAGTTAGTGTTAAGCTTAGAATTAGGGTTAGGAGCTAGGGTTGGTTTTAAGATTAGGGTTAGGTTTAGGGTTAAAGTTTGGTTTTTGGGTTAGGGTTAAGGTTAAAGTAAGAGTACGGGTTAGGGAAAATAGGATTTTGACTGGGACTGAATTGTGTCCCCCCACAAGGTTAGCTGTAAACGTGTGTGTGGCTATAGATGCATTCATATGCACTTCAGCTGAGCGGCTGAAGGCCAAAACAGTGAGTTTAGCGCTCTGGGGCTAACACCTGGATATCTTATGAATGCGTGTGGGTAATGAACCATGTGCATTTGTGTGAGAAGGATAGTGAGGGTGTATTACTGCATTATCTCATGCTTAGATGGCAGTTGACGCTGTTGAGTAAGAATGTTTTCCACTGTGAAAAAACATCCACCTCACTCCATACTGTGTGGCAGTCAAACACTGAGACTTCCTCTTTTTCTCTCTCTGCACCCTCTAGTGGCCGTAATGGGCAGGTGAGAATCCTATCCTTCAAGACAGGACTGGTGTGTCTATGCAATGCTGACATTCAGGAGAAATGCAAATGTAAGATGTGCTTTGTTACTGTATATGATGCATTTCCAATCAACCGTAACTCACATAATCACTACAAGCAAGTTCAAGAGTACAGAGAAGTGTAGGTTGTGTCCTGTCTGAGGAGAGGGTATGTCAGATCTGTTCTGGCAGGTGTCTGGGCCTGGTGGATGTGCTGACCAGCAGCACCTCAATGCCCTGCTTCAGGAGATAATCCAGATCCCATGGCAGCTAGGAGAGGTGGCTGCCTTTGGAGGGAGCAATGTGGAGCCAAGCGTGGCCAGCTGCTTTCGCATGGTGAGCTAGGATTTACATTGGTCAAACTAGCTACTACTGTTAAGTATAGCTAAGGTTTTCCCCATCTAATTCCCTGTTATTGTGTGAGATTACAATAAGTAAAATCCAATCTGTGTTAAACTGATACTTGTCATTAGATTATCTCCAATCTTGATATGTGATGTTGATTATCAAAGTGGATTTTGAACTTTCTTTATGCATTTGTAAGGTGTAATCTATAACAAATAATGTGAGCAGCAGACTAATGTCACAGAGGATTTGAGGCTGTTTATAAGTCTGAGTAGCTCTGAGACCATGGTGGAGAGATGCATATGCCTGATTAAACACTGTGAGCCCTATTCAACTAAACATCTATGATGACAGTTATGCTAACTCAAACTGTATAATGTTAAAAGCTAATGTCAAACATTCATGATAAATACTGAGACATCAACACCTCTGATAGACTCTTTTAGATCAGCCAGTCATATGTCTGCTGCCTCTTCATCTTGACATATCTGAGTGAGATTAGTAAACAGTCAACTATGTCAAAGGGGTCATGGCATTTTAATAGGCTGTGTTAACTTATCTGAAAGGGCTAATTACCACAGGCTCTGTCGCTCTGACCTTTTGCTGTCTGTCAGCTTGTTTGTGTGGGCTTTACGGAGGTACATATGTGTACATTGGTGTATTTGTGTACGTTGTGTATATTTTCATGTCCACATGCATGTCTGTTTTGTGTAGTAAATATGTGATTTGTCCTCTGGTATGTCCCCATGATAGATACTCAGCAGTCCTTCACTCCAGTGGCATCGGGATGCTACTATAGTAGACAGGCTTTATCAGGCTCCACAGCTGGATTAGAGCACATCACTGGAACCCAAACGGGAATGACAACTTAATTATGCAATTTCTCTCAAGGCCCTCAAGAAATTTAACATGGAGTGACTTTCAAACCCTTTTAATGAGAATTTAGTCCAGTAATGAACATTAGTGACTCATGAGGCTTTTCTTTAACATTTCTTATCATCAATGTCATGAATTATTTCTGGCAATGAATGACTGTGAAGCGCCAGTAATTTTCTACAGCTCTACTTAGTCAGTCTCTGAAGGGGACCAGCTGCCCTCAGGGTGCCAGATAGCACAGGCCCTGCCTTCGGGATCTCTGGTGGTCTCATGGTCCTCTTCTCCTCCCCACCGTGTGGCTGCAGGCTCCTGGGAAGACCTCCATCCAGCTGTCCAACTTCCTGGAGTGGATGAGCCTGGAGCCCCAGTCCATTGTGTGGCTGCCCGTGCTGCAGCGAGTTGTCCAGGCAGAGAACGCCCAACACCAGGCCAAGTGCTCCATCTGCAAACAGTGTCCCATCAAAGGCTTCAGGTGAACCACAGGGCCTCGACAGGGGAACACCATTTTAACCATATAGAGAATGTCAATAATATTTAGGCTTCTAACTCCTTTGCCCCCAGATACAGAAGCCTCAAGCAGTTCAATGTGGACATTTGTCAGAGCTGCTTCCTGTCCGGACGTACTACCAAGGCCAAAGCTTTAATTTACCCCATCATGGAGTATTACACCCCAGTAAGACTCATTTTATTATGCTATACTACACCCAAGCATGGCTACAAGAATATTCCCATGGAATTGAAATGTACATTATTTTCTGATCTCTGGCAGACCACTTCAGGGGAGAGGATGCGTGATTTTGCCAAAACACTGAAGAACAAGTTCAGATCAAAGCAGTACTTCAGCAAGCATCCCCAGAGGGGCTACCTGCCTGTACAGTCTGTCTTGAGGTCAGCGAGTGAGGAGACGTGAGTCCACAGAATTAGGTCTAAAGCCTGGGAGGTCTTATGTGATGGCACATCCGGAGACTGTCAGCACAGATTGACTCCTGACTTTGATTGACATCTCTGTGCTTCCTTTAGGCCCAGCTCGTCCCCGAGGCTTCCCCACTCGGACACACACTCCAGGATTGAGCACTATGCCTGCAGGTATGAGTCAAGAAATCCTAATATAGCATCAGCCACCTGCTGCTGCCCATTAGCTGGGTGGACTTCACCCTGGGGGTGTTGGGTCAGGCTGAGTCAGAAAAGTGAGCCTGAAGCCTACCAGCGCTAGGGCCAGGAGGAAAGCACGCTGAAGGTTAGCAGTGTCCACAGAACCCTATAATTCAGTTTCTCAGGCAATAACTCCTGCAGCCTATATTTGGAACAGCTGGGCTGAGATCAGCAGCCTGCTGAACACTGCCACACATTTGTCATTTTCTTTACTTCAATGTCAGTGAAGAAATCTCAAAACTTCTCTAGTAACTTCTTAAATCTGTTCACTATCAATGCATGCAGTCTTTATCTGTCCCTACATTCGGCCCTCAGCAGCACTGCTCACGATGTGCCTTTTCTCTGAAATAATCTTCTCCACACAGATGAACATGATGCCACTAATGAGTATGGTGGAGTGGCGTGACTTCCTTATTTCGGCTTAATCATATTAAAACATTTAGTCTGGCGTGTCCTCTTTCTCTGCAAGATCATGTTTATAAGAAATTAAAGCAAAAAGTGAAGAAAACACAGAAATGTAATTCTGCCAAGGAAAGTGTCTACAGAAAAACACAGAAGCCTGATTTAGGAGCAACAGAAGGAGCAACAGTTGTTCCCCCTTGTAATGTTTAGACTGCTGCATTTGTACTTCTTAGAATTCCCTCCCATGATACATATTCCATTTACCTCGCAGTGAACTACAGTACCAGTCAAACGTTTGGAAACACCTACTCATTCAAGGGTTTTTCTTTATTTTTACTATTTTCTACATTGTAGAATAATAGTGAGACATCAAAACTATGAAATATCACATATGGAATCATGTAGTAACAAAAAAAGTGTTAAACAAAGCCAAATATATTTTATATTTGAGATTCTTCAAAGTAGCCACCCTTTGCCTTGATGACAGCTTTGCACACTCTTGGCATTATCTCAACCAGCTTCACCTGGAATGCTTTTCCAACAGTCTTGAAGGAGTTCCCGCACTCGTTGGCTGCTTTTCCTTCACTCTGCGGTCCAGCTCATCCTAAACCATCTCAATTGGGTTGAGATCGGGCGATTGTGGAGGCCAGGTCATCTGATGCAGCACTCCACCACTCTCCTTGGTCAAATAGCCCTTACACAGCCTGGAGGTGTGTTTTGTGTCATTGTCCTGTGGAAAAACAAATGATAGTGCCACTAAGCGCAATCAGATGGGATGGTGTATCGCTGTGGTAGCCATGCTGGTTAAGTGTGCCTTGAATTCTAAATAAATCACTGACAGTGTCACCAGCAAAGCACCATCACACCTCCTCCTCCATGCTTCACAGTGGGAACCACACATGCGGAGATCATCCGTTCACCTACTCCGCATCTCACAAAGACACGGCGGTTGGAACCAAAAATGTCACATTTTGACTCATCGGACCAAAGAATGGATTTCCACCGGTCTAATGTCCATGGCTCGTGTTTCTTGGCCTAAGCAAGTCTCTTATTATTGGTGTCCTTTTAGTAGTGGTTTCCTTGCAGAAATTCGAGCATGAAGGCCTGATTCACGCAGTGTCCTCTGAACAGTTTATGTTGAGATTTGTCTGCTACTTGAACTCTGTGAAGCATTTATTTTGGCTGCAATCTGAGGTGCAGTTAACTCTAATGAACTTATCCTCTGCAGCAGAGGTAACTCTGGGTCTTCCTTTCCTGTGGCGGTCCTCAGAGTCAGTTTCATCATATCGCTTCATGGTTTTTGCGACTGCACTTGAAGAACTTTCAAAGTTCTTGACATTTTCTGGATTGACTGACCTTCATGTCTTAAAGTAATGATGGACTGTCATGTGTTATTTCATAGTTTTGTTGTATTCACTATTATTCTACAATGTAGATAATAGTCCAAATAAAGAAAAACCCTTGAATGAGTAGGTGTGTCCAAACTTTTGACTGGTACTGTATGTTTTTACTGTCTGCTTATGTTCAAGACTCGCTGACATGGAGGACCAGAACTGCTCCTTCAATGAGAGCTTGTAAATTCATCATAAAAAGCTCTTAATGATACAAAATGAGACTGTCCAAGATGAACATTACATTATCTTTCTTACATGTCCGCATAGTTCATTCTGTCCTTCCCTCTGTTAATGGCCAGGGATGAGGATCAGTATCTTGACCGCCTGGAGCAGGACTCCCTGGCCTCCTGTCATCATTACCTGGGTTATACAGGCTGTGATACCCAGGATGAGCTGCAGAGGACTCTGGCCATGCTGGAGAACGAGAACAGGTGAGAGGTCACTAACGCTCATGTCCTTATCATTTCATGAGTGGTGAGGTCAGTCCAATCACGTACAAATCAAAATATTTCTGCCATCAGGGTATCGAATCCAATCATCATTTGTTTACCTCTGATCTGCCATAAGAGTATAGATGAGAACATAAAAACACAAATGAGTGCCTGGGGTCACAAAGGTGTAATTTCCACCAGGGTGCTCCAGGGGGAGTACCGACGTCTGAAGTGGCAGCACGCTGAGGCCCAGGCATGTCCACACCTGAGGGAGGGCTCTGTGGACCAGGAGGACTACCAGGACCAGGCCTTGCTGGCTGAGGCCAAAGACCTGAGGCACCATAAGGGCAGGCTGGAAACCCGCATGCAGATCCTGGAGGACCACAACAAGGAGCTAGAGTCCCAGCTTCACCGGCTCAGGGAGATTCTACAACAGGTGAGTCTCAGCCAGAGGTTAGCAAATAGGGGTATGCCTCAAATGCACAGCCCTGTCCACATGAAAGTGCATCCTTTTATTTCCTTGTGATATTAGAATATGTTTTGTGAGTCCAACAGAACAGAGAGGGTTCAGAGGACAATGTATCGACTGGAACACCGTCATCTGTGTACTCTCCTGTGTCACGAAGAGACCAGCTGGGGAGACAGCTAAGCTCAGAAGCCTCCAACACAGAACCCCCAGGTAACATAATATGCTAGTTTGATATGAGGATTAACTATCAAAGACATGTTGCCATTAGGGGCTTGTCTAAAAGGGAGCCCTCATGCCTTTTTTTTCCTTATGTGTAATCAGGGCCGGCCTTGGAGCCAGAGCAGGGTGTTACAGCCTATCACCTTCAACAGGTCATAGAGCAACTGAAGAACGTCTTCCCCTTAGAGACCAGAGAGAACGGTAAGTTCAAAGGAGTGATAACCTGGCACAAAGGCTGCATTCTTCTGATAATGATCAATGGGATATCTCCACTGCATAATCCTTATTACATAAGAAAAATATGTCTGAAAAGTATGCCAGAACTTCTTTGACCGTCTCTGGATATTCTCTAATAGTGTGTACTTAGTACATTTAAATGTCTGTTCTTTTTCTTTTTGGCCCCATAGGTGTTGCATCACCTTTTTGACTTGTTTGCCATTCCAGAGACCAGACTGTGAACCTAACACCTATCGTTAACGGATAGCCTTCAAGATACCTCTCACTATGATCAAGCACATATCACTACTGAGATCCATGTGTGTTTTATCCATCTTAATACACTTTTTTTTTTTTTTTTTTTTCACCTTTATTTAACCAGGTAGGCTAGTTGAGAACAAGTTCTCATTTGCAACTGCGACCTGGCCAAGATAAAGCATAGCAGTGTGAACAGACAACAACACAGAGTTACACATGGAGTAAACAATAAACAAGTCAATAACATGGTAGAAAAAAGAGAATCTATATACAATGTGTGCAAAAGGCATGAGGTAGGCAATAAATCGAATAATTACAATTTAGCAGATTAACACTGGAATGATAAATCATCAGATGATCATGTGCAAGAAGAGATACTGGTGTGCAAAAGAGCAGAAAAGTAAATAAATAAAAGCAGTATGGGGGTGAGGTAGGTAAATTGGGTGGGGTCCCGTGTGGCTCAGTTGGTAGAGCATGGCGCTTGCAACGCCAGGGTTGTGGGTTCATTCCCCACGGGGGGACCAGGATGAATATGTATGAACTTTCCAATTTGTAAGTCGCTCTGGATAAGAGCGTCTGCTAAATGACTTAAATGTAATGTAAATGGGTGGGTAGTTTACAGATGGACTATGTACAGCTGCAGCGATCGGTTAGCTGCTCGGATAGCAGATTTTTAAAGTTGTTGAGGGAGATAAAAGTCTCCATTGAAATGAACAAACAGGCTGATAATGAATGTTTTACAAAATAAGTCTACATTATGGATGTCCAGTGGCCAAATGTACTACTGGGTGGAAATATGATGTGGTGTTTTATGGCGTCAGGTCCATCTTTGTCAATGTGTAATATTTCATGATGTTGATATTTTTACATTTTCAAGAATTAATCAATTCATAATTCAATGTTTCTCTCTAACCATTTAATTATTTTGCACAAAAGTACATTTCCACATGCAGTTATTCATGTCAGTATTCAATATTCTGTCTCTCAGTAATAGTTTAAATATATGAAAAAGTTATTTCATTGTCACAATGTAGGCCCACAGAGGGAACAGCCATACAAATCACTTATCAGTACTTTCCATGCAAGGAAAGTCTCTTCTGTTAAATTGACTTTATCGACAGAACGGCACAATTTTCACGCTACTATAACGAAGTGACTTTTTCGTAGCAGGTTAGGAGAATTTACACAGCAGGTTAAGATAATTACCGTAGCTGGTTAGGAGACTGAGGTTAAGGTTAGGAAATGGTTAGGTTTAGAGAACGCTCTCCAGCCGACCCACGAATTTCCGGTTTACTACCGGTGTACGTCATTTACATGTGGTCCCTTACATTTTTTCTTCATTTGAGCACCTGCCCCAGGAGAGTGCAGTCATGGTATGTTTATTCTCCACGCATTTCTAATTCATAACTTTTTCTAATATGTATATTAGCTAATGTACAGACATACATACAAGCCATTTGTTTGCGGCCCTAGCTAACGTATTCGCAGAGGTGTTAGCTAGCCAGCCACGTAGCTAACGGTAGCTAAGCGAACACTTCCAATGTGTACTTAGCAAAATCGCTAGCTAACGTTATTGAAATTGCTAGCAAGCAATGTGATACAGGCTTCAGTGGAGCGAAGTCTTAACTATATCTTTGGTTCAGTCGTTTATTAGTGTTTATGTTGTATCTAGGTAAACGTACCGAAGACCCGCAGGACTTACTGCAAGAAATGTAAAAAACATCAAACTCACAAAGTTACCCAGTACAAGAAGGGCAAGGATTCTCTGTATGCACAGGGTAAGTTTGCTACGGTGTTTAACGTGCAAATCAAATTGTATTGGTCACATACACATATTTAGCAGAAGTTATTGCGGTTGTAGCGAAATGCTTGTAACTTTTTAAACTTGGGAGTTAGAAGCAGAGCTGCCATGTTTCGTTACTTCCCAGTCTCTGTCTGCTTGAACATTGACATGCATTTATGCGTGGTGTTTACCTCAGCATGCATTAATAAGGTAACAATGTATTTTAGGCAAAAGGAGATACGACCGAAAGCAATCTGGTTATGGTGGCCAGACAAAGCCTATTTTCAGGAAGAAGGTATGCAAGAATCACAATGGGGAAATATTTTACAAATGCACTGTTACCTTAGTCTTCCCTTCTAAAGATGGGACTTGTTTGCAAATTGCCTCTGTTTTAGTTACCATGTCTACCCTAGTCGGCACATGAATGATTTCCATATTTTTATGTTGCATGCTTGAACCCTTGTGATTTGTCCTGCAGGCTAAAACTACAAAGAAGATTGTGTTGAGGCTGGAGTGTGTGGAGCCCAACTGTCGGCAAAAGAGAATGGTTCCCATCAAGCGATGCAAACACTTTGAACTGGGAGGAGACAAGAAGAGGAAGGTAATAGTACTGGTTCTCCTCAGTTTAGAGAGCCAGCAATCCTTTGTGCCTAATTGTGAAAGGTAGGCACGAAGCAGATGGTGGTGTTAATGAGATGGACACTAAGACAATTTAGCTTCTTATAGATGGTGATTTGAATCTATTTGCAGCAATCTGTGAAATGTTATATTTTTTTTACCTAATCGCTATCCTTTTTCTTACTCTTTCAGGGCCAGGTCATCCAGTTTTAAACTGTTTCTCTTTTCTTGGGCCACTTTTATCAATAAAATATGTATTCTAACTGTACCTGAACTTGTACTGTTGTCACTTTATAATAAACCTCTAGTATACGTTGAAACATTGGATCCAGTCAGACAAGTGATCTTGAATTGTCTGACGCGTGCAGTTACACATAATGCAATTCTGACCACGGCTCCATTTTGTTGCTCCCAGCCTATAGACAGAAACTATAAAAGGAAATGCCCGTGCTCAGGTCTGTTCAATGCTTCGATCACGTAGACTGGGATGTGTTCCGGATAGCATCGAACAACATTGATGTATTCGGTGAGCGAGTTTATTAGCAAGTGCATCAGTGATGTTGTACCCACTGCTACCATTAAAACCTTCCCAAACCAGAAACTGTGGTTTGATGGCAGCATTCGCGCGAACCACTGCTTTTAATCAGGGAAAGGCGACCGTAAACAAACAGTGTAGCTATTCCCTCCAAGCCAATCAAACAAGCTAAGCATCAGTATAGAGACACAGTAGTCGCAATTCAACGGCTCAGACACATGGTGGTGTCTACAGTCAATCACGAACTACAAAAAGAAAACCAGCCCTGTCGCAGACCCTGATGTCTTGCTCCCCTTTGCTCGCTTTGAGGACAATACAGTGCCATCAACACAGCCCGCTACCAAAACCTGCGGGCTCTCCTTCACCGCAGCCAACGTGAGTAAAACATTTAAACTTGTTAACCCTTGCAGAGCTGCCGGCCCAGACGGCATCCCTAGCCGCGTCCTCAGAGCATGTGCAGACCAGCTCGCTGGTGAGTTTACAGACCTATTCAATCAATCCCAGTCTGCTGTTCCACAATTGTTCCTGTTCCCAAGAAAGCTAAGGTAACTGAGCTAAACAACTACCACCCCGTAGCACTCACTTCCGTCATCATGAAGTGCTTTGCGAGATTAATCAAGGATCATATCACCTCCACCCTACCTGACACCCTAGACGCACTCCAATTTGCTTACCGCCCCAATAGGGCCACGACGCAATCACACTGCCCTATCCCATCTGGACAAGAGGAATACCTATGTAAGAATGCTGTACATCGACTACAGCTCAGCATTTAACACAATAGTACCCTCCAAACTCGTCTAAGCTTGAGACCCTGGGTCTCGACCCCGCCCTGTGCAACTGGGTTCTGGACTTCCTGATGGGCCGCCCCCAGGTGGTGAGGGTAGGAAACAACATCACCCCGCTGATCCTCAACACTGGGGCCCCACAAGGGTGCGCTCTCAGCCCTTTCCTGTACTCCCTGTTCACCCACAACTCAAATCAAGTTTGCAGACGACACTACAGTTGTAGGCTTGATTACCGACAACGACAAGACGGCCTACAGGGAGGAGGTGAGGGCCCTCGGAGTGTGGTGTCAGGAAAATAACCTCACACTCAACGTCAACAAAACAAAGGAGATGATCGTGGACTTCAGGAAACAGCAGGAGCACACCCTTATCCACATCGACGGGACAGTAGTGGAGAAGGTGGAACGTTTTAAGTTCCTCAGCGTACACATCACGGACAAACAAATAGTCCACCCACACATAGCGTGGTGAAGGCACAACAGCGCCTCTTCAACCTCAGGCGGCTGAAGAAATTTGGCTTGTCACCAAAAACACTCTCAAACTTTTACAGATGCACAATCGAGAGCATCCTGTCGGGCTGTATCATCGCCTGGTACGGCAACTGCTCCGCCCACAACCGCAAGGCTCTCCAGGGGGTAGTGAGGTCTGCACAACGCATCACCGGAGGGAAACAACCTGCCCTCCAGGACACTTACACCATCCGATGTCAGAAAGGCAAAAAAGATCAAGTGACACAATACATCCAATTTTTTATTAAAGGGGCTAGAGATTTGAGTCAGTATGTTGGCTGTTTATCAGTCTGATGGCCTTGAGATAGAAGCTGTTTTTCAGTCTCTGTCCCAGCTTTGATCTCACATTTTTGATTTGTTTAATTGAGGATGACAAAGTCGATACTTGACATTATGATAATCAAGGACATTGCCTAACTAGACAATTCAATATGTCCAGCATTCACTTCTGTACCAATAATGTACAATAACATAAAGTGTACCATATGTTGAAATCAATATACACTGCTCAAAAAAATAAAGGGAACACTTAAACAACACAATGTAACTCCAAGTCAATCACACTTCTGTGAAATCAAACTGTCCACTTAGGAAGCAACACTGATTGGCAATAAATTTCACATGCTGTTGTGCAAATGGAATAGACAAAAGGTGGAAATTAGCAAGACACCCCCAATAAAGGAGTGATTCTGCAGGTGGTGACCACAGACCACTTCTCAGTTCCTATGCTTCCTGGCTGATGTTTTGGTCACTTTTGAATGCTGGCGGTAGCATGAGACGGAGTCTACAACCCACACAAGTGGCTCAGGTAGTGCAGCTCATCCAGGATGGCACATCAATGCGAGCTGTGGCAAGAAGGTTTGCTGTGTCTGTCAGCGTAGTGTCCAGAGCATGGAGGCGCTACCAGGAGACAGGCCAGTACATCAGGAGACGTGGAGGAGGCCGTAGGAGGGCAACAACCCAGCAGCAGGACCGCTACCTCCGCCTTTGTGCAAGGAGGTGCACTGCCAGAGCCCTGCAAAATGACCTCCAGCAGGCCACAAATGTGCATGTGTCAGCATATGGTCTAAAGGGCTCTGAGGATCTCATCTCGGTACCTAATGGCAGTCAGGCTACCTCTGGGGAGCACATGGAGGGCTGTGCGGCCCCACAAAGAAATGCCACCCAACACTATGACTGACCCACCGCCAAACCGGTCATGCTGGAGGATGTTGCAGGCAGCAGAACGTTCTCCACGGCGTCTCCAGACTCTGTCACATCTGTCACGTGCTCAGTGTGAACCTGCTTTCATCTGTGAAGAGCACAGGGTGCCAGTGGCGAATTTGCCAATCTTGGTGTTCTCTGGCAAATGCCAAACGTCCTGCACGGTGTTGGGCTGTAAGCACAACCCCCACCTGTGGACGTCGGGCCCTCATACCACCCTCATGGAGTCTGTTTCTGACCGTTTGAGCAGACACATGCACATTTGTGGCCTGCTGGAGGTCATTTTGCAGGGCTCTGGCAGTGCTCCTCCTTGCACAAAGGCGGAGGTAGCGGTCCTGCTGCTGGGTTGTTGCCCTCCTACGGCCTCCTCCACGTCTCCTGATGTGGACAGTTTGATTTCACAGAAGTGTGATTGACTTGGAGTTACATTGTGTTGTTTAAGTGTTCCCTTTATTTTTTTGAGCAGTGTATTTGTAGGGGTTTATGATTTGCTAATGTGGCAATCCACAAGAGTACAAAATAAATACAATTCTGAAATACCAAAAAATATATATTTTTCCATGCAGTCCTGCTTCAATATCTGGACTTGTGCCCTCCATGGGGGTGACATTAAAAGTATCCATAGTGCAAGAGGGCCTATATGCCATTAGTGCGTTCCATTGGAATTGTAAAAAGAACTTACGGATGACACTTCGAAGAGACATCAAGTTTGCTTACTTTCACAAAAGAATTAATGGAACTGGACATGCAGTCAGTTATTCATCCATTGGCACAGCTGATGAATTTTAACATTGTCTCAAAGTGTTCTGTGGAAGATTCAACTCGGTATTGGTTTCTAGTGCTGTAATTCAGTCCTCAGATGTTGGTTTGTCACAAAGTAGCTCAGATGGCTTCATTCCGTAGCACTTTGTAGGTGAGCCAATAGAAAACATTGAAGCAAAGGAAACTCAGAGGGAACACAGCCCTGGATATAGTGTCAATCCTTTTTGCCCGATCTACAAATGGCCTGCGGATGTCATACAGTGGAAACCCAGGAGGTAAGGCCTGAAAGATTGGGGCATACGTCTCTGGTGGTGCATCTTCTGCTACTCCATAACTATGGAGAAAATAGGCCTGACTCTGCTCTGCCAGTGCCTGCTCCTAGGAAAGAGCAAAAGGAAAAGGGTCAAATATGTCTGTCACCCTCAACCTGCAACATTTTCTCCACATACAGTATTATAATGTGGCAAAGTACTTGGATTTTGTGATGAATACATTTCACGAGAGAGATTAAACAGATAGCGATGACAACCGTATCACTGTGAGATCTACCATTTTGTTTTTCTAAGTTAACAAACAGTGGAATATCCCCATTAAACTAGACTCCAGTCAATGTGAGAAATAGTCGTTTTTACCCTGGCACAGACACTGCACTGCTGAGGGCCAAACAAGGTCCCCTGGCAGGTGTTGTTGCCTGGCACGCTGTTACCTTTCACTTTGCTGCTCTCACCACTTCCACTTCCCTGCTGATAGAGCCAGAGCAACATGGAGGTTTAGCAGGCATACGGGAATACTGTGATTCAATCTAAACAACATGCTGTGACACATTACTGATGACATTCAAGTATGTTAACAGAGTCTGAGAAATACCAACTGAATGTGTAAAGGTCTCAAAATAAGATGAGACTTAGGTAAAACAGTAGGCTACCTGGTCCCTGGAACTGATCTAGATGGAGGTGTCAGGGAAAAGTATTGGACATTTTCATAATATAGTGGAAGGCTAACTGTGGAGCTACAGACAAACTACTACCTCAAGTCAGTTCAATAATTCCAGATAATTATTTTTTTGATCACTCTTTTGGGTTACTTGTTTATTTTGAGGTCCGAAGTGAAACGGAAAGCCAAGCAATTATGGCCAGAAGAAGGAAGAAAATGACTTGAATTCAGAACAGGTCTGTGGATCTCCCAGCATGATATGACAGCCAGCTGAACTGTGTTGCTGCTGCATAACAGGGCCTAGAGGGAATAGCAGGTGACAGCAGCCTGAGGGAGTGGGCTGCACAGGGTCTTGTACTCACAGTTCTCTGCCGCTGTTGTTCTTTGATCTTTTTCCTCAGTCTGAAGAACTCTTTGTGCTGTCGTGAGACAAAGTTTACTGCTGCATACTCCAGCAGTGCAGCGAACACAAAAAGAAGACACACAGCCATCCAGATATCAATGGCCTTCACATAAGATACCTACAAACAGATGAATAAGTGTTAGAACCTCAACATGCAGGTAAACAACTGAAATAACCTGTGATGATTAGGTATTAAGTATAAAACTGGTAACAGGCATTTTCTGAATGAAATAATCTTTTGAAATCAATTTTGATTGAATGTATGTAGGTTGTCCAGCTAGAACACCTGAGCAAAATAAAAGATCAAACATTTCCTCTCTTACCTTAGGCAAGGATGCCCTGGACCCAGAGCTTTGTGTTGTCATGGTGAGCACTGTGGTGATACCAACGCCCACTCTAGCTGGGGCAGCATCCATGTTGATCCAGAAGGAGACCCAGTAGAGGATGACAGTTAGCAGGCTGGGGATGTACATCTGGATCAGGTAGTAACCCATCTGTCTCTCCAGGTGGAACTTTACCTTGATGCAGGCAAATTTACCTGCCAGCAGATGCCAGATGGTTAGAGATGAAGACATTGTCATTAAGCAAACTGTGGCAATAACATTCCATTGAGAGTCCAGAATCTACTTGTGTTGTAGTGTTTGGTGCAGCAGCCCAAGTCTTTCTCCTCTTTCAACACAAACTGAGGAAGCATCAGGTCATCAGCCACCTGCACAGGGCCAATGTCCAGCCACTGGAAACACAGGTCATTCGTGGTGTAGCCAACTAGAGCACAGAGGAGAAGGGAGAACACGGGTTTCTTTTATTCATGATCTAGCCTGCTACAGAGGGAGAGGCAAGTTTATATACAAAGTTGTCAACATCAAAAGCCTGTCTAGTCAAGTGTAGAGAATGGGGCAAAAGAGGCACCAGGAAGTGAAACTAGCCAAGTGCAAAGAATGCATAAAAAAGAGGTAAAACTCACAGCTTTCCAGCTGCATAGAGCATGTCTAAATGTCCATAGGGAAGTTCATCAGATCCATAGGGCAGGACAGGATGAGAGTTAACCTGACTCACAGAACCAGAAGCACATAGTGAGAGGGTGACTAGAAGACAGGTATGGGGAGCTTTGTACACTAATCTTACTTGTGGCTTCAAATTGAGTGTTGATAATTATTGTTACTGATCACATGTTATAAATAACACAATTGTACTCTTATATATCATTATGAGGAGACACTGTTTTAGAGATATCGGCCACCTGATACTGTAGAGGACATTCCCATTTTGAAATATCCGCAGCAGTTTGTTGTCTGTGGTGACTTTGTGAAAGTTTGCCCCTTTTTCATTGGCAAAGAAAAGGTCAGGTTTCCAGATGGAGTCCAACATGGAAGGATCCAGGTCCAAGGAGTCATCAGGGTACTCCTTATAGGCTAGTCATGGATCATTCCATTGTTGCCATAGAAACACATTGAGCCGATAGTCCTATGGTAGTTACAGTAGAAAAGAGACAGTCTATTAAAGTGAGCGAACAGCCGCTGTTTGGAGGAAAGGTGGATGAGGATAAAAAGCCCTCACCATAGTGGTTTCTGTGATGGACCCAAAGCTGTTGATGAACAGGTTGATGGTGACATTCACAGGAGGACGTGAAAAATAGTCCATGAGAAACACAGCTACTCATATATACTGCATTATAATTTCCATGTGTTTCACTATACTATTTTCTGAAACAGACCATTTTTTCATTGCTTAGCCTGTACTGTAAAATGCATTACTCATACAGTACATATTCATACAAATGTATTCATATTTCAAGGAAAATATCTGTGGCAAATAAAAACGGATCTGAAAACATTGTCAGGTCTATTTAATGATGGTATAATATTGTATTCCAGCGCACAATGGAATAAAAACTATTTTACAGTATATAATGAACAAACATTGTAAACGCAACATGTAAAGTGTTGGCCCCATGTTTCATGAGCTGAAATAAAAGATCTCAGACATTTTCCATAAGCACAAAAAGCTTATTTCTCTCAGATTTTGTGCACAAATTTATTTACATCCCTGTTAGTGAGCATTTCTCATTTGCCAAGATAACCCATCCACATGACAGGTGTGGCATATCAAGAACCCGGGGACAATAAAAGGCCACCTGTGGCGGACTGCACTAGCATCGAATAGTCCCTGTGATATGCAACTTTTCAGGGAAGTCAGGAACCAATACACGGAGTCAGTCAGGAAAGCAAAGGCTAGCTTTTTCAAACAGAAATTTGCATCCTGTAGCTCTAACTCCAAAAAGTCCATGGAGAATAAGAGCACCTCCTCACAGCTGCCCACTGCACTGAGGCTAGGTAACACTGTCACCACCGATAAATCCACAATAATCCAGAATTTCAATAAGCATTTCTCTACGGCTGGCCATGCTTTCCTCCTGGCTACCCCAACACCGGCAAACAGCTCTGCACCCCTCGCAGTTACTTGCCCAAGCCTCCCCGGCTTCTCCTTTACCCAAATCCAGATAGAAGATGTTCTGAAAGAGCTGCAAAACCTGGACCCGTACAAATCAGCTGGGCTAGACAATCTGGACCCTCTCTTTCTAAAATTATCCTCCTCCATTGTTGCAACCCCTATTACCAATCTATTCAACCTCTCTTTCATATCGTCCGAGATCCTTAAAGATTGGAAAGCTGCCGCGGTCATCCCCCTCTTCAAAGGGGGTGACACTCAAGACCCAAGTTTCATGAGCTATAGACCTTGTTATAGACCCTGTTATAGACCTATATCCATCCTGCCCTGCCTTTCTAAAGTCTTCGAAAGCCAAATTAATAAACAGATCACTGATCATTTTGAATCCCACCGTACCTTCTCCGCTGTGCAATCCGGTTTTCAAGCTGGTCACGAGTGCACCTCAGCCACGCTCAAGGTACTAAAAGAAATCATAACCGCCATCGATAAAAGACAGTACTGTGCAGCTGTCTTCATTGACCTGGTCAAGGCTTTCGACTCTGTCAATCACCGTATTCTTATCCGCAGACTCAACAGCCTTGGTTTTCTCAAATGACTGCCTCGCCTGGTTCACCAACTACTTCTCAGACAGAGTTCAGTGTGTCAAATCGGAGGGCCTGTTGTCCGGACCTCTGGCAGTCTCTATGGGGGTACCACAGGGTTCAATTCTCGGGCTGACTCTCTTCTCTGTATATATCAATGATGTCGCTCTTGCTGCGGATGATTCCCTGATCCATCTCTACGCAGACGACACCATTCTGTATACATCTGGCCTTTCTTTGGACATTGTGTTAACTATCCTCCAAACGAGCTTCAATACCATACAACACTCCTTCTGTGGCCTCCAACTGCTCTTAAATGCTAGTAAAACCAAATGCATGCTTTTCAACCGTTCGCTGCCCGCCCGACCAACATCACTACTCTGGACGGTTCTGACTTAGAATATGTGGACAACTACAAATACCTAGGTGTCTGGCTAGACTGTAAACTCTACTTCCAGACTCATATTAAACATCTCCAATCCAAAATTAAATCTAGAATCAGCTTCCTATTTCGCAACAAAGCCTCCTTCACTCACGCCGCCAAACATACCCTCGTAAAACTGACTATCCTACCGATCCTCGACTTCGGCGATGTCATTTACAAAATAGCTTCCAATACTCTACTCAGCAAACTGGATGCAGTCTATCACAGTGCCATCCGTTTTGTCACCAAAGCCCCTTATACCACCCACCACTGCGACCTGTATGCTCTAGTCGGCTGGCCCTCGCTACATATTCGTGGCCAGACCCACTGGCCCCAGGTCATCTATAAGTCTATGCATAAAGTTGTTCTCAACTAGCTTACCTGGTGAAAAAAAAAATATATATATATATTTTTTTTGCAGTTTTGTCACACAACCCAATGCCACAGATCAAGTTTTAAGGGATTGTGCAATTGGCATGCTGACTGTTGGAATGTCCACCAGAGTTGTTGCCAGAGAATTGAATGTTCAATACTCTGCCATAGCCTGTCATTTTAGAGAATTTGGCAGTACGTCCAACTGGCCTCACAACCGCAGACCACGTGTAACCACGCCAGCCCAGGACCTCTACATCCAGCTTGTTCACCTGCGGGATCGTCTGAGACCAGCCACTCGGACAGCTGATGAAACTGAGGAGTATTTCTGTCGTTAATAAAGCCCATTTGTGGGGGAAAAACTCATTCTGATTGGGTGGGCCTGGCTCCCAAGTGAATGGGCCTATGCCCTCCCAGGCCCACCTATGGCTGTGCCCCTGCCCAGTCATGTGAAATCCATCGATTAGGGGCTAATTTATTTATTTCAATTGACTGATTTCCTTATATGAATTGTAACTCTATAAAATTGTTGAAATTGTTGCGTTTATATTTTTGTTCAGTATAATAATAATACATTTGTATAAAGCTTTTCATTACGGAGTTATTTTTGATACTGTATTTATACAATAAAAACAACATACATTTAGAATCAAGGCAGATAAAATAGCAATAGTGTGCTGGGTGCTAAATACAATTTAGATTAGGAATATAAAAAATTCAGTCTGTAGAAGTGGGTTTTAAGGCACGTTTTAAAAGTTCAGAGTGATGGTGCAACTCTCAGATGGCCAGGGAGAGCATTCAATAGGCGAGGGGCAAGGGACCAGAAGGGTCGGTCCCCCATAGTTCGGAGACATGTCTTGAGGACTTGAAGCAGTAGGGAGTGGCTGGAGCAGAGAGTGCAAGGTGGCTCGCTGATTGAGATGAGATCGCTGGGCTTTAAATACAAGCATGACCATTTTGAAGTCAATCCTGTAGTTGATCGGTAGTCGGTGGAGTTGGACCAGGATCGGGGTGATATGGTCTGACTTCTTGGTCCTGGTCAGGACCCTGGCAGCACTGTTCTGGATTAGTTGGAGCCTCTGTAGGGATTTAGCTGGGAGGCCCCCAAACAGCGCATTGGCGTAGTCATTCTGAGAGAAGAAGGCATGGATGAATTTCTATGCATCTAGCTGGGAGAGTGATGGTATGACCTATTGGAAGAGGTAGGAGGAGAACCAGTTCAGAGCTGTTCCAAAGACAGCAGTGTGTTCTCTGAGATGCCACAGGAGGATGATGTGGTATACAGAGTCAAAAGCAGCACTGAGATCTAAGAGGAGGAGGATGCTAGGAGGTCCAGAATCAGCAGGTCATTGGTAACTTTAATCAGAGCTGTTCTGGTGCTGTGCAAGAAGTCAGATTGGAAAACCTTTTACAACTGTTTTGAAGATTGATGGTACTATATCTCTCCGGTCAGCAGGGACTTGTTGATCAGGGTTGTGAGAAGCATAAGCAGGCTTGATGAGCAGGTTTTGAGTAGGGATGTAGGGAGAAGGTGGTGGCCTTTCATTTTAGAGATGATTGACTGCACAGCGGTGGATGTGTTTACAGTTTATAATGTGGCAAGCTGTCTTGTATTAGATTGAGTAATGACAAACAGACAGGATAAAATGGTTGTCGTTTCCAATATGCTCCCATTAGTATATTGCATCTCTCAACTACTGACATCATAAATATTTCATAATCTAATTTCCTAAGAGGGTATAATTTATTGATTCTACTTAAATTAAATTAGTGTATTTATAGACAATCAGCAGGGAGTTACTTTGCATTGCATTCACTGGCATATTTCAGTGATGTGCAGCAGGTATAAAATATATATGATGAGATTTGACCCTTGAGAAATAAAGAGGAACTATGTCAGAGGGAATCTGCTGGCTTCGCTGGCTGTGGAGAAACAGACTGAACTAGGGGCTCTATTCATTCTGATCCCGAGATAACATTTTTAGGTAATTTCCGATTGAGCTGACATATGCAGCATATACTGTGAATGCAGTCTCCGCTAAAGCGGGAATATTGGCTTTACATTTCAATCACACTGTAAGGCTGAACTTCTGTGACGCGGATTTAATAGAGCCTAAGGTCTGTGGGTTATCATACACGCAAAATTACACTTTCTAACCAAAAACAAATGCTCTGAGTAATTCCGGCTTTAAGTATCAAAATAAATCATAATTGTAATATGAAAGTGGAAATCTTTCAGATTTATTTCCAATTGTATCTTAAATATATTCTTTAAAGCTACTGTACTACAGCCACCTGTTTAGGCTTTACTGTACTGTATCATAATGTGTATAACTGTATATGTATTGTTGTATAATCTACAGTGTATTGCATTATACCTTTGAAGTTGGGTCTAATGCGGGCGTCATACCCAGATGTCCTTCCCATGAGTTTATCCAGAAAGTCAGATGGGGAAGGGGCCTTCCCTACCCTGCTAGGTAGCTTCATCTCCTTACAGGACCCAGGCCTGCCAGAGGGGAGGAAGAGGAGCAAACTGTGAGAGGAATGTCAGGAGTGGTATTATCTGGAACTGATGGGCAATTACTGTTTCAGACGGTCATGATAAAGAGATGTGATAGAAAGGATTTGATTTATAAAGGTGAAGAGTTACATACTCTGCTCACCAAGTGATTTTCTGCAAAAACATATTTCTGAAAATATAAGGCGGGAATAAGAATGGTAGGGACGATATATGCTTTTTGTAATTACTATTTCTTTGTAATCAGCCACAAGCAGTAAAGTAGTGACTATTTTTGTAATAAAATTTGAATATTCATGTATTACAATGAAGAGATGGTACTTGAGTTGGTGTGATCATTTATATTGATTTTAGTAAACACACAGGTCATGTAGCTTTCTCCTTTATGTAGACTGCGTATATCTAATCCCTGGACAAAATCATCTCTCCACTGTGTCTTTCCCAACATTCCAAATCACCTTGCTCCCTCTATCAGCGGTTTTCTTTCATAGATGATCCTACTTTGTTAAGTGTAGGACGTCTACGGTCTAGTCCAAATGCATTAGACTAACAGCAGAATCGTATAAAATTGTTACGGTAAATGTAGAGTTGTTGTATGAATAAAATATTTAATACAGGGTAAAAGTCTGCAAAATTTGGAGGAATAACTACGTCATACACCTTTTAGTATACAGTCCAAATAAATATCCTACAGTTATTGGTAATTATTTTTACAAAATGTAATGTAAAACATGATTAGCTCATCAAAATCAATTTAATATCTATTATACATGTATTATTTTTAGGCACATTTAAAAAACATATCTTGTAGAACATATGAACCTTTCAAGGTGAAAAAACAGATTTTATTTCTCTGCGATTTTCATATAATTTGGAGAACATTGTACATTCCCCATGGAACAACTTCTCTCACTTCGAAAGTAGCAGATCTCTATTTCTTCAGTTTACACAAATGCACATTGAAACAACATTTTCATTTTTCTTAGTCTCCTTTTAGTTTTACTCAAACAACCACAGGCTATAATAAAACAATAATTACTTACTAAGCCAAAAGGCAAGACAATTATGTATCTTACCTGCATTGTAGAAAGCAGACAGAGGAGACCCATACCATCCACAGGACTAGTGAAAGCATTCTCTGCTTACAGCTCTGTGTATAAAATAAAATACAAATGGATGAAGAAATGTTTAGAGGCATATAACTCAGTGAAGAGTCTGTGAACCTAGGCTGAGAAACATGGTGTTGCTCCTCTACCCAGACAAATCCTTATTGAGCCCTCTGAGCCTCCGGCTCAGGTGTAACATCCAAGATGATGCTGGTCTATAATTCAAGGTCTGGGGAAGTTTTGCCATGTGCTTTTTTGTGTTGAAGACCCACAAGCTTTAAGTCTTTTTCATAGCCAAATGCATGCTCCAGGAATTACAGCAGGAATATTTAAAGAGACAGCAGCATTTGAGAACTCTTTAAAAAAAAAAAAAAATTGTCAGTGCATCTTTAAAGTTCCAAATATTTTGAGACTTTATCTTATGATGGCTTTAGACTTTAATGAGCACAGTTTGGATCCACAGTCAAGGCATTTTCTATTAAATACCTTTTTTCACCTAAAAATAAAAACACAATCATAACAGGGAACATGGACATACATTCCCCAAATATATAAACACTGAACAAAAATATAAACGCAACATGTAGTGTTGGTCCCATGTTTCATGAGCTGAAAAAATAAATGTTCCATATGCACAAAAAGCATATTTCTTTCAAATGTTGTGCACAAATTTGTTTACATCCTTGTTAGTGAGCCTTTCTCCTTTGCCAAGATAATCCATCGACCTTGATAGGTGTGGCATATCAAGAAGCTGATTTAACTCCATGCTCATTACATAGGTGCACCTTGTGCTGGGGACAATAAATTACCACTTTAAAATGTGCAGTTTTGCCACACAACACAAAGCCACAGATCTCAAGTTAAGGGAGCGTGCAATTGGCATGCTGACTGCAGGAATATCCACCAGAGCTGTTGCTAGAGAATTGAATGTTATTTTCTCTACTGTAAGCCCTCTCCAACGTCATTTTAAAGGATTTGGCAATACGTACAAACGGCCTCACAAACACAGACCACATGGGGGGGTATTTCTGAGTAGTAAATCTGTCTGTAATAAAGCCATTTTATGGGGGAAAACTCCTGATTGGCTGTGCCTGGCTCCCTAGTGGGTGGGCCTATGCCCTCCAAGGTCCACCAATGGCTGCATCCCTGCCCAGTCAACTGAAATCCATAGATTAGGGCCTAATGAATTTATTTCAATTGACTGATTTCCTTATATGAACTGTAACTCAGTAAAATAATCGCATTTATATTTTTGTTAAGTATATTTCTAGATACAAAGTCTACCTCCATTATTAAAATAATTAATTTCAAGAATGTATTAAATAAACATTAATTGGTAAAAGGATTTTGAATTATTCAAGGATGAAGAGGGGCACTCAAGGCAGTTAAGCAGACAAATGAAAGAATAAAGGGCACAACATTGTTATCAAAAGGAAAGTACTTTCAAGGTGTACAATACAAAAGGGAAAGACATTTTGTATATTTCTTTATGAGAAGTTCTCGACTAGTTAATTAAACTATCCCTCGAAGGGATACGTTGTCTGTTCACAGGTTAATTACTTGTCTCTTTCAACACCTAGATAAATCACACCTTTGGAGGAACTCGGTAGTAACAGTCAGACAAAGCGGCAATACATTACTTTTAATAATTACGCCTATGGCAGACTATCTTAGCAAAAGCGATGCTAGCTGTACCTCACGTGTTAAGACATTTCCTTCACATCTGTAAAAACGTTCCCGCCTTCCCACAGGGAGGTGTTTAAGAGCCAAAGTGTCAGCAGATTGGGAGGGAAAAGAATCTTTCAAATCCTGCAAGTTTTCTGCATGTAAAAGCTTGTCCAGCTCCATAGTGGTTAAGTAGGCCAGCTTTAATTTTAAATGTGGCAGCCTTCTGTAGAGTATAAAGTTATACTGCAGACCTACTTTCCCAGTGAGTGTTTCTGTATGCTGTAGCCCACACAGGTCAGGCACCCTTGGAGCAGGACTGCCTGTTCCCATCCACTCTGAGGAGAGCCATGGCACTAACCTGAGAACTCCCAGGACAGGAAGAGTCTACGTGGGAGCAGTGCAGGCAGGTGAGCAGTGATGGTTGGGAATGGATCTTTTGTTCAACAACAGTCTCAACATGGTAAACCATAGCAAAAGCCACTGCATAAAAGACTCCATATTTGAGCTTGTGTGATTTAATTAAACATTTAAAACAATGTCAAACCATGTTATAATACAAGTTCTCTTGGAAATGTATCAAGGGACTTTAGTGCTTAGTCCATATCAGAACCAGTTCTCCTAACCAAGTGATAACATCTTAGGAAATAAAAATGCAAATGGTAGGATCATTTCAATTTAAAAACATGTTTATTGCAGCCTTTAACAATAGGAGCTGCTCTGATGACACTGAAAACAACCTCTATGTACCAGTATGTTGTTAGGCTTGTACACTGTCACCTGTATTCCCGGGATAGACAATTTCACCTCGATCACAAAACGCAACAGAATAGATCTGGGGATATGGGGGCAGCATTCATTCTATATAGAATGATTAGACTGATCGACATGGGGAATATTTCTACTCACTATCTTGAATAGAAAATAAGAAAAAAAACATGCATGTGATAGAAATTACAAACATGACAATATTCCAGCGACATTAAAATGTACAGAGTAGATTTGTGTCCAGAGATTCTCCCTTTTCAAGTGCATCATCATAGTGGAGTCTGCCAAAGCCTGGCGATGACTGTGAAAGTTCAAAGCCTTTATGAGTAGTGACAGCACACGTCTCTCCCAGCATAGGCTCAGCCTCCCCAGAGGAGACTCAGTCCTCGTGAATGTTGAAGAGCTTAGCCACTTCATTCAGATCGGCATGTTCCTCTCCATCTTTGATGATCTGCAAAGACAAGAATGCAAAGCAGTCTATATTTAACTGTTTTCAACGTCACTTAAGTGACATGGAGCGGGTTAAAGAACAGAGAAAATATGTATCCTCTGACATTTGTGACAGTTCTCACCTTCCTTGCAACGGGCATTCTGTTGAACACGTTCCACAGGATAATGCCCACCACCACTTTGTCTCGCAGATAGAAGATCACTCCTTTCCCGTAGTTGTCCTTCCGCTCGGGTACTGGAGGAGGTTCAGGGGTGGAGGAGGCTACAGGGCTACTGGCCGTCCCCTCAGTCTCACTCTCCGAACGGATTCCAGTTCCTATCAGGATAGGAAAGACGCTCAGTCTATGTCTTTGAAACAATTGTTTGGGAAGGGGGTTTAAACGTTTAGTTGATTTGTAAAATAGAGGTCCTTCTGTATAATCAAATAGTTGTCGTCACATCCTTTGTAAACAACAGGTGTAGATTAACAGTGAAATGCTTACTTACAGGCCCTTCCCAACATTGCAGAGATGAAAAAATAAAAAATGGTACCGCGAGGAATAATTACACAATGAGCAACGATAACTTGGCTATATACACAGGGTACTAGTACCGAGTCAATGTGCAAGGTAATAGAGGTAGATATGTACATATAGGTAGGTGTAAAGTGACTAGGCAACAGGATAGATAATAAACAGTAGCAACAACGTATGTTATGAGTCAAAAGAGTTCATGCAAAAAGGGTCAATGCAGATAGTCCGGGTAGCTATTTAACTAACTATTGATCAGTCTTATGGCTTGGGGGTAGAAGCTATTCAGGGTCCTGTTGGTTCCAGACTTGGTGCATCGGTACCACTTGCAGTGTAGTAGCAGAGAAAACAGTCTATAACTTGGGTGGCTGGAATCTGACAATTATGTTGACTGTAAATCAGTATAATGTGGAAGGTTATACCTGACTTCTCTGTGGCAGCTTTGGGGGTGTCCTTAGCAGTGGCTTTGGCAAATACTCCAACCGTTGGAAGGCTACTGTCTACTATCCCAATGGCCTCATAGCCTACATCAGGCCCCAGGTCACTCCTGTGGGACATATTAGGACATGAGATACAAGGTTAGAGGAGAGCGAGTCACTGACGACTACTGACAAGGAAACTGAATGATATGACTCGTACCAGAACATGGACTGATGCCAGTAGGGCTTATTGGCTCCCGTCATGTTCTCTCCGGCCAGCCGGCCACTCACGACTGCATGGTCATGGTGCTCCACTCGCCTGCGGCCCAGTCTGATGTCATAGAAGCACGCTGCATCACCTGCCTGTAAACAGAGGACACAAAGGATCACAACAGTGGCCTACATAGTCATGGCACATCGGTAATAAACGACAACAATTTTTAGTTTATAGTTTCCTTGTGCATGAGAACGAGAGTAAAGGATGCATATCTTATGAGATGTTCTCAATCTTTCAATGGGGGAGCTCTTCTTTACTGAGAATTGACCTTTCAGAAGAAAATTAAGTAGGAGCCGAAGACAACCACTTAGATTTGCACTTACCACCCATATATTGGACCTAGCCTGCAGTTCTGCGTTGACCCGAAAGCCCCCAAAGTCAGAGTCTACCTCCAGACCTGCTGACTTGGCCAGCTCTACGCTGGGCTCCAGCCCAACAGCTGCAACAATATGGTCCGTCTTCACCAGACGACCATCCTTCAGTTTGATCTCCACTTTACCATCTTTGAAGCTCACAGCTTTTACTAACGCTTCTGTGATGACCATCACTCCCTCTGTAAAAGGTGAGAGATGAATTTCAGTATAAATAACTTATTTAAAAAATGTATCAACCAGGCGAGGTTGGCAATGGCTACCTCAGTCATTCCCACAGGGGAGAAGAAACTGCCATATACAGTCCATTAGTGAAACATACAAGTAATAGAGATTAAGAGGTTTCCCCTCCTTACCGCTCTTGACTTTGGCTGTTGTCCAGTTGCTTAGATACTCCGGCAGCACCTTTCCCATGTTGCCCTTCTCAGGGAACATCTGGATTACCTCCAGGTCAGAATCAGCAGCTGGGAGAAGGTTGGACAGAGACACATTACAAAAAAGGGGCATTTCACTCTGGTGAATGTTGGTTCAGTAACAGTGTCAAATCGATTGGAAAAATACATGTTTGAACATTTGGGCTATAGACACATCCTATGTGTTTTAATCAAATCAACTATATGCACTGAGCTTGTCTGATAATTATTTCTTCAAACAGTTCGCTTAAAGTAATAATTAAGACACACAAATGGAGGGAGTTCGACCGCAATTGATTTGAATGTGCCTGGCTGCAGCGACCACCACAAAACATCAACTGTGTGCCTTGTACTGTTCTTACCGAAATCTCTCATTTGTCTTTGAGAAACATTCCCTATCGAATGCATGTGACCAATAGGGCCTGACCTATAGAATATTATTAGCACATCAATTAATTGATTATAAACAAACTCTGAACACCGTAACAACAAAATGGATGCAGAGTACGTGACAAATAAACTCGCAACGGGGGAATGTTTACTGGTTCCGCAGGAGGTAAAAGGGGAAGTCTGATGTGTGGAATAAATTTGACTGGTTGTGGAAAATACTGGAGATCAAGAAACAGAAAGGTATGGAGCAAGAGCTGCGTGGATATTATGTGTACCAAACAAGTGCTGTTAGATTACAATATAATTTTCCTGACTGTTTGGAACCACAAACAAAGATTGTAAGTGTAATTGAGTGTTGTAATTTTTGTTTTGCCCTTTTGTAAAGCCTTTATTACAGAAAAGACTAAAAACAGTCACATTCATCTGTGAATGCAATTCCCGAAATGGAACGGTTTAGGCCTATTTATTGTTCATGCTAATTATTCAATGGTTGCTTTGTTATTTTATTTTAAAACAAAATGCTTGATTGCATTTCATATCATGATTGACTCCTATGCTGTGTGATGACATGAACAAATTAATGATTGATTCAGTAGCCTATATAAGTATTGAAATATAGGCCTAAGTTAGTTAAGCTATTAAGACTAAGCAGGATGCGCTCTAAGGCCTATAGCTCAATGATGGAATACAAGGCTAGTAAACCTAGTAATAACATTACTTATTGATCATCATAATAGTAATAATAACAATAAGGAGATCAAGGAAAGAGGGTTATTATAATAAACATAATTTGACCATTTGGAACAGCGTAAACACTAAATAATAATACCATGGTCTAACGAAAAAAAGTATAAAGCCTTTATTAAAGCACAGCAAAGATTACAAACAGCCACATTTGTGACATTTTTGCATGAGCCTCGGTGCTCACGGAATCAGTAGGCTATTAAACAAGCACCCAAACAGGATCTGTCATATTTGTGTAGATACAGTGCATTCCGAAAGTATTTCAGACCCCTTTACTTTTGACATTTTGTTACAGCCTTATTCTAAAATGGATTAAATCATTTTTTCTTCTTCATCAATCTACACACAATCCCTCAATGACAAAGCAAACAGGTTTACAAACACTTGCATATTTATTTTTAAAAAATACAAAAACTGAAATATCACATTTCCTTAAGTATTCAGACCCTTTAGTCAGTACTTTGTTGAAGCACCTTTGGCCATGAATACAGCCAAGTCTTGTTTTTTTTTTGTACCTTTATTTAACCAGGCAAGTCAGTTAAGAACAAATTCTTATTTACAATGACGGCCTAGGAACAGTGGGTTAACTGCCTTGTTCAGGAGCAGAACGACAGATTTTTACCTTGTCAGCTCAGGGATTCGATCTAGCAACCTTTCGGTTAGTGGAACAGCGCTCTAACCACTAGGCTACCTGCCGCCCCATATAATACCAAAAGCTTGGCACACCTGTATTTGGGGAGGTTCTCCCATTCTTCTCTGCAGATCCTCTCAAGCTCTATCAGGTTGGATGGGGAGCTTTGCTGCACAGATTTTCAGGTCTCTCCAAAGATATTCGATCGGGTTCAAGTCTGGGCTCTTAGCTGGGCCACTCAAGGACATTCAGACTTGTCCCAAAGCCACTCCTGTGTTGTCTTGGCTGTGTGCTTAGGGTCATTGTCCTTGTGGAAGGTGAACCTTTGCCCCAGTCTGAGGTCCTGAGCGCTCTTGAGTAGGTTTTCATCAAGGACCTCTGTACTCCGTTCATCTTTCCCTCGATCCTGACTAGTCTCCCAGTCCCTGCAAAACATCCCCACAGCACCATGCTTGACTGTAGGGATGGTGCCAGCTTTCCTCCAGACATAACGCTTGGCATTCAGGCCAAAGGGTTCAATCTTGGTTTCATCAGACCTTTTACTGAGGAGTGGCTTCCATCTGGCCACTACCATAAAGACATAACTGGTTGAGTGCTGCAGAGATGGTTGTCCTTCTGGAAGGTTCTCCAATCTCCACAGAGGCACTTCTTAGTCACCTCTGACCAAGGCCCTTCTCCCTCGATTGCTCAGTTTGGCCAGCTATAGGAAGAGTCTTGGTGGTTCCAAACTTCTTACATTTAAGAATGGAGGAGGCCACTGTGTTCTTGGGACCTTCAACGCTGCAGACATTTTTTGTTACTTCCCCAGATCTGTGCCTCGACACAATCCTGTCTCCGCGCTCTACGGACAATTCCTTCGACCTCATGACTTGGTTTTTGTTCTGACATGCATGGTCAACTGAGGGACAGGTGTGTGCCTGTTCAAATCATGTCCAATCAATTGAATTTATTGCAGGTGGACTCCAAGTTGTAGAAACATTTCAAGGATGATCAATGGAAACAGGATGCACCTGAGCTCAATTTCGAGTCTTATAGCAAGGGGTCTGAATACGATATATATATATAAAAAAAAATGTTTTTATACATTTGCAACATTTCTAAAAACCTGTTTTTGCTTTGTCATTATGAGGTATTGTGATGAGATTTAAAAAAAAATCTATTTTAGAATAAGGCTGTAAAGTAACAATTTGGAAAAAGGGGTAGGAATACTTTCCAAATGCACTGTATATACAGATGATTTATAAAACAAGGCACATTTAACAGTTAGGCAAATGATTATAAAACTAAATTGGATTTTCCTCTCTCCTCAGTTTTCTTAAGACAATTAAGGCAAGGGCTGTTTTCTCATCTCCCAACTCTGCTGCTGCATTGTTCTCAACACCAATATGCTGGTTAACTTTGCTATTATGCACATAATAACATGGTCTAGGAAATGGCGCCAATTCAACAGCGCACTGATGTGTTTCAGAATTGTGGACAGCGACCACTATCCAACGCAGGAGAAAGCGCATTTGTTATAAAATAATATTTTATTTGTGTTGCACCAACATTCTCACATAATATAACCACCATATACATTTTAGTTTCACATGTATTAGACCGATGGACTGTGCCATCTCCACGGTCTCCCCAATGGATAAGTCCACTGCGACAGGTGCGACTCTGAAATCTTGGTCGACCAATAGCCTATCAACCAAACAATCGACCAGTGGACAAAATGTGGTCAGCCCTACTTAACTTACATCTCCTACCCAGGGCACAGGCCAGCTCACTCCCCAAGAAACCTCCTCCAATGATGGTGATGGATTTGGTGTCTCTGGAAACCTTATCCAAAGCTTTGAAATCTTCAACCTAGGGATGATAGCAAAAAAGCATTTTCATGAGGTGGATTTGAAAAGTAACTACCAAGTATTTCCTGTCAAAAAACATACTTGCTGGCACTCATCTTAAACCTTAATTTATTTTGAATGATCGACATCACTATAGTTTTATGCAAAACAGGAAATACATAACATAACTCATGGCTCCATTGTAACAAACCTAACGCAATGGTAAATCTAAGTGCAGGGGGTAGCGCTATAGGTTCAGCGGTGTCAGAAATATTTTTACTAATTTCACCATCACAGTTATCAGTGCACTTGCTGGCATTGGCGCGAAAGGGCTAGGTTTTGATGAATAGACAATTTGTGGGTGTGGCGATACGTGGTTGCTTTAAGTTCTGTATCGCCTTGGAATCAACTCCAATTCCAATGTTAGCTCATTATAGTTTGTTAAATGGCTTACAGAAACAAAAATAAAATGTTAACCTATTTATCAAAGATGAGTCTACTTGAACCCATTTGCAGTCCACATTGTTCTAAGTAATTGCCTGGCTTCAATAGCATTCACACTGATACAGGGGCTAGGCCTACTGTAAATGAATTATTGATAAAGGCCTAAAAAGAGAAGGAATAATTTGAATCAAATTCTAAACAAAACAACCAGTTTTAAATAGGCTGTCATACTTACAGGCACCATCATTTCTCCCTGTTGGCATATAATATTAAAATGACAGACTATGGAGAGTTTAACACTTATCCAAACTTTTCACAGTAGCTGGACAAAGATCCAATATAAATAGCAAAGGATAATGTCGTTATACTGCTCCCAAATAGGCCTGTTTTTTTTAATGAACATAAATCGGAACTATCTTACAGGTCAGATCTTCAGAAGTTGCATTGCAAGTGCGCTATGGACATGGTCAACATAAAACCAGGAAGGTAAATTATTCTAACAAGTTTGGTTGTAATAAAAGTAAATATGTTTTTTTTAAAACAATAAATGTAAAGATATCATAAAAATCGACAGGTTAAAAATACACGCATTGCAGTCGAACCAGCCTTCGTTGTAGTAGGCCTAAGGGAGGGCTTGGGTTTTTAACGTATGAAACGGGAAACAAGCAATTTTTACAGGTTACAGATAACTTGAAAATTTGAGGTTCACCGGTATTCACCAAGGTTCTCATCTCTTGTTTCATGATAGGCATGGACATGTAGCCTGCAGCATGGAGGGGGTTTTATGCACGTCCAAAACGGGACCTACATGACTAAAATAATGTGGGCCTGCCTACAATGCATAGATAAAAAGGGAATGTCAGCTCAGTTTTACTCCTCTCAAACTTGATATTTTAAGAAAGCTTTGATGATGAATATATATTTCCAAGCTGTCTCAGAAGCCAAACCCTTTATCGACAGTCCTGACTACTTCATGATTGAATTGGGCAGACAAAAAAAGCCATTGAGAAGGCAATGCTTGGTTAAAAAAATAAAATAAACGAAAATGGGAAGAAACATTCATTTTTTAAATACAAAGTATACAGATGCACCAAAAGCACATTAGGCTACTCTTGTTCCATGTTCATATGGGCAGTGTGCTTCTTGGCTGGATAGGCTGCGTTTGAGGTCAAAAGTCATGCCATAACCAACTGCGTTATCAATAAAACCAGCATTTGGTTGGTCTTAAATATCCCCATCAGTACTGCCAGAAATTAGCACTTAAGGACACCGCACATATTTTCACTCCGCCCAACTGAGCGCAATTGAGCTAATAGAAGACAGGTAAATTGCCAAACCTGGCGTTAGGGCTGGAAAATGCCAGCACGACCGTTTGCAATTCCGTCATGGAAAAACTAACGTGCGTTTGACACTAGCGCCGCCTTAACTCCAGCCCGAAAAAGAGCCCCCAGGCTTGTGATGCATTAACACCAGATCGCATCAATCAAGCACAAAGGCTCTCCCTGGTGGCTCTCCTTACAGATAGAACATGTCGAAGTTATGACTTGGAAGTCCCTGAAGATGACTAAAATAATAGCCCCTACCTAACATTGTAAAGGACCTAGCTTCAGCATGTTTTGTTGTTATGTCAATAGTACCAAACACCAAATTAATGAATCATCGTCTTGTGGCTTCTGCCCACACCTTTTAAAATATTGATTCTTTAGGCAATGTGTTTACCTTTCTAAACAGTGTAGTCCGCTTTGTCACCTCTTCTCCAGCTCGCTCAATCACTTGCAGATTCCTTGGGACTCCACCTTAAGAAAAAAGCTCAGATTAATTACTGCTCAGTCCTAGCCTGTTGTGAATGTCACACCCAAGTCAGCAGCTAAAACAGGATGCGCTCAATAAACTGGATTTTCACCATGGTTTACCTGTGGCAATCAAGCACTTATCATAGGAGATCTCTGTGTTGTCACTCAGTGTCACTTTGTTGCCCCTCACGTCCATGTGCACCACCTGAAGAAGATTGGGGAAGTTTTGATAAAAATGTGATATTAGGACATGCTCATCACTCACAGATTATTCTTCATGGAGGTTGGGTGCTGGATTCTCATTAGTAAAATACATTGAGTGACTCTTAAGGATACAGTTTAATAATTTATTCACCAATAAATCATTCACGAATAATTTAATTATTAAAGATTATCCTTGGAGTGCTGTCCATTGCAATCTCCAAGAAGGTTTGATAAATCCTTTTACTAAATCGGAATAAGTTTGGAAAAGATAGTATAACTAATGAAATGTAAGCAAATTCTTCAATTATATAGAATATAGCTCAAGACCAGAATACTATGCTATAAAAACAAAAAAGCACCAACCTTTTTCCCAGTGAGCACAGCCACTCCTCCATTCTCCACTTTCTCCAAATCCTGAGGACTGACGTAGAATGAGGGAGGCTGGAAGTAGATACTGAAAACCAGAAATAAACATGCATTAATACAAGAATATTGCACATGTTGATTGTGTTCTGTTAACATGTGAGAACACACACACACCTCCTCTCCTTGCCATTCCACTGTTTGAAGCGCAGGGTGTCAACCACACTGGGGTCATCAGAGAACCACAGCTCCTTGGAGAGAGGAGGCCTCATGTATGGAAGGTCTGGTTCATCAGTGATAATCAATACCTGTGGACAGATAACAAAAGAAAAATTGATTTTTGTTAAGGAGCTAAAATAGATTAGTTATGGTCTAAAGAAATCAACATGAGGTAGGACTGCATTATTCTGAAAAACTCAAACCATAATGAGCCTACTATCATAACACAGCTTGCTAAGTTCTTGGTCACTCCATAGATCAACAACAGAGAGACCCACTAACCCTGGCTCCTGGGTCCCTGGCCCTGATGGAGCGTGCTGCAGCGAAGGAGGCCGTGCCTCCGCCAATCAAGAGGTAGGGGGCGTGTGAGGGAAACTCTACAGGGGTAGGTGCAGGGACCTCAGCAGGTGCAACAGTTGCAGGTTCCGCAGCTGGGACAGCAAATAGGTAAAAATCACTGCCTGATCTGATACTGTGGACTCAGAGGTAGACCCCAAGCATGCTCCATCCTGCTGTACAATGGAAAACCTCAAGTCTAAAAACACCAGAACCATGTGTAGGAGATTATCGTTTAGCCGTACAATGACCATTGCACAAGTAACCTTAAAAAGGAAAGGAGATTCAAATGGAGTTAAGGGAAAACAAAAAAAGTTAATTGTTATCCATCCATGTGAGAGCTTTATCACTTAGCATAAACAGGACCCAAACATATACAACAAGTAACCTTAACTGGGAAGGAGAAAATGAAATAAACGTAACCGTAAACAGAATATGAATAAAGAAATAAAAAAAGGAGAGATGTGTTGGAAGTAACCATATCGTGTTTACAGGAAAAACCATAGTGCTGTGTTGTCTATCTGCCCCCTCCCACTCCAGCAGAGGTTGGACTCAGGTCTTACCACTCTCTGTCTCTGTCGTAGTTTGCGGCTCCGCTGTTTCTGCAGGAAGGCTTTCTGCTACTGGTGTTGGTTCTGTTAGTATAACCGAAGCGTTAGGCAATTGGGAAAAAAATCTGAAAAATCTATTTTGATAATTGAAAAATATGGGATCATTTTCCCATGCACTGGTCTGAGTGCTTACCACTCTCCACAACAGGAGCAGGAGGCTCTTCTGTAACCTCTACGGGGGACGGTTCCACTGAAGGTTCTGTTTAGCACAATGGCATTTTTTAAATGTAACTGCTTATTCATTATGCTAGTAGTGACTTCCCAAAAAAAAAGACTTCATCTTCATTGGCCAAAGCGCTTACCAAATCAGAGCTGGTGCACTTGGCTGCGCCACTGCTTCTTCTGAGACAGATCTAGCTACAAGTGCTGCTTCTGTTAAGCATGGGTCCTAAATGATTAACTCTCTATTTCCACTAAAATAAAAATGAACAATTATTTATTCCATGAAGTCAGATCTTACCACTCTCAACTACTGGACCAGCATCAGGCGTCCCTACTGATTCTTCAGGAGCTGGTTCTACCACCGGTTCAGGTGCTGTTGGGGGTAATCCATAGTCCATGATTATAGGGTGAACTCCACATCAAAAACCTATGGGAGTGGAGGGCCTGCTTTCTTCATCCATGCAACCATGCCTTACCAATCTCAGGCTCTGGTGTGGTGGGTGGGTCCTCTTGTTCCACTGCATCAACTTCAGGGGACACTTCTGTGTATTTGACCAACATTCTTTAAAAAAGTTATGGGGGTCTATGATACTAACAGGCCAAGCATTGATTTGACTAAAATGGGGAGTTTTCTTCTAGCAACTTTAAGCCATCCCCTCACCTTCGACAATAGGGGTTACTTCCGGAGTTTCCGCAGGAGCATCTTCCGTAACATGTGCAATCTCTGTTAGTAGGCATGACCGTCAAGGTTAAGGGGAGTGGTACAAAAATGGAACGCTTGAAAATGTGCTGCACTGGTTTTAGCTCTTCTCCATTTGATATGACGTAGGCAGCTTAACGGACTTCATAGAGGAGTTAACTGTAAAGGTGGGATCTGCCTCCCTCAATTAACACAACCAGAACATTAAGGCAAAACATAACGCAATAACACACAAATTTCATTTTCAACAATATGTAATAAAACAGAACATTCCCATAACATCTAGTAGTTATAACGTGAAAAGAAGCAGAGATTGAAAAGTCTGTGGTGTTAGTCAAGATTTTCAACTATTAAAATCAAACTTATTAAAAGTTTGATTGATACAGAAAATGTGAGACAGGAGGAAAACCATTCACAATCATGGACCTGTTGGCTAGGTATTGTGTCAACCAACAGACATCCCATAGATAGCCGACAAACTCCAATGACTATGCCCCCATGAACCTGTCCAATCCAATTACCCCATCATAGCTATACGTTTGAAATAGTACACATTACATTCAAGGACATGGTATGGTGGGGCATGTGAATGGAGTTCCAGAACACATGTGCTGTCACAAAACAAGATCGGATGAGTACACATTGCACCCAGACAGTTGATCCAAGTTTGAGAAGACAAAAACAATTGCAGAATAGGAACAAAGTAGACAACAGGGAAATGTGCTGAAGGGAGGTGAGCAACTTGAAGAGGGCGTTAAAACAGAGAAATAGTCACATGCCACAGATAGAAGAGGAGGTTTGACCAGAAACCGGCCCCATGCAACACCCAGTACAGGCAACTAGATAAGCTAGTTCTCAGTCTCTAAACTTAAGCATCTCTATACACATAATGGGGTGTGAATGAGTTTGGCAGTTCCAGACGTGACGGAGGAATATACATATATAAATAGCTGTATATTCTATAGAACTTGTAGATTGTTCCGTTGTTTCACAGGGGGCGGGTTCCTCTGGAGGTGGGGAGCTCTCCTACACAGCTGAAAGCGACGCCTCACTCTCAGCCGCTATAGGCTCAGAGCTCTCCTCGCTCTCAGCCGCTATAGGCTCAGAGCTCTCCTCGCTCTCAGCCGCTATAGGGTCAGAGACCGAACCCTGCACAGAGGTCTCTTCATGGTGAGAGATCACATGCAAACTCAACACATATTAGTAGCTAAGGGCCATATGATTGACCAAACTTAAAGGATCAAGCTCAGCAAAGCTAAAGGCAGCCTGGTAAGTGCAAGATGATAGACAATGACTAGGTTGTACAAATGGAAAGCAGAAGCATGGTAGGTTGGTAGACAAAACTATAGTTTTCATGTGTTAGCTTTACTTTGAACACACAATTTACAAACTATTAATAACAGCCAAATTAGTGTTGCAAACAGAAGTGACATTGGTGTGATGCCAGGGGTAACTGCTTTATAGAGTATTCATGTTTTCAGAGAAATCTTGCTATGCCCACCAAACTTTAAAATCTGAAGTCACAAATAAAAACCGAACCATGTAAATAAAAAAAATATTCAACATAAGCATCCATGCCCCCTAGTGGTGCTTTTCCAGAGTTCGACATTAAACATCTAAATATGAAATATATAGTACATTCGGAAAGTATTCAGTCCCCTTGACTTTTACACATTTTGTTACGTTACAGTCTTATTCTAAAATTGATTAAATACAATTTTTTTCTCATCAATCTACACACAATACCCATAAAGACAAAGTGATAACAGGTTTTTAGAAATGTTTGCTAATGTATTCAAAATAAGAAACAGAAATTCCTTATTTACAAAAGTATTCAGACCCTTTGCTATGAGACTCTAAATTGAGCTCAGGTGCATCCTGTTGCCATTGATCCTCAAATCAAATGTTATTTGTCACATGCGCCAAATACAACAGGTGAAATGCTTACTTACAAGCCCTTAACCAACCATGAAGTTCAAGAAATAGTTAAGGAAAATATTTAATAAATAAAATAAAAAGTAACAGTAGAACTACGTAACAATAACGAGGCTATATACAGGGAGCCCGGTACCGAGTAAATGTGCAGGGGCACAGGTTAGTCGAGGTAATTTGTAAATGTAGGTGGGGGTAAAGTGACTATGCATAGATGGTAAACAGCGAGTAACAGCAGTGTAAAAACAAAGAGGGGAGGGGGGGGGTCAATGTATGTAAATAGTCCGGGTGGCCATTTGATTAGCTGTTCAGCAGACTTATAGCTTGAGGGTAGAAGCTGTTAAGGGGCCTTTTGGACCTAGACTTGGCACTCTGGTACCGCTTGCCGTGCGGTAGCAGAGAGAACAGTCTATGACTTGGGTGACTGGAGTCTGACAATTTTTGGGGCCTTCCTCTGACACCACCTGGTATATAGGTCCTGGATGGCAGGAAGCTTGACCCCAGTGTTGTACTGGTCCGTTCGCACTACCCTCTGTAGCGCCTTACGGTCAGATACCGAGCAGTTGCCATACCAGGTGGTGATGCAACCGGTCAGGATGCTCTCGATGGTGCAGCTGTAGAACTTTCTGAGGATCTGGGGACCCATGCAAAATCTTTTCAGTCGCCTGAGGGGAAAAGGTGTTGTCGTGCCCTCTTCACAACTGTCTTGGTGTGTTTGGAACATGATAGTTTGTTGGTGATGTGGACACCAAGGAACTTGAAACTCTCGACCCACTCCACTACAGCCCCATCGATGTAAATGTGGGCCTGTTTGGCACTCCTTTTCCCGTAGTCCACGATCATCTCCTTTGTCTTGCTCACATTGAGGGAGAGGTTGTTGGCCTGGCACCACACTGATAGGTCTTTGACCTCCTCCCTATAGGCTATCTCATCGTTGACAGTGATCAGGCTTGCCACTGTTGTGTCATCCTTAAGATGTTTCTACAACTTGGAGTCCACCTGTGGTGTGGTAAATTCAATTGATTGAACATGATTTGGAAAAAAGGCACACACCTGTCTATATACGGTCCCACAGTTGACAGTGCATCTCAGAGCGAAAACCAAGCCATGAGGTTCAAGGATATGACAGTAGACAGAGACAGGATTGTGTCGAGGCACAGATCTGGGGAAGGTACCAAAACATTTCTGCAGCATTGAAGATCCCCAAGAACAAAGTGTCCTCCAGCATTCTTAATTGGAAGAAGTTTGGAACCACCAAGACTCTTCCTAGAGCTGGCCGCCCGGCCAAACCGAGCAATCAGGGGAGAAGGACCTTGGTCAGGGAGGTGACCAAGAACCTGATGGTCACTGACAGAGCTCCAGAGTTCCTCTGTTGAGAACCTTCCAGAAGGATGACAATCTCTGCAGCACTCCACCAATCAGGCCTTTAGGGTAGAGTGGCCAGACGGAAGACACTCCTCAGTAAAAGGCACATGACAGCCCACTTCGGAGTTTGCCAAAATGTACCTAAAAGACACTCAGACCATGAGAAACAAGATTCTCTGGTCTGATGCAACCAAGATTTAACCCTTTGGCCTGAATGCCAAGCGTCACATCTGGAGGAAACCTGGCACCATCCCTACGGTGAATCATGATGTGGGGATGTTTTTCAGCAGCTGGGACTGGGAGAATATTCAGGATCGAGGTGAAGATGAACGGAGCAAAGTACAGAGAGATCCTTGATGAAAACCTGCTTCAGAGCGCTAAGGACCTCAGACTGGTGCAAAGGTTCACCTTCAAACAGGACAACGACACTTAGTACACAGCCAAGACAACTCAGGAGTGGCTTTGGGACAAGTCTCTGAATGTCCTTGAGTGGCCCAGCCAGAGCCCGAACGCGATCGAACATGTCTAGAAAGACCTGAAAATAGCTGTGCAGCAACGCTCCCCATCCAACCTGACAGAGCTTGAGAGGATCTGCAGAGAAGAATGGGAGAAACTCCCCAAATACAGGTGTACCAAGCTTGTAGCTTTATACCAAAGACTTGAGGCTGTAATCGCTGCCAAAAGGTACTGAATTAAGGGTCTGAATACTTATGTAAATTTAGTTAAAAAAAAAAATATATATATATACACACACATTTGCAAACATTTCTAAAATGCCGTTTTTGCTTTGTCATTATGGGGTATTATGTGTAGCTTGTGGGGGGGGGACTATTTAATCCATTTTAGAATAAGGCTGTATTGTATGGTATCAAAATGTGGAAAAAGTGAAGGGGTCTGAATACTTTCCGAATGCACTGTATAACTAGGGTTACATGTTTTTCCTCTTAAGAAAAGTCATCAAATAATCCTTTATTCCAGGTTTTGAACACTGGTTTATAAAATTTCTCAAAAATAGACTCAATGCCTAGCTAGAACGCACCGGGTCAAATTGAAGAACAATTTTGTTTTAATCTGAACTGCGCAACATAATTTTGCCTTTAATGATTCTCACCTGACCACTAATGTAAAACCATCATGCACATTGTTACATAAAACAGAGAGACTACATGTTAATGTATGACATAAGGGTGGGGGACAGGATTGTTATCGGCATGCAACTAAAATTCTCACCTTGTGGAGTTTCAGCAGCTTGTTCGCCTGAAAGACAAGATGTACACCACAAGGGTAATTTTGTTTAAATGTAAAGACCAAAAAATGCAGATGTGACTTCAGACTGCCAATGTGTGTTATGAATCGAACCTTCTCACCTGGGGCCTCTGTGATTGGTTGTTCTGGCACTACCTTATTTGGTCTGGAAGCAATTTCATTAATTCGTTCCTGATATCGCTCTTTGTCTCCTTTGATGGTGCGGTAAGCCTGTGAAAATACAAAACATTACATCTTTAAACCTCTTTTCAAGGATTTTTCTGCCATTGAAATCCTTGGGCAGGCCGCCTTTGCGTTTTTTTCAGGATGCCTATGTCCAAACAGTGTAAAAATACATTTGCTTTCAGGATGGAAAAACACACAGTATTTTTTCTTTAAATATAATCATTGAGAACTAACAAATCACCAAAATAAAAGCTAGACAGTCAGGGAGAAGTGAAAATTCCAAAAACCATTCATTTAGCAGTATTGATTTTGTTATTATGTTTGAGCAAAATAACAGCATTAGCCATAGCAAAATGCATAGAATTGCAGAGAAACTAGCAATTTAAAATAATAATAATAATTCTATACGTCGCCAAAATGGGGGCCTCTAAAATGTTATCTAAAATTCAGCCGTGCTGACAGGCCCGACTACCTTGGCCCCTTTTTGACGCCCCAACTCACTTGAATCTTAAATAACTACATTTGCCAGGTTTAAAATCAGAATGTCCAACACAGTATTTAAAGGCCTCTGTTAAAAGACATGTAATGAATGGGTGAAAGAGGCAAGAGGTCAATGACAACAACTGTTCAATTCCATTGAATAAAGTCCATACATAATCATTAATAGGGTGACCCACACAGTTCTGGCCAAACCCCAGAAGACATCAAATGCTGACCAGACTTGAAATAGCACCTTACCAGTTTGAAGCCCTGATGACATTTTGACTGAACTAAAACGGTCATCAGCTACAAAGGTCAATGACCTATGGTGTCCAATATATTTGCCCTACCTGTTTTTTATTTTTTTTAAAGCTAGCCTATAGCACTAAGCAGGTGCACGTGACAGTACACTTTCACAACAAAGCATGATTCACAGTACTACAATCAAAATCCTTTGCATTCACATTGTGATTAGACAAAAGTATAATGCACTGAAACTAGTGTGCATAACTGAAAGAAATGGGCAGGACACTTATTACTTACATAAAATCCTCCCCCTATACAGGTTGCTCCCACTAGGAGGTAGTACAAGTTGTTGTCCCCTCCACTCCCTGGAGTTCCTGAGGACATGTGGGCCTGTGGAACCAGTGGCAGTCTTCTCTCATTGTTCAACACTGAAATGAATCAATCAAGGTGTGTGTTAAGTAAGCTGGGCTCGAGCAAAAGCCTGAACATATAGTAGCTGTCCAGTACTAGAGTTGAGGACTCCTGCTGTAGTGTTTTCCATTAGCCTAACTCAAATAGTACATTACTTTTCAGTGGATTAATGGTTATAAAGTAAACAGAAATAGCCTGCATGTGGCAAGTGATGACACTAGTCAATTATTCTGGTTATTTCATAAAGGTCGTTTAACATATCAGTTGAATCTGTTCTTTGTCTCACCATCTGAATAAGACCTTATCTGCAAAGAAAACCTGACTGGCTGATAATGATGCATGGCTCAATCATACTAATACTTCCTAAAATACATATACACCTGATGGATGATACAGTTTGACATTATAAACAGTCTGAAATAAACGTTGTGTATATGCACCCGAGGCCGTGTTACAAGAATTTCTGCAATATTTCGAATATCGCCCAAAATGTGAGAAACAAATTACTGAAGTTTCAAGTTCACATCTAGCTCAGCTGGCTTACTGAACTTCTTTCCTACAGAAAATATGTCACGATGGTCCAATGAAGTTGAGATGACGGTGCCCACCACGGTGGACATGCTTTCTAGCAACGACCTTGGCAGAATACATGGCCATGGGGAGGTTGCGCCACAACAGTTATAAAACAGGGCCACGTCGGTTTAAATGCGAGAATATTTAATCCTAGTTAGCAGACATACCTGTGTGTTTTATTACCCACCAAGCGAAGTGAGCCAGCTGACTACTGCTAACTAATCTAACGTTAGTAACTAGCTAGCTAACGTTAGCTGTCTGTCTAGTTAGCTAGCTACCTATGAAACTTAACTAACGTTAGCTAGCTAACTAGCCGAATCTGTAGTTAGTGCATTTTACTGCACATTAACGTTACTGACTAGCTACCCTAGCAAAGTTATCAGACTGAAGTAGTTCATGTTTGACTTGGGGTGTAGTGTAGTGAAACCGGCTAACAACTGCACAGTTTCAAAGTTGCACTGGCTATCCAGGGCTCACCAAGCTACTAACGTTACTTACCTACTCCCCTTGCATTTTGCCGGCACAAAGTTGAAGAGGATCTGGCGAGTGGGGCTAACTTCTTCCACAGGTTTTTACACGTCCACATTTCGAGTTCACGATAGAGAAACGGCTAGCTACAAGCTAGATCTGTACAACAATGTCGTTAGCACGCTTTTGCCAGAGACTTCTAGCTCAAATAGCTAGTACCTCTGAAGTATAATTAGAACGGCTAGTACAAGCTACAAGGCCAGACAGATTTTTTTTTTAGGTCATCTGCTTCAAAAGCGTTTTTTTGTCATCACGCAATACCCGCCCATCTCACCATTTCATTGGTGGTTGATTTTATGTGTGCATGTTCTTTCGATGCACATTGGCTCACACGCATGTGTTCGAGCATATCAACAATGTCTCTGGTTTCAATTTTACGCAGATGCAGTCATGCTTGTTCAGGAGAGTTGGTGTGCGCAAGACTGAGAAAGTAGGCTTGCTCTAATAAATAGATTGTACAAAATAATGATTACAAAAAATATGGTTTAAAACACACGCTCAAGTTGTTTTTCTGTCTAATTTCCTGTTTCACAAATATTTAGCATCTTCAAAGTGGTAGGCATGTTGTGTAAATCAAATGATACAAACCCCCCCAAAATCCATTTTAATTCCAGATTATAAGGCAACAAAATAAGAAATGCCAAGGGGGTGAACACTTTCACAAGTCACTGTACTTCAAAATGATGTCCATCACCGATTGGTAATGGTCAAAACCTATTCCCTGCACTTGGAATGGACACTCCCGGGGAAATATGGTCATGGAGCCAACAGAATACGGTAGCTTTTTGCTCCATCTTCAACAATGAAAAGTAGACTATTGGTTTTGGGCTAAATGTGATTATTTGTGTTTACAATTATACATCTGATATTTTCCTGCATACTGACATTTTCATTCAGCAACATCTTAGAGATGGGCTCCGAGTGGCGCAGCGGTCTAAGGCACTGCATCTCAGCGCAAGAGGCGTCACTACATCTCAGTGCAAGAGGCGTCACTACAGTCCCTGGTTTGAATACAGGCTGTTTCACATCCGGCCGTGATTGGGAGTCCCATAGGGCGGCGCACAATTGGCACAGCGTCGTCCGGGTTTGGCTGTCATTGTAAAATAAGAATTTGTTCATGCCTAGTTCAAGGTTACACATCCTAGTATTATCCACTGGTGCTTTTTAAGTGACACTTGATAGTGAGCTAGTGTTGTCCTTTAAGTGGCTTACTGCGGAGGTTCCCAAACTTTTTCACTCATGAAATAGATGTGGCACAGTCCTATGGCCACAAACACTGTCCCCTCTTGTTGGCCGATGTTTAATGCATGACTCAACATTACAGCAAAATCAACAGGCTAAAAACATTAGCTGACGTGGGTTAGTTGATCTGTACATTTCTGACAAGTTCTGCAATGACAAGAGAAACTGCTGATGCATTACCTCATTTCAAAATTGACCACCTTGTATTGCATCGATGGGTAGAAACACTTAACTAAAGTTCCCTCAAATATACAGAATATTAGTGTTCTATTAATTTCTCTACAGATAGACCAATGTGGTCCAAGCTTGAATTAGGATACATCCCTACTTTCTCAGATCTTGGATAGTTGCTTGTAGTTAACGTGCAGGCTAAGTCTACACGTCAAGCTAACGAGAGACTGTCATGGCTAAATTAAGGTCTGCACTAAACAGCATGCTGTGGGTTCAAGCCTGATGTCCTGCAACATATCCCTGCTGCCTTTAAAAACATGGAATACGTCGTAGCTTGCTTTTCCCCCCATTTAACGGCAACTATAAAATAAAGATATTACTGACAGACCCGAAGAATGTCAAATCAATAGGGAATTACCCTTTTGTTTTGATCTGTAAATAAATGTCAAGCACAGTTTGTCAATGTGGTGAGTTGTAGACTGGCAAAAAGTTGAACTGCTAGACAAACACTTGAGTTAAATGGCAAAAAGAGTAACACCCTATTTTACAGTACACCAACTTGTACATTAGACCATAGGAACAATGGTATGCTTCACTCAAATACCTTTATACTATATCATATAATTTTCTCTGATATGTATAGCAGTGCTTTAGTAAAAATCTAAATGCTTTAAAAGACCAAATCATACTTGTAACTACATTATTCTCTTATGCATGTCTTCTATACCGTCGCTAAACCAGCCTTTTGAAGGAAAGGATTACATTCTAACACAGTTAACATGAAATTTAAAACATGACAAAGTACCAAAAAAACCTACATGGAATTAAGATTTTATTTAAAGCTGTTCAGAAAGGCTTAGAGAGAGAATGAGCGTGACAAATGTACTATTGCTATATAAAAGTACATTGTTTTGAGGAGTGGTGTAGTGGTATAAAAATAGGTGGGTAAACTGATCGCCGGTCAGGGTGAAAAAAGCAACACTCCACACATTTGCAATGCATTTGCGTTTACCCTCCACTACACCACTGGTTTTGACGAATAAAAAGAAAGTCTATACAGAAGCAGTATTCATCTGAAATACGTAAATGCCAAGTTGACACTTAAAAAAAAAAATCCCCATACAATTTTTCACAGTACATAAAATGTAATAATCCATGTATGACTTAAAATATAGTACAGTTTGAAAAGTAAAAAAGTTGAATTGATAATTTTAGAATCTGCGACGCTTGTTGGCAAAGTCAGCAGGGCCTTGGCCAGGGCCTCTTGCGAAGCCAGGTTGGCCTCCTACGGGCATGGTGTCGTTTCCTGCCCCCTGCTGGAGAAAACAGAAAATAAATAACATGAGTGACATTTACATGACACCATTAGAACACCAGAGGTGAAATGATCAAATACATTCTTGTTTATGTTCTCTTTGGCACAATAAATTAGTTAATCTTGGTATGTAAATATATTGTTTGTTATTCTAAGTGGTCTCTTATATTACCATTAAAGGGGGGTTCTCAGCAGGCATGTTGGCAGCTCCAGGGTTGGGCCCGCTGGGCTTTCCTTCAACACCACCCATTGTGTTTCTGTTCATTCCTTGACCTACACCAAAACCAAGACAGACAGCACATCTGCAAACCAATGCAATATATACTAAATAACATGGTGCCCTTGATAGCTCAGTGAAGATCTGACCGCTAATGGAAAACTTACCTTGCATGTGCATCCGCATCTCCTGCTCCAACAAAAAAAAGAGATAAAAAAACACATGAAAGGTATTTCTTAAATCAGATACATTAAACAATATACAGCTTTCAGAATACCCAACCAAAATTGTTTTTTTTAGCGAATACTTGTCCTTTTTCCGATTGCTGAATACCAGTAACCACAAACAAAACAATTTTAAAGATGCTTAGAAACATTTTAGGCAACTTTAATTTCTGTGTATTGAGGAATAAATCTGTGCATTTAAGCAGTGTCAAGAAGCAAAGACTCACATTTCCAGGGAAGTTCCCCTTGAAGCCCTCCTGCTGCCTCCTCATCCTCTCCTCAGTGTGCATTCTCATCTCCTCCTCCCTCCTGCGATGCTCCTCTTCCTGACGCAATTCCATCTGCTTCCTCTTCTGCATCTCCTGGTTATGGAGCTCCTCCATTCTCCTCAGCTCCTCCTGACGCCTCAGCAGGTCTATAATGAGATGAATACCCCATTTGTTAGTAACCCAGTCAAAAGACCTAAAACATATGAATCAATTGCTAACAGGACTACATTCAAGCGGTGTGGTATGCGATTGACCTCTGGGCTAAATATGGTGGTAGGACACTTTTCCCATAAGACACCACGTTGTGTTCATCAGTATCCTAACCTTTGTATTGATATGCGTCTCTAGAGTGGGCCGAGACCATACATGCATACCTTGTCTCATCAGGACAACCTGGTGCTCATGTCTGGCTGCCTCCATCTCCTGTTCCAGCTTCTCCTGAGCCTCCTTTATGTTCCTGTCGACCTGCTCATACTGCTGCTTCTCCATCTCCAAAAGGGCCTTCCAGCGCATGGCATACTCATACTCAAATGTCCCTGGCTGAGCAAACCTTGGTGGATGCTCCCGCTCCCTGGCGGAGAGATTTTACATAAGAGAAACAGCTCAGTACGCAACATTTTCAAGTTATGGATTGTACCTCTTTTCAGCAACAAAGTGTGAGATTGTTGTACGCACAGTTCTGACCAATGCATTCTGAGAAAGTATGCCAACTCTGTATGATTACTCACTTGTGAAAAACTTGGTTTTTGTTTACAATCCTCTCCGGCAGTCCCTCATCCTCATCAAACTGCTCCATTGGTTCGACTGTTACTGGCCTGGGGAATCTGAAAGCAGAAAACAATCAGCATGACGACTTCTGCCATTTTGAAAACCTCACAACAAATGCATTTGAAACGTCAACATGTTTTAATACATTTCCAGCATAATACTTACGCAGTCAATAGAAAGGCTCCATCTGCACACCTATCCAGAGCCTTCCTTGCTGCAGGCTTGGCTGTGTATTCCACAATCCCCTTTCCTGTGGGTCTCCCTCTATCATCCACTATAACTATGGCTCTTTCAATCTGGCCAAAGAAGGAGAAAGCCTCTTCCAGGAGCTCATTGGAAATGAACTGTGGCAAATTCCTCACAGCTAGAGCAGCACCATGTGTCGCAAACCGCACACGCAACTGTCTGCCTCTGAATGAGGTTTCATCAAGTTCAGCTTTAGCAATCTCAGCCACTGTTTTTGTCTCCTGTTGGTAGAAAATTATAAAATTACAACATTTCCAAATTGATCACATAAATAGAAAGGTTGGCTATTGAGCAACAAATCCAACACTTAGGGCAAAACAGACAGGGTTGGCTTAACTTCTTATGGCTGCAGGGGCAGTATTGAGTAGCTTGGATGAAAGATGCATAGAGGTGCCCATAGTAAACTGCCTGCTCCTCAGTCCCAGTTGCTAATTTATGCATATTATTAATCGTATTGGATAGAAAACACTCTGAAGTTTCTAAAACTGTTTGAATGATGTCTGAGTATAACAGAACTCATATGGCAGGCAAAAACCTGAGAAAAAATCCAAACAGGAAGTGGGAATTCTGAGGTTGGTAGATTTTCAACACAGCCCCAATTGAACAAACCATGGGATATCTATGAGTTTGCACTCCCTATGGCTTACACTAGATGTCAACAGTCTGTAGAACCTTGTCTGATGCCTCTACTGTGAGGTGGGGCCGAAGGAGACAGGAAATAGTCAGGTCTACCATGACCTGACCATGCGTGTTCACATGAGAGGGAGCTCTGTTCCATCGCATATCTGAAGTTAATGTAATTCTCCGGTTGGAACGTTACTAAAGATTTGTTAAAAACATTCTAAAGATTGATTCAACACATCGTTTGACATGTTTCTACTGACTGTCACGGACTTTCTACTGACTGTGCATTCCGACAAAGATCAGCAATGGTAAGTGAAGATTTATAATGCTTTTTATGAGTTTTGTTGACTGCACAATTTAGCGGGTAACTGTATGGCTTCCTTTTGTGGCTGAACGCTGTTCTCAGATAATTGAATATTGTGCTTTTGCCGTAAAGCTTTTGAAATCTGACACAGCGGTTGCATTAAGAACAAGTGTATCTTTAATTCTATGTAAAACATGTACCTTTCATCAAAGTTTATGATGAGTATTTATGTTATTTGACGTGGCTCTCTGCAATTTCTCCGGATTTTTGAGGCATTTCTGAACATGGCGCCAATGTAAACTGAGATTTTTGGATATAAATATTAACTTTATCGAACAAAACATATGTATTGTTTAACATGAAGTCCTATGTGTGTCATCTGATGAAGATCAAAGGTTAGTGATTCATTTTCTCTATTTCTGCATTTTGTGACTCCTGTCTTTGGCTGGAAAATTGGCTGTTTTTCTGTGATTTTGCAGTGACCTAACATAATCGTTTGTGGTGCTTTCGCTGTAAAGCCTATTTGAAATCGGACACTTGTGGGATTAACAACAAGATTACCTTTAAAATGGTATAAGATACATGTATGTTTGAGGAATTTTAATTATGAGATTTCTGTTGATTGAATTTGGCGCCCTGCACTTTCACTGGCTGTTGTCATATCATCCCGTTAACGGGATTGCAGCCATAAGAATTAAGGCATCAGTATGCATTAGTTCGGCTGGCACCCAACCGAACTCAGCTTGCATACTGCCTTAAAAGACCTTGGCTTGAAAAATTTGAAAAAAAGCAACAATAGCACCGTTTGTCTATTTTGAGATGACATTGCCAGCATACACTTCCTCAAAAGTCAGATATTTCATTTTTATTTAACTAGGCAAGTCAGTTATGAACGAATTCTTATTTACAATGACGGCCTACCCCGGACAAACCCTCCCCTAACCCAGACGACGCTGGGCCAATTGTACAGCCCGGGATCGAACCAGGGTCTGTAGTGACACTTCTAGCACAGATGCAGTGCCTTAGACCGCTGTATCTAAGATGAGATTTTAGTCACGCAATTTCACATCTAATATGTTTGCAGTATTTCTCAATTAAAAAATGTGCATGAAAATGAGTTGTCTCTGGTTAAATGACAAAGACTATTGAAGCATCTCTACCACTGACCAATCACCAACAAAGGGGTGTAGACTTCAGCTTGCCACCAGAAAAAAAAAGTGTGCGCTCCCGAACAGCTGAAAAAACCCTCACCGAAGTCCAAAACGTCACAAAATGTTGTCATAAAATATGCACAAACTCTACCTAACTGTTTCGGCTGGGAAGCACACGGACGGCCTTTAGACTATTGACAACATGTAAACTATTTTGTCTCCAAATGTTAATTTAAAACAAAAACATTTGCACAATGAGCGCTTGTCTCACATACATCATTAGTTAGAGTTGTTAGTTGGCTAGCGAATTTGAGTATGGACATGACAGTCAAAACATGCCATGGTATCAATAAGATATGTGCTGAAACGAAGCCAAGATTCCCCATTGTTGCTACCTATCTGACTATTCAGATTCATAACGTACACCTTCCAGCCACCTTGTTGTGCAAATCATGTGTGAGGTCAGCCAGTCTGTTTTCCATATGATTTAGGATTGAGGAATATAACTTCCATCACTTGAATATGCTGCTGCGACAGAGTTGAAATTCCACCTGACCGGGGTGCGAACTTTCAACCCTTCTCAACGTAACAACTCACACGAGGCACTGTCAATACTACTGACCTGGAAATGCCAAGGCAATTCTGAATCCGGGGCGACAGCATTTATAGATCTCAGTAAGGCAGTAGATATCCACTTGGTCATCCACTACACTAGCAACTTACCAGTCTAATGAATCCAAACCCCCTGTCCTTGTTGATGAAAATCTCAGCTGCCTTGCCATACTTGGAAAACAACTTCTCCACCTCCGCCTCTGTAACACCAGTTGGTAAATTTCCCACAAAGAGACGGCTACGCTGAGTGTAAGTCTTCTCTCCTGGTTTCCTGAAGTTCTGTAGATCTATGGTTATCCCAGCATCTACAGAGGAGCAAAATATTATAATACAGGAGGATTTCATTTCCTTCCAATACAGGGCTCAGGAGGCGATGAATCCCATCTTACTTGGGCTCTCCTGCTCATCTGCATGCTGTCCATTGCTGTTATCTCCAGGGTTTTTCTGACTTTCCATCTGGTGTCTAGATGGGCCATGATTCTGCTGTTCACCACGGTGGCCCCAGTTTCCTTGCATCTAATAAAAAAGGACAGTCATTAACACAGTCACTACATTTATTATAAAGAACATAATCGGGTTAGCTAGTTATGAAACAAAATAAAAAAGATTCCAAAGCCAGATGAACGATATAACGTTAGTTAGCTACCGTAAGTGTTCAGTTAGTTATATAACGTTAACTGATCATTTCACAAAGTCTAAAATATTTTTGGTTAACGTTTAACAAGCAAATAGTAGATGGTAAAGAGTGGCGTTTTGAGAGATAACGTTACTATCGGCTAAGTAATGAAATGCGACATCGCTGGCTAGTTAGTTAATTGTCAAGATAGAGTAAAGCGACTACCTAACGCGTTAACGTTAACTAGCCGAATTTGAAAGCCACCGAATTAGCTAGCTAACTAGTTCAAGGCGTGGATTGGCAGCTAGCAAACAAACATCGATGTTGAAACAATCAGTTAACGAACTAAAACGTATTAGCACACGTTCGATAACTAACGATAGCTAGCAGTTAGCTATCTTATACATTTGGGAAGCTGGCTAGCAGCAAGCTAAGCTAATCACCCCCACTCCTAGCTAACAATAGCTAGCTAGCACACTCGTTTTTTTTCTAGCAAATGAATCCAACATATTGCTAACTAATATAAAATACTTTTCAGATGAAAGCACAATTTTTGTATATCCAACCATTACTTCATACCTTTACCAAAATAAATGTTTGGGTCAATACGATTCCAACGCACGTAGCAGGGAAAATCGCTCTATACAAAGAACAGAGACTGGATTTCACAAACAACCTTGATAACGCATGAGAAAGTAGATTTGCTGACAGAGAGGAGGCGGATGCCGTGAAGACATGCAGTGATTGGAACAATTGCTGTCAATTATATAGAGAAGAACATATCTAACAATCTGATTGGTGCATATTCTATTTGAACATTCTTTGATTTTTGTCTGGAAATGACGTTTATAGTTTGTACGACGCTAAAGGGTACGACAAATAGTAACTGTGTCTTTTTGGTGGCACCAATAACTCCGCCATGGTTTGTTGGACAAAGCCTGAGGGAAATGAATGGCGTTTTGTGATAAACGCCCAAAATAAGGAATGTGGTAAACATAGGCTTAGCAGATTTTATACGTTTTGTCCTATGAGATCATCTTCATCAGCTAAAGTCACTTTTTGTGAATTTTGACAAATTTATGTTATAGAAAAAGCACATAAAGGCTTCACAATTCCAGTGGTGACCTGTCATTCAGGGAAGGTTTTGAGGCCTACCTTTTAAAAAATATATATTTTTGATTGCCTGTCTGGTGGAATTATTGTAATCAAAAGGAGAGACTTTTAGATTTCTTCAAAACAATCAAACTTTATTATTTCATTACTGCACTAATGGAGCTGGTCGGTAATCACCGCTGGAGGTGATCACTGAGAACTCAACGAGCTGGTTTGAGCCACAGCATTTTATAGCGAAGTCCATCCTCCTTCTGTCTACATGACAAACAACAGATGTATGGAATGGGTCACAAGGTTAAGATGTGTATGAAAGATACTTATAATTCACAGCAGACAGTATCTGCTGTAAAAACAGTTATCATTGTGTAGAGACCAAGGTATGGCCCTGGAGTCATCTCTCCCTGGTATCTTATAGAACAGAAACATTAACTCATGCTCTGGAATGCAGTATCACCCAAAGACATCGTAAATTTTCCAGAGTCCCATCCTCAGTAGAACACACACAGATGAGCGTTCTAACAACCCCTTATTCAAAACAACCATTTGATGCAATTACAACATCATAACATCATCTTGCAATTTTGCTCTCACACCTGTTTTGCATGTTATTTTGGCTTTAATACATGCCACATATCAGTTTGCAAACAATGTGAAAAATGAAATAATTTAGTTAATAAAGCCGCATACAAACTTGATCTGCCATTCAGGGTGTGTGGTCCCAAGTCTGAGTTTAAGGTCTCTTTTCCAAGCGTAAAAGGATAAACATTCAACATTGGCCATGCTGTCAATCCAGCATGACATCTGCCACACTCAAAACAACTGGAAACTCGGGAACTGGGAAATCTGTCTTCAGTGAGTTCAAGACAAGTGGGAACTCTGAAAAAACGAGCTCCGGCTGGGATAATACGTTTTAAACGGTCATCCAAGTCGGGAATTCTGGCCTCTTTCAAGAGCTCCGACCTGAAGATCACTGACATCATCATGATTCAACCTTGTTTTTTTTTCAAGTTTCCAGTTGTCTTGAAAGCACCATAAATCCAGAGAATGCCAGACTTAGATGACAAAGTTTGCCCACGAAGGACCGCCGCACCACCTCCCTGTTCAAGTGAGCACAGCACAACAAGGCAAGTCTAAAAATGTCTTTATGCTGCTGCATAAATGATGTAATATGCCAGGGAGATATGTATACTGTAGCTAAGAAAGTAATATTAAGTGTATGTTGTGTAGTAAGCTGTTGTCCCTCACCCTAAAATTTGGTAAATTTTCCCCTCTTAATTTCGCCTACTGTTCTCACTTGGCGGTGCACATGTAGCCTATAGCCTGTTTAGAGAAATGTCACCATCAAATATTGTAAGAGCTTTCATTGTCTGCTTATATACCCCCTTTATTTTTCGTATGGTTCTGACTTGGTGTACAGGGAGAATATGGTAATAACGGCCCATGTTCAATTATGTCGCTGTACATTTCAAAAGTGCTGAACAAATAGTTACATTGACTACGTCCGTCCTAGCTCACTCATTATTGTCTTAATCAAAATAACAGATTGCCTCTTATCCACTCGTTGTTCCCTTATGCCATAGTTTGTACAGCTCAATTGTCAGTATAAACCACATTTGTTTAAGCAAGTCAGCCATATCAGCTATGTTTTTTTAAAAGGCAGTAAATTAGGCTGAATAAACTGTTTCGCTGCCGAACAAGGCTCTGCTGGTAGCCAGGGCCCAGTTTCAGAAAGCGAGTTTAGTGACTCAGAGTTAGTTGACCCAGAGTTGAAGGAAACTCTGGGTTTTCGGTTTGACAAAGCCAGTTCAGCTTAACTCTGAGTCAGTTACTATCGCAACATACTCCGTGAAGCTAACCTGCTCGCTGGCAGGTTATCTTCAACTAACCCTGAGTTTCTCCTCCTCTTTAGCTAAAGCCTGCAGACTGAAGGTGTCAGACATGGCGTGTCCTTTTCTTGAAGAGCCAGTTGATATTGAAGCACAAATACTCAGCAGAAATCTCCGTTGGGAGAGAATAATCAGACCCCGCTTGGATGTTTTATCATTCCCTGATGATTATCTGTTTGAGGGTTTCCGTTTTTCTGCACAATCGATCAAATCAAAGTTTATTTGTCACGTGCGCCGAATACAACAGGTGTAGTAGACCTTACAGTGAAATGCTTACTTACAGGCTCTAACCAATAGTGCAAAAAAGGTATTAGGTGAACAATAGGTATGTAAAGAAATAAAAGAACAGTAAAAAGACAGGCTATATACAGTAGCGAGGCTACATACAGACACCGGTTAGTCAGGCTGATTGAGGTAGTATGTACATGTAGATATGGTTAAAGTGACTATGCATATATGATGAACAGAGAGTAGCAGTAGCGTAAAAGAGGGGGGTGGTGGGTGGGACACAATGCAGATAGATCATTCATCTTCACAATATTTTCAGCCCTTATATCGTTCATGTGACACATCGTGGACATGCTCTCAGTTCGGGAAACAAATTCTTTGTGTTGCACTTCGTTTTTTTGCCAATATATGCTATATATGTATAGCATTTTTCCAAGGCAACCGTCTGTCGGGCTGCCAGAAATGTGACTCTTGCACTGAAAAGTTGACTGTGCACTTTTGTGGTTTCCCAAGTCACAGACCCACAAGACTAATCAAAGAAGAATTCCACAGAATTGCAGGTATCAGGCTCAGCAATAATTTATTTATTTAGTATGAAGCTTTGAGACTTGAAGCACTAATCAGTTAATTTGATATACTTTAGGGTTTCCAGGTGTGATTAGCTGCATAGATGGCACTCATATTCCTATCACAGCTCCTTCAGTAACTGAAGGAGATTATGTGAAAAGGAAGTATTTCTACAGCATTAATGTGCAGGTAGGCCTAAATAGTAGCCTTTAGCATTCCAAATGAAAGATACTTCACAATACAGTTACTGCAGCTAATTACTGTTCTGCACTGTGAAGATCATATGTGATGCAGCCCACATCATCAGCAACGTGGAAGCAAAGTGGCCTGGGTTTGTACATGACTCGCACATTTTTCGTGAGTGTACACTGAGCGCTAGATTTGCCCGTGGTAAATATATATATAAAGCTATATCCTATTGTAATCAATATTTTGCTTCATCCTATTGCAACTGAAAATTTAAACTGTATCCTTGTATTATCATTGGAGAGTTCAATGGTTACCTGCTCGGTGACCTGCCAGCCCTATTTACTGACCCCTCACCCTGATCCTGAGCCCGCAGCAACGTTATAACTTGGCTCACTGCAGGCCAAGAGCCAGGGTAGAGATGACCATTGGGATGCTCAAGGCCCGGTTCCAGTGCCTTCGTAGGCTCAGAGTCACCCCAGAAAGGGAATGTGACATTATTGTGGCATGTGTGATTCTCCACAACATTGCCACAATTAGAAGAGAACAATATCCTACTCAACCAGTGAACGATCCTGACCACCCCGCTGATGCACGAGATGGAAGAGCAGTCAGAGACACAATATGCTACCATAATTTCTGATTGACCCATCACCTCCCCAGTGTCAAATAAAGACAATATGCCTTTCTTTTTATTAAGTCTTCTTTATTTCCTGCAAGTACAAATACAGAAGTTAATATTTTTTTATGTTGTTCAAACAAGTAAAATCATCCACCTGTGGGCACCTCACTCACCTTTAACTGATGTTCCAGCAGTTGTATTTCTATCTTTTGCATCTGCAGCCTTATGTGGTCAATTTCTAAATTACATTTTTCAATTTGGTTCTCTAAGTACACCTTGTACAGCTGTTTCACAGGGAGCTATAGGAACACAAAAAAATGACATTGAATTTCAGTGCCAGGTCTACTTAGTTTCATTGTAAGTCATGGGCCAAACAGCAGTCTCAACGTCAACAGTGAAGAGGCGACTCTGGGATACTGGCCTTCTAGGCAGATTTCCTCTGTCCAATGTCTGTGTTTGCCCATCTTAATCTTTTATTTTTATTGGCCAGTCTGAGATATGGCTTTTTCTTTGCAACTCTGCCTAGAAGGCCAGCATCCCGGAGTCGCCTCTTCACTGTTGACGCTGAGACTGGTGTTTTGCGGGTACTATTTAATGAAGTTGCCAGTTGAGGACTTGTGAGGTGTCTGTTTCTCAAACTAGACACTCTAATGTACTTGTCCTATTGCTCAGTTGTGGACCAGACCCTCCCACTCCTCTTTCTATTCTGGTTAGGGCCCATTTGCACTGTTCTGTGAAGGGAGTAGTACACAGCGTTGTACGAGATCTTCAGTTTCTTGGCAATTTCTCACATGGAATAGCCTTTATTTCAAGGAACAAGAATAGACTGACGAGTTTCAGAAGAAAGTTCTTTGTTTCTGGCCATTTTGAGCCTGTAATCAAACCCACAAATGCTGAAGCTCCAGATACTCAACTAGTTTAAAGGCCAGTTTTATTGCTTCTTTAATCAGGACAACATTTTTCAGCTGTGCTAACGTAATTGCAAAAGGGTTTTCTAATGATCAATTAGCCTTTAAAATGATAAACTTGGATTAGCTAACACAACATGCCATTGGAACACAGGAGTGATGGTTGCTGATAATGGGCCTCTGTACGCCTATGTAGATATTCCATTAAAAATCAGACGTTTCCAGCTACAATAGTCATTTACAATGTATACACTATTTCTGATCAATTTTATGTTATTTTAATGGACAAAAAAATTAGCTTATCTTTCAAAAACAAGGACATTTCTAAGTGATCCCAAACTTTTAACGGTAGTGTATACTCATATTCTGCATACTCATTCATTAATATTTCTAACTCCACTGGGGAGAAGTAGGAGGTTCAAGCCCTTTTTTCTCCTGTTGTCATGATGAATCATGTTATCTGCTTTCCATTGATGAGGGCTTTTAATCTCCTCATGCACATGCTTTACTCTGGGTTAACTTAACTCAGAGTTGATTTAACTAATTGTTATCACCTGTAATTAAACCAAAAACACAGAGTTTGAAAGCTCAGAATTAGTCAACCCAGAGTTCAGGTTTAAACTCAGTATGTTAAACCTGCTTTCTGAATCAGGGCCCAGGTGTAGCAGTGATAAGGTGTTGGGACTGTTGTTGAGACAGCTTAAAGTAGGCCCTACCAGTTTGTGGGCACTGTTTGTCACCATTATAGTGCAATGAATCTATTGTTTAATGTTGTGTAGTGGCTTTGCTGGCATGCATTAAAACATTTATTTATATTTTTTTTATTGTTTGCCCCACCAAGATTTTCATGCTAAAATCTCTGCATAATTCATAAAGGATTTGTATGTTAACTCAAATGTACTTATAAAGCCCTTTTTACATAACTGCTATTATATCACAGAACAAAACATATAACATCACCCAAGTCAGTTATCCTCAGACCTTATTTTTAGGTTTTATTCCAAAACCCTATACTTTCTTCCCTTAGAGATGGCTGAACAAACCAGATGTAACTAATTTCCGGGTTTTAGGACTACAAGCTGGTGAGCTCTGTCGCTCATTCTTTTTGCAGCGCACAATACCCACCTCATAAGAGGTGAAAGACGCATGAGAATAACAAGACAGAAGCTCCAAGAAAGGGAGTTCGATATCTCTATATTTAAAAAAAAGTCACATTAAAGTTAAACATTGCATTTACAGTATCAAAAATACCACAAACACATGTTTGCAAATAAAACAGTCAAACTCATGCACTTATTTCTGTACCCCAGTGGAGGCTGTTGAGAGGAGCTATAGGAGGATGGGATCATTGATATGGCTGGAATTAAATAAATTAAATGGAATCAAATGTTGTTTCCATATGTTTGATCTGTTTTTTAACGTTCCATTTAAATTCCTTCCAGCCATTACAGCCATTACAATGAGCCCGTCTACCTACCAGCCTCCCTACTGTACACGTATAATGAATACAAGCAGGGTGCATGGTTATTTTGGCTTAACCCTCTTGGCACCCTCCTTGTAGTCCTCCTTGGTCAGTCGGTACCCCCAGTGCTGTAATGTCTGTCTGACCACAGGAGAGATTGTTGGGTTGTCAAAGCCACAGCCTGACCGGACAACTTTGGTGATAAGATTATTTCTCCACCGGCCTTTTACCCCAGCACACTTTGCCCATCGCCCGATCTGACGCTCATCATCCTTAGTACGCCGACCATGGTAAAACCTGTAGGGAATTTACATTTCAGAGTAAGATTCTGAGCAAGAAGACACTAATGTAGGAGAATAGAAAGGAGCCTTATTATACCCAGTCTGAATGTACTGTATATATTCTGCAAATACCTGCAGTACCACTGAAACCACCCATAGGGATCCTGGGTTACAATCCATCCACTGCTTTCCCACATTTCTAGACTGCCTCCACACTTCACTTTGTATGTGTTTACACTGTCTGTGTATGTTGATGAGGCCACCTGTATGGGGAAACACAAAATGCATTATTTATTATAAACAGTGTGAGCCTGGCTTTGTAACGTCTTATTAGTAGGGATTCACGATATATCGGTGAAAATATCAGAATCGGACGATATTAGCTAAAAATGCCAACATCGGTATCGGCCCAATGTCTAGTGTAATGCCGATGTGGAAAACCGATGTCAAAGCTGACATGCATACCTATATAACGTAGGTACATGACGTAATGATGCCACATAAAATTTTGCGCTACATGTGCAACACAGCATTTCTAACCTAGCCCACAATGTCAGCTGTGTGGATCGAGCAGTCAACAAGTCGAGCAGTCATTTGAAAGAGTAAGAACATTTCAGCGAGACAACGCAAAGGCGAAATCCATTAAAGCCAAGATAATGGAATTCATTGCCCTTGACAATCAACCGTTCTCTGTCGTGGATGATGTTGGATTTTTCGCGACTGGTCGAGCACCGGTACACACTACCAAGTGCACTATTTTTCAGATTTTGACCTACCGGGGTTACACAGTAATACGCTAATGTTTTCTGGGAGTCACTGAGTAGACTGATACCCCATGTCATTCATTCACAATCCATAGGTAAGGCTGTACAGTGAAATAAGTCTGCTCCCAATGCAATGCTAAAGTATAATACATCCAGTGTGATTTCAACCGATTTTTGATTTTATATAACATTCCAACCTCGTTTAGCATGCTCTATTCAATATGGCATAATTCTACTATTTGTATTAATTTGCATCTGTCAATGACATAGCCTTCGAAATAAAAGTAACTGCAAAGTCCACTATTGTGGCTAATCCTTATTGTGGCTAGGTTCACATTGATGGGTCCGACCACCATTAACCAAATAAGAACTGTCTTATAAATTAGGATTATTTTAGATGATGACAGCTAGCTATATAGTTAACAGATTGTCGTTTTGCTATGTTTTTGGGGAAGAACATTGCTTGCATCCATGAGCTAGCTAGCTTTTTTTTATATGACCAGCACTGTAGGTGCGCAAGACAACTTCACCAGCATCATAGCATAGGTATCGATGAATCGTTGTGACATATGAAATACGGGTGATAGTGTAATCAATGTGTAATAACTACGTCAAAAATGTATGAACACGTTAAAATATGTGACGTGCAGTCATATTCAGGTCCTGATTGGTCAAATAGTGTTATTTGACCTGTATCTTTTTGACACACAAAGACCCAAACGGCGTTCCATAGAAATCCTGGTTGAGAATGAAACGACTGAATAAATGAACAACGAAACAGCACAGCAAGTAAGTGAAAGAAATAGGTTTTGATTATGTTTTACTGGTAAATGCCAACAAAATAACTTTTTGGTCAGTGTGGTGCGTGTAACCCTTATTTAACTAGGCAAGTCAGTTAAGAATTCTTATTTACAATGACGACCTACCCTGGACGACGCTGGGCCAATTGTGCGCCGCCCTATGGGACTCCCAATCATGGCCGGATGTGATACAGTCTGGATTCAAACCAGAGACTGTAGTGAAGCCTCCTGCACTGAGATACAGTGCCTAAGAGCGCTGCGTCCATGTGTGTGTGTTAACTATTTAACTGTAGTAGAATGTTTAAAAAGGCAGCTAAAATGTTAAATATCAGATATTGGTATCTGTTTTTTTTGGCAAGGAAAATATCGGTGCATATATTTCATTAAATTTCCAAATGACTCAAAATGTCTAACTTCGTCAGGATCATTATGAGATCATAGCAACATTGGTGGGCATGCTTATGACAAGTCTTATAATGTTTTATTTTCGCATTATACCAATCAGCTTTAATTGTTCAGTCTTGTTTGGGTGTCTATTACAATGAATGTGTTCATAGGTGTTTTATCGTTAATTTAGTTTGGTAGGCCAGTGTGAGGCCACAGTCAGTGTGTAGAGTAGGTTTGGTTTCATATAATCACCTGTGTGGGAATGTTCAAACCTTTCAGCCAATCCTCAGGGAGCTCCTTCCATTCATCTTTGTAATTTTGTTCTATGACGAAAGAAACAAAAAAAGTGTGATTAGTAAAGTGGTTAACCTACATTAGTAATTAACTCATAACATCCAATGTAATGATTTTAGATGTGTGGGATAGGCTACTCACTTGTGACACTTGAGCATATTGGTCTGAAGTAGGTACCACCAAAGCTGCCAGCCTGAAGTACGTCTTTTGGTGACATGTTAGGTTGGAACTGTGGGAAGTCTAAGAAAAATGTACATTACTTGTCACCGAGCCTTCTGTGGAATGAATGTCCATATGTTAAAACAGTTGCATATGTAGGCATACCTTTAAAAACAAGTTGTCCTTTGTCATTCTTTGAAACCTCTAGGCATCCATCCCGAATCATCTTCTGGCTTGCATCTTTAGAACTTAGAGAAACTTCTGACCTACCCAAGAATTTGTGTTTTTTCTTGCTTGAGTCCTTCTCTATTTTAGTCTTTTCTGTGGAAAGTAAAGTTTTTTTAGGTGGCTAACGTATTTTTTGGGTTTGTTTTTTACCATTGGCCGTGTTCAAGAGGATCAAACCCGCAATGTATCCTGGTTAAATTGTGACTGACTGACTAATAATGAGTCGTTATTTATGATGAAAATTGATTTGTTGATAGTCGTTTTGATGCTCTGGAGCACGGCCATTTTCTATGCAGCATACTAGGCAGACCTTAGGCCACGTTGTACCTACTCAAAACCGTGACTCACTCACTTACCCTTGTTCAGAGCTTTATTTGCGCAAGTCTTGCCACTATCCTTCGATTTCAGCTTTTTGCAGTCTGGAAGACTTGTCTCAGATGAGGAAGCTTTTCTTTTTGTAGAAGTTGTCGCGCTGCTTTTCTCCATATTTCGTCTCGTTATGTTCCTTCCTGTAAGGCCCTAGACAACGTTCAAATGAAATACATCGAAAACGACCAAGCATCGGAGTTGCACAAACCTAGCTACAATGGTTTTGTTGTGAAAAAGAAGGGACTCAATTGTATCCTCAATATGAATGGGGGAAAAATCGTGTTAAGTAACTGCGCATCTCACTGTTTATGTAATGCTACGGGTGCGCCTGCTTTACAAGCCAGCGCGCCCCGAACAAGGCGCCGTAGTCAGAAGACGCGTTCCAATCAATGACATATTAACCCTGGATTGCTGATGCTATGTTTTGGCCATGGAGAGGCTTTGAAGGCGCCTCCTCAGAAAAGCATTCTTCCATAGGAATGAATGAAATTCTAGAATGTTTCAAGGACAAAAATTATGTTTATTTACATAGTTTTGTTGTTGTAGTGGGGACAGTAACATTAGTAGTTTCCAAAATTATGCTTTAAGGAAAATGTTTTTATATATTTTTTGGTTCCAACCAATGATTTATATATACCTTAGAAAACTGACAGTGGGTGCTGTTTTGAAACCACCATGCCTCCATCTTTGCACCCCCATCATTGTAAAAAATATTTTGGAATCTATAGAAATGCATTTAATAATGTCTACATTGGTTTTTGCCATGTGTATTTTATTAAAGACACCTTAATGCATACTTAAATATACTGAACAAAATATAAATGCAACATACAACAATTTCAAAGATTTTTACTAAGTTACAGTTCATAGAAGGAAATCAGTTAATTTAAATAAATAAATTAGATCCAAATCTATGGATATCACATGACTGGGCAGGGGTGCATCCATGGGTGGGCCTTGGAGGGCATAGGCCCACCCACTTAGCAGCCAGTCCCACCCACTGGGGAGTCATGCCCAGCCAATCAAAATGAGTTTTCCCCCACAAAAGGGCTTTATATTACAGACAGAAATACGTCCATTTGGAGAGCATAAGGTGGGGAGTGTTTGAGTCGTTAAGTCAGATGTTCCGCTTGATTGCTAGCTATATCATAAATTCTTAATTTCACAGTGTTATCTGACAAAGGTATTGATGTGAGTTTCTGTGCCTCTACCTCCCCACACATTGTTTTCACCATATAAATTGGGCCAGTCATATCAAAGTCTCTGGAATAGTGTGTGGTTTCATATTATAGCGGGCATAGCCATTCACCATGGGAATGATTCAAGTGCAACGGTCAGGTGCAGCCTTTTCCCCTGATCTAAGGGTGCTCTCTGATTGAATTTTAACTGTTACATTTGAATAATTTTCATTTAGATTTTTAAGGTTAACCACGTTACAATGATTTTCAGAGAAAAAGACAATGTCATAATATAAACACTGCCGTTCAAAAGTTTGGGGTCACTTAGAAATGTCCTTGTTTTTGAAAGAAAAGCACATTTTTTGTCCATTAAAATAACATCAAATTGATCAGAAATGCAGTGTAGACATTGTTTGTTGTAAATGATTATTGTAGCTGGAAATTGCAGATTTTTAATGGAATATCTACAAAAGCTTACAGAGGCCCATTATCAGCAACCATCACTCCTGTGTTAGCTAATCCAAGTTTATCATTTTAAAAGGTTAATTGATCATTAGAAAACCCTTTTGCAATTATGTTAGCACAGCTGAAAACTGTTGTCTGATTAAAGAAGCAATAAAACTGGCCTTCTTTAGACTAGTTGAGTATCTGGAGCATCAGCATTTGTGGGTTCGATTACAGGCTCAAAATGGCCAGAAACAAAGAACTTTCTTCTGAAACTCGTCAGTCTATTCTTGTTCTGAGAAATGAACTGTCCACCCAATCAAAGGATCAGCGAATTAATCTAGTATTGAAAGTATATGCTACAACTAGCTAGCACTACAGTGCATAAAAGGTGGTAAGTAGTTGACTCAAAGAGACAGAAAGGCAATAGTTGAACAATTTTTATTTTGAATATTTTATTTTTTGCATTTTCCGATTTAAGAACATTCATAACAAAAGTGAAAAGATATTAGACAAAGCGACAGTAACAGATGAGCGTAACAACAAAGAAATAAATAAATTATATATACAAACATACAGTAAATCATAATAAAGAATAAAATAATAGTAATGAGACATTGGATCATATGGTCACCTGCCATAAGCTACATATTATACATTACGTGTGAAACATTATGTGAGGATTATATAGAGATTCAATCAATGTGATGTGAGGGGAGATTCTCCATATAGTCAAAAGGTTGCCAAATTCTGTAAAAAGTCTCTAACTTATTCCTCAAGCAGTAAGTGATTTTCTCCAGTGGGATAGCCACATTGCAACTGGCAGGGGGGAATCCAATTTCCATTTCAAGGCAATACATTTCTTGGCAAATCGCTAGCAATATTTCTGTTAGCTTTATAGTATGGGATTGCCTAAGATTTGAGTTAGTAAAGTTACCCAGTAGACAGACCTCCGGGTCTAAAGGGAATGCAACCCTGTGAATTGAGGATATGGTATCGCATACCCCCTGCCAGAAACTGTGTCGTTTTGAACACTGCCAAGTGGAATGGAGGAATGTTCCTTCATCTGAGCCACATATAAAACATAGGGAGGAGATATCAGGGTTGAACTTGTGCAGTCTAGATGGGGTGATATAGAGCTGATGGAGGAAATTAAACTGGATCAGTCTGTATCTGGAGTTCAATGTGGATGTAACACCATTCCTGCATAGGTCACTCCATAGACCCTCATCAAGATAAATACCCAGATCTTTTCCCCCATCTAAGTCGGAGTTTATCTAGCTCAGGCAGGGTTAGTCCTGACATAAGAGCATCGTAAACACGGGAAATAGTCTTGAACAGTGGTTGGTCTGCGTGGCAGAGTTGTTCAATAGGTGACATCTTAGGTAGGTTCCATTGTCCCTTGAGAGTCACCCTAATAAAGTTTTGTAGTTGTAGGTAGCTAAAGAAGTCCCTGTTAGGCAAGTGGTATTTCTGTTTCAGCTGATCAAAAGACATAAGAACTCCCTCCTCATAACAATGTTCCAGAAGAGTGGTACCCTTATCAGACCATGGTCTAAAGTTACTATTCTGGAAAAACATAGGGATCAATCTATTGTTCCATAAAGGGGTTTTAGGGGAAAGAAATCCCTCTCGTCTGAACAGCTCATGCAGCTTGCACCATGCCAGGACAGAATGTATGATTAAAGGGTTGTCTGTGATGGTTTTTATAGATTTTCTGTCCCATTTATAAAACAACTCTGCCCCAGTGTCATCATTTACCTCAAAACTTTTCAATGTTCAACCATGAGGGAGAGGGACCATTTGTAACGGTCCTGACCTGTTTTATGTTGTTTTTGTATGTGTTTATGGTCAGGGCGTGTGTTTTGGGTGGGCAGTCTATGTTTTGTATTTCTAGGTTGGTTTTTGTGTTCGGCCTAGTATGATTCTCAATTGGAGACAGGTGTGTATCGTTTGTCTCTAATTGAGAGTCATACTAAGGCAGCCAGGGTTTCACTGGGGTTTTGTGGGTGTTTGTTCCTGTGTCCGCACAGGACGGTTGAAGGTTAGTCATGTTTGTTGTTTTGTAGTGTTGTAGTGTCTTGTTTGCTGTTTTCATTAAAAGATGGCTTATTTCCCTCAATCCGCATCTTGGTCCTATCCATACTCCTCCTCGTCTAAGGGGGAGAACAACAATGACTGCCTTCACACCATTGTCAAACCTCTGAGCCAGGAACCTAGACTGTGCAGCCCAGTAGTACATTCTAAAATGGGGGAGGTTTAAGCCCCCTTGACCGTAATCATGGGTCAATTTATCCAGGCCAACCCTAGAGGTTTTGCCGTGCCAGATAAACCGTCTGGTCTGCTTGTCGAGAGAGGAAAAGAATGCTGCGGGCACAGGGATAGGGAGAGATTGAAACAGATATAGAAATCTGGGCAGGACATTAATTTTTATTACATTGATTCTACCCAGTAGAGTGAGAGGCAAGTCCATCCATTTACAAAGGTCACCCTCCACCTTTTGCAACAAGCTGGCCAGATTGAGTTTATAGAGGTTGTTCAGGTTACCATCCACCATTATGCCCAAATATGTGAAGCCCATAGGCGACCATCTAAAAGTAAACTTATGCTTGATGGTATGGTGGTCAAAGACAGACAACGATAAGATTTCGATTTGATTAAAATGTATCATATCAAGAGAAAGAACTATAACACTGTAGTAGGATCTGCAAGTGAGAGAGGGAATGTTCTGGGTTTGTTAGAAATAAGATAAGGTAGTCCACAAAGAGTGATAACTTATTGGTATGGAGGCCCACCTCAAAGCCATGTATGTCAGGGCAGTAGTTGAACAATTTTGAACAAATTCATTTATTCCAAAATTAAGGAGAAGAAAGTTTTTACTTTAATGCATTTATTTTTCTATTTTTAAAAAACTTTCAGTTTAACTTACTTAGCTAGCAAATGCAGCTAGCTAGTTTAGCCTACTCAAACACCCTGCTCAAATAGAGGGATGCTATGTTAGCTAGCTGGCTAGGACTATCCAACACAACAGGTAAGCTTTTGGTTTTACTCATTCATTGCCACCTGAGCCTGCCGGTGTTAGAGCTAAACTGCTTAATGACTGCACACTGTAATGTTACTACATGATTCTAGTGAGTTTACTAACGAGTTAGTTATATGTATGTTGACTATGGACGTTACTTTAGCAAATATGGTGACAAAGGCTGTGTGTAGTGGTTATGATATAGTTTGGCTTGGAAAGTTTTTTTTGCCAGGTCACATACAGCTGATGTGTTGTGCATTGAAGTCCACGAGTAAAGGGACAAGGTGAAAGGAGGAGAGAAGGAATACAATGTCTCTGCAATAAAAGTGAACTTTGTTTACGCGTGGTCAGGGTGTATTCATTCCGCCGATTTTGATGAAAAGCGTTTCTTAAACGGAAGTGAACGGAAAAAAACAGGAATAAACATACCTGAATTTGTTCAATAGAAACTCTTGTTTGCAACTATTTAATGTGTCACTGTCTGTCCGTGTGTCACTGTCTTTCACCTCAAATGTTTCTCCCGACCTGTGTGCACCTACTTTGTAAACTTTAATTCATAGGCTAGGTTGTAGCAACCTCATGATGGGTATATGGAACATTTTTGTATCATGTAGTAGCCTAAACCTCTCGCTGTTACATTGAACTGGGTGAATGGAATATGAATGAGACATCCAATATCATCCAATATGCTGTAATAGAAAAAAAAATGTCCTCCATCTTAAACGTCACTGACCGCCACTGGATGAATCACGCTTCACCATCTGGCAGTCCGATGGACGAATCTGGGTTTAGCGGATGCCAGGAGAATGCTACCTGCCCGAATGCATATTCGTTATTCCTTCTCAGCCAACTGTAAAGTTTGGTTGAGAAGGAATAACGGTCTGGGGCTGTTTTTCATGATTCTGTGCTTCCAACTTTGTAGCAACAGTTTCGGGAAGGCCCTTTCCTGTTTAAGCATGACAATACCCCCATGCACAAAGCGAGGTCCCTACAGAAATGGTTTGTCTGTACGGACCTCAACCCATCGAACATCTTTGGGATGAATTGGAACGGCGACTGCGAGCCAGTCTTAATCGCCCAACATCAGTGCCCGACCTCACTAATGCTCTTGTGGCTGAATTGAAGCAAGTCCCTGCAGCAATGTTCCATCATATAGTGTAAAGCCTTCACAGAAGAGTGGAGGCTGTTATAGCATCAAAGGGGGGACCAACTCGATATTAATACCCATGATGTTCGACACTCAGATGTCCATATACTTTTGGTCATGTAGTGCATCTTGAATTTTATGTGGCATACTTGTCAAACCTCTAGACCTTAAGTGAAACTGATACATTTTACAATTCATACTATGCCAATTGTTTTTCATTGAAGGCAGACAAACCAATTCATTCCTTTCTCTTTTGAGTAATTGCCACTTCCATTTTTGTGGTAGAGCTGCAATGAGATTGTTGATACAAGTATGGAACAACCCATGTTTTATTATTCATTGGATGTATTACATTCTGCAATAAAAAGTAAAAATTTTAATTGATTATTGCTTTGCACAGCTGAGGCTCATTCATTAGTGTTTATGATGCTCTTAACAAATATATTTTATATTTCAAAGTCTCCTAATGTCAGGAACTGAGTGGTAAGAATATTTATTTTTAAGGCTATGAGGGAGTTTGTAAATGTGGAGAATAGCAAGAGAATATCAGGGACAGATAAGTGATTGGGATGAAACCCCCAGTATGGTTATGGTTAGGTCTGCCATCAGCTGACAGATTTAAACTGTAAGTGTCTTTCGTACTGCAGTTCATAGTTCAAACCACAAAGTGAAAACAAGTACAAGCAAGCAGTTGAATCCACAGGGCAAACCTTGCCCTGGACCAGGGAATCCTATCAAAAGCTAAATCTGCCTTTTCCAGATTTGGCCAGTTTCTCCAGCTTGGTGGCCCCTATACTGTACCTGCACTACCTCCCATCATGTTCCCACTCCCAGTGCAATGTATTCCGTGGCCCCAGCAAACAAGTTCCAGAACACAGCAGCGGACCAAGCTGTACTTCGGTTGGCCCCTTCAGAACTAGTCTCCATGATCACTTAACATCTCAATGGATTCCTGCCTTGGAGAATGTTCATTGTCAATCTATTTCATATTGTATATCATGTCATCACTATCTGCAGCCTGGATAGAGAACTCATTGTTTGTTTGCTTAGTATCTCACATTTTCAAGATGGATGTGATAGATGTTGCCACTACTAATGTTCGTATGCAATTAAAACAGATTGACATGCTGCAACTTAGCATCAATAAGATAATTGTATTGCATGAGGATGGAAGACTGTATTTGCCCATACATTTTATCATAAGATACCCTCGAGTGAAGATTAGATAAGAATATTTGGACCCAGTATCACTCCAAGCTTGTCGATGAGAAGTTAGTTATATTTATGAACATGACATGTTCTGTTTGTTTCCCTGTGACTGTGGGATAATGCTTCAATGACATATATATAGACATTATGTGAGTTCAAGGCTGTAGTAATCCATCTGTCTATTATTCTATGAACAAGCTACTGAATCTCTGTGCAGAACCTAAACAAGTCAGTTTGAAATTGCAAAATAAATCAAAAGTAAGGTGCATTTTTGCATGGGAAATCATTCATAATGAATGCACAAGCTAGTGTTTCACACTTCATGTGAATAAATACCAGGATTTTGCCTTTGGTTTAACTTTAGGATGATCATTTCCTCAGAGTCCAGACAATTCCATAATTGAGGTGTGTGTTTCTCTGGCTTGGTATTGGTCATCAGAGGGAGAGATACTGTACACAGACTCTACTCCTTTCAGGAGTTTTTTTATTTTATTTATTTATTTATTTAACCTTTATTTAACCAGGTAGGCAAGTTGAGAACAAGTTCTCATTTACAATTGCGACCTGGCCAAGATAAAGCAAAGCAACCCTAACACATACAACAACACAGAGTTACACATGGAGTAAAACAAACATACAGTCAATAATACAGTAGAAAAATAAGTCTATATACAATGTGAGCAAATGAGGTGAGATAAGGGAGGTAAAGGCAAAAAAAAGGCCATGGTGGCGAAGTAAATACAATATAGCAAGTAAAACACTGGAATGGTAGATTTGCAGTGGAAGAATGTGCGAAGTAGAGATAGAAATAATGGGGTGCTAAGGAGCAAAATAAATAAATACAGTAGGGGGAGAGGTAGTTGTTTGGGCTAAATTATAGATGGGCTATGTACAGGTGCAGTAATCTGTGAGCTGCTCTGACAGCTGGTGCTTAAAGCTAGTGAGGGAGAAAAGTGTTTCCAGTTTCAGAGATTTTTGTAGTTCATTCCAGTCATTGGCAGCAGAGAACTGGAAGGAGAGGCGGCCAAAGGAAGAATTGGTTTTGGGGGTGACCAGAGAGATATACCTGCTGGAGCGCGTGCTACAGGTGGGTGCTGCTATGGTGACCAGCGAGCTGAGATAAGGGGGGACTTTACCTAGCAGGGTCTTGTAGATGACCTGGAGCCAGTGGGTTTGGCGACGAGTATGAAGCGAGGGCCAGCCAACAAGAGCGTACAGGTCGCAGTGGTGGGTAGTATATGGGGCTTTGGTGACAAAACGGATGGCACTGTGATAGACTGCATCCAATATATTGAGTAGGGTATTGGAGGCTATTTTGTAAATGTCATCGCCGAAGTCGAGGATCGGTAGGATGGTCAGTTTTACAAGGGTATGTTTGGCAGCATGAGTGAAGGATGCTTTGTTGCGAAATAGGAAGCCAATTCTAGATTTAACTTTGGATTGGAGATGTTTGATGTGAGTCTGGAAGGAGAGTTTACAGTCTAACCAGACACCTAGGTATTTGTAGTTGTCCACATATTCTAAGTCAGAACCGTACAGAGTAGTGATGTTGGACGGGCGGGCAGGTGCAGGCAGCGATCGGTTGAAGAGCATGCATTTAGTTTTACTTGCATTTAAAAGCAATTGGAGGCCACGGAAGGAGAGTTGTATGGCATTGAAGCTCGTCTGGAGGTTAGTTAACACAGTGTCTAAAGAAGGGCCAGAAGTATACAGAATGGTGTCATCTGCGTAGAGGTGGATCAGAGACTCACCAGCAGCAAGAGCGACATCATTGATGTATTCAGAGAAGAGAGTCAGTCCAAGAATTGAACCCTGTGGCACCCCCATAGAGACTGCCAGAGGCCCGGACAACAGGCCCTCCGATTTGACACACTGAACTCTATCAGAGAAGTAGTTGGTGAACCAGGCGAGGCAATCGTTTGAGAAACCAAGGCTATTGAGTCTGCCGATGAGGATGTGGTGATTGACAGAGTCGAAAGCCTTGGCCAGGTCAATGAATACGGCTGCACAGTATTGTTTCTTATCGATGGCGGTTAGGATATCGTTTAGGACCTTGAGCGTGGCTGAGGTGCACCCATGACCAGCTCTGAAACCAGATTGCATAGCGGAGAAGGTATGTTGGGATTCGAAATGGTCGGTAATCTGTTTGTTGACTTGGCTTTTGAAGACCTTAGAAAGGCAGGGTAGGATAGATATTGGTCTGTAGCAGTTTGGGTCAAGAGTGTCCCCCCCTTTGAAGAGGGGGATGACTGCAGCTGCTTTCCAGTCTTTGGGAATCTCAGACGACACGAGAGGTTGAACAGGCTAGTAATAGTGGTTGCAACAATTTCGGCAGATCATTTTAGAAAGAAAGGGTCCAGATTGTCTAGCTCCATAAATCAAGCTCCATAAATCAAATGGTGACATATTGAGTCCACAGCAGAAAATTATTTTGCTGATGCTTCTCAGACACTTGAAGTGGCGATTTTAGCATTTAAATCTTGGTGGGGCAAAAAAAAAATGTCTGATGCATGCCAGCATAGACACAACACTAAACAATACATTAATTGCACTATACCACTGTTACACCTGGCTATCAGCGGAGCTTTGTTTAGCAGTGAAACAGTTCATTCAGCCTCATTTACTGCATTAAAAAAAATGTGCCTGTCTTGCTTAAACCAATGTGGTTTCTACTGACAATTGAGATGTACAAACTATGGCATAAGGGGACAACAAGCGGATAAGAGGTCATCCGGAATTTGGTTAATAAATTAATGAGCGACCTAGGACAGATGTAGTCAATATAACTATTTGTTCAGCACTTGTCATGTTTGTCGTAATGTAGAAGAGAGGAGGACCAAGGCGCAGCGTGAAGTGAATACATTCTTCTATTTATTTAAGAAGAAACACTAACCAAACTAATACAAAACGAACGTGACGCTATATATATATATATATGTGCAGACACAGGCAACTAACACAGACAATCACCCACACCCCACAATGACAAAACAGGATACCTAAATATGGTTCCCAATCAGAGACAACGACTAACACCTGCCTCTGATTGAGAACCATATCAGGCCAAACACAGAAACAGACAAACAAGACATACAACATAGAATGCCCACTCAGATCACACCCTGACCAAACAAAACATATAAACATACAAAGCAAACTATGGTCAAGGCGTGACAGCACTTTTGAAATGTACAGCAACAGAATTCAGAACATGGGCCGTTCTTACAGTGTTCTCCCTGTACACCAAGTCAGAACCGTAGGATAAAATGGGGGCATATAAGCAAACAATTAAAGCTCTTACAATATTCAATGACATTTCTCTAAAACAAGCTATAGGCTACATGTGCACCACTAAGTCAGAGCAGTAGGCTAAGTTATGAGGGTGAGGCACATGGGCTACTAACAGCTGACTACACAACATACACTTAGTATTACTTTCTTAGCTATAGTATACATATCTCCCCGGTATATTACATCATTTGTGCAGCAGCATTGTTGGACTCACCTTGCTGTGCTGTGCTCATTTGAACAGAAAGGTGGAGCAGCGGTCCTTTGTGGGCAAATTTTGTCATTAAAGTCCAATCTCTGGATTTATGGTGCTTTCAAGACAACTGGGAACTAAAAAATATATATATATATTTCAATCATAATGACGTCAGTCATCTTCAGGTCGTAGCTCTAGAAAGAGGCCCGAGTTCCCGATTTACAATAGGATGAAAGTTCAAAATGTAATTTCCCAGTCGTAGCTCAGAGTTCCCAGTTTTCTTGAACTTACTAGTCAGATTTTGCAATTTCGAGTTAACAGTTGTTTTGAGCACGGCACAAATCATGCTTCATTGACAGCATGGCCAATGTTGAATGTTTATAATATAAACTAGGAAAACAGGTCTTTAATCTTAGACTTGGGACCACACAGACACTCCACTGAATAGCAGGCTAATGATTGCTTTGCATTGCTTGAAGTTAGACACTGATTCCTTCCAAACCACTCATTGTTGAATTTGCGATTTCCAACTTGTTTGGTAATGTTTATGTCCAATAGCCGATGAGCACCAATACACTTTATCTATAATTACTCTTCATTATTTATTTTCATTTGACAAGGATTATAAAGGGTTTCCCAATAGATTGTCGACTTGATTCATGATGAATGCTAGCTAAGATTTTGAAAGTATGATGTTGACATGATCAGTCCAATCAAAGCTACTGTAGATATAACGTGATTTGATGTAATTTTATCTGTGGCCAATGACCTTGAGCCTTGGATGGGCACTTCTAATTGCAGCACCCAAGGGGCTTGAACTTTCGAGCTCTACCCTTAGACTTGGTGGTGACGTAGTGTCCCCATGAGTGACAGAACACTGAGCCAATCATGGCGCAATGTTCTGTATATTCTACTGGCTTGTCCCACCACCACAGAAAGCACTAAGCTAGGCTGAAACACCTGCATTTTGTAGCTGCCTTACTCATTGCAAACTGATATGTGACACATATTAATGGCAAAATAAAATGCAAAACAGGCAAGGCCCCTCCAAAAAAAGGTATTTTATGGTATTTGTTGCTAAAATTTCCCAAAGGCTGGAGCATCAGCTTTCTTGCCCGCTCCAATTTCTCTTCCATAGCACTCACTTCATAGCCTCTTGCTTTAGCTACTGTCATGGAGTTCACTAAATATTTTTATAAAGAAACTGATAAATAACACAGGTGCAAAATCAAGGTGACTTACAAAGATGTAGAGCAAGAGAGGGAGTGCGGTGATGTCCACAATGAAAGAATCATTGTGGAATCTGAAAAGACACATATCCGGAATGCATGATGGTGTACTTCATACATGCATATGCTAAAAGTAAGGAATGAGGTGGGTAGCTAATTAAGTGTCATTGTAGCAAAGTATTTGTAAACAAAAAATCTGATCTCTTAAAAGTTTCCTACATTTTTGTTCCTATTGTTTATACAACAGGCCAAACTTGCTTTTGGCCCAATAGACCTGGCATATTTCAACTTTCAAGGAGCTTTCCGTTTTGATTGGGTTATTTAAAAACATTTAGGCCTACCTATAGAGGAAAAAAATACTCTGAATCCCTGCCCAGCCTGGCAAGAGTGGCCAAAAAGGTGTTTAGTATCCACAGTGGCTCTGCAAGCATGGAGAGGATATTCTCTCTCAAGGTACCATCACATGAGCCTGAAGCCACAGACTCTGGCCAAACTGGTGTTTCAATTTTTTTTATTCAAAGGCACTGAGCCTAATAAGGCATTTTTCATTTATTTTGTATTTATTTCTAAGTAAGTCACAGCCTATATACGCAATTTATAGAATTATGATTTAATACAACTAAATGTTTAAATGCTGAGGGCGCAATGTCGCATTCGCAAATGCTTCACATTGTATTTCTTTGTAGGTTATACCCTTGAAATAATATAGCCTAAATAGTTCATTTATGTTCCTTCTCAGGCTCCCTGTCTGGTTCCTGACCTATTTTAAGGTGTTTATATGCTGTTTAATATGACATGTAGCCTATTTGAAATGATGAGCGCTTCTTACATTAATATTTTCATGTTTATTAAAATACTTTTCATTCAAAGCATATGGTTAAGTGTCAATACTTCAAACCCAAATGGTAGGTCCAGGTAGTCACAAAAATAGATGGGTGTTAGTTTAATTGTGATTTTAATGAATGGAGCGAATTTGGAGCAGTAGTTATTCTGTGAGCGTGGAGCGGTTTTTAGCGGAGAAGAAAAGACATGGATGTGAGCAGCTCCACCCCTCAACTCTGCTCACCGACTCTGGACCGTGCGTCGCTGAATAGTATGCAGTAACTGTCTGGCCGTGAGATTAGTATGCACTGAAACACTCAGACATACACTACATGATCAAAAGTATGTGGACACTTGCTTATCAAACATCTCATTCCAAAATCATGGGCATTAATATGTAGTTGGTCCCCCCTTTGCTGCCTTCTTCTGGGAAGGCTTTCCACTAGATGTTGGACTTGCTTTCATTCTGTATGGACCTCACTTTGTGCACGGGGGAATTGTAATGCTGAAACAGGAAAGGGCCTTCCCCAAACTGTTGCCACAAAGTTGGAAGCACAGAATTGTCTAGAATGTCATTGTATGCTGTAGCGTTAAGATGTCCCTTCACTGGAACTAAGGGGCCTAGCCCGACCCTTTGAAAAACCATCCCAGACCATTATTCCTCCTCCACCAAACTTTACAGTTGGCACTATGATTTGGGGCAGGTAGCATTCTCCTGCCATCCGCCAAACCCAGATTCGTCCATCGGACTACCAGATGGTGAAGCATGATTTATCACGCCAGAGTCCAATGGCAGCGAGCTTTACATCACTTCAGCCGATGCTTGGCATTGCACATGGTGATCTGAGGCTTGTGTGTGGCTGCTCGGCCATGGAAACCTATTTCATGATGCCCCCGACGAACAGTTATTGTGCTGAAGTTGCTTCCAGAGGCAGTTTGGAACTCTGTAGTGAGTGTTGCAACTGAGGACAGACGATTTTTACGAGCTACGCGCTTCAGCACTTGGAGGTCCCGTTCTGTGAGATTGTGTGGCCTACCATTTCGCGGCTGAGCCGTTGTTGCTCATAGACATTTCCCCTTCACAATAACAGGACTTAGGGTTGACCGGGGCAGCTTTAGGAGGGCAGAAATTTGACGAACTGACTTGTTGGAAAAGTGGCATCCTATGATGGTGCCACGTTGGCCTTACTGAAGAGCTCAGTGACTTTCATTCTACTGTCAATGTTTGTCTATGGAGATTGCATGGCTGTGTGCTCGATTTTATACACCTGTCAGCAATGGGTGTGGCTGAAATAGCCAAATCCACTCATTTGAAGAGGTGTCCACATACTTTTGTGTGTGTGTATATATAGTGCATTTAATATGGAAGCATGTTTGTATTCAGTAAGTTTGACTACTAAAATGTAATATTGTCTCTTGTAGGGAACATTTTTGTGGTGAGTCTGTCGGTGGCAGACATGGTGGTGGCAGTATACCCCTAACCTCCTGGCCATCTTCCACAATGACTGGACAGTTGGGGATGTGCACTGCCAGCACAGCGTCTTAATCATGGGCCTCAGTGTCATTGGCTCCATCTTCAACATCACGGTCATTGCCATCAACAGCTACTACTACATTTGCCACAGCCTGCACTACAACTGCCTGTTCAGCACCAGGAACATCTGCTGCTACCTGGGCATCACCTGGCTGCTCACTGCCATGGTCACGGTGCACAACTTCTTTGTGGGCTCACTGCAGTACGACCCACGCATCTAGTCCTGCACCTTCGCCCAGACTGCAGCTCCTACTACACCATCTCTGTGGTGCTCATCCACTTCCTGGTGCCCCTCTCGGTGGTCTGTTACTGCTACCTGAGGATCTCGGTGTTAGTCATCCAAAAGAAACAAAGGGTGATACTAAATGACAAGCAGAAACTAAAGCCTAGCGACCTTCACAACTTCTTGACTATGTTTTTTTGTGTTCCTATTGTTTGCCGTGTGCTGGGGACCACTCAGCTTCATTGGCCTGGCAGTGGCCACTGTCCCGGAAGGATGGTGCCAAACATCCCAGATTGGCTTTTTGTCACTAGTTACTTTTATGGCCTATTTCAACAGCTATCTCAATGCTGTCATCTACGGGCTACTCAATCAGAACTTTCGTAAGGAATACCAGTGCATCTTCCTACGGCTGTGCACCGCTCTAACAATTTTTGTGGAAGGCTCCAGGCGTGGGACTGTGGGATTTATAAGAACAACAAGTAAACAGTCACATGTAGTGGCAAACAGCAATCAGGTGAGGGTGAACCTGTAGGTTAATAGCAAATGACTGTTACTTACTCCTTTAAAATACTATGAAGTGGCACAAGAAAAAATTATTTGATCAAATTATAAATGTGTTAAAAAATAAGAGGAACCTCCTTAGTTAGTGTTTTTTTTTTTTTTTTTTTTTTTGCAGGAACCTAACTACCCAACTGAAACATTTGGATTTGAAAGGACAGCAGGTGCAGGCACTTAACTAAAAAATGTAAAGATCTCCTCAATTTAAGGTAAGGTTTGTCCCTTGTATGATCTTAATTTATATTATTTTATGATGATACAGTACCATGTATCTTTTCATATTTGTGCAAATCTTTCTAAAACAGGAAATGTACACAATTCAATGGATATCAATCAACAAAGATGTAAGAATATGTACTGTAGGCTATAAGAATATGTTGAAGGCTAGCTGTATTGGGTGCAAATGACTGAACTGCGGAGGCACGCAAAGGTATGTCAATTGGTATTGGTATGTTATGCTGATCACATTTACCATCCTCCCTTACCGTTTCAATGAATATCCCATATGCCTCTACATTATGGACAAGATATGTGTATGAAAGCCATTATCAAAACAGTTTTTTGTGACAAATAAAATTTGATTTGACAACCATTATCCAAACAGGTTTTTTCCATCACATTCACCACAAATACCAAAGGTATGAATTCGGTTGTGTGCATGTTTTGTTAATCATCTGTATAATTACTATTTTGGGGATTCACAGACTTCACCATCCCTACACTTCGGAATATGCACTTCAAACTACTTCTGGCTATGGATACGGAGAACATCAACACATTAACATCAACACACCAGAGGATATATCCATTGGACTTGGGGCTCTGCTGGGAGTTTATCTCATATTTAGATTTTTTTTAAATCTGCTTTGCCACTAAAATCATAATAAACACTTAGAACTAAAATATTGTGTCATTGTTATGCGTATTAATAATAGGGGGGTATTTAAAAAATAATCCCCAAAATGTTCTCCAAAGGTTCTTCAAGGATCCATTAAAAGGGGTTCTTTGAACTTATAGGGTTTCCCCCACAGTTTCAATTTGAAGAACCCCTAAAGGGTACTCCAAGAACCTTTTTGTTTTTAGAGTGTAGAGAAAAGTTTGTATTGCAGACAAGATTTACACATGAAAGTTGTCCTTCATAAATTGTATGTAGAAATTTTCATAGAGCATATATGAAACAATACAAGTACCAAAGGAGTTTAAAGCAAGACACTGATGTGTCAACCAGGTAATGAGAACAAAACAGTTTTGACCTCATCTGTGATATTGTCCCTTATCAGTCCCATCTAAAATGTGTCATTTTCACCTTTAATTTATCTCATCCTAATCAAGTGCTGAATGAAGGAGAAATCACTTTATGCATAGTATAATTGATCATACATGGGACATTGGGACACCTTGGGGTTGATGATTCAGAGTACAGAACATTGCCAAACTATTTGTAATTCATCTCACGTACCTATAAAAAGAGTCTTACCAAAAATAAACAGCATTTCAAAAGTTGCTAATTATTAATTGTGGGACTAGTCTCATTTATTGGTCTCCTGAGTGGCGCAGCGGTCTAAGGCAATGCATCTCACTGCATGAGAAGCCACTATACTACCTGGTTTAAATCCAGACTGTATCACATCTGGCTGTGATTGGGAGTCCCATAGGGCAGAGCACAATTGGTCCAGCGTCTTCTGGATTTGGCTGGAGTAGGGCATCATTGTAAATGAGAATTTGTTCTTAACTGACTTGCCTAGTTAAATTTTAAAAATGAATTAATGTATTTCTGATGTTATCTGACTTTAATCACTCATCACTCACGCTTTTATGGGACCGAACTAGAACTGTGTTAAAGTAACATTTATATTCCAATCCTGCCATGTGCATTGTTATGACCTCTGCATGCCGCTTGTCTTTCATCCTATACTATCGTTGCGAGAGTGGTGCGGGGTAGGCAAGTGTGGTGTGTTTGGATATGGTGCATGTGTAAACATAAGCAAAGAGGCACGAATCATGACGAGGAAGAAACCGACTCACTAAAGTCAAGGATGTAATGAACCCAGCAAAAGCTTCCTCTATAGAATGTATGGAATGTGAGCATCCCCTAGTCAAATCATTAACAGATAACAGTGTCCTGCTACAGTGAATGGGGGATATAATCAGACTACACAATCATTGGATATCAAACAAATAAAGTGAATCAAGTGCTTTTGAAGTGATATAATGTTGTGGCCCTTTGGGAAGGGCCAGATTACCGAGCGGGGACACGCAGGGCACGTGGCCTGGGGCCCGACCTTCCAGGGGGCTTTCAGATAGCATATTATGAACACGTCGACCTGGAGGTCGAACCCCCCACCTCAGATAGCATATGAACATATCAGTTGAGGTCCCCCTGGAGGTCAGGCCCCCCGAGATAGCATATGAACACGTCATAAGCCATGGCAAAATGTGTAGGATTGCAGGAAATTAGCTTTAAAACTGCAAAATGTTATTTTCGCCTCATGGTAAAATGTGTAAAATAGCATGAGATAGGCCTAAGCTATAAAACTGAAGAAAAAATATCTGCGCCATGGCAAAATTTGTAGAATTGCAGCAAGCTAGCTGTTTTCCCCCAAAAAATGTAGGCCTCCCGGGTGGCGCAGTGGTCTAGGGCACTGCATCGCAGTGCTAGCTGCGCCACCAGAGTCTCTGGGTTCGCGCCCAGGCTCTGTCGCAGCCGGCTGCGACCGGGGGGTCCGTGGGGCGACCCACAATTGGCCTAGCGTCGCCCGGGTTAGGGAGGGTTTGGCCGGTAGGGATATCCTTGTCTCATCGCGTTCCAGCGACTCCTGTGGCGGGCCGGGCGCAGTGCGTGCTAACCAGGTGCACGGTGTTTCCTCTGACACATTGGTGCGGCTGGCTTTCGGGTTGGAGGCGCGCTGTGTTAAGAAGCAGTGCGGCTTGGTTGGGTTGTGCTTCGGAGGACGCACGGCTTTCGACCTTCGTCTCTCCCGAGCCCGTACGGGGGTTGTAGCGATGAGACAAGATTGTAATTACTAGCGATTGGATACCACGAAAATTGGGGAGAAAAGGGGATAAAAAAATATATATATTAAAAAAAATGTAGGTAGGTGACCCTGGGCCCCAGATTTGGAAGTCCAGGCCTGCCTTTGTCCCTTCAAGAATAGTTTTTCTGTTCATTGGGTACCTGGTTGATCAATATACGTGGCTTTATGGGCTGTGTAATCACTTCACTCTCCATACTTTGGCAAAGGGCACTCGCTGTAAGGACGTGAGTTGATTTATTTCAGAGACGTGTTCTGCTGCCTCAGTCAGTGCAAGTCATGCACTTATTCTAATACAGTCAAACTGCATGGTGACCTGGGTGCACCTGTTTTTTTGCCAAGGCAATTGAAAGCAACCAAACCTTATTGTAATTGCATACAGTACCTCTCTGAATCTAAAATATATGATAAGAGCAACATATAAATCACTTCCTATACAAGGCCAATCATATATGAAGAGATTCTTGCACTGGTCAACCAACATTGGTAGAAATGCAACACATATTGATGGATTGAGGATCCTTTAACTTACTACTCAGTTTTTAAAAACAAATACAGTGAAGACTGTACTGCACAGTAGTGAGAAAGAGTCATGGTGATTAGTGACATTACCCAAACATTTCAACAAAAGTTTTGTTCAAAACAAAATCCAAGTTTGAGGGGCACTTTTTATAAACAAATGTGAAATTACAGATTGCAGTTTGGTAGAGAAAACCAATTATTTATATACACTAGATGACTGACAGTGGGCGCTGTTTTGAAGAAAAAAACTAAATAATATATAAACACCTTTCCTTAAAGTATATATTTTTTAAAGTACTAATGTTACTGTCCCCACTACAACAACGAAAATACTTAAATACATGTAATTTTGTCCTTTGTGAAACATTTAATTGAAATACTGTAGAAATCAATTCATTCTTATAGAGGACTGCTTCTTCTGGAGTGCCAATATGGCCGACCAGTGGCTTCAAAGCCTCTCATTGGCCAATACATTGCAAAATAGCATCCAGGGTTTATACATCGTTGGGTAAAACCCTTCATACATTCAGGGAGGGGATTTTATTCATCTGGCCCCGTGCGCCCAGGTAAGCATATTTTCACATACGTTTTGGAACCGGGCTGCCTCCCAGGCGTGAGCCAGATGCCCATTTCAAACCCCACAGCGAAGCCAGTTGAAAACAAAAGTGACGTAATTAGCATGTGGAGTAATGAGTAGGATTCTGTGTCTTCACATACTTTTGACAAAAACGCTTTATCCGCCTTCCAGTTAAAAAATAGTTTGAAAATTAAAACATATATTTAATGGAAAATATGTTTCTGGACGATGTTGGCTTGTTGACAACATGACAGAGCGACGCAGATTACTGTTCGATTTGAGAAGGGCGCTCCTCCCTTACCACTTTTGCCCAACACGTCACAGGCCATAGACCGGTGCCCGTGTAACAGGGTTTTATTGGTGATTCCCCTTGCCACTTTACTGTGAGCTCACGAGATGGGTCTTCAACTCTTTTTTTCTGTCTCTTTAGACAATCTTCAGCAACCTCCATAGCCCTGTTCAGTCTGAGCCAATATTCAAATGGTTGTTCATCAGTCAGAGGTAATGTGGCATAAAAGTCAGCGAGGGGCTTGAAAAAGCAGTGTCACTAAAATGTTGTTTCAGTATGTCAAAGATGGGACTCGGGCCTTTAGATAAATCAACGGAGGGATTGCTGCGTATGCCCACTTTAACAACATCGCGGGCCCTTCCCATAAGCCTACCCATAACCTCAACAGCTTGGTCCATCACAGATACATCCCTCTTATGCATGTAAACCATGACCATATCCTCCCAATCATGCACTGTGCACTTTTCAGAGCCATCCCCCCGAAAGTACACCGGTTCCCTGATATCAGACTTCAATACCAGGTTCAGGCCTGACACATCCAAACCCCTAGAGCTGCATGCATTCCCCATAACATTGTCCCCAACATGTCCAACAATTGCTTTTGACTCCAAACAGGAGGCAATGTTCTCCCCAATGGAATGACCAATCTGCTGTACTATGTCTGCAATGAAATCCATGGAGACCTCCCCACTCCCTGTATTTGGCAAAACTCTGTCATACACATCCTTGGGCGTTTCCATGGGTACACTATCATCAAAACTCCCCAAACCCTCCAGTTTAGGCATAGGTGTAGAAGCAACTGGAATTTTGCCTGAACCCCTACCAACAGATGGTGACAGATTAAATGACAGGAAACCCCTACCCCTCCCAACACCTTCCATTTTAACAATGGGAAATCAACACACTAATAAAAATGTAACTAGCAAAAAAATGCATATATATATTTCTTTCTTTAACCTCACGTCAAAATCTAACCTATATCTAGTACACAGGTAAAACTCACCCTACTTATATCAGATATACATTAGAATTGCAAATAAACAAGTAACACAAAAGTTAGATCGTTTATCTGTGAAGTGTCTCAGCCAGAGAAATCATCAATTTCGATTATAAAACGTTGGTGGCGCCCTCTTGTGGCGAAATGCGATATCGCCATAAACTGCACCAGCAACGTCTTATCTGGTTCTTCAACGGCAACCACGGCGAAGTTCTGAGATGGAAATCCAGCGAAGGATAATCCGATCCAGAAGAACGGTCACGGCACCACTGTAACAGTACTCTTCTTGCGTTGTGTACAATCAATCCTCGACACGAACTCCAAAGTGTAGCACCAGTCATGGAGATTTATTCTGGTAGGAACAGCACAAAATTGCACGTCATGCAATGCACGGCTCACCATCCAACTCTGCACTCACGCACGCTGGTTTGGTGCTTGTTCACTGGCCATGTAGTTACCAAAATAATACAATTACAATATAATATCTTTAACAATGTACCTGGTAGGAACAGCACAAAATTGCACGACATGCAATGCACGGCTCACCATCCAACTCTGCACTCACGCACTGTACAAAATATATGAACCCCCCCCACCAGACACAGTAAGTTGCTAGCTAGTACTGGCGGGAATTCTTTACAACCAAAATGCACAACCAATATTCTCCAAAAAACACTGCATCTTATGTGTGATGTTCGAATAACATTTACAAACAAATGTATATAAATTGTACATTTAAATCATCACTTGGGAGTATAAAAATCACTTTTGATGTACAGTGCTTTGCAACCAAACCAGCGGTAAGTTGTTGGTTGCAAAGCACTGTACCAGAATAAATAAATAACTACCAGAATAAATCTCCATGACTGGTGCTACACTTTGGAGTTCGTGTCGAGGATTGATTGTACACAACGCAAGAAGAGTACTGTTACACCCGGCACCCAGAATAATCGAATCCGCACATTGGTAAAACCAGAGTAAAACAGGTTGGCCTAGTAGTCTGTCACGTTAGTTTAGTGCCGATTCTAAGAGTATGTTACCATCTAGTGGTAAGATAATGCAATGACATAGACTCATATTTCCATTGAACAGCATGCTTTTCACGTCTTAAAAATAGTATTACTGTATACAATTGAACGAATATGTCTTTCTCTGGGACAATGGCTATTTTATTTATTTATTTATTTTACCATTATTTTACCAGGTAAGTTGACTGAGAACACGTTCTCATTTGCAGCAACGACCTGGGGAATAGTTACAGGGGAGAGGAGGGGGATGAATGAGCCAATTGTAAACTGGGGATTATTAGGTGACCATGATGGTTTGAGGGCCAGCTTGGGAATTTAGCCAGGACACTTACGATAAGTGCCATGGGATCTTTAATGACCTCAGAGAGTCAGGACACCCGTTTAACGTCCCATCCGAAAGACGGCACCCTACACAGGGCAGTGTCCCCAATCACTGCCCTGGGGCATTGGGATATTTTATTAGACCAGAGGAAAGAGTGCCTCCTACTGGCCCTCCAACACCACTTCCAGCAGCATCTGGTCTCCCATCCAGGGACTGACCAGGACCAACCCTGCTTAGCTTCAGAAGCAAGCCAGCAGTGGTATGCAGGGTGGTATGCTGCTGGCTATGAAGTGACATTTAGGCATCAGGTCATCATGTTTTATTTATTTTTTAACCTTTATTTAATTAGGCAAGTCAGTTAAGAACAAATTCTTATTTGCAATGACAGACTACCAAAATGCCTACTGCGGGGACGGGGACTGGTATTAAAAATAAAAATATAGAACAAAACACACATCACGACAAGAGAGACACCACAACACTACATAAAGAGAGAGCTAAGACAACAACATAGTATGGCAGCAACACATATCAACACAGCAATGTGACAACACAACATTGCAGCCGCACAACATGGTAGTGTAACAGTATAACTTTAAACCGTCCCCTCGCCCCGACACGGGCGCGAACCAGGGACCCTCTGCACACATCAACAACAGTCAACCACGAAGCCTCGTTACCCATCGCTCCACAAAAGCCGCGGCCCTTGCAGAGCAAGGGGCAACACTACTTTAAGTCTCAGAGCAAGTGACGTAACTGATTGAAATGCTACTAGCGCGTACCCGCTAACTAGCTAGCCATTTCACATCCGTTACACTCACCCCCCTTTCAACCTCCTCCTTTTTCCGCAGCAACCAGTGATCCGGGTCAACAGCATCAATTTAACAGTATAAACTTTACGTCGTCCCCTCGCCCCGACCCGGGCGCGAACCAGGGACCCTCTGCACACATCATCAACGGTCGCCCACGAAGCACAGTCGTTACCCATCGCTCCACAAAAGCCGCGGCCCTTGCAGAGCAAGGGGCAACACTACTTAAGTCTCAGAGCAAGTGACGTAACTGATTGAAATGCTACTAGCGCGTACCCGCTAACTAGCTAGCCATTTCACATTCGTTACAGTAGCAGCACAAAACATGTACAAACATTATTCGGCACAGACAACAGCAATAAGGCAAGAAGGTAGAGATAACAATACATCACGCGAAGTAGCCGCAATAAGTGAGTACATCTGTAGAGATAGTAAAAAAATATCCTCATCAGTAACATTGGTGAATAAAATGCTCCTGTTAAAAACATAGACATGGTACAAAGAACACTGATTGACACTGCACAAATAAAAAGATATACCATGTCAGGGGCTCCCGAGTGTTGCAGTGGTCTAAGGCACTGCATCTCAGCGCTTGAGGCGGCACTACAGATCCTTTCATTCCAGGCTGTGATTGGGATTCCAGATTCCAGGCTGTATCACAACCGGCTGTGATTGGGAGTCCCATAGGGTGGCGCACAATTGGCCCAGTGTCGTCTGGGTTAGATTTTGGCCGGGGTAGGCCGTCATTGTAAATAATAATTTGTTCTTAACTTACTTGCCTAGTTAAATACATGTTAAATAAATAAAAACGTCAGCACCATCGACTTGGTCAACTGTATACCGTGCATCTTTAAAATGTATACGTCATGATCATGTGATGTTACCAGGAAGTCCTTTATGTTTTCATCGCCACACTGCAAGAACCATCAACATAGTAATCTTTTATAGAAAAATATTGCCTGTGTCATTGTTAAACCAAAAATGGATAACTATAATAAACAATCTTTGAACTCAATGCCAGGTCCTGTTCCAGATTTCAGAGGGTAAGTTATTACGGATAGGCAAAAGGTTGCGAAACTGGAGCCATGCTAGCTAACTAAGACGGGATGGATTGCTAGCTAGCTAGATATCTTGCTAGCCCAGTTTGTGAACTTAATTTATGCAATACTATCTACTTGCATGTAGCTGCATGGTTACATGCAATGTTGTTAGCTACTGTACCTCACCATGGGCATACAGTATTTGACCACCTACAAAATCATCACCAGACAAGAAATATAGCTAACTGCTCTCTCTGTCCAGGGTTAACGAAATAGCTAAATTACTCTACAGTTATACATGCACATTAATAATGGGTTCGTGCATATGATGAAATTATACTTGACACATTTAAATATGTTCCTTATACATTTCCGTTTTGTTTCCCTGTATAAGAAACAGTGTATGAATCTAACAAGTAAAGTGTTAGATTTGTGAAATGTGGTCACAAAGTCGTCTAAATTAAAACAAAAGGTGTTTTCTTTGTTTCATTCTCTTTCAGGAACGATGGATCATTGGTGTCTGTACTGAAGACGTTGCTGTTTTTCACGGTCATGATGATAACCCTGCCAATCGGATTATATTTTACATCAAAATCATATATTTTTGAAGGTAAATTTGATAGCTAAGGGTGTAGCCCACTGCTTGCCCACCAAAAATGTAATTATGCGCAGCAGGAGGCACATTGCTTTTGTTTAGTGGAATATTTTATGTAAATGTCTGTTTTTCGTGTCATTTTCTAAAGACATCCATTTCTGCCATCATGATGGCTTTTCCATAGGCCTATATTGTTTTAATGTCATATACAAGAAAGAAAAAATGTCTCTCTTGCTTCCTCAGCTTCTGGGTATTCCAGCAATGACAGTTATTTCTATGCTGCCATCGTGGCAGTGATAGCTGTCCATGTGGTCTTGGCCCTCTTTGTGTATGTTGCATGGAATGAGGGCTCCGGCTCACATCAGACAAGAGAAGGAAAGCAGGACTAGGAGGATCAGGCTGTGTGTGGACCAGGAGAGGACGACCACATCACCACCACCACACACAGAGAAGACAGTGAGGCTACAGCCTAGAGCCCACTGATGCAGTGCAATAGTGGATGGTTGATGTTCAGGATTTATATGCTTGGAGAGGCACGAAAGTATGCAATGTGGTGTTCAGGCATAAGAATATGCAGCAATTGCTCAATGAGTTTGTCCAGTTTCAGCAGTTAAAAAATTAGGGACAACTATTTTTAAGACATGGGACCCTATTAAATCTAACCTGGAAACAGGGCTTTGGGGATGAGTCAAAAGCATGTTTTTGCTAGGTTTTCTTAGGTAAGGGAAGAGCATTGTATTTTGGTGTATTGCCATATGCCATTAAGGTAATCAATCATCATTCAGTCATTGTTTGAATCTAAATACTTGAGAAACATCTGTAGGTCTCAACCTAATATGAACACCTGTGGCTTTGCATCATCGGAGGTTAGATTGTATCAAAATAAAAAATAATGGTTAAAATAGATGGCTGATAAGTCTTGATGTCATGTACCACAAATCGATCTTCACTTCATCTGTTTTTTTTACTTTAGAATGCATGTTTTTCCTCACAGATTCCTTCAAATGTGATTTGCATATTCTAGTTTGTTGAACTCCCAAGGCTCTTTTTGACTGTCACATGTTGTATTCTGTGTTTGTTTTCACTTAATTTGATACAATTCATAATGATACGTGAAATACCCATGAAGTCGTTTTTATTGATCATGCTTGCAGAGACCTCTACTCTGGGTCTCTTTCTGTAAGCTTGTCTCAACAAAAATATATTCAAACTGACACCATGAAGGTGTGCTGTCAGGGTTTGACAATTGGATGAAATAGAATAGTCATTGGTGGAAAACAACGGGTTGTTCAATAAAGCATTCATCTCTGATTTGTGGTTCAAGAATTATAACAAAAATGCCTTCAATTCACACAGCAAATACTTACTAGAAAAACAAGAAAGAATGAAGGTCTTGACTTCATGACAGGCAGCAAACCAAAAGTTTAAAAACATGGACAGTTAAGACAACCATGGAAACCTTGAGAACATGTCTGGCTTCTGATGGAGGAAATATGGAAACCAAGGCCACTGATTGGCCTAGTAACTTTGTAATGCTCTACTTAAATGCCCAATGATTAAGAAATCTAACCATTCCCTCAGAAAAACTATGCATCCTACAAAAAGGCAAAACTAGCATTAAACCTCAGATTTAAGTCAGGCTGAATTTATGTAAAACTTCAGATCAATGTAATGAACATATAATAATAGTACTTGGTAGACATACTGCACTTACACGTACAACACAAACGTTTTCTGAAACCAACTTGTCACAGCAAGACTGACAGCCATGTGTTTCAGGTCAGGATTGGAGCAGTGGTGATTTTAGCGTGTAATTATTGGTGGGGCAAACAAAAAAATCACAATTGGGATGCATGCCAGCAAAGCCACTGCACAACACTAAACAATACATCAATTGCACTATAACGCTGACAAACGCTGCCCACAAACTGTTAGGGCCTGCATAAAGCTGTCCCAGCAGCAGAGTCCCAACAGCAGTCCCAACACCATAGACTCAGAAATGAAAAGCTGGAATCCTTTAGGGGTTCTTCAAATTGAAACTGGGGGCACCCCTATAAGTTCTTCAAAGAACCCCTTTCAATGGATTCTCAAATAACCTTTTGAAGAACCTTTCAGGGTTCATTTTTAAACTACCCTCCCAACTCCCCTGTTATTATTAATTATAATAAATGAATAACAACAATAACACAATATTTTAGTTCTCAGTGTATATGATTTTAATGGCAAAGCAGCATTTAAAAATCTAAATATGAGATAAACTCCCAGCAGAGCCCCAAGTCCAATGGGTATACCCTCTGTATTGATGTTAATGTGTTGATGTTCTCTGTATCCATAGCCAGAATGATTTTGCAGTACATGGTGATTGAACAAGTTTCCTGTCATATTCATCAGAGATGTAGGGAGGGTGAAGTCTGTTAATCCCCCAAAATGTAAATATACAGATGATTAACAAAACATGCACACAACAGAATTCATACCTTTGGTATTTGTGGTGAATGTGATGGAAAAAACCTGTTTGGATAATGGTTGTCAAATCAAATTTTATTTGTCACATGCGCCGAATACAACAGGTAGACCTTACAGTGAAATGCTTACTTACAAGCCCTTAACCAACAATGCAGTTTTAAGAAAATACAAAAGTAACAAATAGTAACAAATTTCTAAAATCTTAGAAATAAAAGTAACAAATAGTTAAAGAGCAGCAGTAAAATAACAATAGTGAGGCTATATACAGGGGGTATAAAGTCAATGTGCGGGGGCAACGGTTAGTCAAGGTAATTGATGTAATATGTACATGTAGGTAGAGTTATTAAAGTGACTATGCATAGATAATAACGGAGAGTAGCAGCCGCATAGAATTTCTTTTAAATATATTTTTTATTTCACCTTTATTTAACCAGGTAGGCTAGTTGAGAACAAGTTCTCATTTACAACTGCGACCTGGCCAAAATAAAGCAAAGCAGTTCGACACATACAACAACACAGAGATACACATGGAATAAAGAAACATACTACAGTAACAATACAGTAGAAAAGTCTAAATACATTGTGTGAAAATAAGGTAAGATAAGGGAGGTAAGGCAATAAATAGGCCATGGTGGCGAAGTAATTACAATATAGCAATTAAACACTGGAGTGATAGATGTGCAGAAGATGAATGTGCAAGTAGAGATACTGGGGTGCAAAGGAGCAAGATAAATAAATAAATACAGTATGGGGATGAGGTAGTTGAATGGGCTGTTTACAGATGGGCTATGTACAGGTGCAGAGCTGCTCTGACAGCTGGTGCTTAAAGTTAGTGAGGGAGATATGAGTCTCCAGCTTCAGGGATTTTTGCAGTTCATTCCAGTCATTGGCAGCAGAGAACTGGAAGGAAAGTGGCCAAAGTGTCACGCCCTGACCATAGTAAGCTGTTTTTTCTCTGTGTTGGTTGGGGCGTAATAGTGATTTGGGTGGTCATCTAGCTGTTTTTTGTATTTCTATGGTGGCCTGATATGGTTCCCAATCAGAGGCAGCTGTTTATCGTTGTCTCTGATTGGGGATCATATTTAGGTAGCCATTTCCCCATTGGTATTCGTGGGATCTTGACTACATTGAGTTGCCTGAGTACACTTCAGTAGCTTCACGTTTCGTTTATGCTTTATTGTTTTGGTGAGTTTCAGTTTATAAAAAAATATGTGGAACTCTATTCACGCTGCGCCTTGGTCTACTCATTTCAATGAGCGTGACAGAAGATCCCACCAACAAAGGACCAAGCAACGTGCCCAGGAGGAGGAAGTATCCTGGACTTGGGAAGAGATCCTGGATGGGAAGGGATCCTGGACTTGGGAGGAAATCCTGGCAGGACAGGATCGCCTTCCTTGGCGGGAGTCGCCTAGGAGCATGAGAGGACAGCAACAACGTCGGGGAGGAAGGCCACAGAAACCCCAATAATTTTTTTGGGGGGGGCACATGGAGCAGTCGGCGGAGCCGAGGAGTGAACCAGAGCCAGTCAGGGAGTCGAGTAAGGAGTTCGACGCAAGATTCCGGAGAGAGGTGCTGGCGTTGAGAGCGCTGCAGAGCGGGCGTGCTGAGGTGCGTGTCATCAGCCCGGTGCCACCTGTACCGGTCCCACGCATCAGGTCTCCAGTGCGCCTTCACAGCCTAGTGCGTCCTGTGCTAGCTTCCCGCACTTGCCGGGCTGGAGTGAGCATCCAGTCAGGAAGGGTTGTACCAGCTCTGCACTCTAGACTTCCAGTGCGCCTCCACAGTCCAGTACGTCCTGTGCCTCCTCTCCGCACTCGCCCTGAGGTGTGTGTCATCAGCCCGGTGCCACCTGTACCGGTCCCACGCATCAGGTCTCCAGTGCACCTTCACAGTCCAGTACGTCCTGTGCCTCTTCCCCGCACTCGCCCTTAGGTGTGTGTCATCAGCCCAGTGCCACCTGTACCGGTCCCACGCATCAGGTCTCCAGTGCGCCTTCACAGCCTAGTGCGTCCTGTGCTAGCTTCCCGCACTTGCCGGGCTGGATCGAGCATCCAGTCAGGAAGGGTTGTGCCAGCTCTGCGCTCTAGACTTCCAGTGCGCCTCCACAGTCCAGTACGTCCTGTGCCTCCTCTCCGCACTCGCCCTGAGGTGTGTGTCATCAGCCCGGTGCCACCTGTACCGGTCCCACGCATCAGGTCTCCAGTGCACCTCCACAGTCCAGTACGTCCTGTGCCTCTTCCCCGCACTCGCCCTTAGGTGTGTGTCATCAGCCCAGTGCCACCTGTACCGGTCCCACGCATCAGGTCTCCAGTGCGCCTTCACAGCCTAGTGCGTCCTGTGCTAGCTTCCCGCACTTGCCGGGCTGGAGTGAGCATCCAGTCAGGAAGGGTTGTGCCAGCTCTGCGCTCTAGACTTCCAGTGCGCCTCCACAGTCCAGTACGTCCTGTGCCTCCTCTCCGCACTCGCCCTGAGGTGTGTGTCATTAGCCCGGTGCCACCTGTACCGGTCCCACGCATCAGGTCTCCAGTGCACCTCCACAGTCCAGTACGTCCTGTGCCTCTTCCCCGCACTCGCCCTTAGGTGTGTGTCATCAGCCCAGTGCCACCTGTACCGGTCCCACGCATCAGGTCTCCAGTGCGCCTTCACAGCTTAGTGCGTCCTGTGCTAGCTTCCCGCACTTGCCGGGCTGGAGTGAGCATCCAGTCAGGAAGGGTTGTGCCAGCTCTGCGCTCTAGACTTCCAGTGCGCCTCCACAGTCCAGTACGTCCTGTGCCTCTTCCCTGCACTCGCCCTTAGGTGTGTGTCATCAGCCCAGTGCCACCTGTACCGGTCACACGCATCAGGTCTGCAGTGCGCTTCCACAGTTCAGAGCTTCCGGCGACAGTTCCCAGTCCAGAGCTTCCGGCAACAGTTCCCAGTCCAGAGCTTCCGGCGACGTTTCACAGTCCGGAACCTCCAACGACGGGCCACAGTCCGGAACCTCCTGAGACGGGCCACAGTCCGGAACCTCCAACGACGGGCCACAGTCCGGAACCTCCAACGACGGTCCACAGTCCGGAACCTCCAGCGACGGTCCATAGTCCGGAGCCTCCAGCGACGGTCCCCAGTCCGGAGCCTCCAGCGACGGTCCGCAGTCCGGAGCCTCCAGCGACGGTCTGCAGTCCGGAGCCCTCAGCGACGGTCCGCAGTCCGGAGTCTTCAGCGACGAGCTGCAGTCCGGAGCCTCCAGCGGTGGTTTCCAGTTCAGAGCCTCCTGCGATGATCCACGGTCCGGTGCCTCCAGCGATGAAGCCTCCAGCGACGATCTGCAGTCCAGACCCTCCAGCAATGATCTGCGGTCCAGAGTCTTCAGCGACGAGCTGCAGTCCGGAGCCTCCAGTGGTGGTTCCCAGTTCAGAGCCTCCGGCGATGATCCACGGTCCGGTGCCTCCAGCGACGAAGCCTCCAGCGACGGTTGGCGGTCCAGAGCCTCCAGCGATGATCTGCGGTCCAGAGCCTTCAGCAGGGTTTCTCAGTCCGGAGCCTCCGGTGACGATCCACGGTCCGGTGCCTCCAGCAACGACCCACGGTCCGGAGCTTCCGGCGATGATCCCCGTACCAGAACCGCCATGGAGGAAGACGTATCTGCGAGCGGAGTGGGTACTTCGTCCCGCACCGGAGCCGCCCCCGACGCCCTGCGTCATCCATCATTGATGCCCACCCGGACCCTCCCCTATTGAGTCAGGTTTTGTGGTCGGAGTCCGCACCTGTGGGGGGCATACGGTCACGCCCTGACCATAGTAAGCTGATTTTTCTCTAGTAGCTTCACGTTTCGTTTATGCTTTATTGTTTTATTTTGGTGAGCTTCAGTATATTAAAAAATATGTGGAACTCTATTCACGCTGCGCCTTGGTCTACTCATTTCAACGAGCGTGACACAAATGAGGAATTGGCTTTGGGGGTGACCAGTGAAATATACCTGCTGGAGTGCGTGCTACGGGTGGGTGCTGCTATGGTGACCAGTGAGCTGAGATAAGGCGGGGCTTTACCTAGCAAAGACTTGTAGATGACCTGGAGCCAGTGGGTTTGGCGACGAGTATGAAGCGAGGGCCAGCCAACGAGAGCGTACAGGTCGCAGTGGTGGGTAGTATATGGGGCTTTGGTGACAAAACGTGATAGACTGCATCCAATTTGTTGAGTAGCTTGAGGCTATTTTGTAAATGACATCGCCGAAGTCGAGGATCAGTAGGATGGTCAGTTTTACAAGGGTATGTTTGGCGGCGTGAGTGAAGGAGGCTTTGTTGCAAAATAGGAAGCCGATTCTAGATTTAATTTTGGATTTGAGGTGCTCAATGTGAGTCTGGAAGGAGAGTTTACAGTCTAACCAGACACCTAGGTATTTGTAGTTGTCCACATATTCTAAGTCAGAACCGTCCAGATTAGTGATGTGGACGGGCGGGCAGGTGCGGCAGCGATCGGTTGAAGAGCATGCATTTAGTTTTACTTGCGTTTAAGAGCAGTTGGAAGCCACGGAAGGAGAGTTTTATGGCATTGAAGCTCATCTGGAGGTTAGTTAACACAGTGTCCAAAGAAGGGCCAGAAATATACAGAATGGTGTCGTCTGCGTAGAGGTGGATCAGAGACTCACCAGCAGCAAGAGCCACATCATTGATGTATACAGAGAAGAGAGTCTGCCTGAGAATTGAACCCTGTGGCACCCCCATAGAGACTGTCAGAGTTCCGGACAACAGGCCCTCCAATTTGACACACTGACCTCTGTCTGAGAAGTAGTTGGTGAACCAGGCGAGGCAGTCATTTGAGAAACCAAGGCTGTTGAGTCTGCCGATAAGAATGGGGTGATTGACAGAGTCGAAAGCCTTGGCCAGGTCGATGAATACGGCTGCACAGTACTATCTCTTATCGATGGCAGTTATGATATCGTTTAGGACCTTGAGCGTGGCTGAGGTGCACCCATGACCAGCTCTGAAAACAGATTGCATAGTGGAGAAGGTACGGTGGAATTTGAAATGGTCGGTAATCTGTTTGTTAACTTGGCTTTCGAAGACCTTAGAAAGGCATGGTAGGATAGATATAGGTCTGTAGCAGTTTGGGCCTAGAGTGTCTCCCCCTTTGAAGAGGGGGATGATCGCGGCAGCTTTCCAATCTTTGGGAATCTCAGACGATACGAAAGAGAGGTTGAACAGGCTAGTAATAGGTGTTGCAACAATTTCGGCTGATAACTTTAGAAAGAAAGGGTCCAGATTGTCTAGCCCGGGTGATTTGTAGGGGTCCAGATTTTGCCGCTCTTTCAGAACATCAGCTATCTGGATTTGGGTGAAGTAGAAATGGGGGATGCTTGGGCAAGTTGCTGTGGGGGATGCAGGGCTGTTGGCCGGGGTAGGGGTAGCCAGGTGGAAAGCATGGCCAGCCTTAGAAAAATGCTTATTGAAATTCTCAATTATAGTGGATTTATCGGTGGTGACAGTGATTCCTAGCCTCAGTGCAGTGGGAAGCTGGGAGGAGCTGCTCTTATTCTCCATGGACTTTACAGTGTCCCAGAACCTTTTTGAATTTGTGCTACAGGATGCACATTTCTGTTTGAAAAAGCTAGCCTTAGCTTTCCTAACTGCCTGTGCCAATTGGTTCCTAACTTCCCTGAAAAGTTGCATATCAACGGGGGCTATTCGATGCTAATACAGTACACCCCAGGATGTTTTTGTGCTGGTCAAGGGCAGTCAGGTCTGGAGTGAACCAAGGGCTATATCTGTTCCTGGTTCTACATTTTTTGAATGGGGCATGCTTATTTAAGATGGTGAGGAAGGCACTTTTAAAGAATAACCAGGCATCCTCTACTGACGGGATGAGGTCCATGTCCTTCCTGGATACCCGGGTCAGGTTGATTAGAAAGGCCTGCTCGGTGAAATGTTTTAGGGAGCGTTTGACAGTGATGAGGGGTGGTTGTTTGACCGCAGATCCATTACGGATGCAGGCAATGAGGCAGTGATCGCTGAGATCTTGGTTGAAGATAGCAGAGGTGTATTTGAAGGGCAAGTTGGTTAGGATGATATCTATGAGGATGCCCGTGTTTACGGATTTGGGGTTGTATCTGTACCATTTGTGTGAGATTGAGGGCATCAAGCTTAGGTTGTAGGATGGCCGGGGTGTTAACTTCTCTGCGCACGGATCCCTTTAACGGGATCATTTTCCTAAACAACCGCTGAATTGCAGGGTGCAAAATATTACTAAAAATATTTATAATCATGCAATCACAAGTGAAATATACCAAAACACAGCTTAGCTTGTTGTTAATCCACCTATCGTGTCAGATTTTGAAAATATGCTTTACAGAGAAAGAAATCCAAGCTTTTGTGAGTGTATCAATCAATGCTAGAACAGCTAGCCCCAAATTAGCATGGTCACGAAAGTCAGAAAAGCAATAAAATGAATCGCTTACCTTTGATAATCTTCGGATGTTTGCACTCACGAGACTCCCAGTTACACAATAAATGTTATTTTTGTTCGATAAATATTACTTTTATAACAAAAAAACGCCATTTGGGTTACGCGTTATGTTCAGAAAACTACAGCCTCGTTCCGGTGCTGAAAGGCAGAAGAAAATTCCCAGACGTATCAGATTCAAAAATATTACTAAAAATATTTATAATCATGTAATCACAAGTGAAATATACCAAAACACAGCTTAGCTTGTTGTTAATCCACCTATCGTGTCAGATTTTGATAATATGCTTTGCAACGAAAGCAATCTAAGCTTTTGTGAGTGTATCAATCAATGCTAGAACAATTAGCCTTATATTAGCTTGGTTAGCTTGGTCACAAAAGTCAGAAAAGCAATACAATTAATCGCTTACCTTTGATAATCTTCGGATGTTTGCACTCACGAGACTCCCAGTTACACAACAAATGTTCTTTTTGTTCGATAAATATTACTTTTATAAGAAAAAAACGCCGTTTGGGTTGCGCGTTATGTTCAGAAAACCAAAGCCTCGTTCCGTTCGACGAACATTCCAAAAAGTAATGGTCGTAGAAACATGTCAAATGTTTATTATAATCAATCCTCAGGTTGTTTTTAACAAACATAATCGATAATATTTCAACCGACCCGTAACCTATTCAATAAGAGAGAAAAAGAAAATGGAGAACTCCCCTCTCGCGCGCAGGAACTATTCAGAGGACAGCTGACTTCTTTTGAAAAATCCAGCTCATTTTTCAAAATAAAAGCCTGAAACTATGTCTAAAGCCTGGTCACAGCCTGAGGAAGTCATTGGAAAAGGAATATGGTTGATACCCATTTAAATGGAAGAAAGACAGGCCAGGAAACACAGATAAAAAAATATATATATCACTTCCGGTTTAGATTTTCTCAGGTTTTCGCCTGCAGAGTCAGTTTTGTTATACTCACAGACAATATTTTGACAGTTTTGGAAACTTTGGAGTGTTTTCTATCCTAATCTATAAATTATATGCATATTCTACGATCTGGACCTGAGAAAGAGTCTGTTTACCTTGGGAACGTAATTTTTAAATAAAAAAAATATGACCCCTAGCGTCAAGAGGTTTAAGCATGTCCCAGTTTAGGTCACCTAGCAGCACGAGCTCTGAAGATAGATGGGGGGCAATCAATTCACCTATGGTGTCCAGGGCACATCTGAGGGCAGAGGGTGGTCTATAGCAAGCGGTGAGAGACTTGTTTCTGGAAAGGTGGAAGGGGGGGAAATGCAAATAGTCTGGGTAGCCATTTGATTAGATGTTCAGGAGTTCCGGTAGCGCTTGCCGTGCGGTAGCAGAGAGAAAAATCTATGACTAGGGTGGCTGGAGTCTTTGACAATTTTTAGGGCCTTCCTCTGACACCGCCTGGTATAGAGGTCCTGGATGGCAGGAAGCTTGGCCACGGTGATGTACTGGGTGATGTACCAGGCAGTGATGCAATCCGTCAGGATGCTCTTGATGGTGCAGCTGTAGAACCTTTTGAGCGTCTGAGGATCCATGACAAATCTTTTCAGTCTCCTGGGGGGGAATAGGTTTTGTCGTGCCCTCTTCACAACTGTCTTGGTGTGCTTGGACCATGTTAGTTTGTTGGTGATGTGGATGCAAAGGAACTTTGCGTCCACATCAGCTCTCAACCTGCTCCACTACAGCTCCATCGATGAGAATGGGGGCGTGCTCGGTCCTCCTTTTCCTGTAGTCCACAATAATCTCCTTTGTCTTGATCACATACCTTGTCGATAATGTAGAGGCCTATGGGATATTCATTGAAGAGGTAAGGGAGGAGGATGGTAAATATAATTTGCATAACATACCAATACCAATTGACATACCTATGTATGCCTCCTTGTCTGTATACCTGCAGACACAGACACAAAAGGGAGCAGTTCAGTCATCTTCACCCAATAAAACTTGCCTTCAACATATTCTTATAGCTTACATATTCGTACCTCTTTGTTGATTCATATCCTTTGAATTGTGCTTATTCTCTGTTTTAGAAAGATTTGCACAAATATGAAAAGATGGTATCATCATAAAACAATATAAACCTTATCTTAAATACCTTAAATTGAGGAGACCTTTACATGTTTCAGTTAAGTGCCTGCACCTGTTGTCCTTTAAAATCCAAGTGTTTCAGTTGGGCAGTTAGGTTCCTGCAAGAACCCCCACCAACTAAGGAGGTTCCTCGACAAACCCTACCTCCTATGGGGTTCTTGAAGAACCTTTTGGGGACCATTTTAAGTGCCAAGAACCCTAAGGTTTTTCGAAGAACTTTGAGGATCTTAGAAGAACCGTTGTTGAAACCCACATTTTTTGTGTGCATTTCAAAAGTGCTGAACAAATAGTTTTATTGACTAAATCCGTCCTAGCTAGCTTATTAATGTCTTAATCAAAATTATGGATGGCCTCTTATCTGCTTGTCGTCCCCATATACCGTAGTTTGTACATCTCAATTCTCCGTAGAAACCACATTTGTTTAAGCAAGTCAGCCATATCAGCTATGTTTTTTTAAAAGGCAGTAAATGAGGCTGAATGAACTGTTTTGCTGCCAAACAAGGCTCTGCTGATAGCTAGTTGTAGCAGTGGTATACAGCGACAGAATTCAGAACATGGGCCGTTCTTACAGTGTTTTCCCTGTACACCAAGTCAGAACCGTAGGATAAATAAAGGGGGCATATAAGCAGACAAGCTCTTACAATATTTGATGATAACATTTCTCTTAATCAGGCTATAGGCCACATGTGCACTGTCAAGTCAGAACAGTAGGAAAAATTAAGAGGGGAAATAGATCAAATTATTATGGTGGGCTACTAACAGCTTACTACACAACATACACTTAGTATTACTTTTTTAGCTACAGTATACGTATCTCCCTGGCATATTACATAATATATTCAGCAGCATACCATACATTTTTGGACTCACCTTGTTGTGCTGTGCTCACTTGAACAGGAAGGTGGAGTGGCGGTCCTTCGTGTGCAAATTTTGTAATCAAACTTTATCATCAAAGTCCGGCATTCTCTTGATTTATGGTGCTTTCAAGACAACTGGGAACTTGGAAAAAAACAAGGTCGAATCATGATGACGTTAGTGATTCTCAGGTTGTAGCTCTAGAAAGAGGCCCGAGTTCCTGACTTACAAATCCGAGTTGGATGACAGTTCAAAACGTATTTTCCCAGTCGGAGCTCGTTTTATCCCGAGTTCCCAGTTGTCTTGAACTCACTGAAGTCAGATTTCTCAGTTCCGAGTTAACAGTTGTTATGAGCGCAGAACAAATAATGCTTCATTGACTGCATTGGCCAATGTTGAATGTTTATAATTTTAAGCTTGGCAAAAAGAGACTCTTCAACAGCCACTCCACTGGATAGCAGGCTAGTGATTGCTTTGCAATGCTTGCAGTCAGCCACTGACTCCTTCCAAATCACTCATTGTTGAATTTGTGATTTCCAACTTGTTTATGTCCAATGGCCGATGAGCACCAATACGTTTTATTTATAATTTCTCTTCATTATTTATCTTTATATGATCTGATTTAAATGATTTGCCAGTAGATTGTCGACTTGATTCATGATGATGACAGCTAGTTAAGATTTTGAAAGTATTATGTTGACATGATCAGTCAGTGAGTTGTTCCTAGCCACCGTGCTTCTACATCTGCCTCTACATCTGCATTGCCTGCTGTTTGGGGTTTTAGGCTGGGTTTCTGTACAGCACTTTGTGACATCGGCTGACGTAAAAAGGGCTTTATAAATACATTTGATTGATTGATCAGTCCAGTCAAAGCTACTGTAAATACAAAACGTGATTTGATGTCATTGTATCTATGGCCAATGGCCAATGACCTTGCGCCTTCTTGGAGGGGCACTTCTAATGTAACTCTATGGTAGCACAAAAGGGGCTTGAATTTTCGAGCTCTACCCTTGGAACACTGAGTCAATCACAGCGCAACTAGAGAACATTACCAACCCCTATGCTCTGTATTTCCTGCTGGCTGCCCCACCTCCACAGAAAGCACTGAGCTAGGCTGAAACACCTGCATTTTGGAGATGCTTTACTCAAGAAAGCATAAAAAGAGACCATGTTTGTATGCAGCTTTATTAACTCAATGAAATATATATATATTTTACATTGTTTGCAAAATGATATGTGACACGTATTAATGCCAAAATAACATGCAAAAACATAGCTACAAATGTGGGGCTCAAAACAAGCGTGGCTCTGCCCCACATGCCCTGAATGACGGGTCACCACTGGATTGGAGGGTTGTATAACTGTCTCAATGGATTGAATGAAAGACTGAAACAGACAATTACACCAGCATATTCCTCATATATAAGCAGCTCTCTTTCAGACTGTTTTCAAACTTGAATTCATGTTTGTCTCAATCCCAAACAGTTCTGTTAGGTCTAGTTGACAAACTGAATCGAATAGAGAGAGCCGTTGTCAACATAACTTGTTTTAACAAGTCTCCTAAACATCTCCTAAATGTTAGTGATATAAATAAAAATCCAATCAAATGTACTGTACATTAAAATACTGTTGCGTTAATATATGTTTAAGGAAAGAGAATTGATCACATACTGTATGTACACTGTATGTACTGTGTTAGTTTTGTAGAGAGGTAGTGACAGGCTGTATGTGTCTGTATGTGAAGTTCTCTTGTTTGGCTTTGGAGAAATGCTGAACTACTAAATCACAGCAGTACACAGTATGTGACTGGCTGGACGCTTGCGTTAATTGATTGTCATTTGTGTGTAAATGTGTGCGTGTAAATGTGTGTTTCTCACTTTATTTCTTCACTCTTCTCTGACTCACCATGATGGCATAACCTCAGGTTGCCAGGTCTGTGAGGTAGATGGGAGTTGTATAACACAGTTAATTGTATTTACTTGTCATTGCTTCATGGATCCTGGTAAACTAATGATGAAAGAAGATATACCATGATGACTCCACTGGTGTGTGAGATGTGAATTGTTAATAAGGAAGTTTATAATTTCTGCAACTGCTACCATGGATACTAGGACAACCCCTAATACATGTCTGTGTGGGCATTAACTGTAGTGATTGCTTTTTATGTTATAATAGTCATGTTTTATGTATGGCTGTCAAATACTAGAAAAATGTAATTCAGTTAATCGCAGGATTTGTTCTGAATTGGCTCAAATTAAGCTGTAATTTAAGATTTTTTACACAAAAAACATTACAGGAATATTGACGTCTTGATTTTGTCTAAATTAAGAGTTTAAAAAATTTGGCAAATTGAGAAAGCACACTTTCTTTAACCTCAATGTCAACTTGTTTTTACATTGGATTTTTGTTTTTAGCTGTACAGATAATGTATTTGTGATGTTGTCAGTGTATTTTGAATACTTTCAGACAATGTGATTAATCATACAGGAGTAATAAATGACTAGTGTACTAATGTGGTGGGATATTTTTTGTATATATCATTTTTGTATAATTTAGATTTATCAGCACCCTCAGCACCCCTCTTCTGAAATAGACTGAAGTCACCCTGTCGCCATGGACACACATTGAACTCATATCCTGTAAGGTTATCATGCAATGTAACCATGGGTGATTCACCAAAGAGAAGTGATTTCCATAAAGTTTGTGCTATTATCAGATTTCCAAATCAATTCACTTCAGGTCAAAGTTGTTTTTGAGTGCATATGTGTAACAGCAAGGACTCTTGAAATCCCTCTCAATATGTTCGGTTATACATCACATTTTTAAGGGTTTTAGAGTTTATGTACTGCTTGCTTATAAAGCACTGTCACGATCGTCTTTTTGAGAGAGTGAGGACCAACATGCAGCGCGTGGAAAATACATCTTCTCTTTATTAAAGAAGGAAAAACGAAACAACAAACAGGCGACCGTGAAGCTATACAAAAATAAGTGCTGACACAAAACACTTCGACATAGACAATTCCCCACAAACAGCTAAAGCCTATGGTTGCCTTAAATATGGCTCCCAATCAGAGACAACAATAACCAGCTGTCTCTAATTGAGACCCAATTCAGGCAACCATAGACTTTCCTAGAACCTACACTCAACCATAGACACAGCTAGACACATTCACTCAACACAAACCCATACACTACACCCAACACCCCCTTTACCATATAACCACCCAAAACCGACAAAACACAAACATTCCCCATGTCACACCCTGACCTAACTAAAATAATAAAGAAAACAAAGAATACTAAGGCCAGGGCGTGACAAGCACTCAAAATAATGGTATATTTTTTGTATGAATGATGACGAAGCATGACGAAGCATATAACTGCCTAAAACCTACCCAGGGTAGAAAATGTATTGCAAGCATTTTGGTTTGAAGTGAATGAAAATAGGTCAAAATAGCAAATAGGAGGGTTAAACATGCACTATAAAATATAGAAATTCTAACCCTTCTTGGGCCAGGATTCTGGATGTGAACGCAGCTCTCTGACCAAGACAAATAACTCAAGCAAGCAAAACAACAATGACGTATTAAGAAAGTACAGCTAGAATCCTTAATTGTAACAATAACAAAGTGGACACCCCGCCTCTGTTTCGGTAAAAAGTTGACAGATGGGCCTGGAGAAATGTCACCACTCTCAAATTCATAGACAGAGGATGCAAATTAGATTTTTAACCATGTTTTGAGACTATACAATGTTTGTTTACATTTACAGTAGTGTTTACAAACATTGGAGTAAAACAAGGTTATATTTGGGGTTCTGATGGGGCACAGCAATTGAACTAAGCTCATCAGGCATTGATAGGTTATATTCTTCAAGAATCAATGGGTATATGTAATTAAAGTCCAAATATGGATGTAGCAACTAAGGATTCTAGCTTTAAACATTCCACACCAAAACCTTATTTGCCACAAGGTTTGATAATCTACTGGTGAATAAGATTAGCAATGCCACACCATTGCTTATGCAAATGTAAAAATATCTCACACATAGGTTAAGTGATCATGTTGATGCAAATTTTTTATTTAACTTGTAAGTATGATAGACTATGTCACAAATTCAGTTATCTGGAAATGTATTTTCCACCTGTTAATCCATGTAAATGTGAAATCATTTTTTTTTTATTGACATTTGAATGTTTCAGTGATATACTGTAGATAATGTGAACGTCTCATGGGATTTCTAAATCATTGTAGATACAAAAGTCATACTTATTTTCTATTATGAGTTGGGTTTGATGTTTTTAGGGAAAAATCATAATTTGCCAATGATCATGTCTGTCACCAGATGGCAATACTGTGGACTTTATCTGTCCTGTACAGAGACTGTAAAGACCCTGTATGACCCAGTTTAACCCACCCTTTTAATTAAATTATAGTGGGCTACTTTGAGCTGTAGCATATGCCTATGTAGTTTTGTCCAATATGTGCACCACATGTCAATAGGCCAATGGTAGGTGATTATTTGAATGAGGCAATAAGGTTAGACATAAAAAGCAAATAAGTGTTAAGGTAGTGACACAATATCAGTCCATTCTGCAATTTCAATAATTTACTGCGATGGACGTTTGCAAGTCGCAGAAGCCCTGTACTTGCAAAATAATGGTTGTTGTGTAACTTAGTTGGCTGCTGGGCACGCGTCAATTTATGGTGCTTTCACGACAACTGGGAACTCAGAAAAATACGAGATCAAATCATAACGTCATTGATATTCAAGTCGCAAAGTCGGAGCTCTAAAAAGAGGCCCAAAATCCAGAGTTGGAATTCCGAGTTGGATGACTATTCAAAATGATTTTTCCAATCGGAGTTCCCAGTTGACGTGAACGCACTGAAATTAGAAGTCGGAGATTTTCGAGTTCCCAGTTTCCAGTTGTTTTAATGCAGCATTAGAACTAAGGCTACAGCACTATGATGCATGCATAAATCGGAAAAATAGCAATGTGATAAAAATGGGATGAGGTCGTCCTGAAGCACTAGATGCCAGATGGCCTCGATCATTACTGCGAACGAATTGGCTGAATAGTGAATGTTGTCCATAATTATAGGCGATGACGTTGGCGGGCTACGCTTCAATGGCAATGAACTGAGGATATGCGCTCGTGCCGGACGCTCCTCCTCCCTCCCCTACTGTAGCGAATCTGGACACGACGCGCTTGGTTAGGGCACTCCCTGTAGCTCCTTTTAAGGTGCGGCGACGGCTGATGATGTAAATTGTGAGGTGTGTGGTTTGGAAAATGAACATCAGCAGAGAAAACACTTCGAAGTATCTCATTGCCTACAGAAACGGTGCCAGTTACATAACACTATTTAATGGTAGGAGTAGGAGTCTAAAAGCATTGTTGTATTTCTCGGATGGGATTTTCAAATCGGAATCGTCCCCTCGTTGCTGCTTTACATTAAGTAAGTTAATGCATTACTTTTACTCACTTACAGCAAGTTCAAGCGTAACCTACATTGAGTGGAGTGAGTGACATCTGGCTAAGGTTGATCGAAAGTTGTTGTGTGTTCCAATGTTCCATTGATATGCCGGTGCATGATAGTCTATGGTTTTATATAGTCGTGCAGTTGTCGGGAATGGGAACTTCCAGGTGATTTCACGGTTTTCTATTAGATTACCTAATTTGACAGGCTAGACCAAGTTATTTTTGATTTTTCATCCAGTATTAAGAATAAGGCTGCACGTTTTGGATGTGTTGAATAGCCTGTAGTCTACTTGGAAATACAGTAGGCTATCCATGCGAGCCAGACCAGTCGTGGAATTATAGTTTTGGTCCGATATAAAAGTTACTTCATTCTGAAATGTTGATCATGACCACACTGTCAGGAGAGCACTCCTTACAACATCTAATGTATGTAGGTTAATCACTAAAAGAGACATTGTTATGTAACTCATGACTCATGAAGAAGCATGAGCCAGTTGCAGTGACGTCACGCCTCAGATGTATTTATTAAAGAAAGGAAACTAAATTTACCCGTGCTGCGCAGTTGTTCTAGGCGTCAGGAGAAAATATTTGCAACGAAAGCTGTTCATCCTTATGAGAAAATGTAGACTTATGATTGCGTGGTACGATTGATGATGATGATGGGGACTCTTCTCCACTCACACCGATCCTGAATGTATATCAGACTCTCAGAAATAGTGCTGGCTTAGTTCAGATAATGGATATTATTCACAAATTCAATCTATGATGGCAAAAAGTTTGTGGTCATCGTTGAATTACTTCAACACACACTACAATCATGTGAGACATTATTTTGAAGACATCACATTATTCAAGTTTCCATTTGCCTTGATACTGACGATTTGATGATTTTTGGCTCATAATGATCCTGATAAAGTGTTCAAGGAGCCAGGATTGGTAGCCTATGTTGATGGTTTTACTATTGGTCATCTGGTCTGTGATGAGGCTGGTCCCATGTGGTCAGGTTTTTGGTTGCCACGAGTAGGTGAGGTGAAGTAATGGTGAAGTGAGGTAGCTAAGCTTATTTTACTGAGCCAACCCACTAAGAGTTAGACTTAACTCAAGAGATACACTGTCTGCCCTCTACAGGCTGCCATCTCTTTTTCGCTTTCTTTGCCTCACTCATCTGTCCATTTTTATATATCTCTCCATGCGACTTCCCCTTCCATCATAGATACTTCTACTATAGAGTACCACAGTATGAGTCATAATACGCATAAAACCTAGCGGTCAAACGGAAATGGTTCCTATCCTATTTCCACCATTAATTTTTCCCTCTGGGGATTTTAGAAACACTTAAAATAAGGGTCGTGTTTTGTGTAGGCTTACCCTGGTGTGATGTTTTGATAACCGTGTAAAACTCTCTTGTGCAACTTTTAAATTGACACAGTACCTGTTAGAAAAGGTGTCAGCTAGAGATGACGTGCAGGAGCTTGTAGGGAATTGTAGTTTTGCATGATGTCTACTTTGATTCTAATTAGCATTTTCAAATATACCCATTACCCAGTAAGTAAATCGAGTAAATCGAGCCGAATATACAGTACCAGTCAAAAGTTTGGACACACCTACTCATTCAAGGGTGTTTCTTTATTTGACTATTTTCTACTTTGTAGAATAATTAGTGAAGGCATCAAAACTATGAAATAACACATATGGAATCATGTAGTAACCAAAGAAGTGTTAAACAAATCAAAATATATTTTACAGTTGAAGTCGGAAGTTTACATACACCTTTGCCAAATACATTTATACTCAGTTTTTCACAATTCCTGACATTTAATCCTAGTAAAAATTCCCTGTCTTAGGTCAGTTAGCATCACCACTTTATTTTAAGAATGTGAAATGTCAGAATAATAGGAGAGAGAATTATTTATTTCAGCTTTTATTTCTTTCATCACATTCCCAGTGGGTCAGAAGTTTACATATACTCAATTAGTATTTGGTAGCATTGCCTTTAAATTGTTTAATTTGGGTCAAACGTTTTGGGTAGCCTTCCACAAGCTTCCCACAATAAGTTGGGTGAATTTTGGCCCATTCCTCCTGACAGAGCTGGTGTAACGGAGACAGGTTTGTAGGCCTCCTTGCTCGCACACGCTTTTTCAGTTCTGCCCACAGATTTGTGATAGGATTGAGGTCAGGGCTTTGAGATGGCCACTCTAATACCTTGACTTTGTTGTCCTTAAGCCATTCTGACACAACTTTGGAAGTATGCTTGGGGTCATTGTCCATTTGGAAGACCCATTTGCGACCAAGCTTTCACTTCCTGACTGATGTCTTGATATGTTGCTTCAATATATCCACATAATTTTACTTCCTCATGATGCCATCTATTTTGTGAAGTGCACCAGTCCGTCCTGCAGCAAAGCACCTCCACAACATGATGTTGCCACCCCCGTGCTTCATGGTTGGGATGGTGTTCTTCGGCATTCAAGCCTCCCCCTTTTCCCTCCAAACATAATGATGATCATTATGGCTGTCACACCCTGACCATAGTTATCTTTGTTTTCTTTATTATTTTGGTTAGGTCAGGGTGTGACATGGGATGTATGTGTTTTGTCTTGTCTATGGGTTTTGTATGTTTATGGGGTGTTTACTAGTCTAGGTGTTTGTATGTCTATGGTTGCCTAGATTGGTTCTCAATTAGAGGCAGCTGTTTATCGTTGTCTCTGATTGGGAACCATATTTAAGCTGCCATATTCCGTTGTGTATTTCGTGGGTTATTGTCTATGTATTTGTTGCTTGTGTTCTGCACTTTATATATATAGCTTCACGTTCGTTTTGTTGTTTTGATTAGTTTAAGTTTGTTTGTTTAAGTGTTCTTCATTTCGTTATTAATAAATAGAAGAATGTATTCGTATCACGCTGCGCCTTGGTCCTCCTCTCTTCCTCCATACAACGAACGTGACAATGGCCAAACAGTTCTATTTTTGTTCCATCAGACCAGAGGACATTTCTCCAAAAAGTACGAGCTTTGTCCCCATGTGCAGTTGCAAACCGCAGTCTGGCTTTTTTATGGCGGTTTTGGAACAGTGGCTTCTTCCTTGCTGAGCGGCCTTTCAGGTTATGTCGATATAGGACTCGTTTTACTGTGGATATAGATCATTTTGTACCTGTTTCCTCCAGCATCTTCACAAGGTCCTTTGCTGTTGTTCTGGGATTGATTTGCACTTTTCTCACCAAAGTACATTAATCTCTAGGAGACAGAACGTGTCTCCTTCCATGCTGGTTATCTGTGCCTTGAATTCTAAATAAATCACTGACAGTGTCAGCAGCAAAGCACCCCACACCATCACACCACCTCCTCCATGTTTCACAGTGGAAACCACACATGCGGAGATCATCCGTTCACCTACTCTGTGTCTCACAAAGACACGGCGGTTGGATCCAAAAATCGCAAATTTGGACTCATCAGACCAAAGGACAGATTTCCACCGGTGTAATGTCCATTGCTCGTTTCTTGGCCCGAGCAAGTCTCTTTTTCTTTTGGTGTCCTTTAGTAGTGGTTTCTTTGCAGAAATTTGACCATGAAGGCCTGATTCATGCAGTCTCCTCTGAATAGTTGATGTTGAGATAAGTCTGTTACTTGAACTCTGAAGCATTTATTTGAGCTGCAGTTTCTGAGGCTGGTAAATCTAAAGAACTTATCCTCTGCAGCAGAGGTAACTCTGGGTCGTCCCCTCCTGTGGCGGTCCTCATGAGAGCCAGTTTAATTTATAGCGCTCAATGGTTTTTGCGATTGCACTTGAAGAAACTTTCAAAGTTCTTGAAATGTTCCAGATTGACTGACCTTCATGTCTTAAGGTAATGATGGAATGTCGTTTCACTTTGCTTATTTGAGTTGTTCTTGCCATTATATGGGTTTTACCAAATAGGGCTCTCTTCTGTATACCACCCCTACTGTGTCACAACACAACTGATTGGCTCAAAAGCATTAAGAAGGAAAGAAATTCCACAAATGAACTTTTAACAAGGCACACCTGTTAATTGAAATGCATTTCAGGTGACTACCTCATGAAGCTTGTTGAGAGAATGCCAAGAGTGTGCAAAACTGTCATCAAGGTAAAAGGTGGCTACTATTAAAAATCTCAAATCTCAAATATATTTTGATTTGTTTAACACTTTTTTGGTTACTACATGTTTTCATGTGTTATTTCATCGTTTTGATGCCTTCACTATTATTCTACAATGTAGAAAATAGTAAATATTAAGAATATCCCTTGAATGAGTAGGTGTGTCTGTCACGGCCGTTGAAAGAAGAGGACCAAGGTGCAGCGTGACGAGCGTACATTTTCCTTTATTAAATCAAAATGACTCCGAACAAAACAACAAAGACTACAAAACCAAACCGTGAAGCTACAGGCAATGTGCCCTAAACAAAAGTAAACTTCCCACAAAGACAGGTGGGAAAAAAGGATATCTAAGTATGGTTCCCAATCAGAGACAACGATAGACAGCTGTCCCTGATTGAGAACCATACCTGGCCATAACATAGAAATAGAAAATCATAGAAACACAAAACATAGAATGCCCACCCCAACTCACGCCCTGACCAAACCAAAATAGAGACATAAAAAGGATCTCTAAGATCAGGGCGTGACAGTGTCCAAACTTTTGACTGGTACTGCATTGATAAAAGTCACCTTGTCCAAGAGAGATTTACATGGTTATCAAAACGTCACGGCAGGGTAAGCCTACACGAAACACAGCCCTTATTTTAAGTGTTTCTAAAATACCCTATTGGAAAAATGAATGGTGGATAAACAATTGGAACCATTTCCCTGTTTTACAGCTAGATTATATGAGTATTATGACACCTCCAATGTGGGGCTCTATAAGGTCTTCCTAGCAAAGCTGTGTCATGGCAGTATAGAGGGTCAGTTCAAGTCTTGGCTATTTTATTTATTTATTTAACTAGGCAAGTCAGTTAAGAAAAAAATATATATATTATTTTCAGTGACAGCCTAGGAACAGTGGATTAACTGCCTTGTTCAGGGGCAGAACAACAGATTTTTACCTTGTCAGCTTGGGGATTTGATCTTGCAACCTTTCAGTTACTAGTCCAACGTTCTAACCACTAGGCTACCTGCTGCCCTATAAAGGTTGAAAATATACAACATGCTTTTTATGAGCTTTTAGAACAGATGTAGTGAGCTCTGTTAAAGAGGTGATGCCATAACCTTTACTTTCACAGAGCTCCTTGACAAGTTTTTTTTTAATCGAAAGCTGTACAGAGAGGAAATGGGAGTCTCTGCACCTTCCTTATGCTGTAGAGGGTTTTCACGTCTCTCTGCCTGAAAATATGCTGTGTGAACGTTAGGTAACTCATGACACGCAGCCTCTGCTGTTACGGAGCCTGCTGGAGGGAAAGTAGGTTACTGGGCCATGTCCTGCAAGCTTAAACTGAACGCTAGTTGGAATATCGCTGGAGATGCTAAGTGTGACTAGCCATGCACGAATGGAGCAGGTCCATGTAAAAGCAAAGTCATTTTTTCCCCTGTACTCTGTCCCTTTAAGAAAGACTCTCTTCAAGGCTTTGATGAATGTTCAACTCATGATGGTTCATTTCAACCACACAATAAATTTGTGAAACATGACTACAGGTTTATTTCATAGAGGTCTCGAGATGAGCAGTGAATTCACTTTATGCTTAGGTCTAGCTGTGAGCAGTGAGGATTGATTGCGCCGCACCATTTCCTGTTTCTATAATGTACCTGAGAATGTTTCATTATGTACTCTTTCAATGGAACGTACCTACTGGTTGTTTTTCATTGCATAAAGGCTAACCTGAGAAGAATGTCTGTATTGCTGAAGTGTTTTTATTATTTTGTTATTAGGTGTAGTTGTTAAAGTGAAACATCAAGTTCAACTCAAGTGTGCTGGCTGGAGTTTTTCTTTTTAACGGGCAGTTTTATATCACCAAAAATGTCCATTTTGTGAAGCACATTTTAGCATTGTGACACCCAGGTGAACTCCTCTATTTTGGGACATCAGTGAGGATTTAGCCTACTGCATCGGTTCCCAACCTTTTCAGTTCTGAGGACCACCAAATCATCGTTAGTGGCTCTGATTGGACAGTGCATTCTGCTCAGCAGCAATTCAGGACACAATCCAATCATACCTGCACTTCAGACAAGTGACTGCAGAGAAATAGCAACATTCTTAATCCAGTGTAAATGCAAGTGTTAGGTAAAAAAACACATCCAGAGAATGATTTGGAATGGATTCGCTTGATTAAATCAGCCAGACTGTGGTCAGACAGAGACTGTGCCATGATCCTTTATGTCACGGACAGGTCAGGGATAACCCCAAGGTTATCATAGCTTCACAGGCCAGTATAAGTCAATAGTTAGTGATTTTGAGTACATTTTTAACCTCCTTTACTTCTATAATTTGAAGTAAAAATAAAGGCAGTCACGTTGGCAGTGAACAGCTGTTGCACAGCAAGCATCTATTTACGGGCCCCTCTTCACTTGTTAAATCACCTAGTGGTTGTAGTATGTTTCTTTGGGACACTGACAATGGAATGTCACATGGGTGTCAGCTGCACTGTTCCACATTAGATATCAACATAAACATGCCTCCTATCACCAACGTCATGCATTTATTTGATGGTTGGTTTCCTTATGTCCTCAGGCAGTGACTGACATTAATTGACCTGGACACCGGGTGCTTGTTTCCTGGAAATTTCTTTGAATAGGCAAATATTTGTTTCATTCATTTTTGAAGGGGATTACTAAGCCCTACTTTCGGCACCTAATTGGAATGGATGTAAGAGCAGTAATTAACATGTAACTTCTGTACTGAAGTGACAGTCAAGTGTGATGCATCTATCAACAGGATAAGAATATGACGTACTTATAATCACCTCATGAGCAATTACGCTTTGACTCAGTTTTCACTTTATGTCATATTGTATGTCCAAATAAAAAACATTGATTTCAAAGTTTAACAAACCATACAAATCTATGCACAAAGACTACTTTTAACAATTTCCACTGAAACATTTACAAAAACGTATTTAGGGGAAGAACTGTGCAGAAACAAACTTTGGTAACGGAATCGTGTTAAAATCTTCCTCATGTTTTTATGCGACCACGTTTTCAATTTTTTTTCAAATATCTGCTCCATATTAAGATGTCTGCAGAAAGAATGGGGTGTCAGCTATGACATGGCACCTTGAGTTATTGAACTACAATAAGAAGTGGATTTACAGCCGGTGATAAAAATACATTATGGGTCCCTGATCTCTAATACACAGAAATGCATAATTATGGATATGAATGTCATTCTCCTCATGTTTCACAAGTGTGGACATCGCAGCGTAGCATAGCTGTACTCTTTGTATTGTACTGCACTACTGTATTGTACTGTACTCCACTGTGCTCTACTCACTGTACAGTGCTGTACTGGACTGTGCTAACCAAACTTGTTCAGTCCGGTCCGTCCGTGGACGTTAACATCAATACCAGGTTGGGCTGATCAAATGTAAACTACTTTTCAACGTCAATGGATGTCCGGTGTCGGTAGGTGCTCAGTGGGCGAGGATGCTGGTTAACGTAAATGGAAAGAGAGAGGGCTCATGGGAGGTGTCAGTAAGAGCTAGGACCGGTGACATTAACTGGAGAGTGAGAGTGAAAAGGCAGAGAGAGAGAGAAAGCATGAGAGAGAGAGAGAGGGGTTGTCTAGACTTAGACTGTTTTAACATTCTTGGTTTGACCACTAGATGACAGAAAGACAAAGAAAACAGTTATGAGCTCAACATAACAGTATGGCAGTGGAAGGGAGGACAGTAGCAGGTTTGATTTTTTGGGGGGGTATTTCGTTACCAATTTGGTAACGAAATTACGAGTTTTAATCACTTAATAATTCATAAAAATAAGTTGATATCATTAAAATCACTAACTAATTGGTAGGTCTACCATTGCTTGTTACTTTTGTGAACTTTTATTATCCTCCCTCATGAGGGACAGAAATTAAAAACTATCTTAAAGATATGTGGGTTTTTAGTAATGGAATTATAAGGCACCAGGCAATATGTCTTAAACTTACTGAAGGTAAACAATGTCTTAAACTAAATACAACTGTTGATATTAGTTGGCAGGGGTCTTTACTAGAGGTCGACCGATTTATGATTTTTCAACGCCTATTATTATTGGAGGACCATAAAAAGCCGATACCGATTAATCGGACGTTTTTTATATTTGTAATATTGACAATTACAACAATACTGAATGAACACTTTTATTTTAACTTAATATAATAAATAAATAAATTCAATTTAGTCTCAAATAAATAATGAAACATGTTCAATTTCGTTTAAATAATGCAAAAACAAAGTGTTGGAGAAGAAAGTAAAAGTGCAATATGTGCCATGTAAAAAAGCTAACGTTTAAGTTCCTTGCTCAGAACATGAGAACATATGAAAGCTGGTGGTTCCTTTTAACATGAATCTTCAATATTCCCAGTTAAGAAGTTTTAGGTTGTAGTTATTATAGGAATTATAGGACAATTTCTCTCTATACCATGTGTATTTCATATACCTTTGACTATTGGATGTTCTTATAGGCACTATAGTATTGCCAGCCTAATCTTGATAGGCTTGAAGTCATCAACAGAGCTGTGCTTCAAGCATTGCGAAGAGCTGCTGGCAAATGCAGGAAAGTGCTGTTTGAATCAATGCTCACGAGCCTGCTGCTGCCTACCACCGCTCAGTCAGACTGCTCTATCAAATATCAAATCATAGACTTAATTAGAATATAATAAACACACAGAAATATGAGCCTTGGGCCATTAATATGGCCAAATCCGGAAACATATCATTTAGAAAACAAAATGTTTATTCTTTCAGTGAAATATGGAACCGTTCCGTATTTTATCGAACGGGTGGCAACCCTAAGTCTAAATATTGCTGTTACATTGCACAACCTTCAATGTTATGTCATAATTATGTAAAATTCTGGCAAATTAATTACGGTCTTGTAAGAAATGGTCTTCACAAAGTTCGCAACGAGACAGGCGGCCCAAACTGCTCCATATACCCTGACTGCTTGCACTGAACGCAAGAGAAGTGACACAATTTCCCTAGTTAATATTGCCTGCTAACATTAATTTATTTTAACTAAATATGCAGGTTTAAAAAATGTTTACTTGTGTATTGATTTTAAGAAAGGCATTGATGTTTTTGGTTAGGTACAATGTGCTTTTTTCGCGAATGTGCTTTTGTTAAATCATCACCCGTTTAGCGACGTAGGCTGTGATTCGATGATAAATTATATTCAATGAAGGACAAGCTAGTTAAAGTAGTAATATCATCAACCATGTGTAGTTAACAAGTGATTATGTTAAGATTGATTGTTTTTTATAAGATAAGTTTAATGCTAGTGTAACAGTATAACTTTAGTACGTCCCCTCACCCCGACACGGGCGCGAACCAGGGACCCTCTGCACACATCAACAACTGACACCCACGAAGCGTCGTTACCCATCGCTCCACAAAAGCCGCGGCCCTTGCAGAGCAAGGGGCAACACTACATCTAGGTTGCTGAGCAAGTGACGTAACTGATTGAAACGCTACAAGCACGTACCCGCTAACTAGCTAGCCATTTCACATTCGTTACACTCACCCCCCTTTCAACCTCCTCCTTTTCCGCAGCAACCAGTGATCCGGGTCAACAGCATCAATGTAACAGTACAACTTTAAACCGCCCCCTTGCCCCGACACGGGCGCGAACCAGGGACCCTCTGCACACATCAACAACGGTCGCCCACGAAGCATCGTTACCCATCACTCCACAAAGGCCACGGCCCTTGCAGAGCAAGGGGCAACACTACATCTAGGTTGCTGAGCAAGTGACGTAACTGATTGAAACGCTACTAGCACGTACCCGCTAACTAGCTAGCCATTTCACATTCGTTACACTCACCCCCCTTTCAACCTCCTCCTTTTCCGCAGCAACCAGTGATCCGGGTCAACAGCATCAATGTAACAGTACAACTTTAAACCGCCCCCTCGCCCCGACACGGGCGCGAACCAGGGACCCTCTGCACACATCAACAACGGTCGCCCACGAAGCATCGTTACCCATCACTCCACAAAGGCCACGGCCCTTGCAGAGCAAGGGGCAACACTACATCTAGGTTGCTGAGCAAGTGACGTAACTGATTGAAACGCTACTAGCGCGTACCCGCTAACTAGCTAGCCATTTCACATCCGTTACACTAGCTAGCAACTTACCTTGGCTCCTTGCTGCACTCGCGTAACAGGTTGTCAGCCTGCCACGCAGTCTCCTCGTGGATTGCAATGTAATCAGCCATAATCGGCGTCCAAAAATGCAGATTACTGATTGTTATGAAAACTTGAAATCGGCCCTAATTAATCGGCCATGCCGATTAATCGGTTGACCTATAGTCTTTACATGAACATCGTTTTTTAAAATGTATTTCTCATACCTTTTTAAGACTTTTTCTGGTAGATACTTTCTAAAACCCATTTCCATCTGTTTATCCACAAAAGAAAGCCTTTACTTATGCCTAATTGTTAAGATTGAAAATAGTTGACAAATTTATATATGCCTTCTTTTCCCCAAAATATAGACTCTTGGCTTTCATTTGACACCCAAATTGATATTCTTCTATGAACTTCACAGGTTGGGGCTCATGTGTCCTTTTCGATGGAAATGCCCTCATGTAAATTATATTCTTGTGATTTTGGTGTCCCCTGCTGGGATAGGTTGAGGATACAACTACAGATGTAGGATCTTAATTTGATCACCCAGTTGCAGGATCATTTTTTTATCTTGTAGTGTATTTGAGGTTTAAAAAGGCTTCTCAAGTTTGTAATTTCCACTTTGAAATTTCAGACTTCATTTTCAGTTACAAAAATGTATCAACCCCTACAAAAATGTCCATTAATTATAATCCACATAATAATTCACATATCCTGTTGCTTATTATTTTCCTGCTGTAGCAAACGTGCTCATATTAAGATCCTACATTTGTATTGATCAGTTATAATTAGGTCACATCTGGAATACATGATTCATTAATCATTCCCATGCCTCCTTTTTTGAGGCAGTGGGCCCAGGCTGCATCTGTCACCAGTGTGATGAGTAATTAAAATAACAGCTAGCATGAACTGGAGATTTTCTATGAAAGCTGCCTCTACTGGCAATTACTTGTAACTGAACTATGGCAACCTCAGTTGATTCTTTGTAGATTCCTGGAATTGAATTTAGGTGAATTGATAGCTTGTATAAACCTCTTGAACAGTGATATATTATAGAGAGTAAAGTACTGTAGATGTACATCTTTCCCCTACTCTTTTATGTCCCAATGCATAGTGATAACATTTTGATAAAAAATAAATCATAACCAACCAAGCTTTTTTGGAAAGTCAGTCATGGCACCTCCACTTCTTTCAGCAGTGGGGAATATTCTTTGCGTTTCACGTTTTGAAGAGGAAGTGTAACAAAGATGAGATCAAGGTTCACATGCTGATAATTACCCCAGTTGATAAGACATGACAGACTAAACTACAAGCATGACACAACACAATCCTATCAAGCTATGGATTATATGACATGTACTACTTAGTGCTTGTCATATAAGCAACAAATAGGCATTCCTGCTACTGTCAGACAACTCATATTCATCTAACAGATTAAACATATGGTGAAAATATAGCCATGCAAATCTAGAGGTAGAAAAGCTTGACATGATAACCTAAATACAGTGCTTTCGGAAAGTATTCAGAGCCCTTGATTTTTTCCACATTTTGTTATGTTACAGCCTTATTCTAAACTGGATAAAAATATTTTTTTCCCCCTCATCAATCTACATACAATACCCCATAATAACAAAGCAAAAACAGGTTTTTAGGAATTTTGTGCAACGGAAATATCACATTTACGTAACTTTTCAGACCCTTTACTCAGTACTTTGTTGAAGCACCTTTAGCAGCGATTACAGCCTCGAGTGTTCTTGGGTATGACGCTACGAGCTTGGAACACCTGTATTTGGGGAGTTTCTCCCATTTTTCTCTGCAAATCCTCTCAAGCTCTGTCAGGTTGGATGGGGAGCGTCGCTGCACAGCTATGGCCACTCAAGGACATTCAGAGACTTGTCCCAAAGCCACTCCTGTGTTGTCTTGGCTGTGTGCTTAGGGTCGTTGTCCTTTTGGAAGGTGAACCTTTGCCCCAGTCTGAGGTCCTGAGCACCCTGGAGCAGGTTTTCATCAAGGATCTCTCTGTACTTTGCTCCGTTCATCTTTCCCTTGATCCTGACTACTCTCCCAGTCACTGCTGCTGAAAAACATCCCAACAGCATGATGCTGCCACCACCATGCTTCACCGTAGGGATGGTGCCAGGTTTCCTCCAGACGTGACACTTGGCATTCAGGGCAAAGAGTTCAATCTTGGTTTCATCAGAGCAGAGAATCTTGTTACTCATGGTCTGAGAGTCCTTCAGGTGCCTTTTGGCAAACTTGAAGCGGGCTGTCATGTGCCTTTTACTGAGGACTAGCTTCCGTCTGGCCTCTCTACTATAAAGGCCTGATTGGTGGTGTGCTGCAGAGATGGTTGTCCTTCTGGGAGGTTCTCCGATCTCCACAGAGGAACTCTGGAGCTCTGTCAGGGTAACCATCAGGTTCTTGGTCACCTCCATGACCAAGGCCCTTCGACCCCGATTGCTCAGCGGCCAGCTCTAGGAAGTGTCTTCCATTTTAGATTGATGGAGGCCACTGTGTTCTTGGGGACCTTCAATGCTGCAGAAATGTTTTGGTACCCTTCCCCAGATCTGTGTCTCGACACAATCCTGTCTCGGGAGCTCTACGGACAATTCCTTCGACCTAATGGCTTTTGCTCTGACGTGCACTGTCAACTGTGGGACCTTATATAGACAGGTGTGTGCCTTTCCAAATCATGTCCAATCAATTGAATTTACCACAGGTGGACTCCAAGTTGTAGAAGCATCTCAAGGATGATCAATGGAAACAGGATGCACCTGAGAGCAATTTCGCATCTCATAGCAAATGGTTTGAATACTTAATAAGGTATTTCTGTTTTTTCTGTTTAATTTTGCAACATTTCTAAAACCTGTTTTCGCTTTGTCATTATGGGGTATTGTGTGTAGATTGAGGATTTTTTTAAATTTAATCCATTTTAGAATAAGGCTATAACGTAACAAAATGTGGAAAAAGGGAAGGGGTCTGAATACTTTCCAAAGGGACTGTATGTCAGGTGCAGTATGTCATTAAGCAGAAAATCCTGGTGATCCTGTGTGCTGTAGTAGTACTGTAGCATTCCTTGGTGTACTTGGCGGCGGCTTCATTCGCCCAGTGGAACTATGTTGCACATGACCCTTGAGAGTATGTCTGGTATTCATGTCACCCTCTTTAACCTTCTTACTGTGACAGACGAAATGTTCAGCTCGGGTTATAACTGCCAGAACAGACGTCATTAGCCTCTCTGCTGATGTCGCTCATCTCTGGTCCACAGCACACTGTCTTTGTACTCACTAGCTACAGGCAGAGACCTACTAGGGCATGACAAGACACTTAATTGCTTTACCTTTTATGTTCCTTTCTTCCGGTTGTTCAAATATGATTAATGTTTTGTGTGTCAGCATCTCGCTTCAGAGAATCCATGGAAATGAGTTAGAGGAAATGGCATAACATTTCTCACGGCATTGTTTTTCCCCATAGCACAGTAAGCTGTGGGGGGGTTACTATAGGTAGATGACCTGGAATCCTCAAACATACTGTGATCAGTGCAGCTTGTTCATACGATCGTGGAAGTGTCCTCCCACATAATGAGTCTAGTTAACTTAGAGGTGAATTTACTTCAATCTGAGTGTATTTTAATCCCTGACCGTGTGGAAGACAGGGATGCCTTCTGTATATCTGGGCTATTATTTTTTTCTGGAGTGTCTATTCTCATGTCTGGTTGTGATAATCCTGGCTGCTTAGGCTTTACCGGAGTCTCCCAAGGCAAAAGGTCACAGTCAAGGGTTGGGTGTGGCTTCACTGGTGCTCTCGGAAGAAGACAGTTTGGTTTCACAATCTGAGTAGGCCCAGCCCTTCAGATCTTGTTCTCAGGGTGTTGGTTGTGTGTCTATTACTGACGTAATCATTTGTTTGTGGTACGGAATACTACAATGTACAGACGGTCCGTGGATTGTCTGAGGCGCCACTCCCTGAACATTAATAAATTAGCAATTGTCTAAGTCACTGTACAGTAGAGCAGTGCTTCCCAAATGTTTTCACTCATGCCACACCTGAAAGCCCCTACCTCTCTGCCAACCCCTTGTACCCCACAGTTTAGGAACCACTGCAGTAGAGTGTAGGTCTGACAACTCCCTGGTATGAACTAGAAAAAAGTATTTACACCTGTTCATACATTTTAATGGATCAGGATACTGCAAATGTAATTTTTACAGGTTATAAACTTTTACTCACGTGGGTTCAAATGTCAAAACTGTGCAAATTCTGTGTACACATGTCAAGAGTGAGACATGTATATGTCTGACTGGTTATCTTAAACAGTTTCTGGTGAAAGCATTGGGATTCCCAGACCAGACTCGAGGGAGGATTAGGAGATGCGCTAAACTCTTACACAATGAGGAAAATGAGGTAGCAATTGACAGGAATAGGATGATATTTTTCATGGGTAGTTTGCTTTCACTCTCAAAGCTGTTCCAGTGTGCTTTGCTTCCAACTGTATCAGCTGCATCTCTTAAATGTATGTGGTTTATTATAATGATGGTGACGATGATGATACTTTGTCAGCCTAAAGTATCTCTTCAGGGTATTGTAACATAATCAGTGGCTTTCTGCAGCCAATAATTGAATTAAAGATGTAACCTCCTCTCAGAGCTTGTGTACACAAAGTGTGAGCTGCATGGTCCTTCCACCCGTGCCCTAGAATCATGACCTACATATCTGCTCACACACCGCTTTAGGTAATTGTCATCATGTAGGCCGATCATGTCTTTTGCTCCTGAGCAGGACGGTATAAGAGGCCTGTTCAATCATAGGACTGATGATTTATTTATTTTGTGGTGTATGCTTAGCAGTTTGTTAAACTGTAATAAATGTCTGAAATCTATGTAGTGTAATAGTGAAGAAGTATTTAATAAAAAATAAAAACATCTTTACCAAGCTACATAAATAATAATATTTTGTTTTTAAGTTGAGTATTATTCAAACGGTCACTTTTTATATACATGCAAAAAAGCAGAGTCCATTGAATGTTGGTATAAATTATTTAACTCATGTTTATTCACCTGGTAGTTTTAAAGTAATTGATAAGTTGCAAAGACATTTGCTTTAGGCCCAGTTCATAATGAAACCCTTTGATTAATTGATTTAACTGATGTTCATTTATAAATTATAACATTTGTACAGGTACTCTATTAGCTCGCTCTCTGAATTATTGTTGAATCTGAACATGTCTTAATTGATTGAACCAGATTAGTACAATCAAGCATCTCAGAATAAGGCATTCCTTAGAGTTATCTGAATTATATAGGGCGGCAGGTAGCTTAGCTGTTAAGAGCGTTGGGCCAGTAACTGAAAGGCCGCTGGTTTGATTCCCCCGAGCCGGCTAGGTGAAACGTCTGTTGATGTGCCCTTGAGCAAGGCTTTTAATTGCTCCTTTAAGTCACTCTGGATAAGAGTGTCTACTAAAATCTATGGTTTTGCTGTTACCAATAGATTATTTATGAATATTTACCTTTGGATGTATATTTTTGCCACGTAATGATTGTTCATTTCTTGGTCAATGACTATATTCATGTCACTCATCATTTTGAAGATAACAAATACATTGATTGCATGCTTTGTAGGCTGCTTGTTTACTTATTGTAAGGTCCATTAGTGTCAAATGCAGTTTATGCTTAAGCAAACCATCCAGTTACTTTCTGTTAAGCTGCATGATAAGATCAGATATCCTCAGTTTATCTTGATGTGGAATATGTAAACATACTGAGCATATGCAGTTCATGCATGCATGGCATGAAATTAATTCTGAGGTACAGTCTGGATTTGATTTGTGATTTTTAGACCTGTAAGCTGCTCTCCACTCGCATGATACCTGCTGCCTCAAGGCTTCCAAAGGTGTCTCATTTGGAAACATTGTCTACACAATAGATTTCAGACGGTCATAAGGACAGGATGACCTTTTGCCAGATGAGATGGGACATGGGGCGTTTCATTTTGCAAAGAAAGAAAAGCTATGTTAAACAATGTTAAGCCTTGTGAACGTCAATTACATTAAATATTTATCAACAATTTACTCTTAGTTTTGCCAACAATGATGATGAGGCTACATTTAAAAGGTTTAGGTTAGGATTGCATCAGACTTTAGAAAGCCAGTCCTCTGTAGAAAGCCAGTCCTCTGTAGAAAGCCAGTCCTCTGTAGAAAGCCAGTCCTCTGTAGAAAGCCAGTCCTCTGTAGAAAGCCAGTCCTCTGTAGAAAGCCAGTCCTCTGTAGAAAGCCAGGCCTCGGTCTTGTGGAAACAAGGCCATTCTGAGACTAACTTCCAATAATTTTGTACCTATGGTAGGACTCTGCTTTGAGTCAGTGAGTTGAGGGGAAGAACTGCGTTGGCTGATGGAAAAGAGAGGACCGCATGCGTTTCCACCACACAATGTTTCCATGGGAACACAGAGAGAACCGAAGTACCACAGCCTGATACATTTTATTTTATTTAACTTTTATTTTGGCAGGGATCATGCAGATGAGCCCAGTAATTAATGACAGTCAGTGCTTCAAATGACGACTGTGATGACATCACGACACCAGCATCACAGATGCCTGCTAGAGGCAGTTTGGCTCAACATCTCATTGATTGCAATGTTAAAAGACACTCTCTTTTTTCTAAGATCTGAGGGTAACAGCTGGGCTTTAGGTACAGCTGTGACACACGCTGCAGTCCCTCAATTTATTACGTAGAAGGGGACCATTTATGAACACTGAGTGTCATCCCATTATCCAATCGCCTGACCTACATAACAGAGGAACTAATCTCTACGTAGGCGGATGGTGAATAATGCAGTAAAATGTGGGTGATCTTTATGAATCATAAATGCCTCAGACTTGTTGGCCACTGGCATAGGACAGTTATTTCAGTGTGATACAGCATCATCGTCCTGGAATCAGTTCACTCTGGGATCATCATGCAACAAGGGTACATTTTTGACAAGCATGAGTGAATGTTTTTTTCGGTTTTACTCTGATAACCTTATTTTAATCAAAACTATGGTCAATATACACTACATGGCCAAAAGGATGTGGACATCCCTTCAAATTAGTGAATTTGGCTATTTCAGCTACACCCGTTACTGACAGGTGTATAAAATCGAGCACACAGCCATGCAATCTCCATAAACAAACATTAGCAGTAGAACGTCCTGTACTGAAGAGCTCAGTGACTTTAAACATGGCATCATCATAGGATGCCACCTTTCAAACACATCAGGTCGCTCTGGATGGGAGTCTGTTAGATGACTGAATGTAATGTAAATGCTGGACGGCTTCACTGCAAGTAGATTCTATGTTTTAATATTCAATAAAAATAAAAAAAATAAAAAAATTGTTCACCATGTGCTATGCCACATGTCAGCTGGAGTGGTGTAAAGCTCGCCGCCGTTGGACTCTGGAGCAGTAGAAACGTGTTCTCTGGAGCGATGAATCACGCTTTACCATCTGGCAGTCCGACGGACCAATCTGGGTTTGGTGGATGTAAGGAGAATGCTACTTGCCCGAATGCATAGTGCCAACTGTAAAGTTTGGTGTAGGAGGAATAATGGTCTGGAGCTGTTTTTCATGGTTCGGGCTAGGCCCCTTAGTTCCAGTGAAGGGACATGTTAACACTACAGCATACAGTGACATTCTAAACGATTCTGTGCTTTCAACTTTGTGGAAACAGTTTGTGGAAGGACCTTTCCTGTTTCAGCATGACAATGCCCCTGTGCACAAAGCGAGGTCCATACAGAAATGGTTTGTCGAGGTTGGTGTGGAAGAACTTGAGAAGAACTGCACAGAGCCCTGACTACAACCCCATCGAGTACCTTTGGGATCAATTGGAATGCTGACTGTGAGGCCTAATCGCCCAACATCAGTGCCCCTACCTCACTAATGCTCTTGTGGCTGAATGGAAGCAAGTCCCCACAGCAATGTTCCAACATCTAGTGTTAAGCATTCCCAGAAGAGTGGAGACTGTTATAGTAGCAAAATGGGGGACCAAGTCAATATTCATGATTTTCGGAATGAGATGTTCGAGCAGATGTCCACATACTTTTGGTTATGTAGTGTTTTTGAATAATGCTGATTTAAAAACTGGCCCCGTCAACTCCAATACGGGCACATTTTTATATCTAATAAAATATATATCATTACAATGATGGCATTATGGTTCATTGAAAGAGCAATAATTTTTTCTAATCTAATGGACAACTATAATTCTAAGAGTCAGCTTAACATTGTCACAAATGCTTGCAAAATAGCAAGGGTAAAGTCAGCAATATTATTTGCCTTATGAGTAAATTAGTCTGTTTATACTGTATGCAGATGAATGAAACCACATGCACAACAACTTGTTAAAGGGTACTGTAATTAATGAAACATACTTGCAATTAACCATATTCCCTTGATATTAATTAAGCATGGGACTCTGAAAATAGTTATATTTCTTTAATTATGCCTTTGAGCAGCGTTGTTTTCGCAGACCTGTAAGAACAGTGGTTAATGAGTCAACTGTCAGTCATTTTTTTCACTACTCAGAGATTATATGGAAAGCCATTGCTGTAGCCGGTAACACAAATGCTCTTCACAGCCTGGAAGCCTCTGATTTTTAATTGAGCTGTCATTTGTGTTTTCCGTGTTATAAAAAAGTGTCTAATAGTTCAATTCAAAACAGGTCACCTTAATTATAGGCTCCTACATTGTTTAATTAGTTAGACTTTCCTCATCTCCTCTAATACAATAGACCCACATGTAAATGTTCATTTATCATTCATTATGAGCTAGGCCTAGTGTAGTTTACGGCTTTAATGAAAGAACATTAGTCTGATAATAAAGAAAATTAATAGACAGTGGAAGAGAATTGTAGGTTGTTCATAACTGTAGTCTTGCTTATTATGGTCTATGACACAAGTGTGTAGATGCAAGTGCGATACATATACAGTATGTAAGGTGTACTAGGTTCTAAAAGTAAGGGCAAAATTCCTCATTTCAGGTTAGGATTGTGTCTTGAACTAGACAAATAGGGGGTGGTGTGTCTCTGTGTCTCTGACTGAATGATTGTTGAAGGGAAATCAGGCATCTAAAACCTGCCAGAATTTCTGCATAAACTTGCATTACGAGATTAAGAGTTATTGTGTTATTAATATATTACTACTGCAATAGGCAAAAGTTTATAAAATATAATTAAATAGAATAAAACAGAAAATTATCTCATGATTATTTAGATACACAGGACATGGCAATGGAGACAAAACGAAAGAGCTGATTGTGGAATTCAGGAAACAGCAGAGAGAACATGCTCATATGCACATCGACGGGACCGCAGTGGAGAAGGTGGAAAGCTTCAAGTTCCTCGGCGTACACATCACTGACAATCTGAAATGGTCCACCCACACAGACAGTGTGGTGAAGAAGGCGCAACAGCGCCTCTTCAACCTCAGGAGGCTGAAGAAATTTGTCTTGGCCCCTAAGACCCTCACAAACTTTTACAGATGCACAATTGAGAACATCCTGTAGGGCTGTATCACCGCCTGGTACGGCAACTGCACCTCCCACAACCGCAGGGCTCTCCAGAGGCCCAACGCATCACCGGGGGCACACTGCCTGTTCTCACAGCACCCAATGTCACAGGAAGGCCAAAAAAAAAATCAAGGACATCAACCACCCGTACCACAGCCTGTTCACCCCGCTATCATCCAGAAGGCGAGGTCAGTACAGGTGCATCAAAGCTGGGACCGACATAGAAGCTGTTTTTCAATCTCAAGGCCATCAGACTGTTAAATAGCCACCACTAGCCGGCTACCACCCGCTTACTCAACCCTGCACCTTAGAGGCTGCTGCCCTATACACATAGACATGGAATCACTGGTCACTTTAATGATGGAACACTAGTCACTTTTATAGTCTTTGCATACTGCTTTACTCATCTAATATGTATTTACTGTATTCTATTCTACAGTATTTTAGTCAATGCCACTTCGACATTGCTCGTCCTAATATTTATATAATTCTGAATTCCATTCCTTTACTTTTATATTTGTGTGACTTGTTAAATACTACTGCATTGTTGGAGCTAGGAACACAAGCATTTTGCTACACCCGCACTAACATCTGCTAAATATGTGTATGTGACCAATAAAATGTGATTTGATTACAGAAGCAGAAGAGAGAGCATGTCTTGCCATCAGTGAGTGAAGAAGTGACTCCCCTGGTGTGAATGTGCATACTAAGTACTAAGGGACTTTTGAATCGGATTTTGCTCTGATTTTGCTCTATCGGTTTGACTATTGCTGGCATTGAAAACCAAGCCTTGTATTATCCAGCTTGTGCTTCACAGTATTTCCAAAGGTCTCAAAAGGAAAGAAACAGTCCTGTTTTGTATCCAGTATGAGTTCGTAGACAGGTCTTGGAGCTGAAGCCTGTATAGAAAGAACAAATTTCCACCCCTGAGACTTTAGCTGCAGACATCTGACATTTTTGTACAGGAAGCTTATGGCTGTAATTAGTTATTCATTTACTGACAAGTTTAAACGTGCATGTGTGTCCTGATGTTCAATTTCTCAGACAAACAACGTAATAAGGTTTTATTGCAGCCAGTTAGGTAGTTACGGCTGTTATGTCTTGGGAAGCCTTCTCATTCATATGATTCTCTTTTCATGAGGAGGCTGTCGAAAGCTGTGTGTTGTGGACTAAATGTCATCTGGACCCCGGCAACAAATGCAAATTGTAAGTTGTCTAGTTTAAAAAATAAATATAAAATACAGATGAGTGATTCAAATTATTTTGACGCAACAGAAAATAACTGTGGAACAGGTCTATGGGAACAGACTTAACCTAGGACAGAAAGGTGGTTTAATGAATTTGAATATCATTGTTAAATTGAGAGTGTATGTGATACAGTGCTTAGACTGTGTGTGACTCGGTTGTGATTGGCATGAGTAGTCCTTCCATCTGTCATGTCCCTCACAGGTGGCTGCATGTGTGTAATATATCACTACATATATGTGTACAGTAGCCTGCGTTTTGATATTCATAAAGCATTGAGTAACATGTGTTTGTTAATAGATAAGAGCAGCTTCCAAACACATTTATTGATATATCAATATTTCCAGTGTAGCGGAAGTGAACAAGCGAGGCTAGTGGTGAAGGGACATTTCATGCACAGGGTATTCATGGAACTGGACACTGACCTTACTGAATAATGTTTTTGTTAAAAAAATACAGGAGAGTATGTAGAATCTGAATCTGTGGGTCGCTATATGTGCACTGTAAATGTGGGTTTGTGTGTGGTTGTGACAGTTTATCAGATCTTGGGCTATTTCACATAACTGGGTTGTGTATATACAGTATCTCAACGGAGAAAGCATCCGAGCGAACAAAACAGCGCCCCTCTGTCTCTGTATGTGTAGGCCATCTATCTGATGCGGTCTGGTCATAAAGAGTATGACGTTGTTGCTGCCAGTAGCATTGAATGGAAGAGATGCCAGTGAGCATTTGGTCTCCCTTGATTAAAAAAAGTATAAAATAATAGCCAATCATCATTGAGCTAAACTGAGTGAGCTCAACTCCACACCACAAACAAGTGTCAAGGGAAGCCAGTTTGAATTTGGCTTCACTCCTATTAAAGAGAAATACATCATCGATAGAAACAACTTGAATTGTTGCATCTTGTTGTGTTGTTGTCCTCTGGTGGCTAGCTAGCTAGCTAAAATGGTCCCTTTCCTAAATTAACCATGGATGGAGATAGGGATTTGGACTTGTGGTTTTACTAAATTCTCCGTACTGGCCAGTGATTATACCGGCGATTCTGATCCAAGCATAAAATACATTGTGCCTCTGGACTGAGAGGATGGAAGTTCAATATGTGCAATGGGTGCGTGCTGGTGGCAAGGAAGTCAGGCGAAGGAAAACGAACTTGGTATAAACGGAGTCGTTTAATAAGTGCTCACAAAACTCCGAAAACCAAAATATTCAAAATAATAAAAGTGGGTACAAAACCCGTCTTGCACATAACATATAACATAACTTGCACATAACATATAATCAAACGATCACCGACAAAGACATGAGTGGAAACAGAGGGTTAAATAGACAACATGTAATTGATGGGATTAGAACCAGGTGTGAAGGAAGACAAGACAAAACCAATGGAAAATGAAAAATGGATCAGCGATGGCTAGAAGATCGGTGACGTCGAACACCGCCCGAACAAGGAGAGGGACCGACTTCGGCGGAAGTCGTGACAGTACCCCCCGCGCGTCGACACCGACCTCGGGGACGACTCGGAAGGCGAGGCGCAGGGCGATCCGGATGGAGACGGTGGAACTCTCGCAGCATTGAAGGATCCAAACGTCCTCCACCGGAACCCAGCATCTCTCCTCCGGACCATACCTCTCCCAGTCCACAACGTACTGAAGGCCCCTCGCCCGACGTATGGAACAAACAGAGTACGCCGGGGCCCCCTCGATGTCCAGAGGGGGCGGAGGAACCTCCCGCACCTCAGACTCCTGGAGCGGGCCAGCCACCACCGGCCTGAGGAGAGACACATGGAACGAGGGGTTAATGCGGTAATTGGGGGGAAGCTGTAACCTGTAACAAACCTCGTTCACTCTCCTCAGGACTTTAAATGGCCCCACATCCGCGGACCCAGCTTCCAACAGGGCAGGCGGAGGGGCAGGTTTCGGGTCGAGAGCCAGACCCGGTCCCCGGTGCGAACACCGGGGCCTCACTGCGGTGACAGTCTGCGCCAACATTCTGGCGCAGCACGGCGCGCTGAAGGTGGACATGGGCGGCGTCCCATGTTTCCTCCGCGCGCCGGAACCAGTCGTCCACCGCAGGAACCTTGGTATGACTCTGATGCCAAGGAGCCAGAACCGGCTGATACCCCAATACACACTGGAAGGGAGAGAGATTAGTGGAGGAGTGGCGGAGCGAGTTCTGGGCCATCTCTGCCCAGGCCACGAACGCTGCCCACTCCCCCGGCCGGTCCTGGCAATAAGACCTCAGAAGCCTACCCTCATCCTGGTTAACTCTCTCCACCTGCCCGTTACTCTCGGGGTGAAAACCTGAGGTAAGGCTGACCGAGTACCCCAGACGTTCCATGAACGCCCTCCAGACCCTTGACGTGAACTGGGGACCCCGATCAGACACTATATCCTCAGGCACCCCGTAGTGCCGGAAGACGTGTGTAAACAGGGCATCCGCAGTCTGTAGGGCCGTAGGGAGACCGGGCAAAGGGAGGAGACGACAGGACTCAGAAAAACGATCCACAACGACAAGGAAGATTGGTCAGGAAATCTACCGACAGGTGCGACCACGGCTGTTGTGGAACGGGTAAGGGTTGTAACTTACCTCTGGGCAGGTGCCTAGGAGCCTTACACTGGGCGCACACCGAGCAGGAGGAAACCCTCACATCCTTAGCCAAAGTGGGCCACCAGTACTTCCCACTAAGACAGCGCACCGTCCGACCGATCCCAGGATGACCAGAGGGGGGTGACGTGTGGGCCCAATAGATCAGCCAGTCGTGGACAGCAGACGGAACGTACAGACGCCCAGCTGGACACTGGAGGGGAGCGGGCTCTGCACGTAACGCCCGCTCAATGTCCGCGTCCAGCTCCCACACTACCGGCGCCATCAGGCAAGAGGCGGGGAGTATGGAAGTAGGATCCATGGGCCTCTCCTCTGTGTCATACAGCCGGGACAACACGTCTGCCTTAATGTTCTGGGAGCCTGGTCTGTAGGAAAGGGTAAACACAAAACGGTTGAAAAACATGGCCCACCTTGCCTGGCGAGGGTTCAGTCTCCTCGCCGCCCGGATGTACTCCAGATTGCGGTGGTCAGTGCAGATGAGAAAAGGGTGTCTAGCCCCCTCAAACCAATGTCTCCACGCCTTCAAGGCCTTGACGACAGCCAACAGCTCCCGGTCCCCCACATAGTTTCGCTCCGCCGGGCTGAGCTTCTTCGAGAAGAAGGCACAGGGGCGGAGCTTCGGTGGTGTACCCGAGCACTGAGAGAGCACAGCTCCTATCCCAGCCTCGGACGCGTCCACTTCCACTATGAACGCCAAAGAGGGATCCGGTTGGGCCAACACGGGAGCCAAGGTAAACAGAGCCCTCAGGTGACTAAAAACCCTGTCCGCCACAGCTGACCACTGCAAGCGCACCGGGGCCCCCCTTCAGCAGTGAGTTAATGGGAGCTGCTACCTGACCAAAACCTCAGATAAACCTCCGGTAGTAGTTGGCAAACCTTAAGAACTGCTGTACCTCCTTTACCGTGGTGCGAGTCGGCCAATTACGCACGACTGCAATGATAACACTCTCCATCTCCACCGCTGTAGTGGAAATACGATACCCTAGGAAGGAGATGGACAGTTGGAAGAACAGGTATTTCTCAGCCTTGACGTAAAGTTCATGCTCCAACAGGCAACCAAATACTCTGCGCACCAGGGACATATGCTCAGCGCGTGTAGCGGAGTATATCAAAATGTCATCAATATACACCACTACACCCTGCCCGTGCAGGTCCCTGAAAATCTTGTCTACAAAGGTTTGGAAGACTGATGACGCCTTCATCAACCTGTACGGCATGACGAAGTACTCATAGTGCCCAGAGGTGGTACTGAAAGCCGCCTTCCACTCGTCTCCCTCTCGGATACGCACCAGGTTGTAAGCGCTCCTGAGATTTAATTTGGTGAAGAAGCGCACCCCGTGCATTGACTCTATCGCTGTGGCTATGAGCGGTAGCGGGTAACTATACCTCAGTGATCTGATTCAGACCTAGTCAATACACGAGCGCAGACCCCCCTCCTTCTTCTTCACAAAAAAATTAACTTGAGGCGGGTGAAGTGGAGGACCAAATGTACCCCTGACACAGGGATTCAGAGACATATGTTTCCATAGCCTCCGTCTCTGCCTGTGAGAGGGGATACACGTGACTCCTGGGAAGTGCAGCTTCTACCAGGAGATCTATCGCACAATCGCCCCGTCGATGAGGTGGTAATTGAGTCGCCTTCTTTTTGGAGAAGGCGAGAGCCAAATCGGCATATTCAGGGGGAATGCATACGGTGGAAACCTAGTCTGGACTCTCCACCGTAGTAGCACCAACGGAAACCCCTAAACACCTACCTGAGCACTCTCGCGACCACCCCGTGAGAGCCCTCTGTGGCCAAGAAACAGTGGGTTATTGACAAGCTAACCAGGGTAGGCCCAGCACGACGGGAAACGCAGGAGAGTCAATAAGGAAGAGACTCATTCTCTCCGTATGACCCCCCTGCGTCACCATGCCCAAAGGCGCGGTGACCTCCCTAATCAACCCTGACCCTAATGGTCGACTATCTAAGGCATGAATGGGGAAGGGCACATCCACGGGAACAATGGAGATCCCTAAACTATAGGCTAAAGCTCTATCAACAAAATTCCCGGCCGCGCCTGAATCGACGAGCGCCTTATGCTGGGAATGCGGGGACAACTCAGGGAACGTGACAGACACAATGGAAAATGAAAAATGGATCAGCGATGGCTAGAAGGTCGGTGACGTCTACCGCCAAACACCGCCCGGACAAGGAGAGGGACCGACTTCGGTAGAAGTCGTGACAATATGTAGCTAGATGTAGAAGCCTTATGTTAACTATCTAACGTTGCCCATGAAAGAAAGTTAGGTTAGCGAGCAAGCATTTTAGCCAGGTAGCCTAGGACAACAAAAATATAAAAGTGTACTGTATGACAGTCATAGACCATTTCATCAACATGAAAGAGAGGAGGATGGCATTGGCGTTTCTCTACAAGTAGGGTGAGTCAACATGTTTTTTCTACTTGTACGAACACACATACACACATACACACACACAAATCAGAACCATGGACAGCAACATCATACTGTATTTAGCTTACGTTGATTGGACTAAATTGTTTTTCCTATGTTTTAGTTGTCCTTGTATTAGACTAAGCATATGTTATTTGATGTTGAAATGTTGAAGTTGAAATGGTGCTGGAATAGTGGCGGCAGCTCCTGTTTTCTTTGCAACTTGCAGTAACTCTCGGTGGTTCTAAATCAATAGTTGTTTAGTAGTCAGAACATTTCGGAAACATGTACTTTCTTGACCATGCTGTAGGTCATGTAACTCTTTGTTACATGCAATATGCTTTGTGGACTTCACCGGACAGTGGTTGCTCTCCGGTTTTGTGATGAAACAAAGATGTGGATTTATTCTGCCGCTGGGTCTTCTTATTGTCTCGGCCTTAGGCCTTTATATCACGGTGGCAAGGCATGTGCACTAATAGGCTATAGAGCAAACAATGCAATTATGACATGTTGTAATATGGCTTTTTTTCTGTCTTGTAGCTCTACTGCAGTTAGGGCAAGATATTTGATTAGAATAGGCCTAAGAATTGTGAAAATTATTTCCCCTTGTACAGTATGTTGGCCTACTGCAAAAGGTAAAATGTCATTCATCTTCATCTCAGAACTTTTCAGGATCAAATTGTAATTACAATATTTGATAGACAACCTAACCTGATTTGTCACCATGTCATGAATTGCCAGCCTACAGGCTACATGAAACAGATAACACGAAGGTGAGGCCTCGATTGTATACGTCATTAGCAACATTACTATAAACGTTATTACAGTGATCGGGAGCCAAACCCATTGACAGCAAACCTCGAACCTATCAGAGATACTACATGTCCCGCTCTCTACCCCATGATGTTGGCTACGTTTCATGGAATAAACTCGGCACCGAAATTAATACAGACGTTCGAATTCAGAATAATGTGACCTAAATGCCGTTCAAGTGTTAGTATTATCCGAACTATTATTTTTCTCACTATGTATACTCCTAGTCGTGTGTTGTACAGCCGGTTGCTAATGATGTCCTTAGCTAAGTATTGAGCTACCGACTGACCTACTTTCCCTGTTCGCAGCGGCTCAGTCCTGTTTACAAGGGACTGCCAACGGAGGTTGAGTGTTAGAGGAAAACAGACAGAGCATAGACCTGAAAACGATTACTCCCGATATCTTGTACAGTGTATGTACCGAATAGGGATTGTTTCATGAATCGGATTTCGAATAATACTTAGGCAGCGTATGCATGCAATAATTTATGGTCTTTTCGCGATGCGTTTGTGGTGAGTCAAGCTTAGGATAGCTTACTTGGCTCAGTGAATTGCCCAGTAGGCTATGTGGGAAAATGAGTACCGACAAAAGTAAAGTATGGCTCTTTATGTCAACTAAAGTCTTGTTTTCAAGGTATGTAAAATGTTTATGTCCTTTGCATTTTTTGTCACTAGTCTTGTGAAAATGAAAACGTTTACCGGTTGGTTTTGCATCCATTTTGGATGAATAGATCTGTAGGCTACTGCTTCTGACGGTGTCAAAATACAAATAGAGTAGGCTAACTATTATCAATTTTAATTTATATGCATTATATGTTGTTTTCATAGAGAATTGTTATATGTCCTTTGTGTATTCCCCAACGTAGTTATTAATTTTCTTAAAAGGCTCCATGACAGTTCAGCTCATGGGTAGCCTATAGATTTACAAGTAGAGTGTGTCCTTGCAAGTGTAAGAGTTGTCTGTTTTGAGAAACATCGTTTTAAAACCATGTTTACGTTGATTAGAACATAGTGCTTTTGGCACTTGCATGGTAACTGATTGGTTGAGGAGGCTTAGTGCCTTGTCAAATCATGTCTGGTCAATTAATCAAGTGAGGGATCTTGAAATTATTTAAATTATGTATTTTGGGAACTTCCAGTAAGGCTTTTAGCAAGCTCTGGATGTTATTTTATTTATTTATTTTACCGTTATTTTACCAGGTAAGTTGACTGAGAACACGTTCTCATTTGCAGCAACGACCTGGGGAATAGTTACAGGGGAGAGGAGGGGGATGAATGAGCCTTTTGTAAACTGGGGATTATTAGGTGACCATGATGGTTTGAGGGCCAGATTGGGAATTTATCCAGGACACCGGGGTTAACACCCCTACTCTTACGATAAGTGCCATGGGATCTTTAATGACCTCAGAGAGTCAGGACACCCGTTTAACGTCCCATCCGAAAGACGGCACCCTACACAGGGCAGTGTCCCCAATCACTGCCCTGGGGCATTGGGATATTTTTTAGACCAGAGGAAAGAGTGCCTCCTACTGGCCCTCCAACACCACTTCCAGCAGCATCTGGTCTCCCATCCAGGGACTGACCAGGACCAACCCTGCTTAGCTTCAGAAGCAAGCCTGCAGTGGTATGCAGGGTGGTATGCTGCATAAGGATCTAGCTCAATGCCTTGGTCAGTGACTTGTCATCTGAGGAGTCTGTAAAATTAATGTACCTATAATTGCTGTACAATACTTCATGTAAATGTTGCATTTGCAAATATTTAAATTTTGATTAATTTTCACATCATGATTTCAAAGGTTTGACATCTGTCATATGACATTTCCATATAATAATTTGGCTTCTTCTGTCAGCAACCTGAGTAGATGGGTAGCTAAGTAGGCCTAGTTTATGAAACCATATGAATTCATTATCTGCCAATGTCATTTCTCACCAGTTTAGTCATGGGACATTATTATTTCTTCACCTCAGTGGATGTTGGTTGGAGAAGGTCAGTGAATGCGTGAGATGTCCCTCCCATTGTTTGGCTTTGGGAGCCAATGGAGGTGAATCTCTCTGATGTTTCCTTTTCACTCAAGACAGGGTTTAGTTAGTTGACTAGTTTAATCATGGAGAAGCACATTGATCCAGGAAGTAAAGTCAAAGAGGAATTCTCTTTCCAGATTGATGGTTGTCACTAGTTAGTACAGTCACAAAGTCAGAGGTTATATTGTAAAAATAAATGAAAACAAAAATGAGCTTTTTTGGTATTGATTTAAGATTTAAAGTTAGGCTTAGGCATAAGGTTAGCAGTGTGGTTAAGGTTAGGGTTTGGGGTAGGTTTAAAGTCAGAATTTAAGAAAATAAATTGTAGAAATACTATGCAGGGTTGAGCCATAATGATGACTTTGTAGCTGTGGTAACTATTGACGACCCAGATTTGATTGGCGGTATTGGTTTGTAAAGGCTAAGTGAATAAGTACTCTATGATAAGAAATGATCGTGAGCCAGAAAAAACCCTGGGCAAATTATGTTGTGTTTAAAAAGAACATTTGGCACCCTATAGGCTAGTTCTACGTTTATCACAAATCATGACCAAGTTGACGTGTTTTGACATTTCAAATTACACTAATTCAAGATTTAAATATTACAGTAAAAGTGTTACAAGAATCCTCCTTAGTTGACGAGTAAATGATGGCTTTGAATCTATTATTCATGAGGCCACGTAGGCTTGTCCAAAAACAAAGCTGAAGACAAGTAGAAAATATGAGCCTAATATAATTTAGACCGGGGTAATGTAGATTGGGGAAAACACTGGCATTACATATCACAGAAACATCACATTATGATTGGTTTGTGTTGAGAGTCAAGTACAATCAAATCACCCCCTCGACCCTTAAAGTATATCATCAGCCTGAAACACTTCATGTCATATGTGTTTAGTCTCACATTCTCTTTTCCTTTTTTCACCGTATGTGTCACTGACACTTCAGCCTAGATTTAATAACCTTATGCCATCTTTGGCTACCTCTCACCTCTCATGGAATTACATCCTTGATGAAGACCTAATAAGTCACTTTTTTAATAAAAGGGTTCAGATCTATGACCAGCAGCTCCCGCCCAAACCATTCTCAGCAGTGAAATCTTGACAGGTTTAAGAGTTAAAAGATTGTAAGATTAAAGATGGCTGCTTCAATATAAATTATAACTCTCTGAATACCATTGAATGTGTGTGTGTCTGTGTGAAGGTGAACCATTGACAGTGTGAATATGCTACTGCGTGGCTTTTCCTTAAAGGGAAACGTCACAATTGGAAACACTTATCTTTCTCCATCTTTTTACTACGAAACATAGAAACGCACCATTTTCACATGTTGATGTTGGGGTGGTGCTGGAGACGATGAATATGAAGTTGAAATACGGAGTTATTGATTCATTCTTTGACACGGGTATGAGGTAAAGTTGAGACTTGATTGGAAAAACCCCTCAACAACAAAAGGGAAGATTAAATTTGAAGTAGGTATCAATTGTGCCTAAAATATAATCTTTGAGTTAAGCGAACCCTCTGAGTAATGAAGGGAGCCATAGTAAAGATTTATTGTGCATAATCTTATTGGGCATGGTGACAAGCAGCAGGCACAATCAAGAAACCATTTTCATGTCAATGTCATAAATACCATAAAGTGTTTTGGTTAATTTGTTGAGCTTTGAAATGTATTATGAGAAAAAAAAATGTTTTTTTTGGCTCATAATTTTATCACAGTTTACAACTCTTATTGGATTTTCCTATCAGTTTTCCTCGCCTGAGCGCATGGATTTCATTTAGATGAAGAGAGCTATGTGAAATGTAATATCCATGTTGGCCCCTTCTCAGGCCGCTTCTGTATGTCAGTCAGTGAACGTATGGAATAAGAACTGGATCTCGGCCCAATGGAAATGGGCTCAGAGTCACCATTCTCAGACATACTGAACCGCAATGAACGGAAAATGGCCACCAACTTTCATAATTGCACAGACAATATACAGTATATATATATATATATATTCTTTTTTACATTTCCAGCCCACAGACCTCTATTCTTTTAATTGGAGTAAAGGAAAGAATGATGTGTTGTTCCCCCACTCAAGATTATTGGAAAGATTTTTGCATGGAATACTATCTTGGTGTAAGAGTGGATGCATTTGATCTTGGTTCATTGGTTTCATTTAATTTGATCAAAAAGGTTGGTGCCTGCTGTAGTTTACTACATCTGAAAGTGGAAGATGGAAAAGGAGGGTATCTCAGATTTTAAAGAAGGGAAAGGGGGATACCTAGTCAGTTGCATAACTGAATGCATTCAACAGAAATGTGCCTTCCGCATTTAACCCAACCCTGTCTTAATCAACATCCATGTCATCAGCACCTGGGGAGCAGGTGTTGTTGGGGGGTTAACTGCCTCAAGGGAAGAACAGCAGATTTTCCCACCTTGCAAGCTCAAGGATTTGAACCAGTAACCTCTAAATTACTAGCCCAATGCTCTTAACCTCTAGGCTATGATTCAGACACTGCAGACCTGAAGCTAAGATGAAAGGGGTTCAATCATGGGGCTTAATAGTACATGGCTAATGAACTCTTTCATCTGACCTCAACATGTCAATCACATTCCTCTCGTTTAAACACATGGTTAATAGTTCCTCCTCGGTTGTATTTGATTTGATGGCTTCTGATTTACTTTTCTATTAGGGTTACATTTGCAAATGGACAAAGGCTGTTTGAATTCCCAGAGGTGTTTGCTCAAGTTTTTCTTTGTATTTCATGATGGGTTGAATGAGGTAACTCTTCCATTCTCTTTGTTAACAAAAGAGGTGTCTCTGCCTCTGGGATTTTTCTAGGTCAGTAGAGCTCCTCCCGCACATAATGCTGCGTCCTCCGTGTTGAATTGCTGTATCCAGGTGGTAATTTATGTTTACCACACTTCCTTTTAATACATGCTGTTCACTGTTGGAAATCATGGCTAATGAATCTGTCACGTTCCTGACCTGTTTTCCTTTTCTTGTATTTATTTAGTTGGTCAGGGCGTGAGTTGGGTGGGTTTGTCTATGTTTGATTTTCTATGTTGGGATGTTTGTGTTCGACCGGGTATGATTCTCAATCAGAGACAGCTGTCAATCGTTGTCCCTGTTTGAGAATCATACTTAGGCAGCCTGGGTTTCACGTGTGTTTTGTGGGTGTTTGTCTTCCGTGTAGTCGTTGTGCCACACGGGACTGTTTGTCGGTTTGATTTTCTATTTGTTATCTTGCTTCATATAGTGTTCAGTTCGATGCTAATAAATTATGGACACTAACCACTCCGCGTATTGGTCCGATCCTTCTCGCCTCTCCTCGTCCGAGGAGGAGGAATATGAAAGCCGTAACAGAAACACCCACCACCAAAGGACCAAGCGGAGTGGAGAAGGGCGGCAACAGCAGCGGAAAAAACCACAGGACTCCTGGACTTGGGAGGAGATTCTGGACGGCAAAGGACCCTGGGCTCAGCCAGGGGATTATCGCCGTCCCAAGGCGGAGTTGGAGGCAGCGAAGGCAGAGAGGCGCTGGTATGAGGAGGCAGCGCGGCGACGCGGTTGGGAGCCCGAGAGTCAGACCCCAAAATGTTTTTTTTGGGGGGGGGGGGGGGGGCACACACACACGGAGTGTGGCAAAGTCGGGTAGGATACCTGAGCCAACTCACCATGCTTACCGTGGAGTGAGAGAGCGTCGTACTGGTCAGACACCGTGTTATGCGGTAAAGCGCACGGTGTCCCCAGTACGCGTGCTTAGCCCAGTGCGGGCTATTCTACCTCGCCGCACTGGTAGGGCTAGGTTGGGCATCGAGCCGGGTGCCATGAAGCCGGCCCAACATATCTGGCCTCCAGTACGTCTCCTCGGGCCAGCGTACATGGCACCAGCCTTACAGATGGTGTCCCCGGTTTGCCAGCATTGCCCAGTGCGGGCTATTCCACCTCGCCGCACTGGCAGGGCTACGGGGACCATTCAACCTGGTAGGGTCGGGGAGGCTCGGTGCTCAAGAGCGCGTGTCCTCCTTCACCGTCCGGTATACCCGGTGCCACCTCCACGTACCAGTCCTCCGGTGGCAGCCCCCCGCACCAGGCTGTCTCTCCGGGTTCTCTCTCCAGCTGCTCCCACCTGTCCAGCGCTGTCAGAGCCTTCCTCCTCTCCAGCGCAGCCTGAGTCTGAACTGCCTGCCTTCCCAGCGCTGTCTGAACTGCCTGCCTTCCCAGCGCTGTCTGAACTGCCTGCCTTCCCAGCGCTGTCTGAACTGCCTGCCTTCCCAGCGCTGTCTGAACTGCCTGCCTTCCCAGCGCTGTCTGAACTGCCTGCCTTCCCAGCGCTGTCTGAACTGCCTGCCTTCCCAGCGCTGTCTGAACTGCCTGCCTTCCCAGCGCTGTCTGAACTGCCTGCCTTCCCAGCGCTGTCTGAACTGCCTGCTTTCCCAGCGCTGTCTGAACTGCCTGCTTTCCCAGCACTGTCTGAACTGTCTGCCTGCCCAGCGCTGTCCGTCTGTCCCGAGTCAGCCGCCAGAGTCAGCCAGTCAGGCGCCGCCAGAGTCAGCCAGTCAGGCGCCGCCAGAGTCAGCCAGTCAGGCGCCGCCAGAGTCAGCCAGTCAGGCGCCGCCAGAGTCAGCCAGTCAGGCGCCGCCAGAGTCAGCCAGTCAGGCGCCGCCAGAGTCAGCCAGTCAGGCGGCGCCGCCCCTCAGTCCGGTGCTGCCCTTTGGTATAGTGGGATTGACATGGAGGGTGGCCATTGGGAGGAGGCCACGGAAGCGGGGTTTGACTATGGTGGGGTGGGGACCACGACCAGCGCCAGAGCCGCCACCGTGGACAGACGCCCACCCAGACCCTCCCCTAGAGTTTATGCTGGTGCGCCCGGAGTTCGCACCTTAAGGGTGGGGTTATGTCACGTTCCTGACCTGTTTTCCTTTTTCTTGTATTTATTTATTTGGTCAGGGCGTGAGTTGGGTGGGTTTGTCTATGTTTGATTTTCTATGTTGGGATGTTTGTGTTCGACCGGGTATGATTCTCAATCAGAGACAGCTGTCAATCGTTGTCCTTGATTGAGAATCATACTTAGGCAGCCTGGGTTTCACGTGTGTTTTGTGGGTGTTTGTCTTCCGTGTAGTCGTTGTGCCACACGGGACTGTTTGTCGGTTTGATTTTCTATTTGTTATCTTGCTTCATATAGTGTTCAGTTCGATGCTAATAAATTATGGACACTAACCACTCCGCGTATTGGTCCGATCCTTCTCGCCTCTCCTCGTCCGAGGAGGAGGAATATGAAAGCCGTAACAGAATCACAATGAATAATTGTTTTTTTCTGGTAATGTGTTCAATCACTGATATTATATTCACTGAGATATGCACAGGATCTGGGTTGATAAATAAAGTTCTCCTTGAGGTAGTCTGTTGTATTTTACAATAAACAGAATACTTTTGTATGCATTTATTGTTGTTTTTCATAAGCATAGCTGCTGATCTGTTGCACCCTCTACAACCACTGTGATTACTTTTTATTATTATTTGACCCTGCTGGTCATCTATGAACGTTTGAACATCTTGGCCATGTACTGTTATAATCTCCACCCGGCACAGCCAGAAAAGGACTGGCCACCCCTCAGAGCCTGGTTCCTCTCTAGGTTTCGTCCTAGGTTCCTGCCTTTCTAGGGAGTTTTTCCTAGCCACCGTGCTTCTACATCTGCATTGCTTGCTGTTTGGAATTTTAGGCTGGGTTTCTGTGTAGCACTTTGTGACATCGGCTGATGTAAAAAGGCTTTATAAATAAATTTGATTGATTTAGCTCCAATGAAAGCTCAAAAGGAAGCATTAAAAAGCACACCTGTTCAGAAAATAATTGGAAATAGGATGACTTTCAAGTAGGTTTGGGGACTTGCTTGGGTGTGAATAAGAAAATACTGAGGGGCAGTACTGTTGCTGGGCAGAATACAGCTATGATACTTGAACTACTGCAGATTAATTAAGATACAGTAATTATCGGATGTATGTGTAATTGGCATAGATATGCCATAACTACAGTAGACTTCCCCCCTTAATTCAAGCCCACCTTCTGTCTTATTATCCTCCCCAGGTTTTTGTATATCTGTGGCGGACTCCAGGAGGAGGAGGTGGGCAGCAGCAGGTGATCACTAGATTTTTCCTGGGAGTTTCAGTGCAGCTAGCGCGAATGGGATACATCAGACTTCAGATAGGGCCTGGCTGGGAGAGGGAGTAAGTATGGACAACCTTTCCGACTTTGGGTCCCTATGTCCGTCTAACCGGAGGGAATGGGAGTGAGTATCTAGGCTACTTTTATTGTATTTGTTGTGTTTTCTGTCACTGCTAAATACATGTGTTTTTATGGAGAAATACACTATATATACAAAAGTATGTGGACACCCCTTCAAATGAGTGGATTCTGCTATTTCAGCCATACCCGTAAAAACAAACATTGGAGTCATGCAATCTCCATAGACAAACATTGACAGTAGAATGGCCTTACTGAAGAGCTCAGTGACTTTCAATGTGGCACTGTCATAGGATGCCACCTTTCCAACAAGTCATGTTGTCAAGTTTCTGCCCTGCTAGAGCTGCCCCAGTCATCTGTAAATGCTGTTATTGTGAAGTGGAAACCTCTAGAAACAACAACAGACGCGAAGTACTAGGCCACACGAGCTCACAGAATTGGACCGCCAAATTTTGAAGCGCGTAGCACGTAAAAATCATCTGTCCTTGGTTGCAACACTCACTACCGAGTTTCAAACTGCCTCTGGAAGCAACGTCAGCACAATAACTGTTCATCGGGAGCTTCGTGAAATGGGTTTCCATGACCTAGCAGCCGCACATAGGCCTAAGATCACCATGTGCAATGCCAAGCGTCGGCTGGAGTGGTGTAAAGCCGCCGTTGGACTCTGGAGCAATGGAAACACATTCTCTGGGGTGATGAATCATGCTTCACCATTTGGCAGTCCGAAGGACAAATTTGTGTTTGGCAGGTGCCAGGAGAACGCTACTTGCCCCAATGCATTGTGCCAACTGTAAAGTTTGGTGGAGGAGGAATAATGGTCTGGGGCTGTTTTTCACGATTCGGGCTATGCCCCTTAGTTCCAGTGAAGGGAAATCTTAACACTACAGCATACAATGACATTCTTAACGATTCTGTGCTTCCAACTTTGTGGCACAGTTTGGGGAAGGCCCTTTCCTGTTTCAGAAATCCCCCCGTGCACAATGTGAGGTCCATACAGAAATGGTTTGTCGAGATTGGTGTGTAAGAACTTGACTGGCCTGCACAGAGCCCTGACTACAACCCCATTGAACACCTTTTGGAGGAATTGGAACGCCAACTGCGAGCCAGGCCTAATCGCCCAACATCAGTGCCCAACCTCACTAATGCTCTTGTGGCTGAATGGAAGTAAGTCCCCACAGCAATGTTCCAACATCTAGTGGAAAGCCTTCCCAGAAGATTGGAGAGTGTTATAGCAGCAAAGGGGGTACCAACTCTATATTAATGCACATGATTTTGGAATTAGATATTTGGCAAGCAGGTGTCTACATACATTTGGTCATGTAGTGTATGACTTACCGAGGTACCCTACATTCTAACAATATACAGTGCCTTAAAGACTTTTTCTACATTTTATTGTGTTCCAGCCTGAATTTAAAATGTATTAAATTGAGATTGTCACCGGCCTACACACAATACCACATAAAGTAAAAGTGGAATTGTCTTTGTAGAAATGTTTACAAATTAATAAAAATAAAAAAATGTGAAAAGTCTTGAGTCAATAATTATTCAACCCCTTTGTTATGGCGCGCCTAATTAAGTTCAGGAGTAAACATGTCATAATAATAAGTTGCATTGACTCAATCTGTGTGCAATAATAAAAACAGCTTCTATCTCAAGGCCATCAGACTGTTAAACAGCCACCACTAACATTGAGTGGCTGCTGCCAACATACTGACTCAACTCCAGCTCACTTTAATAATGGAAATTTATGGAAATTGATCAAAAACATCTGCTAACCATGTGTATGTGACAAATAAAATTTGATTTTGATTTGTTTAACAATTTTTAAATGACTACCTCATCTGTACCCCACACATACAATTAATTACCTGTAAGGTTCCTCAATCGAGCAGTGAATTTCAAATACAGATTCAACCACAAAGACCAAGGAGGTTTTCCAATGCGTAGCAAAGAAGAAATAAAAAAGCAGACATTGAATATCCCTTTGAACATGGTGCAGTTATTAATTACACTTTGGATGATGTATCAATACACCCATTCACTACAAAAATACAGGCGCCTTTCCTAACTCAGTTGCCGGAGAGGAAGGAAACCGCTCAGGGATTTCACCATGAGGCTAACGGTGACCTTAAAATTGTTACAGAGTTTAATGGCTGGGATAGGGGAAAACTGAGGATGGTAGTTACTTCACAATACTAACCTAAATGAAAGAGTGAAAAGAAGGAAGCATGTACAGAATAAAAATATTCCAAAACATGAATCCTGTTTGCAATAAGGTACTAAAGTAAAACTGCAAAAAATGTGGCAAATAAATTAACTTTATCACTGAGTACCACTCTTCATACAGTATTTTCATCATGTTATGGGTATGTTTGTCATCTGCAAGGACTTGGGAGTTTTTTTTAGGATAAACTGGGAGACAAATTCACCTTTCAGCAGGAAAATAACCTAAAACACATGGACAAATATACACTGGAATTGCGTACCAAGACGACATTGAATGTTCCTGAGTGTTACAGTTACAGTTTTGACTTAAATAGTCGTGAAAATCTATTGCAAGACATGAAAATGTCTAACAATGATCAACAACCAACTTGACAGAGCTTGAAGAATTTTCAAAATAATAATATTGTACAATCCAGTTGTGCAAAGCTCTTAGAGACTTACCCAGAAAGACCTACATCTGTAATCGCTGCTAAAGGTGATTCTAACATGTATTGACTCTGGTGTGTGAATAGTTATGTAAATTAGATATATATGGTTACATTTTCAATAAAGTAGCAAAAATGTCGAAACATGTTTTCACTTTGTCATTACAAGGTATTGTGTGTAGATGGGTGATTATTTTTTTGAAATTATATTTTATCCATTCTGAATTCAGGCTGTAACACACCAAAATGTGGATTAAGTCAAGGGGTATAAATACTTTCTGACTGCACTGTGTGCAGGGATATACTTGGTCGACTACTGTACTATGTGAACACCCTAGAATAAAGCATCTGGGCACAAGTCCGTTTCTTTAGGACCATAGTTGGAGACTGCTGTTGTATAAGATTACATTTTAAAGAATGGTTTCCATTCCAAGGGTGTCTATCTCTGTTCATAATGTTGTATGGGAGAGGGGGATTTGTATCTGCTTTGTATCTATCTGTTGATGACTTTGGTGTTAATTCAGAGAAACAGCATTCCAACTGGTTTCCCCCTCCCCTCTCCCTCTAGCACCAGCAGCTGTGTGGACGATTTGATGGATGAAGATGAGAAAGACAGGGCAAAAAGGTATTCCACCAGTGTGTGTGTGTGTGTAATGGTTGTGTGTGTGTGTGTGTGTGTCCTATGAGAGACAGAAGGTTGAGTGTAAGGACGAGAGATGAGGCAGACGGAGAAGTTCCCTACTTCAGCTTGTATGTGTTAATGAAAGGTCCTCTTGGCATGGCCCTACTTTGACATTCCATCTGTGAAGGTGTTTGCTTTCCTGATGTGAAGACTCTTCACACTTTCAGCTCTATAAACCTCAACACCTTCAGCACAAAGACAAGTGTTTCTGTGCCTAGACAGTTTACAAAATGTCATAGGAAGCTGTTAAATATAGTCAACAAGGTCAAGCCATTTTTTGCTTTTCAGTAATGATGCATACAAGCGTGACTGAAAGTAGACTTTTAAATCATTAGTCACTGTATCAGTTTTCTGGTGGGTTCAGCTGAGGTCAGATTCATCGAAGGTTTGTGTGGGGAGAATGGCAGCAAAAACTACAAGCACAAAAAAGACGTTTCTTTGTTTTAATGGTAGATTTTGTACATGCTATGCTGTTGATATCAGAGTGTTTTCCCTAAAAAATAAGTCCATATTGGATGAATCTTCAGAAACGTTTGCTTGTGATATCAGAAGGGATATTGTTGGGTTTCACTAGACTATCATCCTCTAAGCATCCTGCAAGCTGTGAGCTGTTTTATGGTGGCTGAGGAATGAGTGAATTGTCATTGTAACGGCTGTCTAATGCGTAAGGGTCGGACCAAAACGCAGCGTTGAATGAAGACATAATGAATATTTATTAACGACAAGACGAACACGAAAAAACACTTGGAAAATACAAAACGACGTAGACAGACCTGAACTTGAGAACTTACATATACACGAAGAACGCACGAAGAGGAAAAACTAGCCGAACGAACAAACGAAACAGTCCCGTGTGGTGCAACAGACACAGACACAGGAACAATCACCCACAAACAAACAGTGAGAACAGCCTACCTTAATATGGTTCTCAATCAGAGGAAACGTCAAACACCTGCCTCTAATTGAGAACCATATCAGGCAACACATTTAACCCAACATAGAAACACATAACATAGAATGCCCACCCCAACTCACGCCCTGACCAACTAAACACATACAAAAACAAGGAAAACAGGTCAGGAACGTGACAGTGATGGTGGTTATTTATTTGCAGCTGTCACTTCTTAGCTTGAGTGTGTTTCATAAATAAGAAGCTGTATGTAGAATCGTTGAGCTCGTAACTTCCACTGCATCTTTTGCGCATTAGCTACTGTCCTCAAATGCACTTCTTTATAAATAATGTATAAAGTGTATATGTTCAAAGTTTTAAATTACAATGAGTGTACAAAACATTAGGAATACTTGCTCTTTCCATGATGGACTGACCAGATTAATCCAGGTGAAAGCTATGATCCCTTATTGATGTCACCTGTTTAATCCACTGAAGTCAGTGTAGATTTTTATTTTATTTAACCTTTATTTAACTAGGCAAGTCATAGATGAAGATGATGAGACAGGTTAAACAAGGATTTTTATGCTTTGAGACATGGATTGTGTATGTGCCATTCAGAGGGTGAAATGGGCAAGACAAAATATTTAAGTGCCTTTGAACAGGGTATGGTAATAGGTGCCAGGCCCACCGGTTTGAGTGTGTCAAGAACTGCAACGCTGCTGGGTTTTTCACGCTCAACAGTTTCCCTTGTGTTTCAAGAATGATCCACCACCAAAGGACATCCAGCCAACTTGACACAACTGTGGGAAGCATTGGAGTCAACATGGGCCAGCATCCCTGTGGAATGCTTTCGACACCTTGGAAGGTGTTCCTAATGTTTTGTACACTCAGTGTAAAGGGTGAGAAATGTAATCCTGTACATTTATCATGTTTTCTATTAAAGGGCATCTCGTAACAAATCAGAAAAGAAAAGAAGAGACCAATTCAATGTGCTCATCAAGGAGCTGTGCACCATGCTGCAGGGCCAAGGTCATCCGCGCAAGATGGACAAGTCCACCATACTGCAGAGAACGATCAACTTCCTGCAGACACAGAAAGGTAGGAATGTGTAATGTAGTCGGCTGCGTCATTCATCACATTGACGTTGGCCACCTGCTGACCTGTGTGTGTGTAGCGTCTAAATAACCAAAAAACATCAACACTTGAACTTGTCTTTTCCTTTTCCTGATAGCTACTTTGAGGAACAATGTACTTACTATGACTGTGATATGTGGTTGTCCCACCTATCTTAAGATGAATGACCTAGCTGTAAGTCGCTCTGGATAAGAGCGTCTGTCTGCTAAGTGACTCAAATATAAAATGCGTGTGCATGTGGCACTTGTATCCTGCCCTCTACATAAAGAACATCACTGCTCCCAGAACGGGTGGGAAAAGGAAGGAACTAGGAGGGTGGAGGGCATTAGTTGTCTAGTATAGTATTTTTTCAGACAGGAACATAGAGAAAAGAGAGGAGTTCTCCACTTCCCTACCAAGCTTGGCCCAGACAGACGGAACTTCAACTCACACAAAACAAACCGCCTGCGCGCGTGCGCCATCGTGCATAAATGTATTTTGTCCCCCCACACCAAACGCGATCACGACACGCAGGTTAAAATATCAAAACAAACTCTGAACCAACTATATTAATTTGGGGACAGGTCGAAAAGGATTAAACATTTATGGCAAATTAGCTAGCTTGCTGTTGCTAGCTAATTTGTCCTGGGATATAAACATTGAGTTGTTATTTTACCTGAAATGCACAAGGTCGTCTACTCCGCCAATTAATCCACACATAAAACGGTCAACCGAATCGTTTCTAGTCATCTCTCCTTCCAGGCTTTTTCTTCTCTTGACTTTATATTGTGATTGGCAACTTTCATAAATTAGGTGCATTACCACCACTGACCTCGTTCGTCTTTCAGTCACCCACGTGGGTATAACCAATGAAGAGATGGCACGTGGGTACCTGCTTCTATAAACCAATGAGGAGATGGGAGAGGCAGGACTTGCAGCGCAATCTGCGTCACAAATAGAACTGACTTCTATTTTAGCCCTTGACAACGCAGACGCTCATTGGCGTGTGCGAGCAGTGTGGGTACAATAATTGAATAATATCAATTTCTTAATGTATTTTGCAACGCTCGCTCATGTGATGCGAGAGGTGTAGTCAGCCTCTCAGTCTCCTGTCAGAATCAAGGTCACATCTGTCAGTGTTTACGAGATGGCTTTTAGACAGAAACAGTCCCGATCTGGGATATTTCTTAACCGCTCTTCCTCTTCTGTTATGCGTCTCCTATTTTATCTGAGAGCTTGATCAGTTGGGTCTATTCAGAGGTATTCTTTAGGATTCTTCCACTACTAGCCGATTTGGTAGCGATGGTCCCCTGGATGTTGGTGTGTTTAGTCGACTGGCCGATTGTTTGGTCGATAGGCTGTTGGTCGACCATGATTTCTTTAGTCGAGCAGTAGAAAAAAAACTTTTTTTTGATCATGGTGTACAAGACACCGGAGTTAGGAAACGAGAAAACAGCCCTTGCCGTAATTGTCTAAGAAAAATGATGAGAGAGAAAACCCCAACTTAATTTGGTCTATAATCAATAGCCTACAGTAACTGTTAAATGTGCCTGGCTTTATATATCATCCATACACAGTGCATTCGGAAAGTATTCAGACCCTTTGACTTTTTCCACATTTTGTTACTCTACAGCCTTATACTAAATTTGATTAAATAAAAAATGTTCCTCATCACTCTACACACAATTCACCATAAGGACAAAGCGAAAACATATATATATATTTTTTTTTTCTTTGTTAAAGAAATACCTTATTTGCATAAGTATTCAGACCCTTTGCTATGAGACTCGAAATTGAGCTCAATGAAAACAGGATGCACCTGTTCATCCTTGATGTTTCTACAATTTGATTGGATTCCACCTGTGGTAAATTCAATTGATTGGACATGATTTTCAGTGGCAGGGACTGGGAGACTAGTCAGGATTGAGGGAAAGATTAATGGAGAAAAGTACAGAGAGATCCTTGATGGAAACCTGCTCCTGAGCGCTCAGGACCTAAGACTGGGGCCAAGTACAACGATCCTAAGCACACAGCCAAGACCACGCAGGAGTGGCTTCAGGACAAGTCTCTGAATGTCCTTGAGTTGCCTAGCCAGTCTGGACATGAACCCGATCGAACATCTCTGGAGAGCCCTGAAAATAGCTGTGCAGCGATGCTCCCCATCCAACCTGACAGAGCTTGAGAGGATCTGCAGAGAAGAATGAGAGAAACTTCCCAAATACATGTGTGCCACCAAGCTTGTAGCATCATACCCAAGAAGACTCGAGGCTGTAATCGCTGCCAAAGGTGCTTCAACAAAGTACTGAGTAAAGGGTCTGAATACTTATGTAAATGTGATATTTCCCCTTATTATTTTTTATTAGATTTGCAATAAATACAAAAACTTTTGCCTTGTCATTATGGGGTATTGTGTGTAGATTGTTGATGGGGGAAAAAACGATTAATCTATTTTAGAACAAGGCTGTAACGTAACAAAATGTGGAAAAAATCAAAGGGTCTGAATACTTTCCAAATGCACTATATATCTACAGAAATAAGACAGATCCTGCTTCTGTTGCCTGTGAGTGTTTGTTTAATAACCTACTGATCACCAAGCCTCAAGCAACCACAACATGTCAGATGATAAACAATTTCACAAATGTGGCTGTTTTTAATTTCTGCAATGCTGTAATAAAGGCTTTACACTTTTTTTTGTTAGAGCAGCCTCTCTGGTATAATTTATCATTTATTTGCTGTTGTTTACACTCTTCCAAATTGTCAGAAAAATAACATAATAATAACCCTTCTTTTTCCTTGATCTCCTTCTTGTTATTATTACTATTATTATGATCATCATTACTATAATGATAAGTCATGTTATTATCATTAGTAGGCTTAGTCTAGCAGCCTTGTATTCCATCATTGAGCTATAGGCCTTAGAGCGCATCCTGCTTAGTCTTAATAGCTTAACTAACTTAGGCCTATATTTCAATACTTATATAGGCTACTGTATCAATCATTAATTTGTTCATGTCATCACACAGCATAGGAGTCATTCATGATATGAAATGCAATCAAGCATTTTAGTTTGAAAATAAAATAACAAAGCGACCATTGCAAAATTAGCGTAAACAATAAATAGGCCAATTCGAAAAATGCATTCACGAATGAATGTGACTGTTTTTAGTATTTGCTGTAATAAAGGCTTTACAAAAAACATTGCAACAGACCCTCTGGTACGCTTATTTATTCAGTGTTTACATTGTTCCAAACAGTCAGAAAAATGATGTTGTCATCTAATAGATACTGTTGGCAAACATAATATGCAAGTGGCACTTGCTCCTTAGCTTCTTTTTCTTGATCTCCAGTATTTTCCACAACCAGTAAAATGTATTCATACATCTGACTTCCCTTTGACCTCCTGAGCAACCAGTAAACATTCCCCCGATTCAAGTTTATTTGTCACGTCCTCTGCATCTGTTTTGCTGTCACGTGTTCAGAGTTTTGTATTAACCAATTTATTGATATGATTATGATATGTTATAGGCCATGCCCTATTGGTCCTGTGCATGTGATGCGTACATGTGTCACGTAAAGAGAGCAAGGGTTGAGGGAATAGGGAATGTTTTTCCTAAACAAATGAGAGATTTTGGTAACAGAACTTTTCAGTCAGAAATGGATCTAATTATGTTGCAGCTTCAGCAACACGAACAGCGAGATACACACTGTTGATGTTCTGTGGTGGTCGCTGCAGCAGGGAGGAGAAAGAGACAATGGGTGCTAGTCACACAGTCACTCAGTTTTTTGTTTTTTTACACGGCGCAGCAAGTCTGAGCCAGGCCCGGCACATTCAAATCAATTGCGGTCAAACTCCCTCTAGTCACGAGTGTGTCTTTAATTATTTACTCAAACAGTTTGCTTAAAGCATCAGACAAGCTCAGTGCATATAGTTGATTTGATTAAAACACAGGATGTGTCTAAAAATACACATTTTAACATTTCAACAAATCGATTGGTTGAAAGAACAGATGACTCTTGCTCGACCAAGATTTTTTTTTGTCGGGGATAGCAGTAGTGTAGTGCTAACAGATCTATCTAACCTCTATTCCTGGCCTTATCCTCTGTTTTAGAAATCACAGCACAGACCGAGTCGTGTGAGATACGGCAGGACTGGAAGCCTTCGTTCCTCAGTAATGAGGAGTTCACCCAGTTGATGCTGGAGGTAAAATCAGCTTAGCACCACGTTAATCTCCTCTGATATTAAATAAAGCCAAAGGACATCCTTCACTTGTACTGGAAGGAATACTGTATTTTGACATCCTGATGAACCGCTGTACGCCAGCACCAGCATTACCCATGATGCACCTCTGAAACAAATGTAGCACACAACAATTATAGTATCTGGTATTAGAATAATCACTTTGTTTTCCTTCCACAGGCTTTAGACGGTTTCCTCATAGCACTAACTACAGATGGAAACATTATATATGTGTCCGACAGCGTGTCTTCACTCATTGCCCATTTACCGGTGAGTGAGAGTTAGGCTGATCTAGCTCGTAACAGCATTGTTCTTTGTAACTTAATATTCATGTATATTAAAATAGCTGCACATTAAACAAGGATATAGATTAAATCTTGCAACCACCATGTTTCTGATTGTATGATGCGTTAAACGTTAAGCTTCCAAAGCCTGCCGAGTAGCGCAGCGGTCTAAGGCACTGCATCGCAGTGCTAGAGGCGTTACTACAGATCCGGATTCGATCCCGAGCGTTGTTGCAGCCGGCCGCGACCGGGAGACCCATGAGGCGGCGCACAATTGGCCCAGCGTCATCCGGGTTAGGGGAGGGTTTGGCCGGATGGGATGTCCTTGTCCCATTGCGCTCTAGCGACTCCTGGCATCCGGGTTAAGCGAGCAGTGTGTCAAGAAGCAAATCGGCATGGCGGGGTCGTGTTTCGGAGGACGCGCGGCTCTCGACCTTCGACTCTCCTGAGTCCATGCGGGAGTTGCAGCAATGGGACAAGACTGTAACTACCAATTAGGGAGAAAAAAGGGGTAAAAAAAAGTACCAACAAAAAAATTAGTTTAGCTTCCAATTATGATCAAAATATACTAATTCAAATCAATGTATACATTATTGCAATTGGGACACTAACTATGGTATGTAATACCGTACCTTATAATATGACTGTGATATGACATGTGCATGGACAATGATGGGCCATAGACACTGACGTTCCCACCTTTTATCCTTTTGTATCAGTCAGATATGGTGGACCAAAATATCTTGAACTTTCTCCCTGAGCGTGAGCATGGGGAGGTCTATAAGCTGCTATCATCCCACATGCTGATGACTGACCCCATCTCTGCTGACTTCCTAGACAGTGAGTATTTAGTCCTCCTTTTCACTCCCTCAGTACTGAATCCATCTTTCCTCTTTACTCCCTCAGTACTGAACCCATATTTCCTCTTCACTCCCTCAGTACTGAACCCATATTTCCTCTTCACTCCCTCAGTACTGAATCCATCTTTCCTCTTTACTCCCTCAGTACTGAATCCATCTTTCCTTTTCACTCCCTCAGTACTGAACCCATCTTTCCTCTTCACTCCCTCAGTACTGAACCCATTTTTCCTTCTCAGTCAATCAGTACTGGGTTGATCTCCAGCTCTGGCATCACCAGGGATGCTTAGCTTAGGAGATGTCTGGATAGTGAGATGGAGATGTCTGTGTATTTCACAATAGTGTTGTTTGATGAGAAGTTTGAAATGTTCTTACCTATCTCCGAGTGATGACACCAAGAGTCCAAGTCATCTGTGCTGTATAATCAGAGAGTCCATCACCATATTAATGAGATTTTACATAAATGTTATGGGTGGCATTTAACCAACATTTACACTTTAATTATATTGTTGTTCATCCACAGGTCTAAACTAGGGTCACTGAATGAAAATGAGTAATGCTTTGTTTTTCTTATTGGCATTATGTTGCAGAACAACTATTCATAAGCATTTGTACCAGCCTCCTATTTTGTCCTGTAGCAGCGCTTTGTTTTGCTTAATTTAATGCACTACAGCAATGAACAGGGCTGTGGTGACCTTTTATTTCTTTTGATGTTGGCTATTTCACTTTTATGAGCGATATCCCCATGAATTATACATCAAACCATGCAGTGGCCCAACAGTCACACGCCACAGCCTTCAAAACAAACAGCGATTTTATGCCAGCATTGGGAAAAATTCTGTTTGACAAAGTGTTAAATCTCTCCTGTAGGCATTCATCAATTTCTATTGTATTTACATGACTAATTCCTCTGTGTGTTAGGAATTCACACTCCACTGTACTGAACCTCACACCTCTGCTCTGCAGTCCTGATACTGAACTGACCGTGAATATAGAGCAGGTTGCCATGTTTGGCGCTGCCAGTTTATTGGATTGCTGGACACTGTGGTCCTATGATTAGTCCTTTAGCTAATAATAGTAGTTAGCCTAGCAGTGTGGTTAGGAGTTTTAATCACTGTAGCTTCAGTAATACTGTATCTTGGGCTCGAGACACTGAGCTTAATCCCATGCTACAATTGTTCTCTTCTGAGAAAGAGACTGATGTGGAATCATCTAGGTCTATGTTTAGAACTATAGGAATACAAAGCATAGAAAACTACTGTAGACGCTACTGTGTCTGGAATAATCATAATTTTCTCCTAGCCTCATTAACAGGCAATTCCTGCATTTATCTTTCATCTCCTTTCTTTCGTTAAAAAAAATACTGCTTCTCCTGCCCAACACACAAATTGTTTTAGAAGTCATCTTCTTGGTTAATGTGCTACTATCATTCTGTTGAAGAATAGCTATGGGAATGTTTGTTGCTCTGAGTTGAGTGTTCATCACTATGTGCACTGCACTCCCACCTGAGGACAAAGGAGCTCTCAGGTACTTATGAACGTCTAGCTACTCTTGGATAAATGAACTCAGATACTTGACTCAGAGCTTATGGTACCACAGAGGAAGCATTTTACTTAATTGAATCCCATTAGATATGTGTAACAATGGAGTGATGATATCATTCTTGGTTTAATAAGGAACTGTTTTTCCTTTGCACTTTAAATCCCAAATGTGCGTGTCATTCTATACAGATGTTTGCAAATCTATTAAAAATACAAATCTGAATTATAACATTTACATAAGTATTCAGACCCTTAACTCAGTACTTTGTTGAACCACCTTTTGCAGCAATTACAGCCTCAAGTCTTCTTGGCTATGACTCTCCAAGCTTGGCACACCTGTATTTGGAGTGTTTGTCCCATTCTTCTCTGCAGATCCTCTCAAGTTATGTCAGGTTGGATGGGGAGCGTCGCTGCACAGCTATATTCAGGTCTCTCCAGAGATGTTAGATCGGGTTTAAGTCCTGGCTCTGGCTGGACCACTCAAGGACATTCAGAGAATTGTCCCAAAGCCACTCCTTCGTTGTCTTGGCTGTGTGCTTAGGGTTGTTGTCCTGTTGGAAGGTGAACCTTTGCCCCAGTGTGAGGTCCTGAGCACTCTGGAGCAGGTTTTCATCAAGGATCTCTCTGTACTTCGCTCCGTTCAACTTTCCCTTGATCCTGACTAGTCTCTCAGTCCATGCCTCTGAAAAACCTCCCCACAGCATGATGCTGCCAAAACCATGCTTCACCGTAGGGATGGTACCATGTTTACACCAGACGTGACGCTTGGCATTCAGGCCAAAGAGTTAAATCTTGGCACCATCCCTTCTGTGAAGCATGGTGGTGGCAGCGTCATGCTGTGGGGATGTTTTTCAGTGCCTTTTTCAGTGCCTTTTGGCAAACTTCAAGCAGGCTGTCATGTGCCTTTTACTGAGGACTGGCTCCCGCCTGGACACACTACCATAAAGGCCTGATTGGTGAAGTGCTGCAGAGATGGTTGTCCTTCTGGAAAGTTCTCCCATTTCCACAGAGGAACTCTGGAGCTCTGTCAGGGTAACCATCCAGTTCTTGGTCACCTCCCTGACCAAGGCCCTTCTCCCCTGATTGCTTAGTTTTCCTGGGAGACCAGCTCTAGGATTAGCCTTGGTGGTTCCAAACTTCTTCCATTTAAGAATGGTGGAGGCCACCGTGTTCTCGGGGACCTTCAATGCTGCAGAAATTTGTTGGTACCCTTCCCCAGATCTGTGCCTCGACACAATCCTGTCTCGGAGCTCTATGGACAATTCCTTCGACCTCATGCCTTGGTTTTTGCTCTGACGAGCGCTGTCAACTGTGGGACCTTATATAGACAGGTGTGTGCCTTTCCAAATCATGTCCAGTCAATTGAACTTACCACAGGTGGACTCCAGTCAAGTTGTAGAAACATCTCAAGGATGATCAATGGAAACAGGATGCACCAGAGCTCAAGTTCGAGTCATATAGCAAAGGGTCTGAATACTTACAGTACCAGTCAAAAGTTTGGACACACCTAGTCATTCAAGGGGTTTTCTTTATTTTGAGTGTTTTCTAAATTGTAGAATAATAGTGAAGACATCAAAACTATTAATTAGCACATATGGAATCATGTAGTAACCAAAAAGTGTTAATAATATATTTTATATTCTATATTCTTTTTATATTCTTCAAAGTAGCCACCCTTTGCCTTGATGACAGCTTTGCACACTCTTGGCATTCTCTCAACCAGGTTCATGAGGAATGCTTTTCCAACAGTCTTGAAGGAGTTCCCACATATGCTGAGCACTTGTTGACTGCTTTTCCTTCACTCTGCAGTCCAACACATCCCAAACTATCTCAATTGGGTTGAGGTCGGGTGATTTTGGAGGCCAGGTCATCTGATGCAGACCTCCATCACTCTCCTTTTTGGTCAAATAGCCCTTACACAGGCTGGAGGTGTGTTTTGGTTCATTGTCCTGTTGAGAAACACGTGAAAGTCCCATTAAGTGCAAACCAGATGGGATGGTGTATCGCTACAGAATGCTGTGGTAGCCATGCTGGTTAAGTTTGACTTGAATTGTAAATAAATCACTGACAGTGTTACCAGCAAAGCACCCCAAACTATCACACCTTCTCCTCCATGCTTCACAGTGGGAACCACACATGCGGAGATCATCCGTTCATCTGCTCTGCGTCTCACAAAGACACAGCGTTTGGAATCTAAAATCTAAAATTTGCACTCATCAGAGGACAGATTTACATCAGTCTAATGTCCATTGCTCGTGTTTCTTGGCCCGAGCAAGTCTCTTCTTATTATTGGTGTCCTTTAGTAGTGGTTTCTCTGCAGCAATTCGATCATGAAGGCCTGACAGTCTCCTCTGAACAGTTGATGTTGAGATGTGTCTGTTACTTAAACTCTATGAAGCATTTATTTGGGCTGCAATCTAAGGCCGGTAACTCTAATGAACTTATCCTCTGCAGCAGAGGTAACTCTGGGTCTTTCTTTCCTGTGACGGTCCTCATGAGAGCCAGTTTCATCATAGCACTTGATGGTTTTTGCGGCTGCACTTGAAGAAACTTTCAAAGTTCTTGAAATGTTCCGTATTGACTGACCTTCATGTCTTAAAGTAATGATGGACTGTCATTTTTCTTTGCTTATTTGAGCTGTTCTTGCCATAATATGGACTTAGCCCTATTTGGTGAAGTACCATCTCTGTATACCACCCCTACCTTGTCTCAACACAACTATTTGGCTCAAACGCATTAAGAAGGAAAGAAATTCCACAAATTAACTTTTAACAAGGCACACCTGTTAATTGAAATCTATTCCAGGTGACTACCTCATGAAGCTGGTTCAGAGAATGCCAAGTGTGTGCAAAGCTGTCATCAAGGCAAAGGGTGGCTACTTTGAAGAATCTCATATAAAATATGTTTTGATTTGTTTAACACTTTTTTGGTTACTACATAATTCCATACATGTTATTTCATAGTTTTGATGTCTTCACTATTATTCTACAATGTAGAAAATAGTAAAAATTAAGAAAAACCCTGGAATGAGTAGGTGTGTCCAAACTTTTGACTGGTACTGTATGTAAATTATGTTATTTGCAATACATTTGCTAACATTTCTAAAAAACTGTTTTCACTTTGATATTATGGGTTATTGTGGCTAAATTGATGACGTCAATTTCTTAATAAATCCATTTTAGAATAAGGCTGTAACGTAACAAAATGTGTAAAAAGGGAAGGGGTCTGAATACTTTCCGAATGCACTGTATATCTCGGTTTGAATGGCACAGGGCCACTGGTATTCCCAGCCTCCTGACAATGCCACAATGCTCTATTTTTAGTGTAATGAAGAGCAACACATTGGCTTTGGAGGATTAGTAGAACATTAACACAGTGAGTCCCCTCAGTGTGTACAGTATGTCTGAGCTAGTGCTCTGCCATAAGTCAGCGGAGGCATTCTCTTCCGCAAAGGTAACCCGTTTAAACGGAGCCATGGATTCTGTAGAAAATGGGATGACTCTATTCAGACATTCTGTGTGACTGTGACATTGTGTCTGATTGAGGAGTATTTAGAACATCATCAGTGCACAGTTTTAGTGTGTCAATGGCTCAGTGACATACTCCCCCTCTTCCTCTCCCACCACTGGTCTCATTCCCCTGCCAAGTGAAGCCTTGTCTGTAGGAACAACACTGCTGAGCCATCCCATGACAACTGAGACAAACTATGCTGGGTTCAATGCCATTTACTGGGAGCTGTGCGCTGATTTCCAGCCATGAGAGAAAAGCCAAAATGTCTGAGCTGTCAGTGGTTGTTAGGAGCAGAAGTTGTAATAGCAAAATAATTGTCATCATTCTTTTCTCTGAGATTTACTCTGTCAGAGTTTCATCCAAGGCTCTTACATAAAATATCAACCTATTTGAAAAGAGTTTATCATGTTGCACCATGAAGACTTCAAGATTATTTATATTAGAAAGAAGTGCCAATAGAGTATGTGTAAATACACACTGAAAATGGTTTATTCGCTTTGTCAGTAAATATTTTTCTTACTTTATTTTTCTTCATGATGATGGAAAAAGCATTGTGTTTTGTTGAAGACACTCCAGCTAACTTCCATTTGGTATTTTTTCCAGGTAAGACACACATTGAGTTCTGCTGTCATTTAGCCAGAGGAAACATCGACCCAAAGGAACCCCCTACATATGAGTACGTGAAATTTGTAGGAGATTTCAAGTTTCATAACAATGGTGAGTGTTCTGTTATTCTACCCCGAGCTCACTTGACATTTTAAAGTTGTGCAATACTTTGCAATGTTTTAGTTCCCAAATCTTTGTTTCCTTGACATACTCGCATAACAACAGAAATGACTTTCCCTTTCAACTGCCAGAACTATTGTTTTATTATCATGTGTATTTTATGTGCCATTACATCTACAACTACTGACCGAGCTACAACCTGATGAATGGACAGTAAACCATCTAGTTATATTAATAAGGCCAAACTCTGCATTCTATTGAATATTAGAATGGAGATGTTATGTCATAAAAACTTACTTGAAACATAAAACAGACAGAAAATCAAACCGGTTATAAAACCGTTTCAGAACTGCATATCTCATTGTTGATCACTATTCAAATACCTGGCTAATTGACTGGAAAATTAGACGTATGAGGAAATGTTTCTCTCTCGTCTGAAATTACACTTCGGACTTTTGGATATTTCCATACTTTTTAACGTTTTGGACTTCCAGTTGTTTGAATAGCATAATGAGTAAGGTCACCAGAGTGTGGTGAGATGGAAAGGCAGAGTGTGGTGAGATGGAAAGGCAGAGTGTGGTGAGATGGAAAGGCAGAGTGTGGTGAGATGGAAAGGCAGAGTGTGGTGAGATGGAAAGGCAGAGTGTGGTGAGATGGAAAGGCAGAGTGTGGTGAGATGGAACGGTTATGTAAAGTTATCTGGCACGCGTAGAATAACTCCAGTCACTGCTAATCAAAGATGTATTGCCTGATTTGCCATTACCCCCGACCCTCAGCTGGGGATCACTACCACAGTCTTCAGGGGCCACAGTCCTGCTGATTTTCCTTTCTCAAATGAGTGTGTGATTAAAGGGCAAAATCCCCAGCACACACTGCTGTGGCCGGGAAACACAGTTGGACTTTGATTCACAGCTCCTACGTCCTCTTGTAACAGATATACCTGTTTAGGGTTGATGATAATCACTGCTAGTGTCTATACTATACTGTTGTAATGCACCAAATGGATTGTTGCTGTTTTATATTTGCTATGCCTACATTCATCCTCTGGGGAGGTATTGAGTGACTGTTTCTGTTGTTTGACTCACAGTGCCTACTTCCTCTTGTAACGGGTTTGAGTTGACATTACCAAGAACCCTGCAGTCATCACTGGAAGAGCAGGTCTGCCTTGTTGCCACTGTACGATTAGTCACTCCGCAGTTTTTAAAGGTAAGATCGTGTTTCTTTTGCTCAATCTTTGCCGATTCCATTTGAGAACATACAGATGTTTTATATTATCTTCTAAAGCAGAAGAAGAAAATAATACATTTTGAAAAGCCATGTGTTTATTTATTTTCGCCTTTATTTAACCAGGTAAGCTAGTTGAGAACAAGTTCTCATTTACAACTGCGACCTGGCCAAGATAAAGCAAAGCAGTGCGACACAAACAGCAACACAGAGTTACACATGGAATAAACAAGCGTACAGTCAATAACACAATAGAGAAAAAAAGAAAGTCTATATACAGTGTGTGCAAATGGCGTGAGGAGGTAAGGCAATATGTAGCGAAATAGGCCATAGTAGCGAAGTAATTACAATTTAGAAAATTAACACTGGAGTGATAGATGAGCAGATGGTGATGTGCAAGTAGAAATACTGGTGTGCAAAAGAGCAGAAATGTAAATAAAAACAATATGGGGATGAGGTAGGTAGATTGGGTGGGCTATTTACAGATGGGCAATGTACAGCTGCAGCGATCGGTTAGCTGCTCAGATAGCTGATGTTTAAAGTTAGTGAGGGAAATTTGCAATTCGTTCCAGTCATTAGCAGCAGAGAACTGGAAGGAAAGGCGGCCAAAGGAGGTGTTGGCTTTGGGGATGACCAGTGAGATATACCTGCTGGAGCGCGTGCTACGGGTGGGTGTTGTTATCCTGAGCTGTTACCAGTGAGCTGAGATAAGACAGAGCTTTACCTAGCATAGACTTATAGATAACCTGGAGCCAGTGGGTCTGGCGACGAATATGTAGCGAGGGCCAGCCGACTAGATAATACAGGTCGCAGTGGTGGGTGGTATAAGGGGCTTTGGTGACAAAACGGATGGCACTGTGATAGACTGCATCCAGTTTGCTGAGTAGAGTATTGGAAGCTATTTTGTAAATGACATCGTCGAGGATCGGTAGGATAGTTTTACTAGCGTTTAAGAGCAGTTGGAGGCCACGGAAGGAGTGTTGTATGGCATTGAAGCTCGTTTGGAGGTTAGTTAACACAGTGTCCAAAGAATGGCCAGATGTATACAGAAGGGTGTCATCTGCGTAGAGGTTGATCAGGGAATCACCTGCAGCAAGAGCGACATCATTGATATATACAGAGAAAAGAGTCGCCCGAGAATTGAACCCTGTGGTACCCCCATAGAGACTGCCAGAGGTCCGGACAACAGGCCCTCTGATTTGACACACTGAACTCTGTCTGAGAAGTAGTTGGTGAACCAGGCGAGGCAGTCATTTGAGAAACCAAGGCTGAGTCTGCCGATAAGAATGAGGTGATTGACAGAGTCGAAAGCCTTGGCCAGGTCGATGTAGATGGCTGCACAGTACTGTATTTTATCGATTGCGGTTATGATAACGTTTAGGACATTGAGCGTGGCTGAGGTGCACCCGTGACCAGCTCGAAACCGGATTGCACAGCGGAGAAGGTACGGTGGGATTTGAAATGAATCCGGCGTTGTAGTGGAGAAAACAGTCCAATACTGGCAGGCTGGCAAGTATTATCCAAGCTTAAAAAAAACAGCTGGTGTCTGTGCAGAAGGTGAAGGCAACTAGCAGTGGCTAACAATGACTAAATAGCTAGTAGCTAATTAGCTGGTTAGCTTCTGATGGCTAGCTTCTTATGGAGGTTCTGGCTATAAGGTCTGAAAAATAGCGGATCCATGTCACATTGGGTGAGGCGGGTTACTGGAAGGTATATTTAATTTAAAAATCGAATAGAGATTTAAAATATTTTGAAATATATACAAAAAAGACAAAAAGTTAACGAGAGGACGACTAACCAAGTCGGCACTGCTACGCCATCTTGGAATGACAAGATGTAAGGCCTGTCTTAGAGTTTTTTGCATTGTGAATCCTCATATTATTCTTTTGTCACTTCTGGTTGGGTTGGATGTTTCACTTGCAATCGGATAATAATCTCTTTTTTTTTTACCAGACCTTGGAATAATTATAAATGACATTTTGGTAAAAAATTGTTATTCACATAGTTGCCCTTTTGATGATCCATCGCATGTGACATACATTGCACCCCTCCTCCTTTTTGTCCTCAGAACAGCCTCAATTCGTTGGGGCATGTACTCTACAAGGTGTCGAAAGGATTCCACAGGGATGCTGGCCCATGTTGACTCCAATGCTTCCCATAGTTGTCCTTTGGGTGGTAGACTAGTCTTGATAGACACGGGAAACTGTTAAGAGTGAAAAACCCAGCAGCATTGCACTTCTTGACACAAACCGGTGTGCCTGGCACCTACTACCATTCAAAGGCACTTAATTATTTTGTCTTGCCTACTCACCTTCTGAAAGGCACACATACACAATCCATGTCTCAATTGTCTCAATGCTTAAAAATATTATTTAACCTGTCTCCTTCCCTTAATCTACACTGATTCAAGTGGATTTAACAAGTGAAATCATTAAGGGATCATAGCTTTCACCTCAATTTACCTGGTCAGTCTATGTCATGAAAAGAGAAGGTGTTCTTAATAAAATAAAATACATCTATTTATGATGACATTTTTATTTTTATTTTTTTATGTAAAAGTTCTATCTGCGCAGCAACTTTGAACTTGGTTTTATAAGGTTCTATCTCAATCCAATCACACATTACTGAGTTTCCAATCAAACATATTTGCGTGTAAGGGGATGCATTGAGTCATGAAAAAGGAAGATATCACAAAAGAGTTCTGAGATCTGGGACATGAATAATACTCCATATCTCAGAACTATACATTTAGTAGATTAGTGCTGAGCGATAAATGTTTTTTGAGGTCGGTTCGATTATTAAAAAAGGATTTCGGTTTCGATAATTGTTTTAGACATTAAATGCACTATGCGTTACGTGGCTTGAATGCTGTAACAACACTGAGTAAAACAATTCATAAAAGTCCCATGATTGTAGTGACTGCCATTTACGGGTTATCAGAGGTGTGACCAAGTCACTATTATTCGAGTCACGAGCAAGTCTCAAGTCACAAGTTCTGAGTCTCAAGTCGAGTCCCAGGTAGAATAGGTCAAGACTCGAGTCAAGTCCAAGTCGTGCATTCTAAGAGCAAGTCAAGTCGAGTCACAAGTTTAAGTAAAGTCTCAAGTCAAGTAACAAAAAAAATATAAATATAAAATATCTATACATGCAGCGACTTGTTCAACTACAAATCTGTCTATTTATTGAGGCCACCAGACAGCACTTTTCATTATTTTGTCTACAACACATTTTGATTAGCATTTGTAATTGTAAAATAGGGACATGTAGCAGTCGTAAGGGCTTGACATCAGCAGAAAACAAGGCAGGTTGACGTGCTCAGAGTGTAGATTTATTTACAGGTCTTGGTAATCCAATGGTGAAAGCGCCAGATCATACAAAATATACATGTAGATTTACGAAATATACACAGGCATTAGCCCAAAAGAAATAGCCTCTGTATCAGGCTTAACCTGTCCTATCTGAACTGACACAGGTAGAGGGCAAGACTGTCCCCTTGAGAAACTAAATCGTCTAACAGGAGCTCAAACAGGTAGGCCTACATAATATAAGCACTTGGTCCCCAGGACCATACAATTACCCATTTGGCAATTACAACCAATAAAACTGGTTCTACAATTTAAAAGGCAATTTCCACCTTCCATCTTTGGGGCAAAACCACTGAAGTTGCTTACTAAGACAACATTAAATGTTCTTGAGTGGTCTAGTTACAGTTTTGACTTAAATCTGCTTGAAAATCTATGGCAAGACTTGAAAATGGCGGTCTAGCAATGGTCAACATAACTTGACAGAGCAAATATTGTGCAATCCAGGTGTGCAAAGCTCATAGAGACTCACTCAGAAAGACTCACAGCAGTAATCACTGCCTAAGGTGTTAACATGTATAGACTCAGGGGGTTGAATACTTATCTAATCAAGATATATTAGTGTTTTTCTTTATTATTATTCTTCTTTTTTACTTTGACACTACAGAGTATTTTGTGTAAACGGTTGACAGAAAATGTCAATTAAATCAATTTTAATCCAACTTTGTAACAAAATAAAATGTGGAAAAAGTCAAGGGGTGTGAATACTTTCTGAAATCACTGTAGGGTAGTTGTCATTTCATTGAACTATTGTTTTAAAATCAAAATCAAATCACATTTTATTGGTCACATACACATATTTAGAAGATGTTATTGGTCACATACACATACTTAGCAGATGTTATTGGTCACATACACATATTTAGAAGATGTTATTGCGGGTGTAGCGAAATGCTTGTGTTCCTAGCTCCAACAGTGCAGTAGTATCAAACAATTCACACAATACACACATCTAAAAGTAAAATAGAAAGAATGGAATTAAGAAATATATTCATATTAGGATGAGCAATGTCAGAGTGGCATTACAGTATATACATATGAAATGAGTAAAGCAGTATGTAGTGTTCCATTATTAAATTGACCAGTGATTCCATGTCTATGTACATAGGGCAGCAGCCTCTAAGGTGCAGGGTTGAGTAACCGGGTGGTAGCCGGCCAGTGATGGCTATTTAACAGTCTGATGGCCTTGAGATAGAAGCTGTTCTTAGCTTTGATGCAAGGACAAGTGATTGGTGATTATGAATGAATGTTGAATTGATGTTGAATATGAAATTATGTATTACATCATGTGGTTTGAAGGAAGGGAGGGTATTCTCTTCATTTAATCATTAAATGGCTTTACTTTTCTATTAACGTTGAAATAATCGTATCATTAAGTGCCAGAAAGAACCTTTTTACACAACACAGATCCACTTTTGAGACTTACAAGGTTACAATTACAACACCTCCCTAAAAAAAACGAATTTGCAAAAGTCTCACGATTTTGATACTCTGCACTTTAAGTACCTTTATGGTGAGGGACTTGATTAGTTATGAACAAGGAATTCACTACAAACAGTTCTGAGATATGACGTGAAAACTTATAACTCAGATCTAGACTTTTCGCAGATAGAAGCTTATAATTCCATGGTCACAATAGTTATTTGTAGGATTTAAGGATTGGTTCTCTAGTGCCTTAAATTGTATTTTTGTTACTTTTACCAGGATTTGTGTAATGTGGAAGATCCCTGTGATGAATTCACATCTAGACACAGCCTTGAATGGAAGTTCCTGTTCTTAGATCACAGGTAAGAGGAGCAAAGAAACATGTACATTTTGTCCTCCATCTGTTATCAGTCTTTAATTGAGTAGTTTCATAGCCTGATGGAAAGCTACACTATCATCGGTGCCCATCAACTGACATCCTCTGGGCTGCACATCTTTAGCGCTACAGTAACATATAGATTTAAGAGGACAACTGCTGTTCTCTCCTGTCCCTATCTTGGCATTAACATGATATTGTTGTTTGTAAACTCTGTCTACTGGCGTGTCATACTGCCCCGCTGTGTCCCTTGGTTATGTTCCATCTGATTGGCTTTGGGTGATCAGGCTCAGTGTTCAGCAGACTGCTGGTGCTAGTGGCGTGACTGACTGATTGTGCTAGTTTCCACTGTGTGGCCTGGCGTCCTCACTAAGTAAGGCATTTAAACCTGCTGCCCTGCCCTGGATAGTGAGAGTGAGACACAAGATTAGTCTGCAATGTCACAGGTGATAAAGGACCAGTGAGAAACAGCCCAGACTGCAACATTCTATCATTCATGACACCACCAGTGCAGTATCAAATCCCTTAGTACCTGCTAATCAAAGACCCTTGTGAATTCAGAGCAGGGAGGATGGCAACCTCCCCACGATTATTAGATAACTGTAAAGAAGGTAAAACCAAGGGAAGAAATTGTACGTCCTGTGCTCTGCTGAGCTAAAATTGGACATTCACAGCTCCTTGCCAAACTGCTGTGCTCTGCGCTGGGTCTCAAGAATGGCTCCCTCTATAATGTGACCTGCATGCCATTCTGAATTTGGCTTATGGGGGCCTAGGCTAAGTGGATTTAACTGGGCATTGATGAATGAAATGCACCAAGTGAGCCAAAATCACATCATAATCATAGCTGTGATTATACAACATTGCCATGTTTACGCATTTTTTAGGCATTCGCAACATCGCACTCGCTCAGCCCTAGCCTATTTAGAGTGGTGATATTCTGTCAATGTGTCATAACTGTATGGATCATATGAAGTTATATTGCTCTGTGTGCTTGAGGCAGTACAAACTTAGGTTTATTAATCATAATGTTTATGTATTTTTCAATTTCTTTGTCAAGGTAATTATGGCATTATCAATCAAGTTATTCTCTCAAGGCTGCAAAATAATACATTCCGACAAAATAAATACGAATTGTCGCAGTTTAACCAGTCTGTTGTTGTTATAAAACATAGCTGCCTAATATCTTGGTTATTCTCTTTTTCCAGAGCTTCACCAATCATCGGCTACTTGCCCTTTGAGGTTCTTGGGACTTCTGGCTATGATTACTATCATGTGGATGACTTGGAGCTTATAGCGCGGTGTCATAAGCAATGTAAGCAACTCTCTCCACTACCTCTTTCATCCCTCTCTCCCGCTCTCCCTCACTACCACAGGATCCAGGCAGCCATTTCACAGAAATAGGTCATCCCACTGTAGTTACATTTCTATTTCCACTTCACCAATGTGCATAAAAAGCCCAGACTTCTGAGACTGCTTAGAGCTTGCTACTCCTACCCTGATGTTTTAGGATTTCGGGGACAAGGGCAGTGTAGTGATTTGTGTATGCCTGACTGCTCTGTTGAAAATGTCCCTGTGTTGTGTTGTCTTCACAGTAATGCAGTTTGGGAAGGGTAAATCCTGCTACTATCGGTTTCTGACCAAGGGTCAGCAGTGGATCTGGTTGCAGACACACTACTACATTACATACCATCAGTGGAACTCCAAGCCAGAGTTCATAGTGTGCACTCACACAGTCGTCAGGTAAACCGAATTCCTCTGTCTCTCTCTGTCATGTTTGGTAAAATATACTATGATGCTGCCTGAGGGTGAGAACCCCCCCCCGTATAGTTCAACAGGATCAGTCTAGTATAGACCTATTGAACCTGATCTCCACTGGATTAGTAGTATTAGCTGTCTGTCATTAGATATTGTAAATTGAGGATGAATATCTGAACGTTTTGAAGAAAGATCTGGCCTTAATGGCCATGTACTCTTATAAACTCCACCCAGCACAGCCAGAAGAGGACTGGCCACCCCTCAGAGCCTGGTTCCTCTCTAGGTTTCTTCCTAGGTTCCAACCTTTCTAGAGAGTTTTTCCTAGTCACTGTGCATCTGCATTGCTTGCTCTTTGGGGCTTTAGGCGGGGTAGATGTAAAAAGCGCTTTATAAAACAAATTTGGTTGATTGTTGATGGAAAAGCTAGGCTTATGTGCAAATCATTTGACATTTGATCTTTCTTTCTATTGCACTCTGTCACGGACTTGTAGTTACGCGGAGGTGAGAGCAGAGAGGAGGAGAGAGTTTGGCTTGGAGGAGACGTCACCTGAGATGGCCACTTCGTCCTCCATAAAGGTATGAAGAAGAGACACTAAGATCAAATATAAATAATGAATCATTAAGAATGTTACAATAACATCCAGTATTCAAGTTTCCCAATAAACAGCCATTTTACCAGGTTCAATTGTTACCATCATGTACAGTAGTGCTCTACTTCCCAATCCTGTGTTAGTGTTCAGAGCTAAGTGGGGTGGTGAAATGCCATGCAAATACGGAGCTTTCCAGTGTCAGGCATTGTTGTGTGTATTCTGAGTGGGTAAAAGCAAATATGTCCCAGATCTTATTGGCGCTGTCAGTACTTGATACTCCTCTGTCTATCCTGTGTGTTCCAGGCTCAGGAGGTGTACCTGGACATCTGTCCCAATCTGGACCCTCCCGGACAGGACAGGATGAGCGGGGCATGCTCAGTGTCCTCCCACAGCTCCCGGAAATCCTCCCACACGGCCCTGTCCGATTCGGCATGTGAGTCCCCCTGTTGCTCTATTTGTCCAGCTAACCCAAATACCCCCATACTGAATTAGTCCATTTAGACTTGAACCCTGTACCATACAACACCACTTTCACCCTAATCCAAACTGCACCACCATACACTCACTTACTGTATACAATTTTAGATTTAAATGGTTAATTATGAAGTATGCGTGACCTTCTACATATTTAATCATTTTCCCCAACAGCCAACACGTCTTTGCGGTTCACAGACGCTTGCACACCATCACGACAGTCTGCATCAGTCGCGGGGACAGAGAAGAATTTGGCCATACTCGTACCCAGTAGTGCAAAGGTCAGTTCACCTCATTAAGAACTAGCCAGTGGAAAAACCAATACCTGTAGAAAAACATCAGCCTGGAATCCTGCTCAACTCCCTGTCTGTTTTTGTTGTCCTTCACCTTATAGACTTTGGTACAGAGGCAAAACTATTTTGACCTCCTTCCCCAACTGAGCCTCCCCCTTTCTCCTACCTGCAGCCAGCACTCCGTAATGGTTGATGTTTAGTCTAATCTCTCCTGTCTGTCTCCTGCCTGCATACTGTTTGTCTAGTAGTCTCCCAGTATTATGACAGCTTGCTCTTGTCTGTTGGTTGACATCCTCGTTTGTTTGTGTGAAATGCCTCCACTCCCACTTGATTTTAGACCACAGCAATGTAATTGGGGATGATCATATTATAGCTGTAAATGTAGATGACAATTATATTCCAGATGTAAAACTACTATTCTCAAGTATGTATAATTTGTCTCAAGATGATCACTTCAACTCATGTTAAATGAGGCCCAGTAAAAGCATCTCCTACATCTGCATGAAAACAAGAAGAAGAGCTGGAAACAAGAAGAGCTGGAAGTGCTAATCAAGCGATAATGAATGTGAGGATGATTTCTGTGGACCTCAAGTGCTTGAGTGCTGTATTTCTGAACTACAGCAGAGTCCTCCTTGGCTCTGAAAATGTGTGTAGGCAGCTGTGAAGTCTTGTGCCAGAGCATCGCCCATGCATGGTACTTTGATGTGAACCGCCGTTATCATGATGGCTGTGTATCCTATTATTTCTGTCGCAGCAACAACAGCAGCAGCAGCAGTCCATGTACCAACAGCAGCCCCAAGAGCCTCAGCTAGGTGTGATGAACCAGCTCAAGGAGCAGCTGGAGGAGAGGACACGCATCCTGCAGATGGACATCAAGACTCAGCAGCAGGAGCTGCATGACATCAAGGAGAAGCTTCAGCTAGCTAACCTCCAGGTAACCCTGCTTACCGCTAGTCAGACGCCCGGCCTAAAGCAGTCCCTTAACCTAAGCCAGGGTTTCCCCAAACTCGGTCCTCTGTTTTGGTTTTTGTCCTAACACTACACAGCTGATTCAAATAATAAATTAATCATCTAGCTTTGAATCAGCTGTGTAGTGCTAAGGCAAAAACCAAAACGTGCACCCCTTGGGGTCCCGAGGACCGAGATTGGGAAACGCTGACCTAAGCCAATTGCCATAGAGTGGATACAGTAGCTAAGCCCTCGTGTGTGTGTAGATGTTGTTACAGCAACCCATCCACGGTGACTTTGGCCAGGTCCAACAGCAGCAGCCTCAGCAGCAGGGTCCAGGGAGGCCGGTCCAGCAGCATCAGCCCCAGTCTAGGGTGATCAGGCAGGCCTCGGCCCACTCCAAACAGCCTCTCCATGGAACCCACGACTTGTCCCCTCACTCTCTCCTCAGAGAGCACAGCACACCCTCCCCTCAGGTACCCCAGCTCTCCCTCTATACTCTTATCCCAATAGCTTTAGACTTTTACTTTGTATAGAGTTAGCAGGGAAATATTCACCATAGTCCCTGTGCCCAAGGAAGCGAAGGTAACCTGCCTAAATGATTACTGCCCAGTAGCACTCACGTCGGTAGCCATGAAGTGCTTTGAAAGGCTGGTCATGGCTCACATCAACAGCATCCTCCTGAATACCCTAGACCCACTCCAATTTGCATACCGCCCCAACAGATCCACAGATGACGCAATCTCAATCGCACGCCACACTGCCCTTTCCCATCTGGACAAAAGGAACACCTATGTGAGAATGCTGTTCATTGACTAGAGCTCAGCGTTCAACACCATAGTGTCCTCAAAGCTCATCACTAAGCTAAGGACCCAGGGACTAAACACCTCCCTCTGCAACTGGATCCTGGACTTCCTGACAGGCCACACCCAGGTGGTAAGGGTAGGTAACAACACATCTGCCACGCTGATCCTCAACACTGGGGCCCCTCAGGGGTGTGTACTTAGTCCCCTCCTGTACACCACGCTCACCCACGACTGTGTGGCCAAACACGATTCCAACACCATCATTAAGTTTGCTGATGACACAACAGTGGTATGCATGATCACCAACAACGATGAGACCGCCTATAGGGAGGAGGTCAGAGACCTGGCAGTGTGGTGCTAGGACAACAACCTCTCCCTCAATGTGAGCAAGACAAAGGAGCTGATCGTGGACTACAGGAAAAGGCGGGCCAAACAGGCCCTCATTAACATCGACGGGGCTGTAGTGGAGCGGGTCGAGAGTTTCAAGTTCTTTGGTGTCCACATCACCAACAAACTATCATGTTCCAAACACACCAAGACAGTCGTGAAGAGGGCACGACAACACCTTTTCCCCCCCAGGAGACTGAAAAGATGGGTCCCCAGATCCTCAAAAAATTCTACAGCTGCACCATCGAGAGCATCCTGACCGGTTGCATCACCGCCTGGTATGGCAACTGCTCGGCATCTGACTGTAAGGCGCAACAGAGGGTAGTGCGTACTGCCCGGTACATCACTGGGGCCAATCTTCCTGTCATCCAGGACCTACAGTTGAAGTCGGAAGTTTACATACACTTAGGTTAGAGTCATTAAAACTCGTTTATCAACCACTCCACAAATTTCTTGTTAACAAACTATAGTTTTGGCAAGTCGGTTAGGACATCTACTTTGTGCATGACACAAGTAATTTTCCAACAATTGTTTACAGACAGATTATTTCACTTACAATTCACTGTATCACAATATTCAGTGGGTCAGATGTTAACATACACGAAGTTGACTGTGCCTTTAAACAGCTTGGAAAATTCCAGAGAATTATGTCATGGCTTTAGAAGCTTCTGATTGGGGTGGCAGTAGCTTAGTGTTTAGAGCGTTGGACTAGTAACCGAACGGTTGCAAGATCGAATCCCCGAGCTGACAAGGTAAAAATATGATGTTCTGCCCCTGAACAAGGCAGTTAACCCACTGTTCCTAGGCCGTCATTGAAAATAAGAATTTGTTCTTATCTGACTTGCCTAGTTAAATAAGGGAAAAATAAATACAAATTGGCTAATTGACATCATTTGAGTCAATTGGAGGTGTACCTGTGGATGTATTTCAAGGCCTACCTTCAAACTCAGTGCCTCTTTGCTTGACATCATGGGAAAATCAAAAGAAATCAGCCAAGACCTCAGAAAACAAATTGTAGACCTCCACAAGTCTGGTTCATCCTTGGGAGCAATTTCCAAACACCTGAACGTACCACGCTCATCTATACAAACAATAGTACGCAAATATAAACACCATGGCACCACGCAGCCGTCATACCGCTCAGGAAAGAGATGGGTTCTGTCTCGTAGAGATGAACGTACTTTGGTGCGAAAAGTGAAAATTAATCCCAGAACAACAGCAAAGGACCTTGTGAAGATGCTGGAGGAAACAGATACAAATGTATCTCCATCCACAGTAAAACGAGTCCTATATCGACATAACCTGAAAGGCCGCTCAGCAAGGAAGGAGCCGCTGCTCCAAAACCACCATAAAAAAGCCAGACTACAGTTTGCAACTGCACATGGGGACAAAGATCGTACTTTTTGGAGAAATGTCCTCTGGTCTGATGAAACAAATATAGAACTGTTTGGCCATAATGACCATCGTTATGTTTGGAGGAAAAAGGGGGAGGCTTGCAAGCCGAAGAACACCATCCCAACCGTGCAGCACAGGGGGTGGCAGCATCATGTTGTGGGGGTGCTTTGCTGCCTTAGGGACTGGTGGACTTCACAAAATAGATGGCATCATGAGGAAGTAAAATTATGTGGATATATTGAAGCAACATCTCAAGACATCAGTCAGGAAGTTAAAGCTAATGGGTCTTCCAAATGGACAATGACCCCAAGCATACTTCCAAAGTTGTGGCAAAATGGCTTAAGGACAACAAAGTCAAGGTAGTGGAGTGGCAATCACAAAGCCCTGACCTCAATCCTATAGATAATTTGTGGGCAGAACTGAAAAAGCGTGTGTGATTAAGGAGGCCTACAAACCTGATTCAGTTACACTAGCTCTGTCAGGAGGAATGGGACAAAATTCACCCAACTTATTGTGGGAAGCTTGTGGAAGGCTACCCGAAACGTTTGACCCAAGCTAAACAATTTAAAGGCAATGCTACCAAATACTAATTGAGTGTATGTAAACTTCTGACCCACTGGGAATGTGATGAAAGAAATAAAAGCTGAAAAATCATTCTCTCTACTATTATTCTGACATTTCACATTCTTAAAATAAAGTGGTGATCCTAACTGACCTAAGACAGGGAATTTTTACTAGGATTAAATGTCAGGAATTGTGAAACTGATTTCAAATGTATTTGACTAAGGTGTATGTAAACTTCCGACTTCAACTGTATATAATAGGCGGTGTCAGAGGAAAGTCCCAAAAATTGTCAGAGACTACAGTCACCCAAGTGATAGACTGTTTTCTCTGCTACCGCACGGCAAGCGGTAACGGAGCGCCAAGTCTAGGACCAAAAGGCTCCTCAACAGCTTCTATCCCCAAGTCATTAGACCGCTGAACAATTAATAAAATGGCCACCGGACTATTTACATTGACATCCCCCCCCCCTCTCATTTGTTTTGTACACTGCTGCTACTCTACTCATTGACTCGGCACCGGTACCCCCTGTATATAGCCTCGTTATTGTTATTTTATTGTGCTCCTTTTTATTATTCTTTACTCTAGTTTATTTGGTATAATTCTTTTTAAACTCTTCTTGAACTGCACTGTTGGTTAAGGGCTTGTTAGTAAGCATTTCATGGTAAGGTCTACACTGGTTGTATTTCGCGCATGTGACAAATAAAGTTTGATTTGATTTCAAATATACAAGGACGTGTTTTGTTCACGACTGCAGTCAACCTGGTGTTAATGTCCCTGTTGTTGTTGTTTAGGTGCAGCAGAGATTGATAAGGAGTGCAGGCGGGCAGATGCAGGCAGTCAGTCTCCCGGTGCACACCCACACCAGCCTGACCATGCCCTTCTACAGCAACCCCATGATGTTCTCTCAGCAGATGAACACACAGCCACTGCAGGACGCAAACCAAAGACACTCAGACACCGAGTTCAGTCAAGAGGGACAGTTACGGTGAGCCCTACAGACAGTTAAACACTCTGATTTCTTGTTGCAGAATTCCTTTCAAGAACGTGTTGAGTCTGTTCTTCATGGTCAGTGTAACTCAACTTTTAATTTGGTCTGAATCGAAGCAACTTGTAACTGAATACATTTTGGGAAACATTGACATGACAAGCTGTATATTATCAAAACAAAGCTTTATGATTTGAAGTTAATCATAGCTACATTGTATGAATTCTGAATGAAAGAGCACCTGCTTAACACCTGCTTACCTTGAAGTGAAAGTAACTTGATATGAAAGTCTTGTCCTTCTGTTAACTTAATCAAAAATAAAAGTAGGTTTGAGTTCATCAGGTTGAAATCAAATGGTTAGAAGAAAAAGGTTAGGGTGACATTGGAAAGGGAATAGTCTCCTTGAGTCACAAAACCTTTTGTCCTGTCGATTGGACTCGCACTGTATTTAGGAGATGGATAAGTATGTCAAAGGTGGAAAATACCAGCTTGTGCAATCTCAGGCCTCATGGCCCAGGAGTCATTTTTAGAAAGGTTGGAGTTCCAGATTTGACACTGACATAGACCGTTCTTTCTGGCAGCATGCTGCTCAACCAGCCAATGCAGACCCTCTTACCTGATAGCAGTATGAGCTCCCAGGCTTCCCAGTGCAACACAGCCATCCAGCAAACCAAGTAAGTGTGTGATTGAGTGTGTAATTAATCATTATGTTGAGTTTCTTTAAATGGTCTGTTATTTGACCCATATGTAGTACATGGAGTGAAATATGAGAACATTTATCCTTGATATGACCTGATTGTACTTAAAACACATGATATAAACTTACAGTTGAAGTCGGAAGTTTACATACACCTTAGCCAAATACATTTAAACTCAGTTTTTCACAATTCCTGATATTTAATCCTTGTAAAAATTCCTTGTCTTAGGTCAGTTAGGATCACCACTTTATTTAAGAATGTGAAATGTCAGAATAATAGTAGAGAGAATGATTTATTTCAGCTTTTATTTCTTTCATCACATTCCCAGTGGGTCAGAAGTTTACATACACTCAATTAGTATTTGGTAGCATTGCCTTTAAATTGTTTAACTTGGGTCAAACGTTTCGGGTAGCCTTCCACATGCTTCCCACAATAATTTGGGTGAAATTTGGCCCATTCCTCCTGACAGAGCTGGTGTAACGGAGTCAGGTTTGAAGGCCTCCTTGCTCGCACATGCATTTTGAGTTTTGCCCACAAATTAACTATAGGATTGCGGTCAGGGCTTTGTGATGGCCACTCCAATACCTTGACTTTGTTGTCCTTAAGCCATTTTGCCACAACTTTGGAAGTATGCTTGGGGTCATTGTCCATTTGGAAGACCCATTTGCGACCAAGCTTTAACTTCCTGACTGATGTCTTGAGATGTTGCTTCAATATATCCACATAATTTTACTTCCTCATGATGCCATCTATTTTGTGAAGTCCACCAGTCCCTCCTGCAGCAAAGCACCTCCACAACATGATGCTGCCACCCCCGTGCTTCACGGTTGGGATGGTGTTCTTCGGCTTGCAAGTCTCCACCTTTTTCCTCCAAACATAATGATGGTCATTATGGCCAAACAGTTCTATATTTGTTTCATCAGACCAGAGGACATTTCTCCAAAAAGTACGATCTTTGTCCCCATGTGCAGTTGCAACCTGTAGTCTGGCTTTTTTATGGTGGTTTTGGAGCAGTGGCTTCTTCCTTGCTGAGCGGCCTTTCAGGTTATGTCGATATAGGACTTGTTTTACTGTGGATATAGATACATTTGTACCTGTTTCCTCCAGCATCTTCACAAGGTCCTTTGCTGTTCTGGTATTAATTTGTACTTTTCGCACCAAAGTACGTTCATCTCTAGGAGACAGAACACGTCTCCTTCCTGAGCGGTATGATGGTTGCGTGGTACTATTGTGTTTATACTTGCATACTATTGTTTGTACAGATGAACGTGGTACGTTCAGGCGTTTGGAAATTGCTCCCAAGGATGAACCAGACTTGTGGAGGTCTACAATTTTTTTTCCTGAAGTCTTGGCTGATTTCTTTTGATTTTCCCATGTCAATCTAAGAGGCACTGAGTTTGAAGGTAGGCCTTGAAATACATCCACAGGTACACCTCCAATTGACTCAAATGATGTCAATTAGCTTATCAGAAGCTTCTAATGTCATGACATCATTTTCTGGAATCTTCCAAGCTGTTTAAAGGCACAGTCAACTTAGTGTATGTAAATGTCTGACCCACTGGAATTGTAATACAGTGAATTATAAGTGAAATAATCTGTAAACAATTGTTGGAAAAATGACTTGTGTCATGCACAAAGTAGATGTCCTAACCGACAACAAATTTGTGGAGTGGTTGAAAAACTAGTTTTAATGACTCCAACCTAAGTGTATGTAAACTTCCGACTTCAACTGTATTTGCAAAGAATCAGACCATACAGAAATCTAAGTGTTAAAGAAAAATAAACATATTCTGTTACTATGAACACAGTAAATGTAGTTGACCGGTTGATTGCGCTCATCCCTCCCCAGATACACCCTGGAGCAGCAGATGATGACCCCGTCGTTCCCCATGCAGCAGGTGAACTGCAACGCTGTCCTGGTCCCCTCCCCTGTATTCACGTCCCCCATCATGATCCCTCACAACAGCTTTATCACGCACCAGGCCCAGCCCACCTACCACCCTCAGCAGCAGGCCAACCATCACTCTCTACAGCTGCAGCATCCCCAGCAGTTCTTTCAGGTAAAGTAGTAGTCCTACTACTTGCAGTAGTGTGATAGTAGGCCTTGGGCTGGCGGGGGTTTAGCTCACTCTGTAGAATAACTAGTATCGCCTCACTTATGCCCTGATCCCTTTCTGTTGATAGATGCAGCCCCAAGGACTCTTACACAGTGGACCCACTCAGGCGTTCTTCCACGCCACTACTGTCCCACAGCAAGGTACTGTGGGTTATATTCAACAACAACCGCAGCAGCAGCAACCACAACAACAGCAGCAACAACACCACCATTCCCAAAACCAGACTGGCAACCTTTCAGACTTCCGAAATATGCTCACTCGGTAGCACCGAAACTCAAACAGAGTTGTTAGATATCCCCTGAAATGTATTGTCACAGGTTCAGTGGCAGAATTATATGGGATGCATAGAAGAGACAGAGGCTATTTGGCGCCGTGCTGTGCAGTGTTATTCGCTGTTTAAGAAACCAAAGTGGCTTTGTTTCCACAGCAACAAAAAAAATGAAAATATGCCTGTGGTGACCTTACTTCTGATAAGGAGCCACCCTTTTCAGACAAAGCTGTTTTTGTACCCCATGCTGGGGTGAACCACAGTCAGAGGCTGCTTGGACCGGTGGCGGCCCCCAATGTGACAGCTCTCCCAGAAATGAAAAAGGAGTCAGTGTGCTGAAGGCCTGTGCTTCACTCTCTGTCCCACTCCACAAAGCTACTGGGACCATGCGTACACATCATATGTCATCATGGCCCTGCTGGATGGAGAAAACTATGGAAGTAATCATCAGGAAAACAGTTCTGTGTTTTTATGCAGATCATCTTTCAACAAAAAAATAGGTTATTGTTAGGTGAGTCTAGTTGTGCACTGACTGCACTTCTTCATAGCATCTGTCCTGATGTTCAGAGAGTAAACACAAGCAGTGAACATTTACTTCTTCAAAGTTGCATCTTCATTTCACATGAAAAACATTTGTGAGTTATGGTTTTGTTGTGCAGTTGCATACTTTTTTGTTATGAAACAGCAGTTTTACAAACCTATAAAACAACAATATTTTCCCCAGAAGGAAATGTAAAGGAAGGGTTCATTTTGATGTTGGACATCAGTTGTTATTTCATCACACATTCAATTCAGTCATCCTAGATACAGTGCATTTGGAAAGTATTCAGACCCCTTCCCTTTTTCCACATTTTGTTACGTTACAGCTTTATTCTAAAATGAATTAAATCTATTTTTTCCTCGTCAATCTACACATAATACCTCATAATGACATAGCAAAAACTGTTTTTTAGACATTTTGCAAATGTATATAAAAAAAATAAAAGGAAATGTCACATTTACATAATTATTCAGACCCTTTACTCAGTACTTTGTTGAAGCACCTTTGGCAGCGATTACAGCCTTGAGTCTTCTTGGCTATGACGCTACATGCTTGGCACACCTGTATTTGGGGAGTTTCTCCCATTCTTCTCTGCAGATCCTCTTAAGCTCTGTCAGGTTGAATGAGGAGCGTCGCTGCACAGCTATTTTCAGGTCTCTCCAGAGATGTTCGATCGGGTTCAAGTTCGGGCTCTGGCTGGGCCACTCAAGGACATTCAGAGACTTGTCCCGAAGCCACTCCTGCGTTGTCTTGGCAGTGTGCTTAGGATCGTTGTCCTGTTGGAAGGTGAATCCTTGGCCCCAGTCTGAGGTCCTGAGCACTCTGGAGCAGGTTTTCATCAAGGATCTCTCTGTACTTCGCTCCGTTCATCTTTCCCTCATTCTTGTATATTCTCCCAGTCCCTGCCGCTGTAAAACATCCCCACAGCATGATGCTGCCACCACCATGCTTCACCGTAGGGATGGTGCCAGGCTTCCCCCAGACGTAATGCTTGGCTTTCAGGCCAAAGAGTTCAATCTTGGTTTCATCAGTCTAGAGAATCTTGTTTCTCATCGTCTGAGAGAAACTCCAAGAGGGCTGTCATGTGCCTTTTACTGAAGAGTGGATTCCGTCTGGCCACTCTACCATAAAGGCCTGATTGGTGGAGGGCTGCAGAGATGGTTGTCCTTCTGGAAGGTTCTCCCATCTAGACAGAGGAACTTTGGAGCTCTCTGAGTTACCATTGGGTTCTTGGTCACCTCCCTGACCAAGGCCCTTCTACCCCGATGGCTCAGTTTAGCCGGGCGGCCAGCTCTAGGAAGAGTCTTGGTGGTTCCAAACTTCTTCTATTGAAGAATGATGGAGGCCACTGTGTTCTTGGGGACCTTCAATGCTGCAGACATTTCTTGGTACCCTTCCCCAGATCTATGCCTCGACACAATCCTGTCTCGGAGCTCTACGGACAATTCCTTCGACCTCATGGCTTTGTTTTTGCTCTGACATGCACTATCAACTGTGGGACCTTATATAGACAGGTGTGTGCCTTTCCAAATCATGTCCAATCAATTGAATTTACCACAGGTGGACTCCAATCTAGGTTGTAGAAACATTTCAAGGATGATCAATGGAAACAGGATGCACCTCAGCTCAATTTGAGTCTCATAGCAAAGGGTCTGAATACTTATGTAAATAAAGTATTTCAGTTTTATTTATATAAATTTGCAAACATTTCTAAAAACCTGTTTTCGCTATGTTATTATGGGGTATTGTGTGTAGATTGATGAGGAATTAATTTTTATTTAATGCATTTTAGAATAAGGCTGTAACGTAATAAATGTGGAAAAGGTCAAGGGGTCTGAATACTTTCCGAATGCACTGTATACTGTAACTGATATCATTATTAAACACTATAGTATGTTCACCACCCAACACTATTAGTCCATGTTTGAAAAAATATATTGTTTAATGACTGACAAAGCAACTGGAAACCTATCCTCATACAAGTATAACCATATTATGTTCACTATAGAATCAAATATTTTGACATTTGATTTTCTAAAACTAAAGAAAAGTACCAATTACTAATGCCAACATTTTCATTAAATAAATCATAAAAATCAGGCTTCATATTTTTTTATTCACACTTTAATGGACAGAGCAAACCTTATTAGTAGACTACCAGGGCACGTTTGTTAATTTACCATATATTTAAAAACAAGTGTAAGCAGGCAGCCATTATTTTTATGTCTTGCTGTTCTACTGTGTGCATTTTTATTCAGGCATTTAAATATAAAACAATACCTACTGGGCACACCACGTCATTTTGATGTGGAAATGTGGGTCATATTTGGTTGAGACGTTGATCAATGAGATTTCAACATTTATTCACCCACTCAAAAAGACAACCAGAAGTTAGTTGAATTCCCAATGTGTTATCACTATGCTTTCAACCATCTCAAAGCACAACCAAATTCCAATGGAAAAACAATGTCTGATTTTTGGTTCAGTTGTCATCTAAATATGTTATCACTGCGATTTCAACCATTTAAAAGCACAAAATTCAAATGGGAATAGAATGTCAGATATTTTGTATTTATACAACAACTTAATGTGTTATCACTGTGCTTCATCTCATAGCACAACCCAATGACCTGGATTGCAGTTGAGGTTACATTTAAAAGTACATAGTGAAAGTGATCAATTCTGTTCAAGATTCTGCACAGATTATTATAGCAATTATTATAGCAATCTCTACAGACCTGCGACCTTTGCATGCTATTTTGAACATGCACGCTTTCTATGATTACATAAGACATTTAGAGTTACAGTAGGCTAATCTCAAAATGTGGCCATGGATGCATTACTCATTTAGGTTGAATAATTACTGTTACATTAGTTTGTAAAATAGCCTTAACTTTAGGCTATTTACTGTATTACAAAAGTAATATTGAATTGTGTTTGGTGGACAACGACCAAATATCAACATTTAAAGGATATCTAACGCGTGGATGGTTTCATCTGAGCCACTGGCTTAATCCTATTCTTTAACTTTTATTTTTGGTTTAGTTGGAGTCGTCAATCCAACATATAATTTGTTAAATTGTCGACAAGTTAATAGGCTATTTACTCTATTGCAAAAGTGGTGCCACTGACTTAGTCTGGCTTCAATTCCAGTATGTCTACAAATGAATAATGAATATGTTGGATTCACATCTCCATCTCAACCAAGACGCAAAACTGTATTTTAGGTGCATTTAAAGTTTTTGATTTGATTTAGTCCCATTCTTTAACTTACATTTTTGGTTGAGATGGAGACGTGAATCCAACATATTAATGATTAACATGAAGATTACATTTTAAATCAACCAAACTTGAAACCCTAGGCCTATATGTATTGTCTATATTTTGTTGAACCTTGGGTTGAATTGAAACAATAGCTGTTGATGAGTTTTTAAATGATATATATGCTTAACTAGTATCATTGATGATATACTGTATGACTTATAAAGTATGGTTACATTTAATTTGCTCTGTTAAACCTACCCATTGGAATGACTTCGATAGCAACAGTGAATATATTTAGTAATTAAGAGGTCTCAATAATCATTCTCACGATAGCACATTGGTAGTAGTCAGTGACAAATATCAAAGCTGGGCTTGGTTAAAACCCTGCATGGGAGACCAAATGAATAGCTCCAGTAGGAGTTGCTGCCCAGCCTATTTTTTATATTTTTTTTTATAGTGGATATAACGTTGAAGATCTGATGTTGTGTCAAAGGTACATGTTCGACATTTTATACAAGGTTTCTATGTTGAAAATTGCTTACAATGATGACATAATCCTGTGGTTGGAATTTCAGCCTCTGAACAACAGTTTGATGACTTTTTGACGTTTTACAAATCCAATGTTATTTCCATGTAGAGTCCACATCACAATACGTTGACAAATTACATTGAAACAACGTTGATTCAACCAGTTTGTGCCCAGTGGGTAGGGTCCTAATGCCTTAAATGGCTCACAACCATAATCTACTAACCAAAGACTATTTTACTTATTGTTTTGTATCAAATATAACAGATGCTGCAATGATTAAGAAGATGTCACTAATATATTGTAATTGTCATACATTGATTATGTATGCTTTCGTAACGCAATTTTCTTCTCAGGTTATATGTGGAAATAACCACACATTATTAATAATTACACATTTATTCTCAGTATTACGTTAACAACTTGTCATAATTTTCTGGTTACATGGTTTATATTTGCTAGTCAGTTAATATATATATATATTTTTTTGGTAGCAGGGAGTCTATTAGTGGATTTATCCATGTATGAGTTATTATTTCCATACACTCTGGTGATTTCAGGAAAACTGTGTAATAACAAAATACTAACCAGAGATAAATTACCTGCTAATATAAATGACAATCAAATAATACTACATATTTCTTATTATTTTCTTTAAAGTTACATTAGCTAAATAACTACATCATTAGGTATCTGATTTGAGTTCCCCCACGTTCATTAGATATTGTAATATTTGAATGGGAAAGTCCTTCTGTGAAACATCCGTCAAACAAACAGACCTACTGTATGTATGCCTCAAAATTCCTTTACTCTACATGATTAAGTCAATAGCCATAACAAAATGTAACAACATATTGGAATTCAATCAAACTAAATGTGCCCTTTGACATGAAGTGAAGGTTGAAATGCATTGTGGACTAATAAGAATCTTTAATTGTACAATGTTTATGACAATCCTAGCAATCTCTGCTGTGTACATTGAGTCACTATCACTTCATCTGTCACAGTCACTCTCATGAAGACTGGTGCTGTTCATTTAGGTTGAAGAGATGCTTAAAGAAAGTTGTAGAATGCTTAAAGTATGTGCTGTTTTACCCTTTTACTATGTGCAATGTCAATTTTTAAAATAAAAGTTTCTAGGCAGGTATGTACTCATGTAAAATAGAGATATAGTTGTATACTATAAACCAATGTACTATGTGAATGAAATGGAAATATTTTTGTATTAAAATATCTTTAACATTCCTTCAACCATAAATATAAGCAGTATCTTTACTGAGGTTCAGCTTGTATCTGCTAAAGACTTTGTTAGAATGACTAATCCACACTAAAGACTCAGGTCAACTGGTCTGAGAATGATGCTGGCATGAGGGAAAAGGGAGCCATTCTATTTTTCAGTAGAACTTGTGTTGGCCTCTTGCTGGGGTCAGCGCAACGTAAACATTGTTTTAAGTGATATGAGCAACACATTGTTTCAACATCATTACTGTGTCAGTTTGTTATTACTCTAAAGACACAACATTGACTCTATTCAAGACCTACATGCAGATTTGTTTAGACAACTGTCCTGTTAATGCTGCATCGTTTTAAAATACTGTTTGTTGATTGTCAGCAAAATGACTCCCTAGGTTGGCCTCCACTCAACCTTATCATAAAAAAAACTGTTGTTGGTTCAGTGTGCTCAATGTCCAATCATAAGGTAAACTGCCTTTTGAAGCTGGTTGAAGGAACATGTAGTGTATGTTTAATTATCAAGCTCATAGAATAACAGTAAACCATGTTCTCACAAGTGTCCAGTGTACTCTCTAGCTAACCATCGTATGTAAAGAATTTGCATTAGTTGCCCCCATTTGAAACCAGAGACAGTTATTAATTTCCATTAACCCAGTGCCACAGATGATTTCCTACATTTAAGGTCATGCTGAGAGTCATTGTGTGTTTGCTGTGTATTGCTTCAGTTTATACAAATGTTCATGTTTATTGGTATGTGTTTCTTCATTGTGATTGCTGCGCTAGATCAAATGGTACTGACTCTTTCTATGGTTCTGTTTAATCTGTCTCCCCCAGCAGTAGATTATGCACTTTTTGTTTCACCGTTTCAGACTATATTTTTATGTTCATGAATTCTTCATCAATTGTCATTCTTTTTTTAGAGGCATCATGTTACTTTGACTTTTGCATTTGTGACCTTTAGAGTGAACTGTGCATCATTGCAGTATATGGGGTGGAAGGTCTATCAATGCATACTGTAAAACATTTGCCAGGAAAAAGTAAGACAAACAAAAACAGAACCTGGTACATATTAGCCATTGCATTGCAGAAAACTAATTGAGAATATTGTATTATAGAATGTACAAAACATGTTGGGATTATATAGTTGTTTATTTTATGAGATGTCAAATAGATTGAATATATGTTACATGATTTTAAAGTAAAACAAACAGAAGTATTTTGTAACAGATTATTGAAGTGTCTTATTTGGGGAGGTGAGGTTATTATTTTCTTCAGTTCAGCAAGCTGGTGTTATGGTGTTTCACAGTCTATTGTATGGCTTGTTTTTTTCTGTCTGTATATACCATCAAAAATAAGCTTTAACATATTGTTACTATTGTTTTAAAATAAATTAATAAAACGTTTACATTCTGAAACAGCTTGGATATGAATTATGTGATATAAATCAATTAATCTTGATAATGTGGTATCTTTAAAAATAAATATTTTAAAAAACATGCATTTGGTGCACTTTTCTGCTTGTTTTCATTCATCTGTAGCTGAAGTTTATTCTCTCTGATGTAACTCTGAAAGGAGTCCAGTCCAGTTAAAATACACTATATATACAAAAGTATGTGGACACACCTTCAAATTAAAGGATTTGGTTATTTCAGCCACAACCGTTACTGACAGGTATATAAAATCGAGCACACAGCCATGCAATCTCCATAGACAAACATTGACAGTAGAATGGCCTTATTGAATAACTCAGTGACTTTCAACGTGGCACTGTCATAGGATGCCACCTTTACAACAAGTCAGTTCGTCAAATTTCTACCCTGCTAGAGCTGCCTCCTGAACTGTAAGTGCTGTTATTGTGAAGTGGAAACGTCTAGGAGCAACAACGGCTCAGTCATGAAGTGGTAGGCCGCACAAGCTCAAAGAAGGGACCGCAGCCTCCCGGGTGGCGCAGTGGTCTAGGGCACTGCATCGCAGTGCTAGCTGCGCCACCAGAGTCTCTGGGTTCGCGCCCAGGCTCTGTCGCAGCCGGCCGCGACCGGAGGGTCCGTGGGGCAACACACAATTGGCCTAGCGTCGTCCGGGTTAGGGAGGGTTTGGCCGGTAGGGATATCCTTGTCTCATCGCGCTCCAGCGACTCCTGTGGCGGGCCGGGCGCGGTGCGCGCTAACCAAGGGGGCCAGGTGCAAGGTGTTTCCTCCGACGCATTGGTGCGGCTGGCTTCCGGGTTGGAGGCGCGCTGTGTTAAGAAGCAGTGCAGCTTGGTTGGGTTGCGCTTCGGAGGACGCATGGCTTTCGACCTTCGTCTCTCCCGAGCCCGTACGGGAGTTGTAGCGATGAGACAAGATAGTAATTACTAGCGATTGGATACCACGAAAATTGGGGAGAAAAGGGGCTAAAATTTAAAAGAAAAAAAAGAAGGGACCGCCAAGCGCTGAAGCGTGTAAAAATTATCTGCCATCGGTTGCAACACCAAACTGTCTCTGGAAGCAACATCAGCACAAGAACTGTTCGTCAGGAGCTTCATGAAATGGGTTTCCATGGCCAAGCAGCCACACACAAGCCTAAGATCACCATACACAATGCCAAGCGTCGGCTGGAGTGGTGTATTGCTCGCCCGCCATTAAACTCTCTGGAGTGATGAATCACCTTTCACCATCTGGCAGTCCAACAGACGAATCTGGGTTTGGCGGATGCCAGGAGAATTCTACCTGCCCGAATACATAATACCAACTGTAAAGTTTGGTGAATGAGGAATAATGGTCTGGGGCTGTTTTCATGGTTTGGGCTAGGCACCTTAGTTCCAGTGAAGGGAAATCTTAACACTACAGCAAACAGTGACATTCTAGACGATTCTGTGCTTTCAACTTTGTGGCAACAGTTTGGGGAAAGCCCTTTCCTTTTTCAGCATGACAATGCCCCATGGCACAAAGTGAGGTCCATACAGAAATGGTTTGTCGAGATTGGTGTGTAAGAACTTGACTGGCCTGCACAGAGCCCTGACCTCAACCCCATCGAACACCTTTAGGATTAAATGGAACGTTGACTGCGAGCCAGACCTAATCACCCAACCCCACTAATGCTCTTGTGGCTGAATGGAAGGAAGTCCCTGCAGCAATGTTCCAACATCTAGTGAAAACCCTTCCCAGAAGAGTGGAGGCTGTTGTAGCAGCAAAGGGGGTACCAACTCCATATTAATGCCCATGATTTTGGAATGAGATGTTCGACGGGCAGGTGTCACATACTTTTGGTCCTGTAACGTTAGTGTATGTGTGTAGTAGGCTACGTAGTCAGTGCTGCAGCGTTTATGTTTGGAATGACAGCTTCTTATATTCAAATCCACTGGCGCCGAAGCAAAAGCTGAACTCTGAAAAATTCGGCCTACTATCAGAAAGTATACTGTAGCTACAATTTTCCAACCAACTTGTCGTGATTTTCGTAAGTCAAAAAGTAGCCAACGTTAGCTAGTCATAAACCGGAAGAACAATTATCATATCAGTTTTCATCAGCATGCCAGCTTTCTGACTGGCTAACAGGTGAGTTAGCTCCGTAGCTAAAGTTAGTTACTACAGTCGCGTTTTTGTGCACGATTTGATTTGGCAATACATATACAGCTAACACTGGGTTAATGGTTAACGGTAACCCTTGTTTGCGTGGTCAGCTGCTGTACAGTAGTCAGCAAATGGCTGTTTAAAAACGGTGTTTACATAGCTACCTAGGTACTTTTTTTAGCCAGCTATGCTAACGTTAGCTAACTTGTTGTAAACAAACCCATTTCGCTCAGTGCACGGTCTGTTATGCACATTAATGAACCATACCTGAAGAAGTTGAAAAAACATCGAATTTGACATATTTCTTACACTCTACTTTGGGACAGTTCTTTACAGCAAAAACTCATAACGTTACACTTCAAATTGACAAAACTGATGCTGTTATTTGCTTTCAGAGATATTTGACACAACAACAACCTTACAGCTAAGACACGACAGTGACTGATGGAGTGAGTCTGGCAAGCCACGTGCAACCTGACCGTAGTTTAAATGATCTGGTCCACAAAAACCTTATTCGCAGTGGAATTTATAATAACATTACCCAGTGCTCATTTGTTTACAATGAGAAATTATTTGGTCAGTGTTGTGTTTACACTGAGAAGATTGAACATGGTTCAAAGAAGTCTAATGTTTTGCGCAAGATTAAGGACTTGGATTCCCTCCCCATGGTTACCAAGGATGGATTTAGAAACATTGTGGCATTGCAAAGTGATGCACCCCTGCAGATGGGTCACAAACATTACCTGTCTCTTTGGAATAATGAGGGTCCTGAAGGCAGAGTATAGGTTCTAGATGGTAAAATGATAATTTCAGTTGCTAACTATTGTGAGAATTACAATGGTGATTACCTGAACCAGGTGAGTAGTATCTATATCATAATAACACTTTACACATATACCATCTCTTCTCTACTCAACCCTGACAATATAATTAACGTTTCTTTGAATGTTGTCTGTATTAAGTGTCTCATCAGGATTGGCACTCTTTGTGTATTTCTCCATGCTCCAGACTTACTTTGAGGTCGCAGACCAAAGTGTCACCATGCCCCTTGTCATGTAGAATGAGCTGTGGCCAGAGTGGTACCAGAGACTGAATGTTGGAACTGTGCTTTACTTCAAAAACTACACCCTCAAGCAGAGTAATCCAAACAGGTCTCGACCTGACATAGACAACCACAGAATGAAGAGCTTTCACTCAGTAGGTACTGAACTCAACCTAACTTAGTGATTCACAACTTAGCAAATCAACATGCAGTACATTGCCAGGCAGACACTCCTGATTGGTAATTTTGAAATAATATTCTGTCTGAATACTGAATACTGTGAAACTCTTCATTTTTACTATGCATGGCCTTGTAGAAATCTGTCTGAATCCTTGGAATCCCACTGCACTCCTTACTGTGGTTCCAGCCAAGTGTGCAGTCTCAATGGGGCTTGCCTATGGTTTCCTACCAGTTCACCACCAGGTAAGTTCACAACCACATTAAGCAGTTTAGATGAGATTGTATGTAAAAACAAAAGGCATTTCCCTGTGTAACATTTACAACATTACTAAGCAGTCTTTATCATCTGCATGAACTACTCATTCCTTGCTTCTTATAAGTGTTTTTCTTCTAGATAAGAATTGAAGAACAATTCTGCATGTGATGTCATTAGCTTGGTAACTTTTGTGGGTCGGGTGGAGAGAGTCAAGAGTAAGGGTCAGAGGTGTTCGTTAGACTTGGACTAGTCATTTATTTTGAAAATGTAACACAAATGCTCGTGATTTTTTTCCTCTCTTTTGCAGGCCCAGAAAAATACTGGACTTACCGCTGGGTCCATGCAGTGGAACATCCAATAGTCCTTTTATTTTGGAGCTTTCTGCTTCTTCACAACCAGAAATATACCATGGGATATACCCAAGCAAATATTTTTACTATAGTACTAGCTATAACAGTTATTAGCTATAATACAAACAATTCAATAGGTAAACAGCAACAGAACTCTTCTAATTGTACTTATTTTCTCCCTGCTCTGCACCCTCCCCCTATCACATTGCAGTAACATACCTGGTGTGCACTCAGATGAGAAAGTGTTAAGAGCAAGACTCACTGCCTTACCTCACCAGCAGCTGCAAGACACATATATTTTGTACCAGTAAGTGCAGCTGTCATTTGCGAAGAAACAAAGAAAATATAAACAGTACAACTATTTTACTTAAAAAAGAATATATAGACACAATGCAACATTATGTTAATATAATCTAGTATGTATTGATTAACTTGATTGATGTAGTTTTCCCTCAGGGTATCACAAGGGCCAGCCCTACCTGTCAGACCCCAGGGTGAAGCTTCGTCCAGTGGACCAAGACTGAAGGACAGCATTATGCTGAAGAAGACTGTTGTTGGTGGCCATTATTGCTTCCCTCACACCCCTCAGATATTCACACAGTCAGTGGCAGATGGCTCAGGTGAGTGAGGTGAACCTTTTCAAGAAGGAAAGATGTCTGTAATATGCAACACTGGTTTTTGTATGTTTGTTGTTTTTTAACCACAGCAGACATCACCATTTAATAATTTTCATATTTATTTCCCATCCACCAGCTTAAGTTCTTTTGGTTGCTGCAAATTACCTAAAGAGGGAGATGGAGGGTCTGCATTATCATTAGCACAAGCAGCTGGCAATCCAAGGTCAGATCATTGCTGTGCAGTATGTGGCATGGCCAGAGGAGGCACTGTCAGACCAGTTAGGCTTTATTGATTGCTTTACTGTGGGTTATACAATGAATTTAAGGAGGATCTTTTGGTCAGCTGTCCTGCCAAAATCTAAATTTTAACAGTCTTGATGAAAATAACCAATTATGTGACATTTTATCAGGTAACAATAATGTAAGTGCCAAAGCCTGCCACCTTATCCTCCAACGGATACTTTATTTTTATAAGAGCCTAATTGTCCCTTTAGCCGCTAAACTTTATGCATAAATGTGTATAGGTTATGTAAGGCATTATATATTACGCCTGTACCATGTTTGCCGATGATTGTTTTTAGTGTTTCAAAACTCAGTTTGAGTGGTCCACAATGTTTAAAAAAAATTTTTTTTTATTATAGTATCATTGTGGAGTGACACGTCAATACATTTTTCTAACTCTAGATACACTGAGTACACAAAAAACTAAGAACACATGCTCTGTCCATGACAGACTGACCAGGTGAATGCAATGATCCCTTATTGATGTCACTTCTTAAATCCACTTCAATCAATGTATAGGAAGCGGTGGTTAAAAAAATATTTTTAAGCTTTGAGACATTTTATTTTTAACCCTTATTTTACCAGGTAAGTTGACTGAGAACACATTCTCATTTACAGCAACGACCTGGAGAATAGTTACAGGGGAGATAAATGAGCCAATTAGAAGCTGGGGATGATTTGGTGGCCATGATGGTATGAAGGCCAGATTGGGAATTTAGCCAGGACACCAGGGTTAACGCCTCTACTCTTACTTTTATTTTTATTTTTTATTTCACCTTTATTTAACCAAGTAGGCTAGTTGAGAACAAGTTCTCATTTACAACTGCGACCTGGCCAAGATAAAGCAAAGCAGTGCGACAGAAACAACACAGAGTTGCACATGGAATAAACAAGTCAATAACACAGTAGGGGGGGGAAATGAGTCTATATACATTGTGTGCAAAAGGCATGAGGAGGTAGGCAATAAATAGGCCATAGGAGCGAATAATTACAATTTAGCAGATGGAGTGATAAATCATCAGATGATCATGTACAAGTAGAGATACTGGTGTGCAAAAGAGCAGAAAAGTAAATAAATAAAAACAGTAAGGGGATGAGGTAGGTAAATTGGGTGGGCTGTTTACAGATGGACTATGTACAGCTGCAGCGATCGGTTAGCTGCTCAGATAGCAGATGTTTAAAGTTGGTGAGGGAAATAAAAGTCTCCAACTTCAGCGATTTTTGCAATTCGTTCCAGTCACAGGCAGCAGAGAACTGGAAGGAAAGGCGGCCAAATGAGGTGTTGGCTTTTGGGATGATCAGTGAGATATACCTGCTGGAGCGCGTGCTACGGGTGGGTGTTGTTATCGGGATCAGTGAACTGAGATAAGGCAGAGCTTTACCTAGCATGGACTTATAGATGACCTGGAGCCAGTGGGTCTGGCGACGAATATGTAGCGAGGGCCAGCCGACTAGAGCATACAGGTCGCAGTGGTGGGTGGTATAAGGTGTTTTAGTAACAAAACGGATGGCGCTATGATAAACTGCATCTGGTTTGCTTAGTAGAGTATTGGAAGCTATTTTGTAGATGACATCGCCGAAGTCGAGGATCGGTAGGATAGTCAGTTTTACAAGGGTAAGTTTGGCAGCGTGAGTGAAGGAGGCTTTGTTGCGAAATAGAAAGCCGATTCTTGATTTGATTTTGGATTGGAGATGTTTAATATGAGTCTGGAAGGAGAGTTTACAGTCTAGCCAGACACCTAGGTATTTATAGATGTCCACATATTCTAGGTCGGAACCGTCCAGGGTGGTGATGCTAGTCGGGCGGGCGGGTGCAGGCAGTGAACGGTTGAAAAGCATGCATTTGGTTTTACTAGCGTTTAAGAGCAGTTGGAGGCCACGGAAGGAGTGTTGTATGGCATTGAAGCTCGTTTGGAGGTTAGATAGCACAGTGTCCAAGGAAGGGACAGAAGTATACAGAATGGTGTCGTCTGCGCAGAGGTGGATCAGGGAATCGCCCGCAGCAAGAGCAACATCATTGATGTATACAGAGAAAAGAGTCGGCCCGAGAATTGAACCCTGTGGTTCCCCCATAGAGATTGCCAGAGGACCGGACAACATGCCCTCCGATTTGACACACTGAACTCTGTCTGCAAAGTAGTTGGTGAACCAGGCGAGGCAGTCATTAGAAAAACCAAGGCTACTGAGTCTGCCGATAAGAATATGGTGATTGACAGAGTCGAAAGCCTTGGCCAGGTCGATGAAGACGGCTGCACAGTACTGTCTTTTATCGATGGCGGTTATGATATCATTTAGTACCTTGAGCGTGGCTGAGGTGCACCTGTGACCGGCTCGGAAACCGGATTGCACAGCGGAGAAGGTACGGTGGGATTCGAGATGGTCAGTGATCTGTTTATTAACTTGGCTTTCGAAGACCTTAGATAGGCAGGGCAGGATGGATATAGGTCTGTACCAGTTTGGGTCCAGGGTGTCTCCCCCTTTGAAGAGGGGGATGACCACGGCAGCTTTCCAATAAGTGCCATGGGATCTTTAGTGACCACAGAGAGTCAGGACACCCATTTAACGTCCCACCTGAAAGACGGCATCCTACTCAGGGCAGTGTCCCTAATCACTGCCCTGGGGCATTGGGATATTTGTTGTTTGTTTTTTTGACCAAAGGAAAGAGTGCCTCCTTCCAGCAGCATCTGGCAAGCCATTAGGGTGGTGTGCTGTGCATGTGTGCCATTCAGGGGGGTGAATGGGCAAGACAAAAGATATAAGTGCCTTTGAACGGGGTATGGAAGTAGGTGCCAGGCACACCGGTTTGTGTCAAGAACTGCAACACTGGTGGGTTTTTCACGCTCAACAGTTTCCCATGTTTATCAAGAATGGTCCACTACCTAATGGACTTCAAGCCAACTTAACACAACTGGAGTTAACATGGGCCAGCATCCCTGTGGAATGGTTTTGACGCCTTGTAGAGTTGTGCACCTCAATATTAGGAAGGTGTTCCTAATGTTTGCTATACTCAGTGTATATAACACATTTCATGTTTTTTTAACACACTAATTCTCTTTTTCTAAAGTCGGTGCATTGTTTTTTTTTACAAGAACAGGACAGGATACATTGAAAGACAAAAAAAATAACTGTTACCTGTACAGGAATGATTTGCTGTTGGTAAGTCAAGTTTAGAATACTATTCAGTCTGTGTGTGAGACTGTTGTGGCTGTACCTAACCCACACAGTGATCAGAAAACTGTAGACGTAACTGAAACACAGGGAAACAGCGCCCTCTGGTGTGCAAAGCTCAGCAGACGGAAAACAACCCAAGTGAGGTGAGTTTCAAAACACAGGTGGGCTATAAAACATTACTAAACATTTAAAATTGTACTTGTAACTCCCTTTTACTACGGCATTTGAAATTTTATTCGTATATTTTACATTGTCATGATGACGTCACTTGCGTGTTTTAGAATAATTGTATTTTGTCTTTTAGAGTGATAAAGCAATGCTACATCACTCGGGCCAGGATGCAAGAGAAAAGGTACTGGATCAACTTCTATCTGCCATAATCAGTTCTCTATGCCCATCAGGGACCCACCCAGTAGCTCAGGTTATGAGAGCTTTGTCTGTTCACAGAGAAGCTGGCCGTGGCTTTACAGCAGCATACCACCCTGCATACCACTGCTGGCTTGCTTCTGAAGCTAAGCAGGGTTGGTCCTGGTCAGTCCCTGGATGGGAGACCAGATGCTGCTGGAAGTGGTGTTGGAGGGCCAGTAGGAGGCACTCTTTCCTCTGGTCTAAAAAAATATCCCAATGCCCCAGGGCAGTGATTGGGGACACTGCCCAGTGTAGGGTGCTGTCTTTCGGATGGGACGTTAAACCGGTGTCCTGACTCTCTGAGGTCATTAAAGATCCCATGGCACTTATCGTAAGAGTAGGGGTGTTAACCCCGGTGTCCTGGCTAAATTCCCAATCTGGCCCTCAAACCATCATGGTCACCTAATAATCCCCAGTTTACAATTGGCTCATTCATCCCCCTCCTCTCCCCTGTAACTATTCCCCAGGTCGTTGCTGCAAATGAGAACGTGTTCTCAGTCAACTTACCTGGTAAAATAACGGTAAAATAAAAAATAAAATAAATAAAAAGAATAGGAGCATGTGGAGCTGGAAGAGAGAGTGATTCTGAATCAGAGGAAGAAGTTGGTCCACTAGATAGAAACCCAGACCAAACCAGAGCCAGTGGACAACAAAGTCCATCAGGTATAAGAGTGCTGAGCCACATGAACATACTATCTCAACATTTATCTGTGGCCTAGCTTCTATTACTCTGTTTATGAACTAAGCATGGCAAGCCTGAGAAATTAACTATGCTGTCTGTCTGGAACCATGGAAACTGCTTGCCATTAATGAGGGGTGTTGCAACAAGGCTAGTGACACTGATATGCCTACTATATTTTGTTTCTAAGATATTCCACAGAGTGACGGCGCTCCAAGAGAGAGTGGTTACGGACTGTGATGGATTTTTTTTAAAGCAGCTCGTGGCTGAAGCAGAGACGAGAAGTGTCAGAATATTTGGGTCAATGACGAATAAGATTTTCAAAAACAATTTAAAAGGGAAAAAATATTAATTTCGAAACACTTTTTATGTTCCCTTGAGTGTTACCTACAATGTGTTTGCACATTCAGGATTTGTCGCTTTTTATGCAAGTTAAATTTACTTCCTAAAAAAAGTCATCCTGTCTGACCATACATTTTTTTTATATAAAAAATGTTTTCTGACCATTATTTCTAGCAAAGAAGAGTAAAATATGAATATAAACATGGTGTCCGTTATTCAATATCAAAGCAGTTAAAAATTACGGTATAATTTTTTTATTTTTCACTGGACGACCCCACATTTTGAATGACTGTCAACTAAAACTTCTGTTAGAGAAATTAAAACCGTATACAATTTTACAAAAATGCATTTTTCTCTTAGACTGAGCTTCTCTGCATTTTATTAGACAATATAATAATGTTATTGTTTTTAACCATTAAGTACCGAATGATCATTGCTGGTTGCACCGAATGACTATTATTTTACAGTGTCATTTTTTTTAGGCAGATCTCTTTCCCTCTTACAGAAACACACACATACATAAACAGTATGGTTTCTTATTCAACTACAATGATGCCTTTAGTGCTTAATAAATTACAAGAAATGTGACTCAAATGTTTATCACGCAGAAACATTTCATCATGAACATGGCAATGAACTTCTAAAAATGATAAAAATTCTGCACTATGATACATTTTTCAAACAATGTTAAAACAGTTAAGAATCAATGTAATACATACATAGTAAAGTTCTTGAAGTACAGTAATGACATTAAAACATTAAAATACAAAACGTTTAAGAAAGTGTTCTACATTACATCAATTACTCATTTGATTAAAAACGAATGAAATTGCTCTGTGCAATGTCTTGTAAAAACATTATTGTAACATTAAAACATCCACAGATATGTTTAAGTTTGTGCAGAACAGTGCAAGATTAAAACAATTATAAATGTGATAGCAATTCATGAGGTTCAACCATTAAATACAAATGATTTCATTGCAGCAAAAGTTGTAACAGAAACTCAAGTTGACAATTATCAAACTTGCATTCCTCAGTTTGTTTGATGATGTTGCACTTATGTGACAAGAAAGCAGCCCAGTCTGTGTCGGACAGCCGAGATGCTCTTAAGCTCAAGGGCTTGGGCTCACTGATCATTGCCTTCACATCTCTTTCATAGTACAAGGTAATGTCTGGCACAGATGACCAGACAAAAACATTCCTCACTCCATACTGCTGCATAGAAGTGATCAGCACTTCCTCCCCAATCACCTTCAGTACCTGGCCTACAAAGGGGCGGTAGCGGTAAGTGAGTAAAATCACTGAGAAAGCCAAGCCAGTAAAAAAGTCATATTATAACCTATGTTGTGATAATTAGGTTGTTTGCTCAAACCCATTCGTTCATTCGCCACCGTGATATACAATAAGGCCGTGACAACAAAAAGACAACAGTCACGGAATAAATTCAACTACACATACGTTTCATCACAAAACTGGAGAGCAATATCTGTGGTGAAGGCCACAAAGCAAATATTGCATACAAACAGTTATTTTTATTATTTTATTTAATCAGGCAAGTCAGTTAAGAACAAATTCTTATTTGCAATGACAGCCTACCCAGGAATAGTGGGTTAAATGCCTTGTTCTCACGTAAACATGTTTTACAGGCAACTGCTTGTGCACCCATGTGAGAACTTGACTTTTACCTTTAAGTATGCATCTTGAGTATCAAAATAAAATACAAGCTTTTCAGATAATTCAAAATTTGTATTGTTTTTTAGCATTTTCTGGGGGGGTAAAACCTGACAGGGAGTGGAAATGTGAACTTATTAAACATTTACGAGCAACTTCCTAACATTCCTTCTTAATCTAAGGCTGCCTCACAGGCATCTTAATGATGTCACATATTGTCACTAGTATCATCATGTGATTTGATCCAAAATGGTGACTTCATGTCAGTTGCACCGAATGATAATCATGAAGGCTAATTTTCCGGACAAAAGTATTTCAAGTATTTAAAACCTTTCTGCCTAAACTGTCTTACCCATATAAAAGTGTAGTGCAGTAGACCATTAGAAATTCATGCCAGAATAATCTTTTGACAGTTTTGTTATGATTTAAGATGTTTTATTAACACTTATATAGATTGTATTTCGTTTTTGGACAGGTGCACAGAATGAATAAGTGAAAAAAAAATCACATCTAACCATTAACTCTTTTAGGACAAAGTAAAAGAGAAAGAGCATAGTTTCCTAACATAAAATGTGTATATATTGGTTGTTGATTTTGGGAAAATATTTCATTCGGACACCAAAATATGCACATCAAGCCATTGACACATTTACATTCTAGTTGTGTTAACCCAGAGTGCCTTTCTCAGATATTCAGATTTGTCGACAAGACCCTTCTGCTGCAGCAGAGTAACCTCCATGCTGCCAGGTGGATGCTAGAGCAAACCACAGACACATTCTCACCAGTAGCCTGCAAAGGATACTATAAGACCACAATATTTGGTAATGTAGAGGTTCCTGTTCATCATTTATTTGCATTTCTTTCATTTGACTCGAGTTAATCAGGGATTTTGTTTTATACATCCTTAGTGTTTTTGTTTTATTAATACTTTATTGCTTGTTTGCTTTTACTTCTTTCATTGTTTTACTCTAAAATGTGTTGATTGTATACTATTTTAAATGCACTTAAAATAGTTTGATTTGATTCATTATACATCTCCCTTTGTTGAAATAGGACATGCATGAATGTATAATTTTGTATGTTATACTAACTGTATTGTTTGTGAGTACAGGAGTTGCACACACTACCATGTCTCTCTCTCTCTCTCTCTCACTATAAACCAGTTGATGGCCATCAATGCTGCTTTTGTTCCTGTGATGCCATCTGGGGACTGCAGGTCCTTAGGTCTGTCTCAAGACCCCCATGACAACACACTTCTGTCTTGCCTGTCTGCAGGCTTCCTCTGACCTCTCGCAGACCCCCTGAGCCTGAGTGAAGCTGCTCTCCCTGAACCCGGTAACACACCGGGAAGAGGGGGACAGGAGGGGAGGATAAAGACACACCCCTGGGAGCCAGTCATGGGGCACTGCTTTTAGCTGAGGCGGAAGACCCTGGCTATTTTCAAGCCGACAACTATTCGTGGTTCATGACCTGCTCACAAGCATATTTACAATATCAAATTTCCTAATGTTGACCTTCAAGTGGGGCTTTCAACTTTAAAACTCGAGTCCACTTAAGAGAGCAGTTATGGCAAATATGCTGTCCAGTCCTGAGGTTAGACTGAGTATTGATTACATGGTACAGTGTAGGGTCAAATCAAACATGATTTTCATGGTACATTCTGTCTACACATAATATTAAGCATCGATTCATTAATTATGTAAAATGTAGACACTATTCAGGAGGGCTGTATGCATAATGTTTCTACAACTTAAAGTAACTGTCCAGTGTTTCCAGATTTCTATGAAATATGACATATAATTAATTACAATAAGAGTAGAATAGTTTTCCTTCCAAAAAAAGTGTAATAAAGGATGTTAAAAAGCAGATTTTATGTATTAGAATGGTGTTGGCGTACCCCAACAACAGAATGGTGTGGGTGTATAGCGGTCATTAAAAATACTAATGCGAGTAGACCACTGATTGGCCAGCTCATCCTCCACAGGAGGATGACATCATCCTCTGAGGAAATGGCAAGCATTTTTGAAACGGTCTGTTTGAGATACAAGGTTGAGGTGGGGTTTTTGAGGTGTTTTTTTCTCCCTTTGGCCACATATGAGTATAGGATGCGTCAACAACGTTATTTGGGTATGGAGTTAACAGTTGATCAACTTTTAAAAGTGAGATTTTAACTGGACAGTTACTTTAAATATTTTTTTATTTGTGTATGCTGGTTTTTCTATTTTGTTCTTTCAGAAGAGATTTTGTCAACTGCTGCGGAGCTGAAAGACACTAATTTTGTGTGTATCCCTGACCTCTGTCATCTGGGAGGAGAGAAAGAAGAGGTTCTCATCACCAAGGTGTATAGAATGACAGATATCGCTTTGGATAATATATTGGACCACAATATGTATGAAATGAATTTGTTGTTTGTTAACATGATTAGGCAATCACGTTTTATTGTTAAATTCTGGAAATATTTTTGTAGATATTGTTTGTGGCAATTTTCTGTTTTTTTAAACTGGGGGTTTGAGTATCTGGAGAAAAAGGAAAACTTTTGGTTTTTGTTTCATTAGTCCATTGCTGATATAGTCCCAAAATGTTTTGTATTTGTATTTATTATGGATCCTTATTAGCTGCTGCCAATGAAGCAGCTACTCTTCCTGGGGTCCAGCAACATTAAGAGATTTATATACAGTTAAAAATATTACACTTCATTTCATTTACCCAATACATTTAGTGTGTTCCCAAATACAATGCTCTTATTTTTTTATTTTTTGGGGAACTAATTTATTCATTGCCACCAGTTCTGAAACACTAACTGCAGCTCTTTGTTAAGTGTTGCAGTGATTTCACTCACTGTAGTAGCTGATGTGTATAGTGTTGAGTCATCCACATTCATAGCCACACTGGCTTTACTCAAGGCCAGTGGCATGTCAGTAGTAAATATTGAAAAAGCAAGGGGCCTAGACAGCTGCCCAGGGGAATTCCTGATTCTACCTGGATTATGTTGGAGGCTTCCTTTAAAGAACACTCTCTGTGTTCTGTTTGACAGGTAACTCTTTATCTACAATATAGCAGGGGGTGTAAAGCCATAACACATACGTTTTTCCATCAGCAGATAATGTCAAAACAGCTCCCCCAATCTTTTTATCATCAATTTCTCTCAGTCAATCATCAGTCATTTGTGTAAGTGCTGTGCTTGTTGAATGTCCTCCCCTATAAGCGTGCTGAAAGTCTCTTCAATTTGTTTACAGTGAAATAGCATTGTATCTGGTCAAACACCATTTTTTCCAAAGGCTATTTGAGCCAGTCAAGGGGGCTTTACTATTCTTGGGTAGCGGTATTACTTTTGCTTCCCTCCAGGCCAGAGGGCACACATTTTCTAGTAGGCTTAGATTGAAGATATGGCAAAGAGGAGTGGCAATATTTTCCGCTATTATCCTCAGTAATTTTCCACCCAAGTTGTCAGACCCCGGTAGGGAATTCAAAATGTACAATGCTTGTCTTTCATAATTTGATCAGTTATACTGGTGTAGTGTCAGCATTTGTTGCTGACATGTCATGCCTAAGTTTGCTAATATTGCCAATGAAAAAATCATAAAAGTAATTGGAAATATCACTGGGTTTTGTGATGAATGAGCCATCTGATTCAATGAATGATGGAGCAGAGTTTGCCTTTCTGCCCAAAATTATATTTAAGGTGCTCCAAAGCTTTTTACTATCATTCTGTCATTTGTCTTTGTTTCATAGTATAGTTTCTTCTTTTTATTCAGTTTAGTCACATGATTTCTTAATTTGCAGTACGTTTACCAATCGGTTCTGCAGCCAGACTTATTTGCCATTCCTTTAGCCTCATCCCTCTCAACCATAAACATTTTCAATTCCTCATCAATCCACAGGGATTTGACAGTTTTTACAGTCATTTTCTTAATGGGTGCATGCTTATTAGCAGTGGTGGAAAAAGTACCCAATTGCCAAACTTGAGTAAAAGTAAAGATAAGAGAATGACTCAAGTAAAAGTGAAAGTCACCCAGTAAAATACTACTTGAGTAAAAGTATTTGATTTTAAATATACTTAAGTATAAAAAGTAAATGTTATTTCAAAAATATACTTAAGTATCAAAAGTAAAACTCAAAATCATTTCAAAATCCTTATATTAGGCAAACCAGAGGGCACCATTTTCTTGTTTATTTTATTTTATGGATAGTCAGGGGCACACTCCAACACACTAAGTCTGCCAGATCAGAGGCAGTAGGGATGACCAGGGATGTTCTCTTGATAAGTGCGTGAATTGGATCATTTTCCTGTCCTGTTAAGCATTCAAAATGTAATGAGTACTTTTGGGTGTCAGGGAAAATGTATGGAGTAAAAAGTACATTATTTTCTTTAGGAATGTAGTGGAGTATAAGTTGTCAAAAATATAAATAGTAAAGTACAGACTTAAGTAGTATTTTAAAGTATTTTTACTGAAGTACTTTACACCACTGCTTATTAGTAACTGGAATAAGCAATTTCATAAATGTGTTAAGAGCAGCGTTTAGTTGCTCTTCATTACACACCACAGACCAACAAATTTTCTTTACAGCAACAACATAGGAATTGCTACAAAATGTATTCTATGACCTCTTATACACTATATTAGGCCCAGGCTTTGGAACTTTGGTTTTCCTAGATATGGCTACTATATTGTGATCACTACATGCGCTGGATTTGGATACTGCTTTAAAGATAATTTCTGCAGCATTAGTAAAGATGTGATCAATACATGTTGATGATTTCATTCCTGTGCTGTTTGTAACCACCCTGGTAAGTTGACTGATAACCTGAACCAGGTTGCAGGCACTGGTTACAGTTTGAAGTTTTCTCTTGAGTGGGCAGCCTGATGAAAGCCAGTCAATATTTAAATCACCCAGAAAATGTACCTCTCTGTTGATATCACATACTTTATCAAGCATTTCACACATGTTATCCAGATACTGACTGTTTGCACTTAGTATAGCAGCTTCCCACTAGAATAGGCTTTAGGTGAGGCATATGAACCTATAACCTTATCACTTCAACAGTATTTAGCATGAGGTCCTCTCTAAGCTTTACAGGAATGTGGTTCTGAATATAAACACCTCCACCTTTGGCATTTCTGTCTTATCTGTACATGTTATAAACTTATTGCTACCACTATCATCAAAGGTATTATCTAAGTGAGGTTCAGAGATTGTCAGAATATGAATGTCATCTGTTACTAGTACATTTTTGATTTCATGAACCTTGTTTCTTATGCTACATACAGTTGAAGTTGGAAGTCTACATACCCCTTAGCCAAATACATTTAAACTCAGTTTTTTCCACAATTCCTGACATTTAATCCAGGTAAAATTCCCTGTCTTAGGTTAGTTAGGATCACCACTTTATTTTAAGAATGTGAAATGTCAGAATAATAGAGAGAATGATTTATTTCAGCTTATAATTCTTTCATCACATTCCCAGTGGGTCAGAAGTTTACATAGACTCAATTAGTATTTGGTAGCATTGCCTTTAAATTGTTTAACTTGGGGCAAATGTTTCGGGTAGCCTTCCACAAGCTTCCCACAATAAGTTGGGTGAATGTTGGCGCATTCCTCCTGACAGAGCTTGTGTAACTGAGTCAGGTTTGTAGGCCTCCTTGCTCGCACACACTTTTTCAGTTCTGCCCACAAATGTTCTATGGGATTGAGGTCAGGGCTTTGTGATGGCCACTCCAATACCTTGACTTTGTTGTCCTTAAGCCATTTTGCCACAACTTTGGAAGTATGCTTGTGGTCATTGTCCATTTGGAAGACCCATTTGCGACCAAGATTTAACTTCCAGACTGATGTCTTGAGATGTTGCTTCAATATATCCACATAATTTTACTTCCTCATGATGCCATCTATTTTGTGCTTCATGGTTGGAATGGTGTTCTTCGGCTTGCAAGCCTCCCCTTTTTCCTCCAAACATAATGATGGTCTTTATGGCCAAACAGTTCTATATTTGTTTCATCAGACCAGAGGACATTTCTCCAAAAAGTACGATCTTTGTCCCCACGTGCAGTTGAAAACCGTAGTCTGGCTTTTTTATGGCGGTTTTAGAGCAGTGGCTTCTTCCTTACTGAGCGGCCTTTCAGGTTGTGTCGATATAGGACTCGTTTTACTGTGGATATAGATACTTTTGTACCTGTTTCCTCTAGCATCTTCACAAGGTCCTTTGCTGTTGTTCTGGAATTCATTTGCACTTTTCGCACCAAAGTACGTTCATCTCTAGGAGACAGAATGCGTCTCCTTCCTGAGTGGTATGACGGCTGCGCGGTCCCATGGTGTTTATACTTGCGTCCTATTGTTTGTACAGATGAACGTGGTACCTTCAGGCGTTTGGAACTTGCTCCCAAGGATGAACCAGACTTGTGGAGGTCTACAATTTGTTTTCTGAGGTCTTGGCTGATTTCTTTTGATTTTCACATGATGTCAAGCAAAGAGGCACTGAATTTGAATGTAGGCCTTGAAATACATCCGCACTCCAATTGACTCAAATGTTGTCAATTAGCCTATCAGAAGCTTCTAAAGCCATAACATAATTTTCTGGAATTATCCAAGCTGTTTTAAGGCACAGTCAATTTAGTGTCTGTAAATGTCTAACCCACTGGAATTGTGATACAGTGAATTATAAGTGAAATAATCTGTCTGTAAACAATTGTTGGAAAAATGACTTGCGTCATGCACAAAGTAGATGTCCTAACCAACTTGCCTAAACTGTAAATTGTTTACAAGAAATTTGTTGCGTGGTTGAAAAAACGAGTTTTAATGACTCTCAACCTAAGTGTATGTAAACTTCCGACATCAACTGTATGTTAACGTGGGCTATTTTTAGAACTTTTCTGGGATGCTTGATTGTTTTCATTGCTTTACTGGGAAGAGAAGCAGAAGTAGACATGCTCATGTGATTTATGTTAGTGCAGGGTGAGCTGCATACAGTGGACTTCCTGCTAGGGCACACCGCCTCAGTGCTAACAGTATAACTGGTTCATAGGCAAATGATTACTGCAGGACCAGCAAGGGCATTCAGGGCAGTTAGAGGGACATACATTAAGTTACTTACATTGTGTCTTCCAATGCCCCTGGGAAAATGTACATTTTCAGAAGCATTATGACAACTCAGTGACACAATGGTAGGGATTAACTGAGCTGGGCTTGGGTCATTGATAAGTCATTGTCTCAACGCAGGTTTATAAGGCTGTGAAAGGATCCAGGAACCAAAATTATTTGGGTGGATCCCATACTCAATCAATCAATCAATCAAGTTTATTTTATATAGCCCTTCGTACATTAGGTAATATCTCGAAGTGCTGTACAGAGACCCAGCCTAAAACCCCAAACAGCTAGAATGCAGGTGTAGAAGCACGGTGGCTAGGAAAAACTCCCTAGAAAGGCCAAAACCTAGGAAGAAACCTAGAGAGGAACCAGGCTATGAGGGGTGGCCAGTCCTCTTCTGGCTGTGCCGGGTGGAGATTATAACAGAACTATGCCAAGATGTTCAAAAATGTTCATAAGTGACAAGCATGGTCAAATAATAATCATGAATAATATTCAGTTGGCTTTTCATAGCCGATCATTAAGAGTTGAAAAACAGCAGGTCTGGGACAGGTGGCGGTTCCATAACCGCAGGCAGAACAGCAGCAAGGCCAGGTGGACTGGGGACAGCAAGGAGCCACCACGCCCGGCAGTCCCGACGTATGGTCCCAGGGCTCAGGTCCTCCGAGAGAAAGAAAGAGAGAAGGAGAAAATTAGAGAGAGCCAAGATTTTCAAAATGTTCATAAATGACAAGCATGGTCAAATAATAATCAGGAATAAATCTGTTGGCTTTTCATAGCCGATCATTAAGAGTTGAAAACAGCAGGTCTGGGACAGGTAGGGGTTCCGTAACCGCAGGCAGAACCGTTGAAACTGGAATAGCAGCAAGGCCAGGCGGACTGGGGGCAGCAGGGAGTCGTCATGCCCGGTAGTCCTGACGTATGGTCCTAGGGCTCAGGTTCTCAGAGAGAGAAAGAAAGAGAGAACGAGAGAATTAGAGAAAGCATACTTAAATTCACACAGGACACTGGATAAGACAGGAGAAGTACTCCAGGTATAACCAACTGACCCTAGCCCCCCGACACAAACTACTGCAGCATAAATATTGGAGGCTGAGACAGGAGCGGTCAGGAGACACTGTGACCCCATCCGAAGATACCCCCGGACAGGGCCAAATAGGAAGGATATAACCCCACCCACTTTGCCAAAGCACAGCCCCACTGGAGGGATATCTTCAACCACCAATTTATAATCCTGAGACAAGGCCGAGTATAGCCAACAAAGATCTCCACCACAGCACAAACCAAGGGGGGGCGCCAACCCAGACAGGAAGATCACGTCAGAACTCAACCCACTCAAGTGACGCACCCCTCCCAGGGACGGCATGAAAGAGCACCAGTAAGCCAGTGACTCAGCCCCTGTAACAGGGTTAGAGGCAGAGAATCCCAGTGGAGAGAGGGGAACCGGCCAGGCAGAGACAGCAAGGGCGGTTCGTTGCTCCAGAGCCTTTCCGTTCACCTTCACACTCCTGGGCCAGGCTACACTCAATCATATGACCTACTGAAGAGATAAGTCTTCAGTAAAGACTTAAAGGTTGAGACCAAGTCTGCGTCTCTCACATGGGTAGGCAGACTGTTCCATAAAAATGGAGATCTATAGGAGAAAGCCCTGCCTCCCGCTGTTTGCTTAGAAATTCTAGGGACAATTAGGAGGCCTGCGTCTTGTCACCGTAGCGTACGTATTGGTATGTACGGCAGGACCAACTCGGAAAGATAGGTAGGAGCAAGCCCATGTAACGCTTTATAGGTTAACAGTAAAACCTTGAAATCAGCCCTTGCCTTAACAGGAAGCCAGTGTAGGGAAGCTAGCACTGGAGTAATATGATCAAATTTCTTGGTTCTAGTCAGGATTCTAGCAGCCGTATTTAGCACTAACTGAAGTTTATTTAGTGCTTTATCCAGGTAGCCGGAAAGTAGAGCATTGCAGTAGTCTAACCTAGAAGTAACAAATGCATGGATTAATTTTTCTGCATCATTTTTGGACAGAAAATGTCTGATTTTTGCAATGTTACGTAGATGGAAAAAAGCTGTCCTTGAAACAGTCTTGATATGTTCGTCAAAAGAGAGATCAGGGTCAAGAGTAACGCCGAGGTCCTTCACAGTTTTATTTGAGACGACTTTACAACCATCAAGATGAATTGTCAGATTTAACAGAAGATCTCTTTGTTTCTTGGGACCTAGAACAAGCATCTCTGTTTTGTCCGAGTTTAAAAGTAGAAAGTTTTCAGCCATCCACTTCCTTATGTCTGAAACACAGGCTTCTAGCGAGGGCAATTTTGGGGCTTCACCATGTTTCATTGAAATGTACAGCTGTGTGTCATCCGCATAGCAGTGAAGGTTAACATTATGTTTTCGAATAACATCCCCAAGAGGTAAAATATATAGTGAAAACAATAGTGGTCCTAAAACGGAACCTTGAGGAACACCGAAATGCACAGTTGATTTGTCAGAGGACAAACCATTCACAGAGACAAACTGATATCTTTCCGACAGGTAAGATCTAAACCGGGCCAGAACTGGTCCGTGTAGACCAATTTGGGTTTCCAGTCTCTCCAAAAGAATGTGGTGATCGATGGTGTCAAAGGCAGCACTAAGGTCTAGTAGCACGAGGATAGATGCAGAGCCTCGGTCTGACGCCATTAAAAGGTCATTTACCACCTTCACAAGTGCAGTCTCAGTGCTATGATGGGGTCTAAAACCAGACTGAAGCATTTCGTATACATTGTTTGTCTTCAGAAAGGCAGTGAGTTGCTGCGCAACAGCTTTTTCTAAAAATTTTGAGAGGAATGGAAGATTCGATATAGGCCGATAGTTTTTTATATTTTCCGGGTCAAGGTTTGGCTTTTTCAAGAGAGGCTTTATCACTGCCACTTTTAGTGAGTTTGGTACACATCCGGTGGATAGAGAGCTGTTTATTATGTTCAACATAGGAGGGCCAAGCACAGGAAGCAGCTCTTTCAGCAGTTTAGTAGGAATAGGATCCAGTATGCAGCTTGAAGGTTTAGAGGCCATGATTATTTTCATCATTGTGTCAAGAGATATAGTACTAAAACACTTAAGTGTCTCTCCCGATCCCAGGCCTTGGCAGAGCTGTGCAGATCCAGGACAGCTAAGCCCTGGAGGAATACGCAGATTCAAAGAGGAGTCCGTAATTTGCTTTCTAATGGTCATGATCTTTTCCTCAAAGAAGTTCATGAATTTATTACTGCTGAAGTGAAAACCATCTTCTCTTGGGGAATGCTGCTTTTTAGTTAGCTTTGCAACAGTATCAAAAAGAAATTTTGGATTGTTCTTATTTTCCTCGATTAAGTTGGAAAAGTAGGATGATCGAGCAGCAGTGAGGGCTCTTCGGTACTGCACGGTACTGTCTTTCCAAGCTAGTCGGAAGACTTCCAGTTTGGTGTGGCGCCATTTCCGTTCCAATTTCCTGGAAGCTTGCTTCAAAGCTCGGGTATTTTCTGTATACCAGGGAGCTAGTTTCTTATGACAAATATTTTTCGTTTTTAGGGGTGCAACTGCATCTAGGGTATTGCGCAAGGTTAAATTGAGTTCCTCAGTTAAGTGGTTAACTGATTTTTGTCCTCCGACGTCCTTGGGTAGGCAGAAGGAGTCTGGAAGGGCATCAAGGAATTTTTGTGTTGTCTGAGAATTTATAGCACGACTTTTGATGCTCCTTGGTTGGGGTCTGAGCAGATTATTTGTTGCGATTGCAAACGTAATAAAATGGTGGTCCGATAGTCCAGGATTATGTGGGAAAACATTAAGATCTACAACATTTATTCCATGGGACAAAACTAGGTCCAGAGTATGACTGTGGCAGTGAGTAGGTCCAGAGACATGTTGGACAAAACCCACTGAGTCGATGATGGCTCTGAAAGACTTTTGGAGTGGGTCTGTGGACTTCTCCATTTGAATATTAAAATCACCAAAAATTAGAATATGATCTGCTATGACTACAAGGTCTGATATGAATTCAGGGAACTCAGAGAGGAGCGCTGTATATGGCCCAGGAGGCCTGTAAACAGTAGCTATAAAAAGTGATTGAGTAGGCTGCATAGATTTCATGACTAGAAGCTCAAAAGACGAAAACGTCATTTTTTTTTTTGTAAATTGAAATTTGCTATCATAAATGTTAGCAACACCTCCGACCTTTGCGGGATGCACAGGGGATATGGTCACTAGTGTAACCAGGAGGTGAGGCCTCATTTAACACAGTAAATCCATCAGGCTTAAGCCATGTTTCAGTCAGGCCAATCACATCAAGATTATGATCAGTGATTAGTTCATTGACTATGACTGCCTTTGAAGTGAGGGATCTAACATTAAGTAACCCTATTTTGAGATGTGAGGTATCATGATCTCTTTCAATAATGGCAGGAATGGAGGAGGTCTTTATCCTAATAAGATTGCTAAGGCGAACACCGCCATGTTTAGTTTTGCCCAACCTAGGTCGAGGCACAGACACAGTCTCAATGGGTATGGGTATGACTGAGCTGACTACACTGACTGTGCTATTGGCAGACTCCACTAAGCTGGCAGGTTGGCTAACAGCCTGCTGCCTGGCCTGCACCCTATTTCATTGTGGGGCTAAAGGAGTTAGAGCCCTATCTATGTTGGTAGATAAGATGAGAGCACCCCTCCAGCTAGGATGGAGTCCGTCACTCCTCAGCAGGTCAGGCTTGGTCCTGTTTGTGGGTGAGTCCCAGAAAGAGGGCCAATTATCTACAAATTCTATCTTTTGGGAAGGGCAGAAAACAGTTTTCAACCAGCGATTGAGTGCTGAGACTCTGCTGTAGAGCTCATCACTCCCCCTAACTGGGAGAGGGCCAGAGACAATTACTCGATGCCGACACATATTTCTAGCTGATTTACACGCTGAAGCTATGTTGCACTTGGTGACCTCTGACTGTTTCATCCTAACATCGTTGGTGCCGACGTGGATAACAATATCTCTATACTCTCTACACTCGCCAGATTTAGCTTTAGCCAGCACCATCTTTAGATTAGCCTTAACGTCGGTAGCCCTGCCCCCTGGTAAACAGTGTATGATCGCTGGGTGATTCGTTTTAAGTCTAATACTGCGGGTAATGGAGTCGCCAATGACTAGGGTTTTCAATTTGTCAGAGCTAATGGTTGGAGCCTTCGGCGTCTCAGACCCCGTAGCGGGAGGAGTAGAGACAAGAGAAGACTCAGCCTCAGACTCCGACTCGCTACATAATGGGGAAAACCGGTTGAAAGTTTCTGTCGGCTGAATGAGAGACACCAGTTGAGCATTCCTACAGCATTTCCCTCCAGAAGCCATGAGAAAGTTGTCCGGCTGCGGGGACTGTGCGGGGGGGTTTATACTAACGTTACTATCTGTACTTACTGGTGGCACAGACGCTGTTTCTTCCTTTCCTACACTGAAATTACCCTTGCCTAACGATTGCGTCTGAAGCTGGGCTTGCAGCACAGCTATTCTCGCCGTAGGGCGATCGTTCTCCTGTATATTATGAGTACAGCGACTGCAATTAGAAGACATCATGTTAATGTTACTACTTAGCTTCGGCTGTTGAAGGTGCTGACGAACCATGTCCAGATAAAGCGTCCGGAGTGAAAAAGTTGAATGAGGGAAAAAAAAGTTGCGATGGAAAAACTAAAAATATAAACGGTAATTAAAAACAAAAACAAAAACAAAACGTAAAGTTGGCAGCTAGCAAAGTAAAGTTGGCAGCAAAAACGCACAGCAGACACCTACTCCTTATGAAACAAGCTTTGTTTCCAGAAGGTATCAAAACTGTCAATACATGTTACACCCACAGAGCTGGAATAGTCTCATAGCCAATTATGGAGGGCTAAAAGTCTCCTGAAACGTATAATGCCACAATTTAGGGGGGGCACATAGCCAGATGTTTTGGGGCGTTTGTTGGTGTCAAGCAGAGACCCAATCAGTTCTTTAAAATCCATATTCAGCTGTTCTGAGCTGCATGTCAGCAATCAAGTGTAAGATATATAACTTCCAAAGTACAGAAATACAGCAGGCATGAATCATACTGGCAGTATTTCTGTATTTTTAAAGTTATATATCATGAATATTTTATTGCTGAAAAGCAACACATTTTGGGACAATATCAACAATGGACTAATGAAATGAATACCAAAATATAGTTTCAGGGTGGAATTTTACTTTAAGTATAATTAAACCATTAAATAAAATAATCACATTTTAAAGAGGATTTTTTTTACATTGCAGGGGTTTTTACTTCAATATTTATGTCAACTCGTCTTCCATATGCACATGCTTAATGTGTCCCTATGCCACAGCATAAAGACAAGCTACATGGGCTCTGGAAAAAGTACATAGAACTACCGTATACAGAAGGTAGAATAGTTGAGTAAACATCCTGATAAAGAGGATATAGTTTATGGCTCAAATGTTTAGAGTAAACCACCTAAACTGGTTTCACATTGGGATTAACTTTTCAATTTGTGATGCTGCTGCAAATATGTACAAAGGAAAGTTATTTTGCTAGATCTGTGTTTTAAGCCTACGGTATCACATTATCTTGTGCACTTTTATGGCAGCAGTATTGTATTGACATTTAATGCGTTTGTTGACACTGCTCATTTTAAATCCTGCTAGAACATTTCCTCCTATACACTTTTAATAGCACACTAGCTCGAAACTAAGGAAGACAGATCATGTTTTGGAATACAACACTGCAATATTGCAAACAAAAGCATGTGTCAAATCAACAGGCTAACACTCACCGGTAAACCTGAACTTAAAGCTAGTGAGCAAGGTCCACTGAGATAAGAGAGACCAGAACTGACGTAGACTTGGTTTATGTTACAGAGAAGGGAGGTATCAGTTTACTGCCCTACAGTACAGCGCTCCGGGCAGCCGTTGATCAGGAAGACGGGGCTCGACTGAACTACAGGAGTTGCGAGTATGTTTGAGAGGAAAATGGAGAAGAAAGGCACATATGGATTCGGCTTGGGATTTTTCACATTGCTCTGCCTGATAACTGCTCAACATGCTGGGGCGGACATGGTATTTACGAAAGCTATCGTTCAAACGCGTTACTTTAACACAAGTGACAACCAAACGGTGTTACAGAGCTGTGAATGTGGATTATATGGGCTCCACTCTTCTGTCACCTCGGTTTCCGGAGAGGTGATTCTTCCTAATTCAGATCCCTTAGCCTGTGGTCTCCAGATAGGCTTTAACAGCTCAGAGCTGTGGATCGCCCTTATTCAGAGGGGGAACTGCACCTTCGCTGAGAAGATCAAGACTGCTGCTGAAAGTGGAGCCACTGGTGTGGTTATTTACAACCTTCCTGGTTCAGGCGACGAGGTAACCCCCATGGTGCACCATGGTGAGTGATTCGGTTACCTTCCAATTGGTAGTGCTTCAGCCTTTTTGTTTTTCTATTCCTTACACAATTGCAAGCTTAATAACTAACTAGAAAAGGCCATTTACTTAAGTAAACTGAATTAAATGTGGTGACAATGATGCACATTTGCAACCACGTACCTATGTGAGAGTGGATTCTCAGTCCTCACTAGCATAAACTAAATGCAGGCACAGACTGTGTGTGGAAAATTATTTAAGACTGAGACTCTCCAATACAACCCAACATTGCAGAGTTATGTGCATCCTTTCAAGCACACCCTTCTCATTAACCTGTGGTGAGTTTAAAAAAAAATGGAGGTAGTTTTGTTATCAACAAAAAAATTGGTTAAATATGTGTCCAAAGAAACTGAAATATTTCCTGAGCGTTCTTATCCTAGATATAGGACAGACAATTTGACTGTCTTTTTGCCATTTCATTAATGTGTTATTTAATGTGTTTCTATGGGCAATAGTAGTAAAGGTACAATTTTTTCGGGGTTTCCTACAGGGGTCCTAAAATTCTAAATCAAATAGCTAAATGATCCATGGTATGACCATCTTAAAATAATTCACAAAGGCTTAGACTTTCAGGTTAAACGGTGGAAGACTAGTAGTGACCAGAATTTTTCGCAATTGTTATTTTACTGCTGCTCTTTCATTATTTGTTACTTTATTTATTTTTTTGTTGGTATTTTTCTTAACTGCATTGTTGGTTAAGGTTAAGGGCTTGTGTGTAAGCATTTCACTGTAAGGTCTACACCTGTTGTATTCGGCGCAAGTGACTAGTGATCCATTTATTAAAGTGGCCAATGATTTCAAGTCTGTATGTAGGCAGCAGCCTCTCTGTGTTAGTGATGGCTGTTTAGGAATCCAAGGAATCCAAGATGGCGTAGCAGTGTTGGCGTGTTTCTTTTCGTCCTCTCGTATACTTTTGTATTTTTTGTATATATATATATTCTTTTTGATTTTTAATTCGATTATACCTTCCGGTAACCTACCTCACCCAATGTGATACGGAATCGCTATTATTTTTTAACTTTGGAACACATTCAAGAACCCCCAGTAGCTAACCAGCTAATCAGCTACAAGCTATTTAGTCATTTTTAGCCACTGCTAGCAGCTTTTACCTTCTGCACAGACACCAGCCCTGTTATTAGCCTGGATATTACTCACCAATTTACCAGCATCGGACTGTCTCTCCACAACAACGCCGGATTCCTGCCGTAATCCCTGAGCCACTACTTCTGATCCTCACAGCTAGCTTGCAGCTAGCACCACTGCCACGAAGCTAGCACCAATTAGCTAACAAAATTCTACAATACCTCTTTCGCCATCTGGCTTGGATTCTCTGTCGACACGGCGCCCCGCCGCACCACCACGTCTGGTCTGCCGACAAATACCCCATCCGCTGTGCCCTCAACCGGCCTCCGTCTGAGCAGACCCCCTCCGTCTGAGCAGTCCACCCCCGGGCTACTAACTTTAAACGCCGCGTGCTAGCGTAGTGGCGGCTTCCCTGCTCCATCTACGGCTGCCCCCTGGACAATATGATCACGTGGCTACATAGCTGATGCCTGCTGGACTGTCCATTAATTCACGGTACTCCATTCTGTTTATTTGTGTTTTATCTGTCGGCTTTGTGTTTTAACTCAGGCTCTGTGTGTAGTTAATCCGACCCTCTCTGCCTAGTCATCGCCATTTTACCTGCTGTTGCTGTGTTAGCTGACTAGCTGCTGTTACCTCACCTGTTGTTTTAGCTAGCTCTCCCAATCAAGACCTGCAATTACTTTATGCCTTACTGTATGTCTCTCTCAAATATCAATATGCCTTGTATACTGTTGTTCAGGCTAGTTATCATTGTTTTGGTTTGCAATGGAGCCCGTAGTTCCACTCCCCGTACCTCTGATACCTCCTTTGTCCCACTTCCCACACATGCGGTGACCTTACCCATTGTGACCAGCATGTCCAGAGATACAACCTCTCTTATCATCACCCAGTGCCTGGGCTTGCCTCCGCTGTACCCGTGCCCCACCATACCCCTGTCTGCACATTATGCCCAGAATCTATTCTACCACGCCCATAAATCTGCTCCTTTTATTCCTTGTCCCCAACGCTCTAGGCGACCAGTTTTGGTAGCCTTTAGCCGCACCCTCATCCTACTACTCCTCTGTTCCTCGGGTGATGTGGAGGTAAACCCAGGCCCTGCATGTCCCCAGGCACCCTCATTTGTTGACTTCTGTGATCGAAAAAGCCTTGGTCTCATGCATGTCAACATCAGAAGCCTCCTCCCTAAGTTTGCCTTACTCACCGCTTTAGCACACTCTGCCAACCCTGATGTCCTTGCCGTGTCTGAATCCTGGCTTAGGAAGGCCACCAAAAACTCTGAGATTTCCATACCCAACTATAACACTTTCCGTCAAGATAGAACCGCCAAAGGGGGAGGAGTTGCAATCTACTGCAGAGATAGCCTGCAAAGTTCTGTCATACTTTCCAGGTCTATGCCAAAACAGTTCGAACTTCTAATTTTAAAAATTAATCTCTCCAGAAATAAGTCTCTCACTGTTGCCGCCTGCTACCGACCCCCCTCAGCTCCCAGCTGTGCCCTGGACACCATCTGTGAATTGATCGCCCCCCATCTAGCTTCAGAGTTTGTTTTGTTAGGTGACCTAAACTGGGATATGCTTAACACCCCGGCAGTCCTACAATCTAAGCTAGATGCCCTCAATCTCACACAAATCATCAAGGAACCCACCAGGTACAACCCTAAATCCGTAAACATGGGCACCCTAATAGACATTATCCTGGCCAACTTGCCCTCCAAATACACCTCTGCTGTCTTCAATCAAGATCTCAGCGATCACTGCCTCATTGCCTGTATCCGCCACGGGTCCACGGTCAAACGACCACCCCTCATCACTGTCAAACGCTCCCTAAAACACTTCTGCGAGCAGGCCTTTCTAATCGACCTGGCCCGGGTACCCTGGAAGGATATTGACCTCATCCCGTCAGTTGAGGATGCCTGGTCATTCTTTAAAAGTTACTTCCTCACCATATTAGACAAGCATGCTCCGTTCAAAAAATGCAGAACCAAGAACAGATATAGCCCTTGGTTCACTCCAGACCTGACTGCCCTCGACCAGCACAAAAACATCCTGTGGCGAACTGCAATAGCATCGAAGAGCCCCCGCGATATGCAACTGTTCAGGGAAGTCAGGAACCAATACACGCAGTCAGTCAGGAAAGCAAAGGCCAGCTTTTTCAAGCAGAAATTTGCATCCTGTAGCTCTAACTCCAAAAAGTTCTGGGATACTGTAAAGTCCATGGAAAACAAGAGCACCTCCTCCCAGCTGCCCACTGCACTGAGGCTAGATAACACGGTCACCACTGATAAGTCCGTGATAATCGAAAACTTCAACAAACATTTCTCAATGGCTGGCCACGCCTTCCACCTGGCGACTCCAACCTTGGCCAACAGCCCCGCCCCCCCCGCTGCTACTCGCCCAAGCCTCCCCAGCTTCTCCTTTACCCATATCCAGATAGCAGATGTTCTGAAAGAGCTGGAAAACCTGGACCCATACAAATCAGCTGGGCTTGACAATCTGGGCCCCCTATTTCTGAAACTGTCCGCCGCCATTGTCGCACCCCCTATTACCAGCCTGTTCAACCTCTCCTTCGTATCATCTGAGATCCCCAAGGATTGGAAAGCTGCCGCTGTCATCCCCCTCTTCAAAGGGGGAGACACCCTGGACCCAAACTGTTACAGACCTATATCCATCCTGCCCTGCCTAGCTAAGGTCTTCGAAAGCCAAGTCAACAAACAGATCACTGACCATCTCGAATCCCACCGTACCTTCTCCGCTGTGCAATCCGGTTTCCGAGCCGGTCACGGGTGCACCTCAGCCACGCTCAAGGTACTAAACGATATCATAACCGCCATCGATAAAAGACATTACTGTGCAGCCGTCTTCATCGACCTGGCCAAGGCTTTCGACTCTGTCAATCACCATATTCTTATCGGCAGACTCAATAGCCTCGGTTTTTCTAATGACTGCCTTGCCTGGTTCACCAACTACTTTGCAGACAGAGTTCAGTGTGTCAAATCGGAGGGCATGTTGTCCGGTCCTCTGGCAGTCTCTATGGGGGTACCACAGGGTTCAATTCTCGGGCCGACTCTTTTCTCTGTATACATCAACGATGTTGCTCTTGCTGCGGGCGATTCCCTGATCCACCTCTACGCAGACGACACCATTCTGTATACTTCCGGCCCTTCCCTGGACACTGTGCTATCTAACCTCCAAACGAGCTTCAATGCCATACAACACTCCTTCCGTGGCCTCCAACTGCTCTTAAACGCTAGTAAAACCAAATGCATGCTTTTCAACCGTTCGCTGCCTGCACCCGCACGCCCGACTAGCATCACCACCCTGGACGGTTCCGACCTAGAATATGTGGACATCTATAAGTACCTAGGTGTCTGGCTAGACTGCAAACTCTCCTTCCAGACTCATATCAAACATCTCCAATCCAACATCAAATCTAGAGTCGGCTTTCTATTCCGGAACAAAGCCTCCTTCACTCACGCCGCCAAACTTACCCTAGTAAAACTGACTATCCTACCGATCCTCGACTTCGATGTCATCTACAAAATAGCTTCCAATACTCTACTCAGCAAACTGGATGCAGTTTATCACAGTGCCATCCGTTTTGTTACTAAAGCACCTTATACGACCCACCACTGCGACCTGTATGCCCTAGTCGGCTGGCCCTCGCTACATGTTCGTCGTCAGACCCACTGGCTCCAGGTCATCTACAAGGCTATGCTAGGTAAAGTGCCGCCTTATCTCAGTTCACTGGTCACGATGGCTACACCCACCCGTAGCACGCGCTCCAGCAGGTGTATCTCACTGATCATCCCTAAAGCCAATACCTCATTTGGACGCCTTTCCTTCCAGTTCTCTGCTGCCTGTGACTGGAACGAATTGCAAAAATCTCTGAAGTTGGAGACTTTTATCTCCCTCAGCAGATGTTTAAAGTTGTTATCTGAGCAGCTAACCGATCGCTGCAGCTGTACATAGTCCATCGGTATATAGCCCACCCAATTTACCTACCTCACCTCATACTGCTTTTATTTATTTACTTTTCTGCTCTTTTGCACACCAGTATCTCTACTTGCACATGAACATCTGATGATTTATCACTCCAGTGTTAATCTGCTAAATTCTAATTATTCGATTTTTGCCTACCTCCTCATGCCTTTTGCACACATTGTATATAGATTCTCTTTTTTCTACCATGTTATTGACTTGTTTATTGTTTACTCCATGTGTAACTCTGTTGTTGTCTGTTCACACTGCTATGCTTTATCTTGGCCAGGTCGCAGTTGCAAATGAGAACTTGTTCTCAACTAGCCTACCTGGTTAAATAAAGGTGAAATAAAAAAATAAAATAAAAAAACACTCTGATGGCCTTGCGATAGAAGCTGTTTTTCAGTCTCTCGGTCCCTGCTTTGATGCACCTGTACTGACCTCGCCTTCTGGATGGTAGCGGGGTAAACAGGCAGTGGCTTGGGTGGTTGTTGTCCTTGATGATCTTTTTGGCCTTCCTGTGACATTGGGTGCTGCAGGTGTCCTGGAGGGCAGGTAGTTTGGCCCCGGTAATGCATTGTGCAGACCGCACCACCCTCTGGAGAGCCTTGCGGTTGTAGTCGGTGCAGTTGCCGTACCAGGTGGTGATATGGCCCGACAGGATGCTCTCGATTGTGCATCTGTAAAAGTTTGTCAGGGTTTTGGGTGACAAGCCAAATTTCTTCAGCTTCCTGAGGTTGAAGAGGCGCTGTTTGGCCTTCTTACCATTTCAGTTTGTACGTGATGTGTATGCTGAGGAACTTAAAACTTTCCACCTTCTCTACTGCTGTCCCGTCGATATGGATAGGGGGGTGCTCCCTCTGCAGTTTCCTGAAGTCCACGATCATCTCCTTTGTTTTTTGACGTTGAGTGAGAGGTTGTTTTCCTGACACCACACTCCGAGTGCCCTCACCTCCTCCCTGTAGGCCGTCTCGTCGTTGTTGGTAATCAAGCCCACTATTGTTGTGTCGTCTACAAACTTGATGATTGAGTTGGAGCATGGCCACGCAGTTATGGGTGAACAAGGAATACAGGAGGGAGCTGAGCACGCAACCTTGTGGGGCCCCTATGTTGAGGATCAGCGAAGTGGAGGTGTTGTTTCCTACCTTCACCACCTGGGGGCGGCCTGTCAGGAAGTCCAGAACCCAATTACACAGGGCGGGGTTGAGACCCAGGGCCTCAAGCTTAATGATGAGCTCGGAGGGTACTATGGTGTTGAATGCTGAGCTATAGTCAATGAACTTACATAGGTATTCCTCTTGTCCAGATGGTATAGGGCAGTGTGCAGTGTGATGGCGATTGCACCTATTGGGGCGGTAAGCAAATTGAAGTGGGTCTAGAGTGACAGGTAAGGTGGAGGTGATATGATCCTTGACTAGTCTCTCAAAGCACTTCATAATGACAGAAGAGAGTGCTACAGGGTGATAATCATTTAGTTCAGTTATCTTTGCCTTCTTGGGTACAGGAACAATGGTGGCCATCTTGAAGTATGTGGGGAGAGCAGACTGGGATAGGGAGAGATTGAATATGTCCGTAAACACATTGGGATTGGGATTTATGCAAATGTTACCGACCGGCTCGATTCGGTCGTACGTAGCAAAATTTGGAATTGTGTTTTTTTACATTGGATAAAAGTAGAGACTCAGATAGAAAATGGTATATAATACACAACAGTTGAGGAACAATGGTAAAGTAATTCTGCTTTGATAGTTGATAAACTTGTTACCCCACTTTTGAGAATGTCCCTTGAATATTTTGGTACAGCACACCTACTGGAGAGCTCTTTTTTGTCAACACCAGGTATTCCAAAACTGGGGTAAGTGTACCCCCAGGGGTATGCGCAATGCTGTCGGGGATACGTCAGATAAAAATGTGATTCACATTTTCAAACAGTACATTTATATTTTCCAACGGGGGTATAGATTTTGGGTGAGGTTTTTTTCTCGCCTGAGTAGCCTCGTTCACTGCCAAAAAATAAATTTAAACCATCTAGTGTTCAGCGAAATAACAACACAATGTCAAATACAGGTAGTCTAGTCAAATAATGAACATCCAATCACATTAACCGTTACTCTTTCGCGGGAAACCTTCACTCTTGCGGAGACATTTAGAAACAACACATGACAATTTGAAAAATAAGCCACGGGAGTTTTTTGAGCTAGAATAAAGACGACTTTTGAGTAGTTAAACATATGTATAAAAGCAACAGATACCATTAATAAGAAGGGGCTAGAAGCGTCTTATATGGTAAGCTACCGAGTGGCTAGGACAGGCAAGCCCCAAACTATTGTGGAGGACTTAATTATTCCTGCTGCCGCGGATATGGCTGGGACAATGATGGGGGAAAAAGCCCAAAAAACTATACAGACAATGCCTTCATCAAACAACATTGTTTAATGACGCATCAGTGACATGGCAGGAGATGTTTTGAAACAATTACTTCTTCGCATACAAGCCAGTGAATTATATGCGTTACAGCAGAATGAGTCAACAGACGTGGTGGGCCTGGCACAGCTCCTGGTATATGTCCATTACGTTTATGGGGGGGGGTCAATTAAGGAAGACATCCTCTTCTGCAAACCACTGGAAACAAGGACAACATGAGAGGATATTTTAAAGTACTGGACAGCTTTGTGACATCAAATTGACTTGTGTGTTGGTATGTGTTGGTATCTGTACTGATGGCGCGAAAGCCATGACAGGGAGCCATAGTGGAGTGGTAACGCGCGTGCAAGCAGTTGCTCCCGACGCCACTTGGTTACACTGCAGCATCCACAAGAGGCTCTTGCTGCCAAGGGAATGCCTGACAGCTTGAAAGACGTTTTGGACACGACAGTGAAAATGGTTAACTTTGTTAAAGCAAGGTCCCTGAACTCTCGTGTATTTTCTGCATTATGCAATGATTTGGGCAGCGACTATGTAACGCTTTTACAACATACAGAAGTGCGCTGGTTATCAAGGGGCAAAGTATTGACCATTTCTTTTAAATTGAGAGATGAGCTTAAAGTTTTTTTTCACTTGTCTGGCCACTTGCATGACAACGAGTTTCTCACACGACTGGCCTATCTGGGTGATGTTTTTTCTCTCCTGAATGATCTGAATCTAGGATTACAGGGACTCTCCGCAACTATATTTAATGTGCGGGACAAAATTGAGGCTAAGTGTAACGATGTTCCTCCTCCTCTTCATCCGAAGAGGAGGAGCAGGGATTGAACCAAACTGCAGCGTTGTATTTAGACATAATGAATTTATTTAGGTGTAGACGAAAAACACAAACTTCACTTGAATACTTACAAAATAACAAAACGAATGTAGACAAACCTGAACATACGAACTTACATAAATCACGAAGAACGCACAACAGGAAAAATGACTACATAAAACGATGAATGAACGAAACAGTCCCGTATGGTGCAACAAACACTGACACAGGAAACAACCACCCACAACAAACAGTGTGAAAACACCTACCTTAATATGGCTCTCAATCAGAGGAAATGAAAACCACCTGCCTCTAATTGAGAGCCATATTAGGTCACCCTTAAACAAACATAGAAACAGAAAACATAGACTGCCCACCCAAACTCACGTCCTGACCAACTAACACATACAAAAACTAACAGAAACAGGTCAGGAACGTGACACTAAGATTAAGAAGTTGCAGCTCTTTTCTGTTTGCATTAACAAGGACAACACACACGTCTTTCCATCATTGTAGGATTTTTTGTGTGCAAATGAACAAGCTTACGGACAATGTCAAATGTGATATAATAAAGCACCTAAGTGAGCTGGGTGCGCAATTACGCAGGTACTTTTCCGAAACGGACGACACAAACAACTGGATTCGTTATCCCTTTCATGCCCTGCCTCCACTTATGGATATCTGAACAAGAGAGCCTCATCGAAATTGCAACAAACAGTTCTGTGAAAATGGAATTGAATTAGAAGCCACTGCCAGATTTCTGGATAGGGCTGTGCTCAGAGTTTCTTGCCTTGGCAAATCTCGCTGTTAAGACACTGATGCCCTTTGCAACCACGTACCTATGTGAGAGTGGATTCTCGGCCCTCATTAGCATGAAAACTAAATACAGGCACAGACTGTGTGTGGAAAATGATTTAAGACAGACTCTCTCCAATACAACCCAACATTGCAGAGTTATGTGCATCCTTTCAAGTACACCCTTCTCATTTAGCTGTGGTGAGTTATTCACAATTTTTGATGAACAAATAAGGTTTTATATGTACGATTGCTAAATAAAGAGCAAAATGATTGATTATCATAATATTATTATTTGTGCCCTGGTCCTATAAGAGCTGTTACGTCCCACAAGCCAGGTTGTGACAAAAACTCACACTCATTCTTATGTTTAATAAATGTATCGTACAGTTTGTGTATGGCAGGCTTACAAGGATGGCAAAAAACAACATTTGAGAGTGCGCTGACCCTGGTGCTGGAGGGGGTATGCAGCTGGAGGTTGAACGTTTGAATGGGTACGGGACTATAAAAGTTTAGGAACCACTGGTCTACGCCCATTCAGCATCGTTCACACCCTCTTAAGCCTAAACCCCACCAACCTCTTTAAGGATTCATATGTGAGGCCATGTGCTAAACAGAGTGAGTACGGTAGTGTAATAAACAACCAAAGGTTTCAAGACTAAAGACTGTTTTATAATACGTCTACATTATACACATGTCTGTAGACAGTCGCAGTGACATCTATTGTTGTCTGTTATCAAACTTGTCGTGATCGTTATAAAAAAGTATAAACCCAAATACGACAGACTGCATGACATCAGCAGCCTGGTGGTCCAAAATAGCTTTAATGTTGTATTTTAACACCAATAAACCCATCCGTTTAAAAATGAATTTAGTATTTGTCAATCTAGCAAACCAGGCAACTAAAAGTAACTTTCTAAACAATGTTTTGGTTCGTTTTTGGCTTGTTAGCTAGCAAACGTTAAGTTAGCTGGCTAGGAAGTTCAAATAATGACCATATCATAGCTGACAGTCTTAACTTCAGCATATTTTTATTGATTATTACAGGAAAATGAACTCGCAACAATAGTATTATTTAAAAGTTAATGGCAAGCTAATTACAAAATATAGCTAACGATTGTGAGTGTGACAAAATAAAAGCAGGGCATTCTACCCGCTAATTTTTTAACTTGGACACTGTCTCCTTGACCTAACGTTATATCCTAATTTGACTTTGGTGCAGGTCATGTTGTTCTTCACATTACCGTCTCTGGTAAACACACACTATATCAAATAAAATCTGTTTATTTGCCACATGCACAGGATACAGAAGGTGTAAACGGTACAGTGAAATAGTTACTTGCATAGTGGAGTCTTTTGTTTAGAAATGTAACTAGTTAGCTAGCTAAACAATGAACCATAATCCCAACTCATAACTTTACAACCATGCATGAATCTGCAGGTAGCTAACGCTAACCAACTAGGTTCAATGTTAGAGCCTAATGTTAGCTAGCTAGCTAACTAGCAATGCAAATTGCTTTCAGAGATACAAATAATATTACTACACAGATCATACACGTACGTTAGCTAGCGAGCCAGCCAGCGAATGTTAGCTAGCTAGCTAACAGTACACTTTAAATTTCAATGAAAATGACTTTGACAAAATTAGAAACTTATAATATCTGAAAATGTAGCTAGCTAGACACTCTTAACCATATACATGGCTGAACGCTTCTCTCTCTCTGTCACAGATGCCATGGCTGCCTTTAGTTTGAAGATGTAATCCGGAGACAGGTGTTTTATAACATAGCCTTCTATGTGTTCTCTTTTCGACTCCCTCCGCATATTTGCAATCAAACAGCATTATTTTCTCCATCTCCTTAACTATCATACTTTGCTTCGCCCGGGCATTCCATTGATTTCAAAACTCGGTCAACTTCTTCCGTGACAACAACACTGATGATCGCCGTTTTAGAAGACTCCACAACGTCTGGTTCAATGAAAATGTTTCTACCTAAGATCAGGGATTGCCTCATCATTAGATTAAGTTGTTGAAAGTGGAGAGCATTAGCAACACTTTTGCAGTTCTTCGTGATATCTTTCAAAAAAGCCACGTTAGAAAGAGCCACGTTAGAAGCCACGTTAGAAAGATTACCTAGACATACTGAGCAGCTCATGTTTATAGACAGAAGCATGGCAGACCAATCCAAACTCATCTCTAAGCATGTCTAGCCCATCCATTATCTCAGCCAATCATGGCTAGCGGGAATGTTCCTGTCTTTTTCCGTGGCTAAACCAACTAGGCTCGTAATTTAACGATTACATTTGTATTTACAGATGGCATACACGTTTGTTATTAACTTCTTGCGACTACAGGGGGTGCTGTTTTCTCATTAGCATAATTGCATTACAGATTAAACGGCTTCCTACTAAATTCTTGCTCGTACAATATGCATATTATTACTATTATTGGGTAGAAAACACTCTCTAGTTTCTATAGGCGTTGGAATTTTGTCTCTGAGTGGAACAGAACTCATTCTACAGCAATTTCCCTGACATGGAGTCAGATTTCACACATTTTGGCCCCTGATCTGGAGTCAGTTTAAAGGCCACTGTGAACGCTATCAGGATACGGACACTGCTTACGTCTTCCCCTGGATGCCTTTACGTGATGACGATTTGAATGGTATCGATTGCGCAATCACAGCCACTATAAATGAAAAAAACCTGTAGGTAGGACTTCTTTCCAGATGCGCCGGACGCGCGGTGGACACCGACCTGCTCTTTTTCCAAGCATTAGTGTAGCCAGTAATATTTCTCAGGTCATGTTTTTACTCGTTATAGGAGTTAAAAACATCATAAGGTAGTTAATTTAAACCGTTTTATAGCAATTTATATCCGTTTAGTGCGCATTTTGGGACATTTATTTCTGAGACACTTTGAAGCGCCGGGCAGGTTTCCAGTTCATGCCGAACGCAGTTGGCATTTCCACATGGCAAGAGGACAGCTTTCGACCAAAAGACGATTAGACCCAAGAAAGGATTCTTTGCCCAAGATTCTGATGGAAGAACAGCTCAAAGTAGGAACAATTTATTATGATAAATCGTGTTTCTGTCGAAAAATGTTAATCGCTTATGACGCCATCTTGTTAGACGTAGCTTCGCTTGGCGCAAACTGTATTGAAAAGTAAGGATAATTTAAAAAATGTAAATCAGCGATTGTATTAAGAATTAAATTGTCTATCAATCACTGTCCACCCTATATTTTTTAGTCACGTTTATGAGTATTTATGTATACGACTAGATCACTGTCTAATATGGCGCACGACATTGTCTGACCAGCTGGGCAAATTTTGTCATTGTCTAACCATGATTTTGGTGGCTAAATATGCAAATTTTCGAACAAACTGTATATGTATGTTGTAATGTGATGTTACAGGAGTGTCATCTGAAGAATTCTGAGAAGGTTAGTGAAAAAATTAATATATTTTGGCGATGTTTACGTTATCGCTCTCTTTGGCTAGAATCAATGCTCTGGTAACGTTTGCACATGTGGTATGCTAATATAACGATTTATTGTGTTTTCGCTGTAAGACACTTAGAAAATCTGAAATATTGTCTGTATTCACAGGATCTGTGTCTTTCGATTAGTGTATGCTGGGTATTTTTACGAAATGTTTGATGATTAGTAATTAGGTAAACACGTTGCTCTATGTATTTATTCTAGTCCATTTGTGACGGTGGGTGCAATTGTAAACTATGATATCTACCTGAAATATGCACATTTTTCTAACAAAACCTATCCTATACCATAAATATGTTATCAGACTGTCATCTGATGAGGTTTTTTCTTGGTTAGTGGCTATCAATATCTTAGTTTAGCCGAATTGGTGATAGCACCTGATGGAGTAAGAAACTGATGGAGTTAGAAAAGTGGTGTCTTTTGCTAACGTGGTTAGCTAATAGATTTACATATTTTGTCTTCCCTGTAAAACATTTAAAAAATCTGAAATGGTGGCTTTATTCACAAGATCTGTATCTTTCATTAGGTGTCTTGGACTTGTGATTTAATGATATTTAGATGCTACTATTTAATTGTGACGCTATGCTAGGCTATGCTACTTAGTGTGGGGGGGGTGCTCCCGGACCCGGGGTAGATACTCGTGAAAGGTTAAGGCACATGAAAGTTCACATGTTCCAGAATGCTTCTGGGAAAAATCATTTTGATCAAAAATAAATGTTTACATTCAAATGCCTCTCCTGGGAAGTAGTGACGTGCGACATACGACCAATTTACTGAAACGAATCCCAAATATGGTTGTAGTGTAAAAAGTATTAGTAGTATCAAAAAATATATTTCCAAGCATGCTGACCAGTGGCGGTCTGGACGTTTAAAAGTAGTTTTGGTGTTGGTAGCTTTTACAGTTTTGGCGCTACAGGTGGCAGCGAATAATAATAAAATATGAAAACACATCTAGGTTGTGCTTTGCTTTCCATGAGTGCATTGTGAAGTTTAATTTAATACAAAAATAAAGCAAACTGGATGGAAAATGGTGAATGCGCAAAATGTCTTGAATCTTCAACATAGAAATGCTATGAAAAATAATTTACAGATACTCATTACAAATTATGGAGTAATCCATGATTCAGCAAATTATATTTTGAATGAGGAAGCTAAATATTTTAAGCAGATGTTGTATTTCCAGTCTCCTTCATCTCCACTGAATGATAACAGTAAGGATTTTTTCCCTAGTAATAATGTAAAATTAACAAATTGTACAGAAAGACCTGTGTGAAGGCCAATTTACAGAGTAGGAACTTCGAGGCAATTAAATCCTTTCAGTCTGGAAAAACCCCAGGGCTTGATTGCATACCAGCAGAGGTCCAGTACCAATCAAAAGTGTAGCAGGGATCGGACCAAGACGCAGCGTAGCTCGTGTTCAACATGTTTTTAATAAACAAGACGAAACTGTGAACACTTACAAATATCAAAATAACAAACGTGTGGCAAACCGATACAGTCCTAGCAGGTGCAGAGAAAACACAGAGACAGGAAACAACCACCCACAAACCCCAACACAAAACAAGCCACCTATATATGATTCCCAATCAGAGACAACACAAAACATCTGCCTCTGATTGAGAACCATATTAGGCCAAACATAGAAACAGACAAACTAGACACACAACATAGAATGCACACCAAGCTCACGTCCTGACCAACACTAAAACAAGCAAAACACACAAGAACTATGGTCAGAACGTGACAGTACCCCCCTCCTGAGGTGCGGACTCCGAACGCACCCCCTAAAACTCTAGGGGAGGGTCTGGGTGGGCATCTGTCCGCGGTGGTTCCGGCGCTGGACGAGGACACCACTCCACCATTGTCTTTGTCCCCCTCCTTAGCTTCATTTGAATGACATCTCTCGCCCCCGACCTAGGTCTAGGAACCCTCGCAAAGGGCCCCATCAGACTGAGGAGACAGCTCAGGACAGAGAGGTAGCTCAGGACAGAGAGGTAGCTCAGGACAGAGAGGTAGCTCAGGACAGAGAGGCGGCTCCGGACTGGAGGGCGGCTCCGGACTGGAGGGCGGCTCCGGACTGGAGGGCGGCTCCGGACTGGAGGGCGGCTCCGGACTGGAGGGCGGCTCCGGACTGGAGGGCGGCTCCGGACTGGAGGGCGGCTCCGGACTGGAGGGCGGCTCCGGACTGGAGGGCGGCTCATGACTGGAGGGCGGCTCATGACTGGAGGGCGGCTCATGACTGGAGGGCGGCTCATGACTGGCGGGCGGGCCCTGACTGGCGGGCCCTGACTGGCGGGCGGCTCTGGCGGGCCCTGACTGGCGGGCGGCTCTGGCGGCCCCTGACTGGCGGGCGGCTCTGGCGGCCCCTGACTGGCGGGCGGCTCTGGCGGCCCCTGACTGGCGGGCGGCTCTGGCGGCCCCTGTCTGGCGGGCGGCTCCTGACTGACAGACGGCTCTGGCGGCTCGGGACAGACGAACGTCCTGATGTACGGGCCTGTCTCCTGGTAGCGCCTCCATGCTCTGGACACTACGCTGACAGACACAGCAAACCTTCTTTCCACAGCTCGCATTGATGTGCCATCCTGGATGAGCTGCACTACCTGAGCCACTTGTGTGGGTTGTAGACTCCGTCTCATGCTACCACTAGAGTGAAAGCACCGGCAGCATTCAAAAGTTGCCAAAACATCAGCCAGGAAGCATAGGAACTGAGAAGTGGTCTGTGGTCACCACCTGCAGAACCACTCCTTTATTGGGGGTGTCATGCTAATTGCCTATAATTTCCACCTGTTGTCTATTCCATTTGCACAAAAGCATGTGAAATTTATTGTCAATCAGTGTTGCTTCCTAATTGGACAGTTTGTTTTCACAGAAGTGTGATTGACTTGGAGATACATTGTGTTGTTTAAGTGTTCCCTTTATTTTTTTGAGCAGTGTATATATATTTGTTTTTTAAATACTTTAAAAAAAACAAAAGTAGTGCACTGAAATAGTAAAATAGTAATAGTAAAAATAAAGACAAACGCTTGAATGAGTAGGTATTCTAAAATAGTTGACCGTGGGGTACCTCTTTCTCTACGCTACGGCATTAGATAGTCGGATAGGGTGTAAATGAGCCCCTGTGGTTTCATCAAACACTATCACCACTTTTCACTCCGACACATCATTACTCTTGCTTCCTACCTTGGCCCTTTTTATGCTTACTTTATTAGACGGTCTACTGCTTTCTCTATCATGGTCTGTCTTCTTCCTATGTCTTTCCACTACTGACCAGTGGCAACCCGTTTTGAGCCCCACCTGTTTAGCTAAAAATAAATGTTATTGCATGTTATTTTTGCATTAATTCATGTCACATATCAGTTTGCAAACAATGTAAAGACAAATGTATTGAATGAATAAAGACACATACAAACATGGTCTCTTTCATGCTTTCTTGAGTAAGGCAGCTTCACAATTCAGGTGTTTCAGTCTAGCGCAGCGCTTTTTGTGGTGAAGGGGCAGCCAGCGGAAAATACAGAGTGTAGGCGTTGGTAATCTTCTCTAGTTGTGCTGTGATTGGCTCTGGTGTTCTGTAACTGATTGGGGACACTACGTCACCGCAGAATCTACAGGGAGAGCTAGGCAATCCAAGCCCCATTGGGTGCTGTCATAGATTTACATGAGAAGTGCCCATCCAAGAAGACTCAAGGTCATTGGCCACAGCTAAAATGAGATCAAATAAAATCATATTTTATTTGTCACATGCACCGAATACAACAGGTGTAGACCTTACAGTGAAATGCTTACTTACAAGCCCTTAACCAACAATGCAGTTAATAAAAATAAGTGTTAAAGTATTTCCTCAAATTAACATAAGTAAAAAGTTATTAAATTAAATACTAAATTAAAATAAAAAAATAACATCATTAAGGAGCAACAATAAAATAACAGTGGCGAGGCTATATACAGGGGGTACCGGTACAGAGTCAATGAGCGGGGGCACAGGTTAGTCGAGGGAATTTACGTAATATATACATGTAGGTAGAGGTAAAGTGACTATGCATGGATAATAAACAGAGTAGCAGCAGTGACAAAATGGGAGTGGGGGGATGCAAAAAGTCCGGGTAGCCATTTGATTAGCTGTTCAGGAGTCTTATGGCTTGGGGGTTGAAGCTGTTAAGAAGCCTTTTGGACCTAGACTTGGCGGTCCGGTACCTCTTGCCGTGCGGTAACAGAGAGAACAGTCTATGACTAGGGTGGCTGGAGTTTTAGGGCCTAAGAATTTTTAGGGCCTTCCTCTGACACCGCCTGGTATAGAGTATTTGCACTGGTTACAGACAATGCTAGCACAGCTGATATTCCAGTCTGTGCTAGCAAAACAGTCCTGTAGTTTAGCATCTGCGTCATCTGACCACTTCCTTACTGAGCGAGTCACTGGTACCTCCTGTTATATCTACCTTAGCTTTGATTGGACTGATCATGTCAAAGTCATACTTTCAGAATCTTAGCTCGACAAGCAATCATCATCATGAATCACGTTGACAATCTGCTGGCAAATCCTTTTCAATCCTTGTCATATGAAGAGAAATCATAGATAAAACGTATCGGTGCTCAGCGGCCATTGGACGTAAACATTTCACAAGTCGGAAATTAAATTATTTCTTTTTTATTACATTTTTATATATTTTTTTATTTAACCTTAGTTTAACTAGGCAAGTCAGTTAATAAAAAATTCTTATTTACAATGACGGCCTACCCCGGGCCAAACCCAGACGACGCTGGGCCAATTGTGCGCCGCCATATGGGACTCCCAATCACGGGCCGGATGTGATGCAGCCTGGATCTAACCAGGTACTGCAGTGACACCTCTTGTACAGAGATGTAGTATGTTAGACCACTGCGCCACTCGGGAGCCCAACGAGTGGTTTGGTAGGAATCAGTGGCTAATGGAAAACGTTGCAAAGCAATCACTATTTTGCTTCCCCTGCCTGCTATTCATTGGATAGGGGGTGTGGTCCAAGTCTGGGTTTAAGGATTTAAAATACTTGTCAGAAATTGCCTTTTTTCCAAGCTTAAAAGGATAAACATTCGCACGGACCAATCCAGCATGACTTCTGCCGCTTTCAAAACAACTGGAAACTAAAATCTCAGAATTCAGTGAGTTCGGAAAAACTCTGAAAAAAAACGAGGCTGACTGGGAAAATAATTTTGAACGGTCATCCAACTCGGAATACCAAGTCAGGAACTCGGGCCTCTTTCTAGAGCTCCGACCGGAAGATCACTGATGTCATGATTCAACCTTGTTTTTTTCCGAGTTCCCGGTTGTCTTGAAAGCACCATAAATCCAGAGAATGCCAGACTTTGATGACAAAATTTGCCCTCAAGAAAGACCGCCGCAGCACCTTCCTGTTCAAGTGAGCACAGCACAACAAGGTGAGTCCAAAAATGTCTTATATGCTGCTGCATAAATTATGTAATTGTCACGAACGTCGTCAGGGAAATGACCGGACCAAGGTGCAGCGTGGTGAGCGCACATTTCCTTTTATTACGAATGTCGCCAACAAAAAACAACAAAAACGAATGTGAAGCTTACTAGGGCTATACAGGCCACTAACAAAGTCAACTACCCACAACTAAGGTGGTAAAACAGGCTGCATAAGTATGATTCCCAATCAGAGACAACAATAGACAGCTGTCCCTGATTGAGAACCATACCCGGCTAAAACATAGAAACAGAAAACAAAGAAGTAAAGAAACTAGAATGCCCACCCTAGTCACACCCTGGCCTAACCAAAATAGAGAATAAAAGCCTCTCTATGGCCAGGGCGTGACAGTAATTTGCCAGGGAGATATGTATACTGTAGATAAGAAAGTCATATTAAGTGTATGTTGTGTAGTAAGCTGTTAGTAGCCCACCCTAATAATTTGGTCTATTATCCCATCTTAATTTTGCTTACTGCTCTGACTTGGTGGTGCACATGTAGCCTATAGCCTGTTTTAGAGAAATGTCATCATCGAATATTGTAAGAGCTTTCATTGTCTGCTTATATGCCCCCTTTATTTATCCTACGGTTCTGACTTGGTGTACAGGGAGAATACTGTAAGAACGGCCCATGTTCTGAATTCTGTCTCTGTACATTTTCAAAAGTGCTGAACAAATACTACGACTACGTCAGTCCTAGCTCGCTATCTTAATCGAAATTATGGATTGCCTCTTATCCGCTCGTCGTCCCCTTATGCCATAGTTTGTACATCTCAATTGTCAGTAGAAACCAAATTTGTTTAAAACCTCTTTCAGCTAGGGGTCACTATTTTTATGTTTGGAAAAATAACGTTCCCAAGGTAAACAGACTTTCTCAGGCCCAGATGCTAGAATATGCATATAATTGACAGATTTGGATAGAAAACACTCTAAAGTTTCCAAAACTGTCAAAATATTGTCTGTGAGTATAACAGAACTAATTTTGCAGGCGAAAACCTGAGGAAATCCAACCCGGAAGTGTTTTTTATTTGGAAAGATCCCTGTTCCATTGCTTGCCCATCCTCCATTTAAAGGGGTATCAAACCAGATTCCTTTTCCAATTGCTTCCTCAGGCTGTGACCAGGCTTTAGACATAGTTTCAAGCTTTTCTTTTTTTAAATTAGCGAGATTTATCAAAACGCGTCAGGTGTCCTTTGATTAGTTCATGCGCCCGAGAGTTGTAGCTCAACATTTTCTTTCTCTGTAGTATTGAATAGTTTACCGTCCGGTTGAAATATTATCGATTATGTATGTTAAAAACAACCTGAGGTTTGATTATAGAAAACGTTTGACATGTTTCTACGAACATTACGGATACTTTTTGGAATTTTCGTCTGCCCTTCAGGACCGGCACGAGCCTGTGGTTTTCTGAACATAACGCGCTAACCAAATGGAGGTTTTTGGGTATAAAAATAATCTTTATCGAAAAAAAATAACATTTATTGTGTAACTGGGAGTCTCGTGAGTGCAAACATCCGAAGATCATCAAAGGTAAGCGATTCATTTTATTGCTTTTCTGACTTTCGTGACCAAGCTAATTTGCGGCTAGCTGTTCTTATTGTTTTGTCTAGTGATTGATAAACTCACAAACGCTTAGATTGCTTTCGCTGTAAAGCATATTTTCAAAATCTGACACGATAGGTGGATTAACAACAAGCTAAGCTGTGTTTTGGTATATTTCACTTGTGATTTCATGATTATAAATATTTTTAGTATTTTTTTTTTAATTTGGCGCTCTGTAATTCAGCGGTTGTTTACGAAAATGATCCCGCTAAAGGGATCCGTGCGTCAAGAAGTTTTTAAGCAAGTCATCCATATCAGCAATGTTTTTTAAAAAGGCAGTAAATGAGTCTGAATGAACTGTTTCGCTGCCAAACAAGGCTCTGCTGATAGCCAGGTGTAGCGGTGATAAGGATTCACTCCATGGTGCTGAAAATAAATCTCTGCTGTTGGGACAGCTTTATGTAGGCCCTAACAGTTTGTGGTCCCCGTTATAGTGCAATTAATGTATTGTTTAGTGTTGTGTACTGGCTTTGCTGGTATGCATTAAAAAAAAACATTTTGGGGAGTTTACCCAACCAAGATGTACATGCTAAAATTGCTACTGGATCTACTACTCACACGAATCCTCTTAGGATCCCTCCCCCTTGACCCATCTTCTACTTTCTTCACTGCCTCAGCATATGACACCCTCTGCACTATAGCATTAGACGCATGCCTTGGAGCGCCTTTGGTGTCAAACATAACATCCCTAATATGACACTACTTTAACTAAAATGAAAAACAAAAAGGCAATTAAAACTTGTTGTATAATTAATGAATATGATTTGTTTGTTTAGGATTCCTGGCAATGTAATTGTTTTGTATGTATGCTTGTTTGCATGTGACTATTCCTCTTGTTTGTTGATATTTGTTAATAAAAAATAAAAATAAAACATAACATCCCTACCTGTTTGCCCCTCCCACCTATCTGTCTCAGGTAGGCCTAGCCCGCGAAAGTCAGCATGGACAGAATACAATAATGGACTAATATTTGCCATATTCTAATAATTATCATGTGCCAACGGCCCGTGCCATGTTGAATCTTGTACTCCTGTAGATCTGAAAGAATTGGATAGTTAAACTTGCCAGCCAACCAGAAAAGCAAGATGAAGCAATTCAGGCATTATTGAAAGTCATTACAAACAAAAATGTATTTTTCAAGCAGTTGGTATTTATAATTAAATGTTGAGTAAAGCTTTATAGTTATGTGATGACATCAATTATTTGGCAATCATCATTTATTCGAAAACACAGTTTCTATCAATTTGTCGCAATTAAGAAAGTTCGACAAAATAAACATGCACTCCTGTCGAACGAATAAAAATGTTGTCGATCTTAAGAACATATCTCCTTTCTGTCGTTTCATTACAAATGTCACCATGTTTATTTTTTGTTGTTGCTTTTGTCGAATAAACGTGGGTCAATGGAAACCTACATATTATTGCACTGTTCAATCAATTACTGTCCTTTCAGCAACATAGGCTACGGCCTAGCCTAACATCAACACATTTGCAAGCATTTTATCGTTAACATTGTTCTTATGTCTCCGTGTTATTTCGCCGTAAATAACATCGAGGTTTGGTTTAAATGTGTACTTCTCCTTTAAGCATGAAGATGGGCGTATACTACTCAATTTGACATCGACGAAGAGGACTGTTCGACTTCGAACTAGTTCACCTGTCAGCGGCGTCAGACGTAATATTTCTAGTTACACTGCAACTTTTTGGTTTTTTTAAAGTCTCAAACCTTTATCGACTGTTGAACGCGGAGAGGCACTATATAAACCCACGTCGTAAACAGGATTATGGAACCTTTAGCGAAACGGTATCTATTGTCATGGCTGTTTGTGGCTTCAAGTCTTCAGGTGACGAGTTTGCATTTTGCGGAGGCGACTTACATATGTACAGCCTACCTGAATGTGTCGTTTATTGATTCTGTAAACAACGAAACCGTATGGCGACAAGAGGAAAGCGGACTATATGGACAACAATCACCCACAGTCACAGTGATGGGCGACGTGTATTTACCTGATCCGATTTACAGTTGCGAAAGTAATACTTTTTATGATGTACCCAGTGGGTCGAAGGGCTGGATCGCCTTAATTCAACGCGGCCAACTATGTTCTTTTTCAGAGAAGATCAATGTTGCGGCCAGTAAAGGAGCTATTGCTGCTGTAATTTTTAATGATCTTGGTACAGACAATCGAGTCATCCAAATGTCACACCCAGGTATGTAGCCTACATCAAGATTGCCAACTCGTAATATTTCTAGTTATATTAGACCATAGACGTTATTAACTACCTTTAGCGTCTTCACGAAGGTATCTTTCTGGCCGGAGGAGTTTTGTTATTAAGAGCCCGACACTCGTTCTGGAAGTTAACATGCATCGCTTGCGGTACGGTTTTGGAAACATAGGGAATGTATATTTCATATACGTGAGAAATAATAATACAAACAAACGGTTAAATGACTACACACCTTTTTATAGGGTTATTGTTCCACCCGGTCATATCTCAGTTGACAGCGCTTGTTTACGTAAAACAGGCGGAAAACAGAGCCCATCTGTGCTAATTAACTAGCATGATCGAACACGTGTGTAAGGGTAACTGGGGAGGAAGTGTAGTTCGTCAGCTTTGTGTATGGATCTGTGCAAACATGTTACAGTGTACCTTTTTACTTATTATTTCTCGCCTATATTCCTTGTGACATCACAAGCGATTGTTATTAACGTTTCTAAACGTTAAGACGGAGCGTCGGGATTGTAGTTAGCATGGTCCCACTGGTAATCGGTATTTATAACTGACAACTCTTAAATATGCACTATGCAAAAATCGCTCCACAATATCCTGGTTGCTAAAATTATAATTGTCACAAACTGATTTACAAAATATGCAAGTGTAGTGTAGAGAATTATTGTACCATCTAAACCGCTGTGAAATATATTTTTTATAGCAAAAATATTGTAATTTCAGCTGTTTGAAGCTGGTGTACAAAACCGAAAGTACAAGACGAAAAAACGAAACTTAAGAACGGGAAGCATATAAAAATCGAATATAGAACATATCTACAGCTTCTTTAACTTGCTTTCAATTAGAATGAAACATTATATAACTCACTCTTCTATGTGAATGTGGTCCATTCACCCAAAAAGTTAAATATTGCAGAATGCTTTGTTAATGCCTTGGGTTCTGGAGAACAATTCTACATGTGTTCCACTTCATTCACCCAATTTTTTATTCGATTTTTTTAATGAAACGATCTCATACTTGGTCAAGACAAGTTGGTTGAAACCATCGTTTATAGTTAAATGTTAATGTTCACTGAATACCTTTCACATAGAAATGTGTTATCTGTCATTCTCATTGAAAGCAAGTCTAAGAAGTTGTACGTCTTCTATGTGCACTATTTCTATGCATCCCATTTTTAAATTTAGTTCTTTCATCTTTTACTTTTGGTTTTGTACACCAGCTTCAAACAGCTGAAAATACAATATTTTAGGTTATGAAAAATATATTTGTGGTTTAGATGGTACAATGATTCTCTACACTATACTTGCTTGTTTGGTTACAAACTGAAATTAAGCTAACTACTAGAATTTCAGTGACCAGAAAATGGCTATTTCTGCACAGTGCATCTTTAATTAAGTGGTATTGACTTGTTGAAAAACAATAGTAATTCACACAGGTTGTACATTAATCCATGTGGGGGGATGTTATGATTTTAGATTTGAACTGAAACCGCAATTAACCTTGTAATATTTCGTCCCTATGAACTGTACAGTGACTCTGCTAATTTAGGGAATACGGACAACATTTATGAAATGTTGTTTCTGTTTGGATGAGTCACATGGTTGTCAGAAACGAGGGGCCTCTGTTCTAGTGTGATAAGTAAGGTTTGAAGCCAACTGTGTGTAAACATCTAAATAGTACTGTACTCAGAATTATAATTACATTCTACTGAAGTACTTGTTAACCTAAAAAAGTCAGAAATATTCCAAGTTGACATTGTTGGCTAAAACAATTGAGCAATGGTCTTGTTCAACGTCGCTCATCTGTGCTTGACTGGTGTAAGCTTTATGCCAGTTGTCATTTCCAATTAGATCATTTTCATTGTGTTGAATCCAACTAGAAATTAACATTAAGTCCTAACACTTACTGAGACAGGCTGGATGACATCCTGTTTAATGGATCATTCTATTGTTTAAAACTGTGAAGATGTGTGCTTTCACAGAGAACAATACACATTGACTCTGTAATATTCCATAACAAGTGGAGTTTGTCTACACATGAGGATCCAGACAAGAGAATCATCACGAAATCGTCTTCCTATGCTTCCTGGCTGATGTTTTGGTCACTTTTGAATGCTGGCGGTGCTCTCACTCTAGTGGTAGCATGAGACGGAGTCTACAACCCACACAAGTGGCTCAGGTAGTGCAGTTCATCCAGGATGGCACATCAATGCGAACTGTGGCAAAAAGGTTTGCTGTGTCTGTCAGCGTAGTGTCCAGAGCATGCAGGCGCTACCAGGAGACAGGCCAGTACATCAGGAGACGTGGAGGAGGCCGTAGGAGGGCAACAACCCAGCAGCAGGACCGCTACCTCCGCCTTTGTGCAAGGAGGTGCACTGCCAGCGCCCTGCAAAATGACCTCCAGCAGGCCACAAATGTGCATGTGTCAGCATATGGTCTCACAAGGGGTCTGAGGATCTCATCTCGGTACCTAATGGCAGTCAGGCTACCTCTGGCGAGCACATGGAGGGCTGTGCGGCCCCACAAAGAAATGCCACCCCACACCATGACTGACCCATCGCCAAACCGGTCATGCTGGAGGATGTTGCAGGCAGCAGAACGTTCTCCACGGCGTCTCCAGACTCTGTCACGTCTGTCACAAGATGCACTGTGCAGAAATAGCCATCGACATAACCTGAAAGGCCGCTCAGCAAGGAAGAAGGCACTGCTGCAAAACCACCATTAAAAAAGCCAGACTACAGTTTGCAACTGCACATGGGGACAAAGATCATACTTTTTGGAGAATTGTCCTCTGGTCTGATGAAACAATTATAGAACTGTTTGGCCATAATAAACATTGTTATGTTTGGAGGAAAAAGGGGGATGCTTGCAAGCCGAAGAACACCATCTCAACCGTGAAGCACGGGGGTGGCAGCATCATGTTGTGGGGGAAGTTAAAGCTTGGTTGTAAATTGGCCTTCTAAATGGACAATGACCACAAGCATACTTCCAAAGTTGTGGCAAAATGGCTTAAGGACAATAAAGTCAAGGTATTGGAGTGGCCATCACAAAGCCCTGACCTCAATCCTATAGAACATTTGTGGGCAGAACTGAAAAAGCGTGTGCGAGCAAGGAGGCCTACAAACCTGACTCGGTTACACCAGCTCTGTCAGGAGGAATGGGCCAAAATTCACCCAACTTATTATGGGAAGCTTGTGGAAGGCTACCCAAAACGTTTGACCCAAGTTAAACAATTTAAAGGCAATGTGTATTTAAACTTCTGACCCACTGGGAATGTGATGAAATAAATAAAAGCTGAAAGAAATCATTCTCTACTATTATTCTGACATTTCACATTCTTAAAATAAAGTGGTGACTAACTGACCTAAGACAGGTGAATTTCTACTTGGATTAAATGTATTTGTCTAAGGTGTATGTAAACGTCTGACTTCAACTGTGTATATATATATATATAATGTTATTTTATTTTTTTGTACCTACAGGGGTCCTAAAATTCCAAATCTAATGGTCATAAAATGTATCAATTTGCCATGTTAGCTTAGTAGATATTGTGAGCTATGGGCTTAGACTTACAGGGGTTTAAATGGATAGTCATTTGCTAAATGACTGGAAGTCAATGGGAACAGCTAGCATGTCATTGCGCTAGAAGCAATGTACCCCCCACCCTTGCCACCACTGCTGGGGGAAAAAATACTATGGGAAACACGGATACTTTGCAATATCAAGTTTATTTTATATAGCCCTTCGTACATCAGCTAATATCTCGAAGTGCTGTACAGAAACCCAGCCTAAAACCCCAAACAGCTAGAATGCAGGTGTAGAAGCACGGTGGCTAGGAAAAACTCCCTAGAAAGGCCGAAACCTAGAGAGGAACCAGGCTATGAGGGGTGGCCAGTCCTCTTCTGGCTGTGCCGGGTGGAGATTATAACAGAACATGGCCAAGATGTTAGACAATAGATATGTTTTCACATGAAATTACACCATATTCTTACATTGCTCATTAAATATTTTTGATAGACACATTAGGCCTATAGTGAAATTTGGTTGAGGGCACTTGGGGGCATATTTAAGGCCCAGCCTGTATATGTGTCTGAGGATAGTGTGATGTTTCCTCATACTTTGTTTCCCCCATGGTTACAGGAACAGAAGGTATGGTTGCTATCATGATTGGTCACCGACGGGGCATGGAGATTGTTGAGCTTATCAGGCAAGGGATTCCGGTCTCGATGACTATTGAAGTGGGCAAGCAGCATGGTCCCTGGATGAGCCACTACTCGGTCTTCTTTGTCTCCATCTCCTTCTTCGTGGTAACAGCAGCCACTGTGGGCTACTTCATCTTCTACTCAGCTCGCCGCCTCAACAGCGTTCGTCTACAAAACCGCAAACAGGTCAGTCTCCAGTCTCTCCAACAATGATGACAATTATTTACCCTGAATTATATATGCAGGGTTCCCTTATGAAAGAGACTGGTCTCAATGGTTACTCCCTGTTTAAATAAAGGTAAAATAAAACAATTCAGTGGTTTGTGATGAAACGGAATACTGCAGCACTATCGCCTTTTGATCTGTAGAACAATGACTGAGGAAATTCCACTGGAAACAGTTGTTTTCCTTTCCTGCGTCAAACATACCTTCTCTTATGTGTGTGTTTCAACGAACTGTAAACATTATGGAACACTTAGTTGGGCTACACAGTTTGGGGTGTGTCAGCATTCCTCACCCACACAGAGGGAGTCAGGTGAAACTAAAATAAAGAGAACATTTCCTGTTGAGTCAGTGTCTGACTGCTCATCTATGTAGAGGTGATTCATCTATACTGTCACTTGATTGTTGCATGACACGGATCCAGCCAACCAGAGAACCCCTGGTCAGCAATGTATATTATAATATTTGATGTTGTGTTCCTGTTTTCTGCCTTTGGGATCTTGTGCTTGAGCTTCTTTCTGAAATCTGTGTTGTTGGGATAGAGCGGCAGTGAGTTTCCCTTCTGAAAGGAATGGTAGGAGTCCTGACTTGTACTGGTTTTCTTTCAGATGGTGACAGATCACACCTTGTTTTGTCTTTTACAGTTCTTTGCCCTTACAGCTTTGCACACGTTCTTTGTCTGCAGGTGTCTGTCCCAAACAGTTTGTTTAATTGTCTCTTTATATTCTTTTAACACAAGAACCCTGCAGGAAAAAGGAAAAGTTTCTTTGTCCAAAGGTTTTGTCAGATTGTATTCACTGAGTGTAACTGAACTGTCAGGCTTATATGGTGGAGAAAAGTTTACTATGGGAAGAATGCTCAATGGTAGCGTTTACAAAAAACCTTTGAACCTGCTGCTGCGCAACAAGTATTTCCACTTTATCTGATTGGATCTGGGCTGTTATGCAAGGTGAAACCACTCACGTGAACAGGCCCATGATTTTCAAAGTTACAGTACTTTTTTCAGCACTGTTTACTCCTGCATATAGGGGGTAACCTTGACTTTGAAGACTGACTGGTCTCAAGTGCTTGCAGGCTCTTAACTTATTAGCAGTGTACCACATATTGTCCTTGCTTCATGATCACTCCCAGAAGCAGTGAAGCTGTGTGTTGTCTGAAGCACTCGGTGGTCTAAGGGGCGTCTGTTAACATGTGGCTGATTATCCAATGCATTCTGCAGGGAGACTGGGTAGACAGACTGATACAGAGAAGTGTATTTTTGAGTGGGTAGCTGAGCAGTTAGAGCAGAGCTGACTTCGCCCACTGAGCTAGGACCTTATGCTCAGAGGGCACAGGGCACCATTGTTCAGGCTGTAATCATATGCAAAACTCCAGCTTCGTGCTCGCCCTGTGAACTAGATTGACCGCAACATGCCTCCCTCAAATCTACATATCGGTCAAGTGAACATGCAACAGTATTCACTTTAATATCTGCCCCTTTAAGGATTATGAAGAATGTTGTCAAGCATCAAAACCGTCTGTGACATGTTAGTCTTTGATATCCAAAACCAAACTCTTTCTATGCTGAACAAAAACACTTCATGTTGCGAATGTTGGCCCAGTGTTTCATCAGCTGAAATAAAAGATCTCAGAAATGTTCCATACTCACAAAAAGCTTATTACTCATTTTGTGCACAAATTTGTTTACATCCCTGTTAGTGAGCATTTCTTATTTGCCAAGATAATACATCCACCTGATAGCTGTGGCTTATCAATAAGCTGATTAAACAGCATGATCATTACACAGGTACACCTTGTGCTAGGGACAATAAAAGTTGTCACACAACACAATGCCAAAGATGTCTCAAGTTTTGAGGGAGTGTGCAATTGGCATGCTGACTGCAGGAATGTTCACCGAAGCTGTTGCCAGAGAATTGAATGTTCATTTCTATACCATAAACTGCCACCAACATCGTTTTAGAGAATGTAGCAGTATGTCCAACCGGCCTCACAACAGCAGACAACGTGTAACCACGCCAGCCTAGGACCTCCACATCCGGCTTCTACACCTGGGGGATCGTCTGAGACCAGCCACCTGGACAGCTGATAAAACTGTGGGTTTGCACAACTGAAGAATTTTTGCCGAAACTGTCTCAGGGAAGCTCATCTGCGTGCTTGTCGTCCTCACCAGGGTCTTGACCTGACTGCAGTTTGGCGTCATAACTAACTTAAGTGGGCAAATGCTCACCTCCAGCGTGCCAGTGGCCATCGAAGTGTGCTCTTCATGGATGGTTTTAACTGTGCCGGGCAGATGGCAGACAGCGTTTTATGGTGTTGTGTGGGTGAGCGGTTTGCTGATGTCGACATTGTGAACAGAGTGCCCTGTGGTGGTGGGTTATGGTATGGGCAGGCATAAGCTGTATCACCCATTGAGCATGTTTGGTATGCTCTGGATCGACGTGTACTACCTCGTGTTCCAGTTCCCGCAAATATCCAGCAACTTATTACAGCCATTGAAGAGGAGTGGGACAACATTCCACAGGCCACAATCAACATCCTGATCAACTCTCTGCGAAGGAGAGTTGATCATGAGGCAAATGTTGCTCACACCAGAAACTGACTGATTTTCGGGTCCACGTCCCTACTTTATATTTCTTTTGTATCTGTAACCAACAGATGCATATCTGTAGTCCCAGTCGTGAAATCTATAGATTATGGGCCTAATGAATTGACTGATTTACTTAGGAACTGGAACTCAGTATATTTTTGTTCAGTGTATATCACAGAAAACATCTACATAATGATGACATTTTCCAGAGAATCCTCAAAGCCAATATTGTCCCTGACTCATCCTGTGTCTCCTAAATCCCCTTACATAACGTTGATTCTTCCTGTGTGCCATTGTGCACATTTTGTCTTGTTGCTATGGGGAGGCTGCATGAGCACAGAGTAGTCTTTAATTGTGTATGTACAATATGTTCAAAGCATGATTTTATTGTATTTTCCAAATTAGTTTTAGAATTGAATCTGCCAGACTGTCCCTCCAGGATTATTTATGCCTAATACGAAAAGTCCCTGATCTACGTAAATCTGCTGTTTTGCCATCCTATATGCAAGCTGATGTAACGTTTCCAATACATGTTCTCAGAGGAACGGCTTAATGACACAGGCAGGGGCTCCTCTAATGAACGCTCTGCTTCTCCCAGATTACCCATGGTCTCTAACATGACCTCGTCGCATACGGTTCTCCTGCTCCTTCTTATTTCAGTCATTTCTGGTCACAGTATAGGAAATTAAATAATTAATTGTTGGTGCAAAATGTTTGCTTTGTTGTTGCATTCTAGTTATTACATAGTGATGTTTTTGTTTTTCAGTTGTCCACTCACTTAGTGGGTTGCTGAACGTGTTTGAAGTAAATTAATTGTCAGAGGAAGCAGATGAATGTAATTTAAACAGTAGCAGGCTCACGTTCTAATACTGAACACCTTCTTCTCTCCAACAGAAACGTCTCAAGGCAGAGGCCAAGAAAGCCATTGGTCAGCTGCAAGTCCGGACTGTGAAACGGGGAGATGAGGTAAACATGTTCAAGTACAATACGGATGTGTTGATGGTTATTATGCATCACTTTGAGGATCATTTGAAAAATATGGTTGTTTCAAACTGGTAAAATATGGCATATGCAATTTTGAATGATGTGTGTTGTATGGTTCTTGTTCTGAGGACATGCAGAGTATTGTAAGCTTCTGTTTTAACCCATTACTCAGACTACTGCACATTTAAACAATTTTGCTTTGTTGGTCTACATATGGGGAAGTAACTGTCTGTTTGTTCCCCCCCCAAAACCATGGTGATCAGTATCTAATGCAATGTTCAGTTCTTGAAAAATTCAATGGTTGCCTCGGACCACAGGCACTTATGAAGACTACATACATGTATGCTCAGTGTCACCACTAGGGCTGTTGGGGTGATGTATTACCGTCAAACCGGCAGTCTTGACCGCAGTAAATTACCACGTGAACATTGAGTCACGGTAATCTCCTCTTATGCACTCAGGACATGCGTTGGTAGTACCCTAATGACTATCATGTCCTAATGGCCTGGTACTCAGGGCTCTATTGTCCCTCTAACCACTCTGACATCAATGCAAAATCGATCAAAAATCACATCAAACACTTTTTTCATATTTTTTCACCTTTATTTAACCAGGTAGGCAAGTTGAGAACAAGTTCTCATTTACAATTGCGACCTGGCCAAGATAAAGCAAAGCAGTTCGACACATACAACAACAGAGTTACACATGGAGTAAAACAAACATACAGTCAATAATACAGTAGAAAAATAAGTCTATATACAATGTGAGCAAATGAGGTGAGATAAGGGAGGTAAAGGCAAAAAGGCCATGGTGGCGAAGTAAATACAATATAGCAAGTAAAACACTGGAATGGTAGATTTGCAGTGGAAGAATGTGCAAAGTAGAGAGAGAAATAATGGGGTGCAAAGGAGCAAAATAAATAAATACAGCAGGGGGAGAGGTAGTTGTTTGGGCTAAGTTATAGATGGGCTATGTACAGGTGCAGTAATCTGTGAGCTGCTCTGACAGCTGGTGCTTGAAGCTAGTAAAGGGAGATAAGTGTTTCCAGTTTCAGAGATTTTTGTAGTTCGTTCCAGTCATTGGCAGCAGAGAACTGGAAGGAGAGGTGGCCAAAGGAAGAATTGGTTTTGGGGGTGACCAGAGATATACCTGCTGGTGCGCGTGCTACAGGTGGATGCTGCTATGGTGACCAGCGAGCTGAGATAAGGGGGGACTTTACCTAGCAGGGTCTTGTAGATGACCTGGAGCCAGTGGGTTTGGCGACAAGTATGAAACGAGGGCCAGCCAACAAGAGCGTACAGGTCGCAGTGGTGGATAGTATATGGGGCTTTGGTGACAAAACGGATGGCACTGTGATAGACTGCATCCAATTTATTGAGTAGGGTATTGGAGGCTATTTTTTCAATTACATCATCGAGGATCGGTAGGATGGTCAGTTTTACAAGGGTATGTTTGGCAGCATGAGTGAAGGATGCTTTGTTGCGAAATAGGAAGCCAATTCTAGATTTAACTTTGGACTGGAGATGTTTGATGTGAGTATGGAAGGAGAGTTTACAGTCTAACCAGACACCTAAGAATATGTGGACAACTACAAATACCAAGTCAGAACCGTCCAGAGTAGTGATGTTGGACGGGCGGGCAGGTGCAGACAGCGATCGGTTGAAGAGCATGCATTTAGTTTTACTTGTATTTAAGAGCAATTGGAGGCCACGGAAGGAGAGTTGTATGGCATTGAAGCTCGTCTGGAGGGTTGTTAACACAGTGTCCAAAGAAGGGCCAGAAGTATACAGAATGGTGTCATCTGCGTAGAGGTGGATCAGAGACTCACCAGCAGCAAGAGCGACATCATTGATGTATACAGAGAAGAGAGTCGGTCCAAGAATTGAACCCTGTGGTACCCCCATAGAGACTGCCAGAGACCCGGACAACAGGCCCTCCGATTTGACACACTGAACTCTATCAGAGAAGTAGTTGGTGAACCAGGTGAGGCAATCATTTGAGAAACCAAGGCTATCGAGTCTGCCGATGAGGATGTGGTGATTGACAGAGTCGAAAGCCTTGGCCAGGTCAATGAATACGGCTGCACAGTATTGTTTCTTATCGATGGCGGTTAGGATATCGTTTAGGACCTTGAGCGTGGCTGAGGTGCACCCATGACCAGCTCTGAAACCAGATTGCATAGCGGAGAAGGTATGGTGGGATTCGAAATGGTCGGTAATCTGTTTGTTGACTTGGCTTTCGAAGACCTTAGAAAGGCAGGGTAGGATAGATATAGGTCTGTAGCAGTTTGGGTCTAGAGTGTCTCCTCCTTTGAAGAGGGGGATGACCGCAGCTGCTTTCCAATCTTTGGGAATCTCAGACGACACGAAAGAGAGGTTGAACAGGCTAGTAATAGGGGTTGCAACAATTTCGGCAGATAATTTTAGAAAGGGTCCAGATTGTCTGTCTAGCCCGGCTGATTTGTAGGGGTCCAGATTTTGCAGCTCTTTCAGAACATCAGCTGACTGGATTTTGGAGAAGGAGAAATGGGGAAGGCTTGGGCGAGTTGCTGTGGGGGGTGCAGTGCTGTTGAAAAAATGGACAACACTTTCTAAGGTGGTGATTCATTCAAAACACCCATATGCATATTGGAGCTTATGCATAGGCTTATGAGCCCAAATTGTGCTGTTACACAGTACATAGCCCATTACAAATGGCAGGAAAAACACAATAAAACTGATTTAAGATGTCTTTGGCACATTGTTTAATTTTGGGAGTATAGGCTAGACCAAATGTTAGAAATTACCTATGAGTGTGGGCTGTATTATTATCGATACTGGATGGACTGGTTACCTTATGCTATGCTCCAAACTTTCTATGCATGAGTCTGGGAGAGAAAGTATAGCCCTAGGCGAGGCTGTTGGTTCATTGATTTTGCAAGGCGTCTTACAATTCTAGTGAATTTGTATATGATTTTGAATAGCCCAGTAATAGCTCCTCGAATATTGTTTAACGTGTGGAGTGAAATAAGTGTTCTTGTTTTAGTTCTCTGCTGCTCCTATTAAGAACATAAAACCAAGCGCAGCTACCATTCACTATTCCAGTGCATATGGATGACATGTCTTTTTCCCCTGCCCCTGTTCCTGCCCATTTGATAATGGCCAATTGTAAACCAAAACGAATTTAACATATTAGTAAAGGCAAGATTAAACTGAGAATAGTTTGATGGCTGAAAATACTATCACTTGATGAGAACAACTGTGCATCCTGAGGTAAGGAACGGAGCGAAAGCTTTTTTTCTGACTTTCTCATATCATCAATAGCCGATAGTCGCATCATTCAGCCCATACATGTTTTGATTTCTAAGGTTTGTATGATTCACAACTAAAGTTGCCAAGTAACTCTAAATGCAGTATATAGGACCTGTTTCAAATGAATACTTTTATGCTCAACATAGCCACTTCATATGCGCACTTGCGCCAGAATATCCTTTCTATTTAATTCAGCTAAATTCAATTATATACTTAATATAAAATCCTAAAATAATGGCATGGGACTTACAAGCATATTTTGTCCGCTAAATGAACAAGCCTACAGCCTATGGCATGGAGCATAGACAGATACCAACATGCATGCAACTTATATTCTGTTCTTCTAAAATACATTTTATTCATATCTTAATGTTTCTATAGACCTGGCTAAAATAAGTAATCGATTTATTGTGAACGTGTATATTATTAAATTGATTTATTAGACGTTTTAAATGTAGTTGTTCCAAAGGTGCACATCAGTGGGTTGAATGCAGCTTGTATGCGTGAAGGCCTGGAGATGCTAAACTTCTTTGTTTAATTAATGGTCATTTAACCGTGAGACCGGCAGTCTTTTGCATGACAATAACCAGCTGACAAAATGTCATGACCGCCACAGCCCTAGTCACTACAATATATTTTTGAACATGTTTTTCAGGAGACTGGGCCTGATGCTGACACCTGTGCAGTGTGTATTGATGCTTACAAGTCTGGCGACGTGCTGACCATCCTCACCTGCAAGTAAGTGCCTAACTGCAGGGGTTTGTTGCTAGTTTAATATTGTCACAGAGTACAGTAGGCCTACCCCTGCCTGCTATTACAATTCCCTTAATTTTGTGATGTCATCATGATTCTTGTTTGTTTTTTCAGTCATTTCTTCTCTTGTCTTTCCAGTCATTTCTTCCACAAGACCTGCATTGAGCCCTGGCTATTAGAGCACAGGACATGCCCCATGTGTAAATGTGACATCCTTAAGGCCTTGGGAGTAGAGGTAGGCAACTGTGTCTTGCATCATGTCCTCTGCATTACCCTGTACTTTGAAATAACCTTTGCTTGTCATTCACTGAAGTTCTTGATTGAAATACTGTTGTAGATTAAACAATATTTACACTGCTAGTGCCATTGTTTAAGGAGAATAGGCAAACATGCTAGATTGCAAGTTGAAACGCCTGTAGTGGGACCAGAAATGGCTATGTCTTTATGAAAGTGATGCTAGTCAGTCCACCTGTATCCCCCTGAGCAGCAGCCGGAGGAGGAGCATCCCAGTCATCAAGTAACCATGCCTCCAGACATGAGGTCCTACCCTAGCGTCCCCGTCCCAGATGACACCCGCAGTGAGACATCCTCCTCAGGCTATGCCTCCGTACAGGGCACAGAGAAGCACAGAAGCCCAGCAGACGAGACCCATACATTTGAGAGTAAGACACAGCATTCACATTCGGAGGCAAATGATTTTGATGAAGTGATGAAGTTATAACATCACAAATAGCTTTGAGAGCTTTTTCACATAAGCGTTGTCTATAGACATAAGGGGAACTACTGTAGTTCAGTTAGAAGTGGTACTACTTTGGGCATGTTCTTTAGAAGATGCAGGCTTTCACATTACTGTGATGTGTTGAAGCCACAACCCTATGCAACCCTGCTCAAGACAGTGTGAATTTTGCCACCCATGTTTTAAAAAATTCTAGTAGTTAGATATTCCCGTTAAAGAATTTCAGATACTTTTTTTGTCTAGTTAGTTTGATTGCTGCAAGTAGATATCGAGTCCACTACAAAATCTATTCCTGATCAAACAACCAGTATTGTTACTGTCTGGTGCTTAAGTGCCTCTTTTTCCCCTCTTCTTTAGCTTGCTTATCCATTGACCTCTGTATGAGCCATTGTGCCAAAATAAATATTGACCAGCAGGTTGGTTCTTGTATGGTTTGCTAGCAGCACTTATGAGGCTTGACTGACTGTAATCATGTTTGTGTTGCAGCGTTGGGGCACTATCCTGACCCTGGGTCAGTCCAGGTGGCCATCCAGCCCCATTATGACAACCTGGCCTTCGAGGGCGACTCACAAAACCAACTGGAACCCCGGACATGAACAGCATGCTCACTCCAAGCACTGGAGCATGGCTAATGGGACTAGCACCACAATCAATTACATTCAAATATGTTTCCTGTGGTCATGAAGCAAGTGAAACCAGGAATGTGGGCCTGAGATTATTCATAGGAAAAGAGGCCTCAACTTACCTATGCATTTCATTTTAACATTAAATTGATGAGGCAATTCTTCGATGCACTTACCACTAAGTTAGGAAATTGTAATTTTCACTCTTGTTCAAGTCCAGTTTAATGCCGATTTGAATTTAATTGTACTTTTTAATGACTTATTTGATTACGTTTCTTGAGGTTTAATTCCTTCAGTCAATGGATCAGTTAGTTACATATTTTTACATTTTTTTATAGCTAATTTCACACCCACAGTTTACTGGGATTAGACTACTCTCCGTGTCTGTTAATGGGGTATTATAGGTGACAGTTCTCATGACAATGAAAGTTTGAGGTGATATGCAAATTCAGTTTCAAAGACCCTTACATTTAGAAACGTACAATAATGCAGTAGTTAGTGTAAGGCATTTTCTGATAAGATTTACAGCTTTGAAAATTCTGCTATTTTCTGCATGGCAAATTACTTTGACAGCAAGCACACTGCTATACAAAGCTTAGTTTTACCTCTGGTATGTATGTGTCTAAGCATTGATTTTATTTCAATCATATGCATAGGATTTTAGTGTCTCTCGAACATACCTTGGTTTGCCTTGTCTAGCAGAGGAGAGCATAAGATGTGAGGAACATTCCACTTTCGAAATATAGATTTGTCTCATTGTTGCTAATTGAATGTACATGTGAATTTGGTTTGCCACTTGTTTGAGGTAAATCCCAAAATGAGGGACTGCTTCCTCCTCCTGTATGCTTGTGACATTACAATTACTTAGGTGCCCTGGCACACACCCCTGCCCAGCACTTCCTGATCTGTACCTGTAGCTACATGTCTTTTTATTTAATTGTTTTGTCTTATGGGTTTCATGCATGTTAGGAGTGGTATTTTAACTTGGAAATACTGAGTCTGGGTATGGGAGTAAGAGCATATATTTAAACCCCCTGGCTTCATGCAAATATTTGTACATATGTTTCAGTAACTACCTGTGCTTTTTGGGTGTGTGCCTTAAAATGATTCAGCAGTGAAAGATATATTCCATGCCATCCTACTTTTAATAGAAAAATGCATAGAGTTCACTGTGTATTTTCAACTAGATTGTGCATGCACTTCACATTAATTAGTTCATTTAATGTCAATACATGTCTCAGGTTTTAAACAACAACAAAATAACTGGTCTTAACCTTGTTCAGCCTTTCCAGAGTAAATGTCTAAGTATTTTTGCTTAAATAAGGGACAAAGGTTAATTTTATTTTACTCAGTTATGTGGGAAATGTACTAAACTGGTATATATTAATAAAATACTTATTGTAAATACATTTGTTTGATCAAAATATTGCTTGGTGCTAATTTGTTCATTTTGTTTGTAAAGGGGATAAAAAAAATCTGATCATTCACTAGTGAATCAATTAATTGTTAGAAAAGGCCATGCTCATGAGGGACATTATTGATATTCAGTGTCAGTCAATTATATCAGCTGCACTTCACCGTAGACAGACTACATATTTGTCAGTGTTGTGTTTGAGACCACCTAAAGCGAGATGGATTCAAGACAAAGACTGGAGCAAATTGAGTCAAGACCGAGACCAGAAAAATACGAGTCCATTTCAAGACCATGATTGGAATTATTTGTCAAATCGCCACAATTCAAAATGTCCAGTATTTGTGTTCATATTTCAGAACAACATGGATTCTTTGGACATTCAGAATAGGAAAACAATGCTTGCTGAGGGACAACAGAGCCACTCTACAAATTCTTACTAACCCAAACAGTGAGGAACAACGGGCCTTCTGCTACCTCAGAGAAGGGCTAAGGGTTTATTAAAAAAATATTTTCAATGATCTGATTTAATCTCTTCTGTTTTTATTAGAAAGGGTTAACACTGAAGAGAAAATATCCAATCAGGATTTTTCTTTGCTGGTCTCTGGGGAGATAAATCTAGCTAGCTAAGTCAGCCATTGGCTAGGCCATCAGAAGCTAGATAAAGGCATCTGCCATTCAACTTTATTAGTACAACATTTTAGAGTGACATTGGAATCAACCAATCATATCTTGACTTAATGGGTGGGACTGTTTTTACAAAAATGTATGGAAACTTCTGCCTTGAAGGCCAACAGGTCACTGCACAATAGCGAGCAGTAGTTTTCCCACGGTTTAGCTAGCTTTTGTTGTCGGCTAGTTTGCAGCAGTTGCAGTAGGTGTTATCAAATAGGATGTTGTTGCTAATTTGTTAGCTTCTCCCTTTTCAAGAATAAATTTCATCAAGAAGTTTAGTTTCAAATGATGATCATCTGGTGAGTGGAACTGTGTTTATTGCAGTGCGCTTGCTATTAGCTATCTTTGAAATTAACTTGTGTGAAACGCTGCATTTAACGTGGAACTGACACAGTGGCGACTCGTCATTCAGGCCTGTTTTGAATGTTATTTTGGCATTAATATGTGTCACATATCAGTTTGAAAACAATGTAAAAAATATATATAATCATTGAGTTAATAAAGCCGCATACAAAAATTGTCTCTTTTTTGCTTTCTTGAGTAAGGCAGCTCCAAAATGTAGGTGTTTCAGCCTAGCTCAGCGCTTTCTGTGGTGGGGCAGACAGCGGAAAATACAGAGCGTAGGGGTTGGTAATGTTCTCTAGTTGCGCCATGATTGGGTCAGTGTTCTGTCACTCATGGGGACACTACGTCACCACAAAATCTACGGGGAGAGCTAGAAAATTCAAGCCACTTGGGTGCTGCCATAGGGTTGCATTGGAAGTGCCCATCCAAGAAGGCTCAAGGTCATTGGCAACAGATAAAATGAAGTCAAATCACGTTGTATCTACAGTAGCTTTGATTGGACTGATCATGTCAACATCATACTTTCAAAATCTTAGCTAGCAAGCTAGCAGTCATAATCATGAATCAAATCGACAATCTACTGGCAAATCCTTTTCAGTCCTTGTCATATGAAGAGAAATGACGAAGAGAAATTATAGATAAAACGTATAGGTTGCCCATCGGCTATTGGAGATAAACATTACAAAACAAGTTGGAAATCTCAAATTCAACAATGAGTGGTTTGGAAGGAATCATTGGCTAACTGCAAGCATTGCAAAGCAATCACTAGCCTGCTATTCAGTGGAGTGGATGTGTGGTCCAAGTCTGGGTTTCAGGGTCTCTTTTCCAAGCTTTAAAGGATAAACATTCAACATTGGCCATGCTGTCAATCCAGCATGACTTCTGCCGCTTTCAAAACAACTGGAAACTCTGAAATCTCGGACTTCAATGAGTTCAAGACGACTGAGAACTTGAGAAAAAACTCGCTCCAACTAGGTAAATACGATATGAACGGTCATCCAAATCGGGAACTTGGGCCTCTTTCTAGAGCTCCGACCTGAAGATCACTAACGTCATGATTCCACCTTGTTTTTTTCCGAGTTCCCAGTTGTTGTGAAAGCACCATAAATCCGGAGAATGCAAGACTTTGAGGACAAAGTTTGATGACAAAATTTGCTCACGAAAGACCGCCACACCACCTTCCTGTTCAAGTGAGCCCAGCACAACAAGATGAGTCTAAAAATGTATTTTTTTTTTATTTATTTTATTTAACCTTTATTTAACCAGGTAGGCAAATTGAGAACACGTTCTCATTTACAATTGCGACCTGGCCAAGATAAAGCAAAGCAGTTCGACACATACAACAACACATAGTTACACATGGAGTAAAAACAAACATATAGTCAATAATACAGTGAAAAAGATAAAAAAAATAAGTCTATATACAATGTGAGCAAGTGAGGTGAGATAAGGGAGGTGAAGGCAAACAGATATATGTATAAATAAATAAAAATATAAAAAGGCCATGGAGGCGAAGTGAGTACAACACAGCAAGTAAAATAAAAACTAAAAAAAAACACTGGAATGGTTGGTTTGCATTGGAAGAAAGTGCAAAGTAGAGACAGAAATAATGGGGTGCAAAGGAGCAAAATAAATTAATAAATAAATACAGTAGGTAAAGAGGTAGTTGTTTGGGCTAAATTGTAGATGGGTTATGTACAGGTGCAGTAATCTATGAGCTGCTCTGACAGCTGGTGCTTAAAGCTAGTGAGGGAGATAGGTGTTTCCAGTTTCAGAGATTTTTGTAGTTCGTTCCAGTCATTGGCAGCAGAGAACTGGAAGGAGAGGCGTCCAAAGGAAGAATTGGTTTTGGGGGTGACTAGAGAGATATACCTGCTGGAGCGCGTGCTACGGGTAGGTGCTGCTATGGTAACCAGCGAGCTGAGATAAGGGGGGACTTTACCTAGCAGGGTCTTGTAGATGACCTGGAACCAATGGGTTTGGCGACGAGTATGAAGCGAGGGCCAGCCAACGAGAGTGTACAGGTCGCAGTGGTGGGTAGTATATGGGGCTTTGGTGACAAAACGGATGGCACTGTGATAGACTGCATCCAATTTATTGAGTAGGGTTTTGGAGGCTATTTTGTAAATGACATCACCGAAGTCGAGGATTGGTAGGATGGTCAGTTTTACAAGGGTATGTTTGGCAGCATGAGTAAAGGATGCTTTGTTGCGGAATAGGAAGCCAATTCTAGATTTGACTTTGGATTGGAGATGTTTGATGTGGGTCTGGAAGGAGAGTTTACAGTCTAACCAGACACCTAGGTATTTGTAGTTGTCCACATATTCTAAGTCAGAGCCGTCCAAAGTAGTGATGTTGGACAGGCGGGCAGGAGCAGGCAGCGATCGGTTGAAGAGCATGCATTTGGTTTTACTTGTATTTAAGAGCAGTTGGAGGCCACGGAAGGAGAGTTGTATGGCATTGAAGCTCGCCTGGAGGGTTGTTAACACAGTGTCAAAAGAAGGGCCAGAAGTATACAGAATAGTGTCGTCTGCGTAGAGGTGGATCAGAGAATCACCAGCAGCAAGAGCGACATCATTGATGTAAACAGAGAAGAGAGTCGGTCCAAGAATTGAACCCTGTGGCACCCCCATAGAGACTGCCAGAGGCCCGGACAACAGACCCTCCGATTTGACACACTGAACTCTATCAGAGAAGTAGTTGGTGAACCAGGCGAGGCAATCATTAGAGAAACCAAGGCTGTCGAGTCTGCCAATGAGGATGTGGTGATTGACAGAGTCAAAAGCCTTGGCCAGGTCAATGAATACGGCTGCACAGTATTGTTTCCTATCGATGGCGGTTACGATATCGTTTATGACCTTGAGCGTGGCTGAGGTGCACCCATGACCAGCTCTGAAACCAGATTGCATAGCGGAGAAGGTGTGGTGTGATTCGAAATGGTCGGTAATCTGTTTGTTGACTTGGCTTTCGAAGACCTTAGAAAGGCAGGGTAGGATAGATATAGGTCTGTAGCAGTTAGGGTCAAGGGTGTCCCCCCCTTTGAAGAGGGGGATAACCGCAGCTGCTTTCCAATCTTTGGGGATCTCAGACGACACGAAAGAGAGGTTGAAGAGGCTAGTAATAGGGGTGGCAACAATTTCAGCAGATAGTTTTAGAAAGAAAGGGTCCAGATTATCTAGCCCGGCTGATTTGTAAGGGTCCAGATTTTGCAGCTCATTAAGAACATCAGCTGACTGTATTTGGGAGAAAGAGAAATGGGGAAGGCTTGGGCGAGTAGCAGAGGGGAGGGCAGTGCTGTTGTCCCGGGTAGGGGTAGCCAGGTGGAAAGCATGGCCAGCCGTAGAAAAATGCTTATTGAAATTCTCAATTATAGTGGATTTGTCGGTGGTGACAGTGTTTCCTATCTTCAGGGCGGTTGGAAGCTGGGAGGAGGTGTTCTTATTCTCCATGGACTTTATGGTGTCCCAGAACTTTTTTGAATTTGTGTTGCAGGAAGCAAATTTCTGCTTGAAAAAGCTAGCCTTGGCTGTTCTAACTGCCTGTGTATATTGGTTTCTGGCTTCCCTGAAAAGTTGCATATCACGGGGGCTGTTCGATGCTAATGCAGAACGCCATAGGATGTTTTTCTGTTGGTTAAGGGCAGTCAGGTCAGGAGAGAACCAAGGGCTATATCTGTTCCTGGTTCTAAATTTCTTGAATGGGGCGTGCTTATTCAAGATGGTGAGGAAGGCATTTTTAAAAAATGACCAGGCATCCTCTACTGACGGGATGAGATCAATATCCTTCCAGGATACCCCGGCCAGGTCAATTAGGAAGGCCTGCTCGCTGAAGTGTTTCAGGGAGCGTTTGACAGTGATGAGTGGAGGTCGTTTGACCGCTGACCCATTACGGATGCAGGCAATGAGGCAGTGATCGCTGAGATCTTGGTTAAAAACAGCAGAGGTGTATTTGGAGGGCAAGTTTGTTAGGATGATATCTATGAGGGTACCCGTGTTTACGGAATTGGGGTGGTACCTGGTAGGTTCATTAATAATTTGTGTGAGATTGAGGGCATCAAGCTTAGATTGTAGGGTGGCTGGGGTGTTGAGCATGTTCAAATTTAGGTCGCCTAGCAGCACGAGCTCTGAAGATAGATGGGGGGCAATCAGTTCACATATAGTGTCCAGAGCACAGCTGGGGGCAGAGGGTGGTCTATAGCAGGCGGCAACGGTGAGAGACTTGTTTTTAGAGAGGTGGATTTTTAAAAGTAGAAGTTCAAATTGTTTGGGAACAGACCTGGATAGTATAACAGAACTCTGCAGGCAGTCTTTGCAGTAGATTGCAACACCGCCCCCTTTGGCCGTTCTATCTTGTCTGAAAATATTGTAAAAAAAATGTCTGAATTTTTGGTGGTCTTTCTAAGCCAGGATTCAGACACGGCTAATACATCCGGGTTGGTAGAGTGTGCTAAAGCAGTGAACAAAACAAACTTAGGGAGGAGGCTCCTAATGTTAACATGCATGAAGCCAAGGCTATTACGGTTACAGAAGTCATCAAAAGAGAGCGCCTGGGGAATAGGAGTGGAGCCAGGTACTGCAGGGCCTGGATTCACCTCTACATCACCAGAGGAACAGAGGAGAAGTAGGATAATAGTACGGCTAAAAGCTATGAGAATTGGTCGCCTAGAGCTACCAGAGCAGAGAGTAAAAGGAAGTTTCTGGGGGCGATAAAATAGTTTAAAGGAATAATGTACAGACAAAGGTATGGTAGGATGTGAATACAGTGGAGGTAAACCTAGGTATTGAGTGATGATGAGAGAGATCTTGTCTCTAGAAACATCATTGAAACCAGGTGATGTCATCGCATATGTGGGTGGTGGAACTGCAGGGTTGGATATGGTATAGAGAGCAGGGCTAGAATCTCTACAGTGAAATAAGCCAATAAACACTAACCAGAACAGCAATGGACAAGGCATATTTACATTAAGGAGAGGCAAGCTTAATCGAGTGATAAATAAGGGTCCAGTGAGTAGAGGTTGGTTGGGGTCGTGGCGATCCAGACAGCTGGCCGGGTATATGGCTATCGGTAGCAGCATAGGATGGAGGTCTGTTTGTAGATACCTCGTGCGTTTCCGTCGGTAGGTTCCGTGTAGTGGGGTTTTGTTCAGATAGCAGCCGATAAGACAGCTAACGATTAGCGGGCCTCAGATGAGCGTTCAGGTAACGCCGGGACGGAGGTGCCGGTTGGATAAATCCCTCGGGCAGATAACGTCGGCAGTCAGTCGTGAAGGCCCGGTGGGGTTCCGTATCTGCAGCAGCAACAAAGAAGCGGGTCCGGATGGTGATGGAGCTCCTCAGCTGGCTAGCTCCAGCATGATTTGAGTTAGCTCCGGGGTCGACGTAAGCCAATAGTCACACGGTATGCAGCTAGCTAGCTGCGAAATCAAGGTGCAAAATAGAGGCTGAGGCTGCGGTTGGAATCCGGGGAAACTGAGAGAAAAAAAGTCCCGGAATGCTCCGGTCCGAGTCGCGTTGCACTAAAGTGCCGGTAGATTATCGAGCTAGAGGAATAGCTGATGACCGCAAAACGTGGGCAGCTGAAACACCAACGCTAGCCAGCAAACCGGCTAATTTCGGGGCAGCTACAGATTAGCTTCTGGCTAGCTATCGGAGTAGCTTCTGGATTAGCTTTCAGGCTAGCTTCTGAATTAGCCCCTGGCTATCTTCCACGATGGATTTTCAGATTGAGGTGAATAGTACTTATTGTAATTGGTGAAGCGGGTTGCAGGAAAGCTTTTGCAGGAAAGCTTTTGTAGTTGAGTTCTTGGATAATAAAATAAATAAAAGATATGTGAAGAAAAGGTGTAAATATATATATATACAGGACACGACAACACGGAAAAATACGTCTGAACTGCTAAGCTACCTTGGTCTGAATTTAATGGTGGTGTGATGTATCGTGATGTATGGTCATATCCTTATGCTTCCTGTATATATCCATCTTCGTGGCTACTTCTCATTCTCTTCATTGACCGCCGTCTATTTGTAGCGCATTTCGATGTTATTTACTTTGAATATTCTTCAAGCATTTGACTCTTTTCACACTGTATTTTGATATCTTTTCAAAATCGAAATAATGCGATATTGTCATTGTAGGGCTTTGGCCAAGTAGCCTGGTGTAGGCTCGATTACCTTCATAAACAGAAAAATGTATTGTATTGTATTGTATGTATTGTATTCTGCTGCAAAAATTATGTAATATGCCAGGGAGATAAGAAAGTAATATTAAGTGTATGTTGTGTAATAAGCTGTTAGTAGCCCATGTGCCTCACCCTAAAAATGTGGTCCCTCTCCACCTCACAACCATTGGTGGTGCACATGTAGCCTATAGCCTGTTTTAGAGAAATGTCATCATTGAATATTGTAAGAGCTTTCATTGTCTGCTTATATGCCTGCTTTATTTATCCTACGGTTCTGACTTGGTGTACAGAGAGAATACTGTAAGAATGGGGATTAACAATGGGGTCCATAAATTGCTGAAGGAGGAGTATGGCCTCAAATATCTGGTTCTTATTCGCTGTGTGTGCCACTCTCTGCAGCTTGCTGTAAGTCATTCTTCCAATGACACCATCCCCCGTAGTGTGGAGTACTTGGTACGAGAGACTTATAACTGGTTTTCAGTGTCTCCAAAGTGCAGGGAGGCCTACAAGGCCATATGTGAGACCATCAACTGTGGGGAGAAACCTTTACAGATAACCAAGGTGTGTGCCACACGTTGGCTCTCCATTGAACCTGCGGTTTCACGCATTTTGGACCAGTGGGAGGAGCTTAGGCTGCATTTCGCAGTCACCAAGTCCAGTGAACACTGCTACATGGCTGAGGTTTTATACTCCATGTAAAGTGATCCTCAAAACATATTGTATCTGACTTTTTTGAAGTCAGTGCTGGGTGAGGTACAGTTGACCATCAAGGTTTTTGAGGGAGAGCAAGTAGATCCTCTTAAGCAACTTGACAGCTTGGTCAGCCTGATCAAGTCTGTGAGCAGCAGGGTGCTGAATCCACTGGCAAATGTTGATGTACTCAAAGGGCCAATCGATGGATACATAAGTCCCAAACCGTACCTTGGTTACCTTTTTGAGTCAAAGGCAGCTGATCTCCACCTTGCACCCGAGGATGAAAACAATGTCCGAAAACAGTATAGCTTTCACCATCTCCCTCACTAATGAGTTGAGGGTGAGACTGCCGGACAACATAAAAGCATTGCAGTACATGTCAGTTTTCAATGTGGAAACTCTAAAGCACAATAAGAGCCCTGGAGAAATATTTAAAAAATAGCCAAGCTCCTTGGCTACTCCCCTGCAGAGATAGACAAGATTGTCCAGCAATGGCGTGCCACCCATCTTAGTAAATGGAATGAGACAAAAAACACACTGGGCTTCTGGATTGAGATTTGGAAGTTCAGGGATGCAGCTGATATCAACCCATTTTAAGAACTTGTCCTTGCCACACTTGAATGTTAAAAAAAAATATATAATTTCACCTTTATTTAACCAGGTAAGCTAGTTGAGAACAAGTTCTCATTTACAACTGCGACCTGGCCAAGATAAAGCAAAGCGACACAAACAACAACACAGTTACACATAGAATAAATAAGCGTACAGTCAATAACACAATAGACAAAAAAGAAAGTCTATATACAGTGTGTGCAAATGGCGTGAGGAGGTAAGGCAATAAATAGGCCATAGTAGCGAAGTAATTACAATTTAGCAAATTAACACTGGAGTGATAGATGAGCAGATGATGGTGTGTAAGTAGTGATACTGGTGTGCAAAAGAACAGAAAAGTAAATAAAACAATATGGGGATGAGGTAGGTAGATTGGGTGGGCTATTTGCAGATGGGCTATGTACAGCTGCAGCGATCGGTTAGCTGCTCAGATAGCTGATGTTTAAAGTTAGTGAGGGAAATGTGAAGTCTCCAACTTCAGCGATTTTTGCAATTAATTCCAGTCACTGGCAGCAGAGAACTGAAAGGAAAGGCGGCCAAAGGAGGTGTTGGCTTTGGGGATGACCAGTGAGATATACCTGCTGGAGCGCGTGCTACGGGTGGGTGTTGTTATCGTGACCAGTGAGCAGAGATAAGGTGGAGCTTTACCTAGCATTGACTTATAGATGACCTGGAGCCAGTGGGTCTGGCGACGAATATGCAGCGAGGGCCAGCCGACTAGAGCATACAGGTCGCAGTGGTGGGTGGTATAAGGGGCTTTGGTAACAAAACGGATGGCACTGTGATAGACTACATCCAGTTTGCTGAGTAGAGTATTGGAAGCTATTTTGTGGATGACGTCGGCGAAGTCGAGGATCGGTAGGATTATCAGTTTTACTAGGGTAAGTTTGGCAGCGTGAGTGAAGGAGGCTTTGTTGCGGAATAGAAAGCCGAAGTCGAGAGAGTATTCAGCCAGATGACTGTGGTAAAAAGCAAACTTAGAAATCGGATGTCCTTGCAGACCCTTAACTCCATCCTGTACAGTGAGGCTTGCTATGAGCACCAGCTGCCTGATAATGTTTTGCTGCTTTTTTGCACATCAGCTGCTTACTCATTTAAGTCAGCTCCCTCAGTTGCTGAACCTGCTAAAGAAAGCCTTGACCAAAATGATGATGACCCACTCTTTCTGTGAGCCAGCACAGCCTGTGGAGGGGGGTCTGGAAGAAAAAAACAATTAACCTGAATTAGGGCCAGACTAGTTACCATAATTTTCTCACATTGCTATTGACAGTTTTTTCTATTGTCACTTTTTGGTCCATTTAGATTGTTAATGTAGATTGTATACAAAAAAAAAATGTAAAAAATGTTATGGTTAAAAATGTTCATGTTTTACTGTGACTTGTTGTAGGCTCCTAAGTGGACCATAAGGTAAAAAACCAAACCAAATTAAGAAAACTAAAAAACATTTTTTTTATTCAATAAAAAATGTATTAATAAACTAAGTAACTCCGCCAGTGTTTCTTTTGGGTCACTTTTGCAGGTCCCAAGCCTGGATAAAGGAGGAGGGTTGGAATTGTGACATTAAAAAAAACAAGAATCGACAGAAGAAAGTTCATTTGTAGTTCTAAACATATTTAGGGTGTTTTTTACTCACTTTTTGTCTCTCCCACGACGTTATTCCTCTCTCCTACAGCGTCCATCAAAATTACATGCACATGGCCAATTATGCAAATTAGGTGATGACGTCATTTAGCGACTTTTAGGACAGCCAATAGCTACTTTCCTTACTGAGAAGTTGGCAATACTGGACTGAATGGAGGCGGATAATTATTCGTTTTTTTACTCCGCTGTTCTCTGCTGGTCTCTGGAAGGAATTATCAGTCCTCACTTTCCGAGACCAGTTTTATGCGAGACCGGTCTCGAGTATTACAACACTGGTGTTTGTTTATACTGTATATATACATCATTGTGCTTGACGCTCTAGTTATTATGTTGCAGTATTTTGGACTTTGAAAATATAACATTTGATACTTTTCGACCGAGAAGGACTATGGGAAATCAAGTCAACAGTAACAAGCGAGCTCATTCTGGTGCATACACGCACCAATGTCAACAAACTCCAATCCCCAGAAGACCTTGTATCGTTGACTTTGGCAAGGTTTCTGTGGACGTGGGAAAGGGTCTGCTCAGCGCTCACACAAACAAATGTCCATGGGTATAGGTTGCAATCGAAATGAACAGCTTGACATGCACATTTGATTCAACATATATATTTGAATTAAAATATGTGGCTTAAACCTGAAGAGATATTGCTGAAAAATGCATTCAAGTTATGGGTGACAGAGAAAGGCAACGAATATTTCGTATTACAAAGGAGGCGAGGATATGGAGAAGGAGGAGGAGGTTTGACAGGTATGTGTTCTGTTCTTTGCTGGGCTGGTAAAACCCAGTGCCATTCTAGCAAAGTGTGCATGCCATCGGACAATAGTTCATATTTCCGGTCTATTTTCTAACGTCCCCCTTCAGATTCTGTCATGTAATCATAGTGGTTGGAGGCAGACAGTTCTCCAGATCCTCGTGTCAAATGGACAGGCTGGACCCTAAACGTTAGTTTAGATTGCAATAGGAATAGCAATTTAACAGTTTACAGCTAGGATATTAAACAGGGGGTCCGCAGCGCCCAATGGGTCTGCGTAGGTACTGCAGGGGTTAGCCAAAATGTTAGATTTTTTTGTGTGTATTTCCCCCCCCCCCCCCCCCCCCCCCCATGTTTTTATAAATATTGCTAGCAACAACAGAATAAACACATTTTGAATGACATACCTACTGTAGATCTTCTTTCTTTATTTTTCCACTCCTAATATTGACCAAATGACACTAATTGGTGCCATTTACACTCACTGGAGTATCTGACATAGGCTACCAGTGCGAATAGGCTACAAGTGCCGCAAGTGCTGCTGGTAAGCTTTCTTAAACAGCTGCTCTTAGCGAAAATGTGTTTAGAGTTGCCTTTCTAGCTAATAGGCAATGTTAGAGTTTACACGTCCTATTCCAAACTATCCACCAAATCTATTCATTTTAATATGTTGATTACTTCTCCTTACCATTATCATTCACCTGCTAACTTATGATGGGGGTTGCTGGTTCTCCTGGGAGGATGTCCCTAGGCAAGAAAAGGTTGTAGACCCCTGGTTTATGGTATAGCCTGCCTACAATGCAGATTATTTACTTTGTTACCATTGACTAAGCCATCAACAAAATTGTCTCTGTTTAGGCTGCAAACCACTGTCACAACACTCGATGATGCTGTCAGAGATGTCTGTTGTTTTGGTACACACACACACACAAAATGACACAGTAGTGTCATATTGAGTTACTGACATTTGCTTTAGCTTTATAGGTGGAGCAATATGTTATACTGGGCACACAGCACTTCTGTATGATAATGTACCCAAGCATGATGCCCTAGAGAGGCAGAAGAGCCAGGTCAGTGCTCATCAGGTCAGTGCTCATTGCACAGGACCAATCTTTCCACTATTTTGGAGTCAATGCGTTTTCTCCCTGGACCCTAAACAAAACAGACAACTTTACTGGTGTTAGATTACTAATGCATTCATTCTATCGATGTAAGACATTATTCTGGTGAGCACTGCTTTATTTCCTCTTTTAAGGCAAAATGTTATGACAGAAGAGAAGCTACATGTATCTAACTATAGTTGACAAATGGCCTACCGAATGTCCGAAATTATAATATGGCCTACCAAATGTCGGAGATTCTAAGCAGAAACGGTTCAGTACGGAGGAGCCTACCAGCAAAATAAATTATTATGGAATTAATGGTTTGAACTGCACAGGTAGCCTACTTTTTGAAGTGATTTTTTTAACAATCAGATAAAAACATCACACAACACCCTTGATATGTGAAACTGAGCCTGCGTAAACTGCGAAACGAAAAACAACATCAAACAGGATAAGATGTTTACATGCCACAGTATCCCGTCTAAGATCAGTATATCCCAGGCATGTTATCCAGGTTTCTCATAACCGGGATTCAAGCCTTTTCGGGTTAATGTAAACAGGATATGATGTTTATACCCGTCAACTCAAAACAGAATACTTGAGTATCCCAAATAATAGTGGGATAGTGGTGTGCATGTAAACGTGGTAAAAAAGAATCAATTACACCAAGAGTGAGTAGGCAGGCTAACTTGTTTGCTCTAATGCAATCAGTGAATGTCAGCTGTCCGTTTCCCAATAATAGTAGGTTTTCTTGCACATGGTCACACACAACCTCTGACAAGCCAATTATCAGCTGTTGATCACAGTAATCCACTTGACTGAAACAGCATAGCTAACTTTCCCATTTGCCACATCTCTAAAACAAAAAATGGCAATCTGGTGGCCTTCTAGTCTATTGAAGCTGACGGTGTCAGTGACTGTAGTCTACCGATAGTAATGGTAGATGTCTCCGTAAAAAAGAGGGACACTGAGAACATCTAGCTCTGTCCCTCAGAACATCAGAGCTATAATTACAGGTAATTAATGGGTTTGATGAAGTAGAACACAATAGCTTTCTCTTCTGACTGGGATAATGATGGTGGAGGCCCCCCAGTGTATGCTCTCCTCCTGTTCAATGTCTCCCCTGAAGCCCCCTCCAACGCAAGGACCTTTTTATCCTGAAGTATCCAGATGTAAATCTCAAATGGCCACAGGGCAGAGGACAGGCTATTATTTAGGGATACCTGCTCGCTTAATTGGGCCCTTGCAGATGCACAGGTTTGTTACGTAGAATTTCGGCCAAACTTTTATAATGGATGATTTACAGGGGAAATGAACTCTGTGTCATCAGTTCATAGATGTGGTCTAGTCCACCACCCGGCTCTTGGTAGCAATTAACCTGGGGGAGAGGTTAAGGCCACTGTACAGCTGTGTCATGATCCACCAGCCCAGCAACGATAGATGCTGCTGATGCAGTCGGGCCGGGATAGCAGTAAAGGCCTAACTACGGTCCTAGATAGGTAACACAACACTGTTGGTTTGAACACTTAAATGTGATAATAATCAGCACAATATTCGTTGACTTTTCCACTATTCTATGTTACATGATTGATAACCCAGGTGGGAGGGCTGTACAATCATTAGGCATGAAATTCCCTCATGATTTTAAAATGTCTTATCATGCATGTCTAATGTCTGACTGTTAATGGGAAGTATGATTGCTACTTACTTTTTTTGACAGGTCTTCTGGTTGGAACTCTTGATATGATGCTGGATTCCACGTCTAAGGTCGCTCCATTTCGCATTCTACATCAGACACCGGACTCTCAGATCTACTGGTCAATAGCATGTGGTGAGAGTTTTTGCTCTACATTTTCTCAACTATTCCCATTGTCAGAATAGCCACAAGTAAACATTAAAGGCTACAGTCATGTAATAACTACAATCATGTAATAACCTTTTAGGATTGTATTTTAGTCAACACTCATTTCACATTTTGTGACAATAGATGGCTTAGTCATGCATACGTAGTGTAAACAGTTTCCTTTCCATTTTGACTGAGTTTTCCCTGTGATTAGGTGGCACCAAGGAGGAGATCAACCAACACTGGGAGTGGCTGGAGAAGAACATCATGAGAATCTTGTCTGTGTTTGACTCCAGCGATGACATCACCAGCTTTGTGCAGGGCAAGATCAGAGTAAGTAATCGCTACAGATAATTAAACACACAGTTTACACAGACACTACTATTGTTGATCTCTGCCACTCTCACAGGGAGATGGAGGCCTCCTACAGACTTAATGATTTATTAATATAGTGAAGCCTACTGATGCAGCAAATGCTTACTCTTTGAAAATAGTTGGTGGTGATTATGGTCTTTCACTGATTACTGTTTCTGATATGAAAACCTTTGACTGTTTATTGAAAGCTAAGAAAAGGATAGTAGGTTTGTAATAAAAATGTGAATTTAAGAAATGATATGATGCTAATTTATATGCCTTGACATAAATGTTACAGAATGGAGATGGCATGCTGACGTGTTTAGACTGCTAATTATATTTGTTTCCTTCAGTGACCATGAGAGAGATGTTGTCCTCCTCTTCACTCTATAAAGGGGCTGATTGCTGAGGAAGGAAAGGTGTCAGGCGTGCAGGAGGACGACCCTGAGAAGTTCCGTGAAGCACTGTTGAGGTTTGAGAAATGGTTTGACCTCCATCAGAAGGAGAAGCTGGTCACCTACTACTCCTGTAGCTACTGGAGGGGCCGCGTGCCCTGCCAGGGCTGGCTCTACCTCAGCACCAACTTCCTGTCCTTCTACTCATATCTGCTGGGCTCCGAGGGTGAGACGAGACAGAAACCTGAACTGTTGACTAACAGTCACTTAAATGCAGGAACTGTCAGGCTTCATCCATTTACTTGTATTTGGATACAGTATTATCATTCCATGTCATGACAGAATGGCAGCGAGTTACTCATTAAAGATAATCTGTTTCCTCTTCAGTGAAGCTGGTAGTCCCGTGGAATGAGATCTGGAGGCTGGAGAAAACGTCCAATGTCATTCTGACAGAGAGCATTCATGTGTTGGCCAATGGGGAGGACCACTACTTCTCGATGTTCCTGCACCTCAGTGAGACCTTCCTGATCATGGAGCAGCTTGCTGACTACTCCATCAAACGCCTATTTGATAAGGAGACCTTCCAGGAAGAGCCCTCCCTCTCAGACCCACTACAGATCACCAAGAGGTATACTGCCTGTCACTGTTCTTTTTTTACTCATATTGGACAAGTTATTTCAGGACACCATAGTGAATGGAGATGATGTTGATTATTTTGTTTACTACCTCCATGCTCTCAACCTGTCCTCCTTTTTTCACTACTTTTCTTTTTTGCTCTCCTTCAGAGGCTTGGAAACTAATGCTAGGAATGAGCAATTCCGGGCCTTCTTCAGGCTGCCTAAGGAGGAGAACCTGCTGGAGGTTTATGAGAGCTTCCTATGGGTTCCATTCAGCCACTTCAACACGCTTGGGAAGATATGTCTGTCTGAGAGCTACCTGTGTTTCGCTAGCCAGGATGGCAGCCAGTGCCATGTCATCATCCCCATGAGAGAGGCAAGACACAGCGCCCTACCTTGACACTAAACGAATTTAATAACCTCTGTCGTTCAGTGGTTTTGCTCAATGTTGTTGACCCAAACACCTATACTTGCAGGTGATTGGTGTGGAGAAGCCGGACCGTAGCAGCAGGGCTTTGACTGTGTGTGTGCGGGGTAAGAGGGCTCTGAGGTTCTCTGAAGTTCGGGACTTTGAACGTCTCGGCAATGCAATCCGCAGGAGGTGTGGAATGACTGCCAGTCCTCAACACTCTGCATCAACTGAGGTGACTAAATTCCTGTTTTGAACCTTCTTACTGCTAGGTCTCTGCCCCAAGGGCACAATTCCAGTCCGTTTGCAACCCTCCAAATGTGTCTAAGGGGGCTTTCACATCAAATTGGTTAAAGCGTTTTTTCCTCACTCTGGTGCATTTACCCCCTTGGTTCGGTTCATTTGAACTGGTGTGAACACTCTAACTGCACTCGGGAGCGCAACAAACAATGCACCGTGCTTCTCTCAAAAAGGGTGATCTCGGTCCATTTCCATTCCTCCGTGGTGTGTTTCACTGCAGGTGTGAACGCAATTTGGACCAAGCACAGGAAAAGAAGCAGAGATGCACAGTATTATTGGTTGTTTGACAATGAGCATTTGATAAAATGCACGCATTATCAGAACTTGGTTTCTCTGAAACTTTTTGTGAGTAGCAGCACATTTATGAGCACATCCTATGCAGATTAGGTTAGACCGGGGCTATACAGGGGATATAGGCTACTGAATATATTCACTGCATGTCGTAGTTAGAGCAACTATTGCACTATTTTCCTCCCAAATGTTGTTGGAAGACCAAAGCTAAAGTATTATAACGACTGGCTGGGACACACAAGTGATGTTCCATGATGATCATAGATGGATTTAACATGAGCATTTTTGCCCAATAAACAAAATACTTGCATGAACATGTTAGTTCGTTTGACATTTGGCAGTGTGTAACCAACTGGACCAAATGAAAAATATCTGCCAGGCTATAATTGCTGCCATTGAAAACAAACTGTGTGTTCACTGTGCCTTGCAGGGCATCAGAGGGGAGTGCCAAAACCTCATCAATCACTTTGAGGACAACCCAGAGGAGGTGGCTATGATGGTGGGACAGAAGGAGAGCAGCAAGGCCGTTAGCAATGAGGCACTCATGACTCTGTTCCACCCCCAGGATGCTGAAAACCTGGATCCCAAAATGGTGGGATTTTACTCTAAAATATGACTTACTCTCCTAATATGAAGGTTTCTCTAGGAGTGTTGTTTTTTCCACCAAGTGTTAGAATGTGCTCTCCTTGTACTGTCTAGGTGTCTCAGCCTTGACAGCTCATTTCTTATTCCGCTGTTTAATCTCTGTGCCTGACAGCTAAAGGAGAAGATGAAGGAGCAGTCATGGAACATCCACTTCTCAGAGTATGGCCGTGGCACCAGTATGTTCTGTACCAAGAAGACACGAGACCTGATTGTGCGTGGCGTCCCTGAGGCCTTAAGAGGAGAGCTCTGGATGCTCTTCTCAGGTTCTGTTTGATATGGCTCTTTCACTGTTATTTGGCTCATATGTCTCCTTCACTGATGTGTAAAAGTGTGGTGTCTTTAATGTTTTGCAATATGTGTTTTATTTAAATATGGTGTGGTGTTTTGCCTTGGTACCATAGGTGCAGTCAATGACATGGCCGTTAACCCTGGGTATTACAGTGAGATAGTGGATCAGTCTCTGGGGACCAGCACCCTTGCCACTGATGAGATAGAGAGAGACCTGCACCGCTCCCTACCAGAGCACCCTGCCTTCCAGAGCGACACAGGCATCTCTGCCCTGCGCAGAGTCCTCACTGCATATGCCTACAGGAACCCCAAAATCGGCTATTGCCAGGTGCTAAGCTAGAAACACCTACAACACTTCCCTGCGTTCTTTCTTTCAAAAAGCTCATAGGCATCTTTACATCTATCCTCCTTTTCTCTTGTGAAGGCCATGAACATCCTGACGTCGGTCCTGTTGCTCTATGCTAAAGAGGAGGAGGCTTTCTGGCTGCTAGTGGCCGTCTGTGAGAGGATGCTGCCTGACTACTTTAACCGCAGGATCATTGGTGAGAGACGCAGCTGAATAACAATATCATTTTCAGTGTTGCATCACATTAAATATATGCACGGTATGTGTGTTTGATACTGAATACCTGGCTTACACTTTCTCCCATAACTGCTATAAATCCTGTTTACAAATATCTTGTATTTCCTCAGGTGCCCTGGTGGACCAGGCGGTGTTTGAGGAGCTGATCCGAATGCACCTCACCCAGCTGACGGAGCACATGACAGACCTGACCTTCTTCTCCTCTGTGTCCCTGTCCTGGTTCCTCACCCTGTTTATCAGCGTTCTGCCCATAGAGAGTGCTGTCAACGTGGTCGACTGCTTCTTCTACGACGGCATCAAAGCCATCCTGCAGCTGGGCCTGGCTGTGCTCGACTACAACATGGAGGGCCTGATCAGCTCCAGTGACGACGCTGAGGCAGTCACCATCCTCAGCAAGTGAGTGTCAACACAGAGAGGGCGAGATCTGAAGGTCAACTGAATTGGTTATTTCAAAGTACTGTATTAGGTTTATGATGGATTGTGAAGTAACAATCTCCAAAACAGTGAGTTAATTCTACAGGAATGCCCATCTTGTTCATGTTACATTACTGCTGCTCTATTTTCCCTGGCAGGTTTTTCGATAATGTGACCAATAAGGACAGTCCTCTACCACAAACAGTGCAGCAAAACTCAGTGGGGAACAATGACAAAGCATTATCCCTCTCCAAGGTGGACATCAGTGATCTCATCAAAGAAGCCTATGAGGTACTGTAACGGTCAGAGTTGCTAGGACTGACCCCATGTCTCAATGTCAGGCTTGTCATTTGGCCTTTTTAATTTGCTTATAGAAATATGGAGACATGAAATCAGAGGAAGTAGAGCGCATGCGGAAAAGAAACAAACTGTATGTAATCCAAACATTAGAGGATACGACTAAACAAAATGTGGTGAGTGGCACATCCCCAAACATACATTGCAACCTTTTGGCATTGTTTACGACAATATGATGTAGGATTAATTGAGATTTACTTTTTCCTCAGCTACGGGTAGTGTCACAAGAAGTAAAGTTCAGTGCTTCCCAGCTTGATAACCTTTATGCATTGTTCAAGGTATCACAATCACTCTTTTCAAATAATAATATACTACTGCATACTGTAGACTACATGCATTAATATTCCTTCTCATAGACACAGAGTTGACACGACTGGCATGAAAAATGGAAATGTGTTGAAAATAGACAGATTTAACCGCTGGAAATTGAGTACTTCAATGTGTTTCCAGAGGCAACATTTCCTCAGCTGCTACTGGACGATGAACAGCCCAGTGCTGCTGCACCACGACCCCAGCCTGGCCTATCTGGAGCAGTACCAGCTGGGCTTCCATCAGTTCAGGCTGCTCTTCTCCCTCCTGGAGCCCTGGTCCCTCTGCAGCGGCAACGATGCCCTCTTCCTCTGGGCCTTCCGCCTGCTGGATGAGAACCAGGATGGCCTTGTCAACTTCAAAGAGTTCTGCTGTGCCCTGGGTAAGGCTAGACCAGTGCTCTGATGCATTGCTACAGGTCTATGATCGCTGTGCCCACCCTCCATTTTCACCATTATCTGTGGGAACGGTATGTCACATCTAATCCTGCATCAACATCTTGCAACCTTTCATGCAAATGTTGTTCTTTCTGCAGACATTTTGTACAGTGGCACTTTCACCAACAAACTGAAATTCCTGTTCAAGCTTCATCAGCCACCGGGTAAGTAAGATCACCAGAAACTGCATAAGCACCTGCTCTCTCACTTGTCATTCTACGTCCATTATACTTTTGATCTGTATTCCTTCTGCTTGAATACATAATTTAGAATAAAAAACGAATCTCCCAATTCGCCACTTCGCAGTTGTAAATGAGAACTTGTTCTCAACTAGCCTACCTGGTTAAATAAAGATGAACTAAAAAATAAAGGGTTGCGAAGGGTCGGAAACTTTCCGGTAAATTTCCGGAATTTTTCCATGGGAAGTTAAGTCCTGGAATTTTACTTAAATTCATCAAAAAAGTTACCTTAAAACAGTGAACCTTTTTTGTGGGATACACATAAGGCAATTCTAGGTCTTGTGGCATGTTTTGGTTAAACTATCCCCAATTCAATGGAATTGCAACCCTCTGCATGCACAGTGCACTCTTCCATCACATGTATAGCTGATTCTCAAGATCTTGCACACTAGTGAGATGCTATTGAGCCCAAACTACTACACTGTCAGCCACGGACTACATGCTTTCTGGTAAGTTTTTGATTACAATACTGGGTGGGGTGAATAGATTTTATATGACATACATGATTTGTTTTGTTAACTAGTAAATAGTAGCCTACAGCAAAGTGTGTTTAAATCATTTCTAACTTGTTAACAATTTCTGCTAGTTAGTTTTTGCTACCATGTGGGTTTTAGCTTGCTTGAGCTTGCTAACTGAGGAGTGATAATTTACCTGTTTCCATACATGTTTCATTTTAAAACATTTATCTTACAAAGGAGTTGTTAAATCTAACTACTTAACTATTTATCTGTACATGGAATTGTATTTGGGGTTTTTTGACAATTGTTTTCTAATCTTTACAGGAAAATGCCACGGCACTATCTGATGTGTGGAGACATTTCACTGCAGTGAATCTAGAAGGAAAAGCTGTGTACATTTGCAAATACTGTGCCAAATCATATGTGAAGATTGCAACAAAGATGCAGAATCAGCTGGCCAAGCGCATAAAGTTCCCTCAGCGCTCACAACAAGCAACCTCTGACAAAAGTCCCTCTACTTCTATTCGAGGTGAAAATGATGAATCAGACACCTTATCGATAGCAATAGCTCATGGTTCTCCTGGAATCAGAAGTTTTTTTGACTCAATGGATGAACGTAGTCAGAGAAATGCTGGTGTATGTCTTTCTCGAGCTGTGTATGCAACTGGTTCACCTCTGATGCTCACAGATGATGTGTTTTGGAAGAGATTTCTGAATGTTCTTTGCCCAGCATACATCCCTCCAACCAGACATGCTTTATCTACTCATTTGCTGGATGCAGAGTTCAACAGAGTTCAAGTGAAGGTCAAGCAAATCATAGAGAAAGCAGACTGTATTGCAATCATCTCTGATGGGTGGTCGAATTTTCGTGGGCAAGGAATAATTAACTACATCATCTCCACCCCTCAACCAGTATTCTACAAGAGCACAGACACAAGGGACAACAGACATACCGGTCTCTACATTGCAGATGAGCTGACGGCAGTCATCAATGACCTTGGACCCCAGAAGGTATTTGCACTGGTGACAGACAATGCTGCGAACATGAAGGCTGCTTGGTCTAATGTGGAGGAGTCCTACCCTCACATCACACCCATTGGCTGTGCTGCTCATGCATTGAATCTGCTCCTCAAGGACATCATGGCACTGAAAACAATGGATACACTCTACAAGAGAGCCAAGGAAATGGTTAGGTATGTGAAGGGTCATCAAGTTATAGCCGCAATCTACCTCACCAAGCAAAGTGAGAAGAATAAGAGCACCACATTGAAGCTGCCCAGCAACACCCGTTGGGGTGGTGTTGTCATCATGTTTGACAGTCTCCTGGAGGGGAAGGAGTCTCTCCAATAAATGGCCATATCACAGTCTGCTGATATGGACAGCCCCATCAAGAGGGTCCTCCTGGATGATGTATTTCGGGAAAGAGTGGTAAGCAGCCTGAAACTCCTAAAACCTATAGCAGTAGCCATTGCACGGATTGAGGGAGACAATGCCATCCTGTCTGATGTTCAGACTCTGCTTGCAGAGAATAAATCTTTACTGCCCTGCCCACTTCACTGTTGCTCCAAGCAGAGGAAACTGTAGTTCTGAAATACATCAAAAAGCGTGAAGACTTCTGCTTGAAGCCCATACACGCCACAGCGTACATGTTGGACCCTAAGTATGCTGGCAAGAGCATCCTGTCTGGTGCAGAGATCAACAAGGCCTATGGGGCTATTTGAGCCTGACAACGAGACATCCTCATCAAGGTTGGAAAGTGACAGTGAAGATAAGGCTTCAGTCTGATGTTCAGGAGGTGGATATTGAGGAGGTCCAGGGCAGAAGAAATGGAAGCCTGAGAGGAAGACAATCAAAGCTTTAGTTTCTAGACTATCATTTTACAGATGTATGTTAAAAAAAAATTGGGAGAGGCAAGGGATTATTGGGGATCATTCAATATTCCCTTCTGCTGTTCAGTGAAATCATTCCATGTGAAGAGTCAACTAATTTAATTAAAGTTCAATTCTTAACATTTTTTTTTTCTTCCCTATTGTAAGGATTTAATAATTGGCAATTATGTCTACTTATGATAAGGTTGAAAGTTTTTGTTTGTCTCCATATGATATGGTAAATATATCCAATGCAATTTTTTTTTTTTTTTTAAATGGTATTAATATTAATTTGCATATATTTCCGTTAATTCCCATATATTTCCGTTAATTCCCACGGAGAGTTTCCACCTCTGAATATTCCCCAAAATGTGCAACCCTACTCCTAGTACAGTTTTGCTGTAGACTATGCCCTTCTAATTTCAACTGTACTGTATATTTCGTGCTACTCTTCTACTCACCAACTAATCTCTTTGTTAACTGTTCCTTACATCTGTCCCGACAGTAATGTTGCATGCTCTCACAGACAATGTCTTCTTCTAGCTTTCACAGGTAGTCCTTTCCACTCAAAGGGCCAAAGACTTCCTCACTTTATTCCAATGACTGACGACCTATCCCACTTGAGTCAATTGACTGGTCAGCTTGCTTTGCTCTTTTCTTTCTCTGCTATAACCATTTCACTATTGGCTTCTCTGTGCTTTTCTCTTTGGTAAATGCTCATCTGTCTATTTGTCTTTAACAATTTCTTAAGTTGGTCTCTTTTGTCATGTACAATTTGTTTTACTACGATCTAGATATGTGTTCTTGTAGACAAGGTTTATATATGATATAAGTTCTAACTGGTTATGGTTTAGAATAGCAAAATGTACTTTACAGTTACTGTATGACTTATATGAATGTACTTTACACTATGTAGTATCTGATCTCCCAGAAGATGGCGTGATCAGGAAAAGCCCTGAAAGAGGTAATTTATTTGGCCTGTCTCTTTTTCCAAGTTCTTCACAATATTGCTCATTTAAACAGTCTGAAAACTGCACTTTCCACAGGCAAAGGGAAAGTGGATCTGCAGGCCTACCTGAAACAATGGCAAGATGAGATACTAAAGAAAGAGGAGAGCATCAAGGATTTACCCAGAATTAATCAGGTAAATACACCCATATCTAGGTTAACATTTAGTCAATCACGTGAATATGCAATGCAGATGTCTTTCCAACAGATCAACTTTGAACAATTTAATCCACATGTTATGTCATTACTTTATGCAAAAAGAAACACAATGACATAATCTTAAATTGTATTCATCCCTTTTTTTATGTTGTCAGGCTCAGTTCATCCAGTTCTCCAAAACGCTCTATAATCTGTTCCATGGTGACCCAGAAGAGGAGTCTCTGTACCGTGCTGTGGCTCGAGTCACCAGTCTTCTGCTGAGGATGGAAGAAGTAGGGCGCAGGCTCCAGGAGCCCACTAGCCCCACCCAGGCTGCCCCAGAGGGGGCTCTACTCGACAGGGAAGCCTGCAGCACCCCTGAGAGAAGCTCAGACACCCCTAGCGCTACCATCACCCTGGAGGCAGGCTCCATCCCACAGGAGGTGGAGTGGTCATTCGCCTTTGAGCAGATCTTGGCATCTCTGCTCAACGAGCCTGTCCTTGTGTGCTTCTTTGAGAGGCCTGTGGACATTCAGGCCCGACTGGACCATGCCAAGGGTGCTCAGTTGAAAGCAAAGACAAACAAGTGAACTGAAGGATACACTGTGGTTCTGAACTTCTCAAAGCCAATAAGTCTCTATGTTCACTATTCTCTACTGTTCTTTCTCGGCCTGGGTAGGTAACAGGAGTGGATTCTAAGCCAACCCTGTTCACTGTAACCAAACGCAAGGAATACACTCGTAGAGAATACATTCACACCTTTTAACGCCTATAGATTCCAGTTGTATCTTGTAGATTCATTGTTTTATTCCTGTCATCTGCACACCAGAAAACCTGCCCAAGCATCTTGCTTCTATGTGCCAAAGTTTTTTCTCATGCAGCCTTAAATCGCTTAGCTAATTTTTAGAAACACCAGGCTTTGAAATTGGGGTGAGCGTGATCAGTTGACCTGTGTGGAATATGTAGGGAGCAGCAACACACTCCAGGGTAATCACTTGAAGTCAACAATGGAAGTCAATCAATTGCATGAAACCAGCACATGTAGATGGGATAGATAATTGTATATGAGATCTTTACTGTTGCTCATCCATAATTATGCAATGAATGAAACCTAGAATGGAGAGATGAGAGACACCACTATGTTATTGTATTTCTGGGTTTACTTTGTAATGATGGGATATGGCCAATTTATTTCTGGTCATTTTGTGGAGAGGGGCTTTTGAAAATGATGGGACCAATACTTGCTAAAGGCCCAAGGCTGATATTCGGAATTCTACATTTCAGTTTTTTTTACAACCTATATTATGCTTTTGACTTCAAATTCCATTTGTTTTGTTGAAGTATCATGAGTGAGGGAAGAAGAGCATGTTGTCATTGCCATTTCAAATCATTTTCAGGACACAAACTAAAAACAAATTGAATAGTTGCAGTTGAGGCAACCACTGTTGTCAAATGAGGATGTTGTGCAATAATTTTTTATTTAACTACTGTCTGAGTCTTTAAGGGAAATTAAGTAATGTATATATCATTTGATATACAGAGGAGTAGACAATAAACATGTCTTATGATTGTTTTCTTTTGATTGATGGTGTATAGTTTAATTGATTTCCAAAGGGATTACTAAATATTTTTCAGAGTAAATGTTATATTCATATTTTTTTAATCGTGTCTTGTAAAAGGAAATTATTGTTTGATTATATTTGTGAGACTGAAGATAAAATGATTTGATAGGTGTAACTGGTAGTGTTTCCTGTTTCACATTCCTTTGTATATTGTTTTCATTTTTTGAAGTCCTTTAAAGCATGAAATTGTGCATGGGCATGGATACCTTATGATGATAACTAATCATTCCAAATGCAACATAGTTGGTTCTGAATGACTTACTTTATTTCTTGGTTTGATGTGGTGGACTGTAAAATGCAGAATTTTAGTCAAATTGTTTATTGAAAAAACCTGCTTCTATGTCCTCTGTATTATGGATATTTATATTTTACATAAGCAGTTATAAATGTTAATTTTTTTCAAAATTAGTCTGTCAGGAAAAGGACAGCTGAGCAACTTTTACATGGTTTGTATTTTCTGTATTTGAGCGTTCTTCCTCAGTGCCATCTGCGTGCAAAATCAAACCTTGCTGTTATATTATAGTCTCATAAATAGACCCCTTATCCCAGACCAATAATCACTTGGCTTAGTAAATATTTATAAAATGCTGTTCCTTGTTACAATAGCTGCTAAGATGAATATACGTATTTGTCACTTTAAAGCCTTTACTTGACAGCACAATATTGTAAAATATAGATAGGTAGCTACTCTGCATTTAAAAAAAAAATCAGTATAGTAAAGTTATAAGAGCCCATATTCATTGGAGAACAAGTGTTAGTGTTGGAAATTAGCAGTTTACACTTTACATTGTATTAGTGGTGACTTGAGTGGGAAGTTAAATTCACCTGTGAACAAGTTAACTAAATGAAAGTCTATTAAAATATTTGCAGGGCAATTGCCATTTGAAATGCCACAATTCTCATTTTGTCATGATATATTGTTGTGGACTACACTCACATTTAGAAATAAAGAGATTGTGTATAGGCTTTATTAGTTAGGCTCTAGATGTGTAGTCAGATCTTTATCAACTTGATGCAATACATAGGATAATTGCGTATTACCAGTGAAACTATATTTTGTTACCTTTTATTTCACCTTTAAGCTATTTACGCTTTAAGATGACTCTCATAGCACAAATGTATTTGGGCCTACTTATTGTAAATGTAATTGCTTGGTTGCCAGTTAATGGTCTTAATTACAATAATCACAGCTAACGTAAATATTATAATTTAAGGCTGTACTGACTGTTTTTGTTGGGGGTGGGGGGGGTTCTGGAGGAAAATGTATCCTTTGGAATGTTATGTATTTTTTGATCTGCCTGTGCCTACCACAAGTGGCACTTTATGTGAATGTCAAACATCTTGAAATTAAATAAAATGTTACAATGTAATAAAATAATCTTAGACATCAAATGTGTTTATTTGAATGAAAGAGTTGTTTTACAAATAGGCCAAGTTAATGAATGGAACAGCCAGGATGGGTTTGAACTACTTCTTCAGGTCATAGTTTGCTATGCTTACGTAGAGAGATACACCTACCGTGTTTCCCTCTTTATTGCGTCTTGCCTATGACGCTCATCCATATATCAATATGTACATATTCTTATTCCATCCCTTTAGATTTGTGTGTATTAGGTAGTTGGGGAATTGTTAGATTACTTGTTAGATATTACTGCACTGTCGGAACTAGAAGCACAAGCATTTTGCTACACTCGCGTTAACATCTGCTAACCATGTGTATGTGACCAATTATAATTTGTTTTGATTTGATTCTCGATACCCGTATTATTCCCATGTCGAGACTGCTGCAATTTCTTTTTGACAGGGTGGTTGTCAGCCTCCGCTACCAACACCCATGACATATGCCTTCTTAGCCTCCCTCCATAAGTCATAGAATATTGAAAGTGCGTGAAAAAAGCTAATAGGTCTACGAAAATCTTCTAAAATCTCACTGACATAAAGATGACCCTAGGTGCAGGACCAAATTACCATAGTCAAATAGGGCCTTTGCTAATCGTGATTGGCTCATTTGTTGTGGCGTAGAGAGCTCACGAGAAAGCTGTAGCTTGTGGATTTCCCTCCATGGTCACTTTCGACACCTGTTGTTGATTTAACATTGGTGGAAAAGAGAAAAGATTGGTTGAAAATAACATTAGTAGTAGCTTTCATGCTTATTTAAAAGGTGTTTACAGATGGTTCCAAGGATCCTGACAGTGGATACACGGGAGCGGGAGTTTACATTCCTGAATTTGATGTGCAGATATGTAGAAGACTAACAGGTGGACTGTCTGTATACTCTGTCTGTATGCTGAACAGTTGGCAATGGTAGTTGCTCTCCAGTGGGTGGAGGACGCTCAACCTATTAGAATTGTATTATGTGCAGATTCTTTGTCTGTACTGTGTTTATCCTCTGGTAACTTTAATATGAGTGATCTACTATTGGAGGCATTGACTCTATTAAGGAGACTTGAGAGAGTGGTTGTAGTAGTGTGTTTCTGCTGGATCCCAGCCCATTCAGGTGTGGGTGGGAACGGACTTGTAGACCAAGTAGCCAAATGGGCTTTAAACTAGATATAATTGATACTTGTGCTATATTGGGTAGAGGCTAAGATCATTTTTATAGACATGTAGAAGAGGTGGGACTCCCGAGCACTATGGTCGGCATTTATATGCCCTCCAAAGAAAGGTCAGTGGAACAAGATTCAAAAGGTGGGACGGGGACGAGGGTTTGTTACAAGGGCTCTTTTTTTTCATGTTCTTAGTAGTACATGATTAGGTAGGAGGGTTTCGTGTTTTTGTTTGTTTTGATCATTGACCATTGTTTTTGACAATACATTCCAGTACAGTAGGTGGCGGTATGCACTTCTAACGTCTGTTTGCAGACCGCCATAGAAGAAGAAGAAGTTGTAGCTTGAAACTAGCCACACACCGCAGTTTGCTGGTGGTTGCATGCAACATTTTAGCTAGCTCCAGCAACATTTCATATTTGCAGGTAAATGCACCATACTTTGTAGAAGTCTATCATAATTTATGTTTGAATCATTAATATTATATTTTAATAAAGTTACTATATTATAATTAGTTAGCTAGTGATTTAGTTTGACTGCTAGTTTGCATAAGGCAACGTTAGCTTCGTAACGTTAGCTAGCAGATAGCCTATTGGAAGCTAGCTAGCTATTAGCTAACGTTAGCCAGTAACGTTTTTAGTGGTCTCTTTGCAGAGTCATAAAACATTATACGCTTACCATGCAAGTAGCGAGTTATGTCTATTGTTTAGATAGTATTGAGATTCTATATATAATAATGGGCTAACATGTACCTATCTAGCTTTCCAGGTAGTTAGCTAAATAGCTAGCGTTAGCTAGCTAGCATTCTAACTTGCAAAAATGGAGACGCCAGGTGAGGCGCGCCAAAAGGCAGCAACGTTGTCATAGCCAAACTAGCTAGTGGTTATTACTAGTTACCACAGCCACAGAGTCAAAATGGCTATATCGTAAAAAATAATATAAACTAAAATTAGCTTTTGGGGCCTAAATTAAGGTTGGCATAAGGTTAGCAGTGTGGTTATGATTAGGTTTAAAATCAGATTTTACGAGAAATTGTATAAATAGGCGGGGTTTAGCCAAAATTGTAATTATGACATTGTGGCTGTGGTAACTACTGACAACTGCTAGCTAACGAGTACCAAACTTTAGATAAATTGACCTAGCTAGCTAACTAGATATATGCCTTCACTTGTGTGAGCTCATGGTCTAGAATAGCGGATCCACAATAAACTAGCAACTTGTGGCTGTAATTTCTCAAACCTACCACCACATTTGATTTGACATGAGTACATGTGAGACTGAAGTAAACCATTGTTTTTGTTTCGTTTTTCTTAAATTGTGACGTTAGGTGCAGTATGGAACCCTCAGAGCATCCAGAAACCTCTGCCACTTTTCAAATGGCCAATGAGAATGTACATCTAGACCTGCTATCCACACAGACTGATATGGACCTGTTTTCTGGGCACACTGATATGGGCCTTCTGCCTGCTCAGACTGATGAAGGCCTACTGTCTGCACCGAGTGATATGGACCTGATGCCTGCTCAGACTGATGTAGACCTACTGTCTGCACAGAATGATATGGACCTGCAGCCTGCACAGACTGATATGGAGGTGGCCTACTCTGGCTCACTGGGAACAGAGAGACACAGTGGGGAGCAGCAGGCCCTTGACGAGTTGACAACCTTTCTCACCCAATCTGAAAGAGAGAGGCTGAAAACCCAGGACAGTCTGAGCATCCTGGGGGACCCAGACTCATTGGAACTGTCCAAAGTCCAGGTGGAGGACTTTTACAGCCGCACAGTCCTTCCAGAACCATCAGACTTTCAGGAACCCTCAGTCTTTCCAATGCCCTCAGTCCTTCCAGAACCCTCCGTCCTTCCAGAATCCTCATACCTTCAAGAACCTTCAGGTTTCTCAGAGTCCTCAGTCTATCCAGAACCCTCATACCTTTCAAAACCCTCAGGCTTTTCAGAGCCGTCAGGCCTGCCAGAACACTCAGACTTCCAAGAGCCCTCCGGTTCAGCCACAGGCCTCAGTCAGGATGAGTGGGGCAGGCAGGGTCACACAGAAGCCTGGTCAGAAATGGGAACTGAGCCTGGGACGGACAGGCTGGAGGTCACCGAGGGAACTCCGACTGTAACTGGGACACAGATGCCAGAGACAGGAGAGGAGCAAATGGACATAGTGCATGAAGATCCCACTGCATCTGCTCAAGATGAAGTTGATCCAAGTATGCCTTCTATAGTCAGCGTAGAAAGCTCACACTCTGAGGATGGTCCAGGCAAAGAGGAAGCCTTATCATTCTATGGATTGGTGCCAAAGGTAGAGGGCACAGCAGAGAAAAAGAGTGAGAAAGAACAGCCTGTGGGGGGCAGTATGTCCCCACTATCATCCTGGGCCCAGCCATTGACACCAGGTGAAGGTGTGTAGTAAGGAACTTGGTTTTTAGGTTCATAAGTTTATTACCTTATGTCACATATAGAAGTCTCAGTGCCACATAAATAGTTTGAGAAGAATTAGGGGAAATGCAAAACTTGATTTAGGCTTAATTACACATCTTTGAGAAACGATTAGCAATCACGTCTTCAAATAGCCATGTCAGTTTACATATAGTCTGCATCTACTATGTCATGATTAGCCTTTAGTTACTGATGATTGATTGTGTTTCAGCTGAGGAACAACCTGAAACTGACGTCGCCGGCGAAGATCCAAATGGTCAAAAGACTACGGTAAAAAAAAAAACTTTCCATGAATTCTAGACATTTTCTTTAAAAGTAAGTTAATTACTGTTAGTTACTCTTCTCATTTATTGTAGGGGAGAAAAAGAGGTCGTCCTAATCGTGGAGAAGTGAGGAAAAATACGCATAACATGTCTGATGGAGGTAAAACATCTTTCGTAAATCTGCTTGTGTTTAGCTAATTAATTTTACCTCGGTCTCAACTATCATTATGTAGGACTATTTTTCCAATTATATGATTATCACGCTACTCTAAATGCGTTGTCTTCTGCTGCAGACCAGCTAACAGACAGCGGTTCTGACGATGCAGCTGATGATCCGAGGGACACAGACTTTGACCCTGCACGGTTTGGCCTCCGACGCTCCACCAGGGTCTCCCAAAGGAGCCAGAGCACTCCGCCCCCCCGCCTCACTTCCCCGAAGTTGTCTAGTCCTGCGTCTACCCCTGCGTACACTCAGAGGTCTGGAGGACCCCCTCCACCCCGGCCGCCACCCCCTCGCCAGCCTACCAGGGTCCTCTGTGCCAACTGCAGTGGGATTCTGCAGAGCGGGCAGACAGCCTACCAGCGCAGGGGTCAGCCTCAGCTCTTCTGCAGCTCCACCTGCCTTAACTCCTTTGGCAAGAAAGCCCCCAAGAAAAAGCCCTGTGCTTTCTGTAAAAGGTAATCCTCTCAATAGATATTCAATGAATGTGTTCTTAGTTTTTTCTATTCCTTTCAGTAAGGACAGTGGATTTTATAACAAATTCCTCATGCTATTTCATAGTAAAGTAAGTGTTAACGTTGTGCATCGTTTTGGTCTCAACAATATTTGTGAAATTTACCTCAAGGTTTGTCTCTTTGATTTTAGGGACATGGGGAATAGAAAGGACACCATGCTTGCACAGGTTGGCCAATCACAGTCCTTCCAAGAATTCTGCAACAGCACTTGTCTTTCCCTGTATGAGGCCCGGCTGGAGAAGGGCCCGACACAGCCCCCCAAACCAAGTGCCCCTGCCCAAAGATGCAGTGTGTGCAACCACATGCGTGAGGTACCAAAGCTTTGGCCATAACATTTTAGATGATGTGCTCCCAGCCATAGCATATCTCTTAGTTGTCGATCAAATGTATTTGGCGTCAGTCAAATGGGCGGGCAGGTAAGTTCCCATTCTGTTATCAAAATGTGGGTTGGGACAAGCATGCATTGGCAGGCAAGCTGCAGAAGGGTGAGCAGGTTATTTTTCCCCATCGTTTATCAGTGCAATTTTGACGGCAAACTACAAGCTGAAAAAGTTTGAGGGTTTATCTACTGTTCCCTCATTAGATTTTAGCTCATCTCGCTCTGGCTAACATTTAGTTGTTGATCTTGTTGTTTTTGATGTACATAGGCACCTGAGGGGGGCCTACCATTTCATGGTTGTTTGATCAATAGGGTTGTAAAGTTCCCAAATGTAAGAGGACTCCCGTCGTGTTTACATATTTGCAGAAATCCATTCAGGTGACTTGACGAAAGCTTTCTAATAAGCTAAAGTCGCACTGTTGCTACTGCCTGTAAACACACAGTCCAGTTCAAAGTGAATGATGGCAGGCCTGTGTGGCAAATGGCTTATTTGCATATAATCCTACTGTAGCTCTCAATGGCTATGGTGCACCAGTCTGTGTAGAGTTCAGTCCTGGACAATACATATATATATATTTCTATTAGGTTTTATTTACTGCAATGTCTATTGTCCAAACGCACGGCTGCTTTTTTATGTAATTTTTTATTTATTTAACCTTTATTTTACGAGGAAAGTAAGTTAAGAACAAATTCTTATTTACAATGATGGCCAAACCTTGACGATGCTGGGCCAGTTGTGCGCCACCCTATGGAACTCCCAATCACGTCCGGATAGGATTCGAACCAGGGACTGTAGTGACGCCTCTTGCACTGAGATGCAGTGCCTTAGACCGCTGCGCCACTCGGGAGCCCATATTACTATAGAATATTCACAAATGCCTTACTCTCCGTCATTACCAAACACAATGTTTTAAAATGTGAAAATGACCATATCTAAGTAGTCAAACCAAAGTTTATTTGTCACGTGCGCAGAATACACCAGGTGTTGACCTTACAGTGAAATGCTTACTTACAGGCTCTAACCAACAGTGCAAAAAAAGGTATTACGTGAACAATAGGTAAGTAAAGAAATAAAAACAACAGTAAAAATAACAGTAGCGAGGTTACATACAGTAGCGAGGCTACGTACAGGCACCGATTAGTTGGGTTGATCGAGGTAGTATGTACATATGGTTAAAGTGACTATGCATATGTGATGAACAGAGTAATAGCGTAAAAGAGGGGTTGGTGGGACACAATGCAGATTGCTCGGTCAGCCGATGTGTGGGGGCACTGGTTGGTCGGGCCAATTGAGGTAGTATGTATATGAATGTATAATTAAAGTGACTATGCATATATGATAGACAGAGAGTAGCAGCAGTGTAAAAGAGGGGTTGGTGTGGGGCACACAATGCAAATAGATGTGGTAGCCATTTGATTACCTGTTCAGGAGTCTTATGGCTTGTGGGTAAAAACTGTTGAGAATCCTTTTTGTCCTAGACTTGGCTCTCTGGTACCGCTTGCCATGCGGAAGGTGTATGTGTGTGTATATACAGTGGGGAGAACAAGTATTTGATACACTGCCGATTTTGCAGGTTTTTCCTACTTACAAAGCATGTAGAGGTCTGTAATTTTTATCATAGGTACACTTCAACTGTGAGAGACGGAATCTAAAACAAAAATCCATAAAATCACATTGTATGATTTTTAAGTAATTAATTTGCTTTTTATTGCATGACAAGTATTTGATCACCTATCAACCAGTAAGTTTAAGTGTACTATGATAAAAATTACAGACCTCTACATGCTTTGTAAGTAGGAAAACCTGCAACATCGGCAGTGCATCAAATACTTGTTCTCCCCACTGTATATATTATATTAGCTTCGTATTCTTTCTGGGTGTGTGTATGAACAGATTTTAATATGATTTGATGTTGCTAAAACGCTGTCAGTTCCACTTAAATAGACCAACAAGAGTTCCAAACCACTCTGCCGAAACCAGCTAGTTTTCCCATCCCACTCAGACCACTCCCAGACAGTCCTATCATAATTTTTGCTTGACTATTTTAATTGCAAACAATCAGTAAGGTACTTAATTGTTACATGGAAATGATTTGATATTGAGATAGAAATGGCGGCATTGGACCTTTAACACAGTATGACTACACTTCCACAATGCTTTGCTTATGGTTTAAAATGCTGTAGGCATTTTTGTTAGTCATACATTATATTGAAGCTATTTTAAAGACTGCCGCGTCTACTCTAGCAACAAGTCAACATTTTATGCTTACCTCAAAAAGCTGGCACAAGCCTTACTTGTTCTGATTTGAGTTTCCCCCACCATCTGTTAGTCATTTGTCAATTTGTACAATAAAATCTATTAAAAATAAGTAGGCACTTTTTAATGCCAAGCACTGCAAAACCACACAATAATGTGATTATGGTATACCTTCTTTAATGTTGCCTTTGTGTTGGAAATGTTAGTTAGAGATTTGAGCTCAGTCAATGTAGTGTATGTGAAGTGTTTGTCACGTCATGGACTTTTCCCAGAAGTAGTGACAAAGAATGCCTAAACCCTGGTGACACACATTTCACTGTCACCTCATGTTGATATTTCATAATTGAAAAGATTTTATGTGTGTAACTGGATCTATGCTGTGATTATGGAGTCTGCATGAGGCAGGAATTCTGTCAACCTTTGAAATCAATATCGACAAGTTTATGCTGCTGTTGAGTCTGTTTGTATGCTATGAGCAGGCAGCAGAATAAATTATAATCAACTACAAGATTTTGGCCGACTAATGGGAAATGAAAAAGGATGGCATTATTTGAAGTTAGGATTGAGAGAATTCAGACCTGAGTTTTTTTACCTTCCTTCCCTCTTCTGCCTCAGATTAACCATGAGGTAACCATGGGCAACATGATTCACCTGATGTGCAGCGATGCCTGCTTCAACCGTTTCCGCGCCACCAAGGGCCTGAAGACCAGCTGCTGTGACGCGTGTGGCACCTACATCAACACATTCACCTCCCGGGCTGAGTACCTACTGCATGAGGGCCAACAGAGGAGGTTCTGCAACTCCTCCTGTCTCAGGCTGTATAAGATGGTGGGTGCTTCTCTCTTCTTGAATGTACAGTCTTGTAGTATTGAGTGATATGAGAGTGATTTGTCTGCTTAGTGTTTAATCAAAGTGTCGTCTTTGATTTCAGAAAAACACTAAGGTGCTCTCGTGCCAGTGGTGTAGGACTCTGTGTAAGAATTTTGACATGCTGTCTAAAGTGGATCAGTATGGCAAGACAAGACACTTCTGTTCTTTGTGTTGTATCGCCTCACATAAAGTTAAAACTTCTGGGGACACAGGTACATTCTACTCTCCTTGGCTTGTTTACTACTGTATTAATTCACCTTTGCTTAATCTGAATGTATTGACGTGATGTCTGACTGTGAATGGCTCTTCACTATTACATCTGCTTCTTTTCCAGTACCCAGTGAAGCCTGCAGTTCCTGCAAAAGAAGCCCCTCTGAACCTTACTACTGTAAAACAAATGAGGCCGTGTACGTCTTCTGTAGCCCTAGCTGTTGGAGCAAATTTCAGGTTGGATAAATCCATACCCTTAATAGAGTTTGGACAACACTACAACCTACAGATGCATTGTCCAGTATTTAGTCACAACATGGTCTGCCAGATGTTTATACACTTTATTTTATGTGCATTTGTTTTAAACGTAAATTTTGAGTACCTCAGTTGTTCAACAAAAACAATTGGTGAGGGATTCTGAAAGTGAAAAAAAAGAACCGTTAATATTTGCAGTGTGATGTACAGGCTTGGCCGTAGGTGCCCGTTAAGCAGAAAATGCTAGTTAAAATGCAGACCAAGCAGCTGCAGTGGGGAGCTCAGCCTCACTTCTGGAGCCCGTTAAAATAATAACTGATCATAAAGCTTTTTAGTGTGGAGAGGGTCACCCTTTGAAAGCTTTTGCCTTTATTCTACCAAAGAACCTATGAATTAGGGCTTGGTCTGTTTCTGCAAAACCCTTGCAAAAAAAATGTCTGAGAATGGGCTGAGACATTCTTGAGTCCCTCTTTGATACTATTTCTGTGAGGTTGCTTGTTGTTTTTTTTGCCTTGGCTTAATGTTTGCTGCTCATTCTCTTCTTGTTTAATCTCCAATTAAGAAATATCTCTTCTTCACAGAGCAACAGTCCCAATGGAGACCTCTACTTCAACTGTCTCTCTTGTCATAACATGTTCAGTGGGGTACCAGAAATCCTAGACTGGCAGGTAATCAAAATGTGCATTTTACATACATTGTGCCAAAAAAAGTGGTTTAGTGAAAACTTATTTTTTTCAAGACTACTTCAAGAAGTACATCCACGATTCTGTGTGGTCCTGTATGCTTCAGTTGGTAGATAATGGCGCTTGTTACACCAGGCTTGAATATATCATTATTTTGTTTGCTTTCAGGACTCAATATATCAGTTCTGCTGTAAGGAGTGCTGTGAGGACTACAAGCGTCTGAATGGTGTGGTTTCCGTGTGTGAGCACTGCAACCAAGAGAAACTGCTGCATAAGAAGATAAAGTTCTCTGGGGTGGAGAAAACCTTCTGCAGTGACGGTTAGCATGATGCATGCATTTCTGTGCGCATTTTTACATGCAATATATTGTCGATTTACATGAAAACACTTTACTGTGTCTAGGCAGAGACTTATGTTTTTTTGTTGTCTCTTTTTTACCAAGGTTGCATTCTACTGTACAAGCAAGACTTTGCTCAACAACTGGGCCTGTGCTGTATAACCTGTACATACTGTTCTCAGACCTGCTCACGGGCGGTCACAGAGGAACAGGATGGCAACACATGGGACTTCTGCAGTGAAGATTGTAAAAGCAAATACCTCTTGTGGTACCTGAAAGTATGTCCGAACAATAACAATGCCATATTTACACCATGACCATATGACTGACCCTGAAGTTTTAGGTGGCTGCCGTGTTTTGAGCTGTGTGTGTTCTCCTAGGAAGCACAGTGCCATGCCTGCAAGCGTCAGGGGGAGCTCCTGGAGACCATCCACTGGAGGGGAGAGATCAAACACTACTGTGACCAGCCGTGCCTCCTGCGCTTCTACAGCCAACAGAACCAGCCCAACCTAGACACCAAGCAGGGCCCTGCGAGCCTGCTCAGCAGTGCGTTAGCTTAACATACGCCAACACATGCAAACACAACACCCATACTGTATTTATCATAAACCCAATCCATACATGGGAATAGTTTTTTCTAAGTACGCTGTGTTGTAATATAATTGTTTGTTTGGTTTTCACTGTTTGATAAAATGTTACAAAGTTACTGCTATTGTTTTTGTGATTTCCCTAAAATCTGTCAAATGTAAACACATGTTCATCTCAGTAATTCACTGTTAAACTTGTATATGTTTACTGGACTTACAGGTAATTCCCCAGAGTCTACACCTCCCCCTGCAGCTATAAAGACAAGTGAAGTAAGTGTGCTTTTTGACTTGGTGCTCCAAAAGTTGGGGGGGATGCCACCGAAAGGACACAAAAATGCATTTGAGCTTGGCTTTTACCACGCATACAAATGTATTCTCTGCTTGAAAAAAAAAACGTGATTGGATTTTGAAATAAAGTGAAGAGCTACTTTTCTCTCTAAAATTTCTGCTGAGTGAACAACATCCAAACATTTATTTATGTCAATGTTTCTATTATTTCAGGCCACAGGAAGAGGCCTGAAGAAGACTGTAGCCAAGCCTGCTCTTCCCTTCACTCTACCTCTCTCCCAAAGGAACAAATCCTCCATGTGTAAACCCATGATGGCCACTACTGGTGTTGCATGTAAACCTGAGATGAAGTCCCAGAGTTGCCAGACAGGTAATCCCGAATGTAATCCCATGTCCCTTTCTGTAGACTGGTTGGCTGACAACATAACGAAAATGATGCGTGTGCATCAATGTGGCCGGAAGGCGTGCGTTATGATTCTGAATGGTCAGATGGCAGCTTCCTGTCTTTGTTGCTAGCTAAGTGGGGAATCATAGGTGGTTCGTTTCAGCCCATTGTAGACTATATGACCAAAAGTATGTGGACACTTCCTCGTCGAACATGTCATTCCAAAATGATGTGAATTAATATGCAGTTGGTCCCCTATTTGCTGCTATAACAGCCTCCACTCTTCTGGGAAAGCTTTTCACTAGATGTTCGAACATTGCTGCGGGGACTTGCTTCCATTCAGCCACAAGAGCATTGGTGAGGCCGGGCAGTGATGTTGAGCGATTAGGCCTGGTTCGCAGTCGGCATTTCAATTCATCCCAAAGGTGTTCGATGGGATTGAGGTCAGGGCTCTGTGCAGGCCAGTCAAGTTCTTCCACACTGATCTCGAGACACCATTTCTGTATGGACCTCGCTTTGTACATGGGGGCGTTGTCATGCTGAAACAGGAAATGGGGGTCGGTTGCAGACGATTTTTACGTGCTTCAGCACTCGGCAGTCTCGTTCTGTGAGCTTGTGTGGCCTACCACTTCGCGGCTGAGACATTTTTTCTCCTAGACGTTTCCACTTCACAATAACAGCACTTTTATAGTTGACCGGGGAAGCTCTAGCAGGGCAGAAATTTGACAAACTGACTTATTGGAAAGGTGGCATCCTATGATGGTGCCATGGTGAAAGTCACTGAGCTCTTCAGTGAGGCTATTCTACTGCCAATGTTTGTCTATGGAGTTTGCATGGCTGGGTGCTCGATTTTATACACTTGTCAGCAACGGGTGTGGCTGAAATAACCAAATCCACAAATTTAAAGGGGTGTCCACATACTGTTGTGTATATATTGTGTATCTTATTGATACCATGTCTTGTTTTGACTGTCGTGTCTAATTTAATATGGCAAAAAAAAATCTAGCTAGCTAGCCAACAACTGTAACGATGTAGTTGAGACTGCTCATTGTATGTTTTCAATTAATGTATGTTTTCTATAAACATTTGGAGACTAAATATAGTTTACATAGTCAACATTCTAAGCCAACCCCATCTGTTTTGCCCCTTAGTTGCTCACACAACAACCAACCCATCTATGGGACTCACTAACACTGTATTTAATATTTATTTAATATTTAAGATGAATTCTTTAAGAATCAATAGGTGTATATATCATTAATTTATAAGTCCAAAATGGATGTCACAGCTAAGGATTCTAGCTTTAAACAAAACATCCCTATTCATATGCTAAGAGCTTTATGTTAAATCAGGCCAACAATTATATAATTATATTAGCAATTGCAAAAAAATGCACCTTCATGGTTTTAATAAATGTTGTCTGTTGGTTTCAGATGATTTCTTGCAGTCCCCAGCTGTGGTGTTGCCAGTCCCTGTGCCTGTGTTTGTTCCTGTACCTTTGAATATGTACTCTCAGTACACTCCCATACCTATGGCCCTGCCTCTGCCGGTGAGTTGGTTTTGTCTAGCTCCTTTTGAGTATTGTGCAAATATTACTCTAGGCTTATCGTCATTAATTTAGAGTCTAGAGTAACTCTTTGTTTCCAGCCAAACGTGTTCCTTATGGGTGCCTACACACTGCTGCAATCTGTGGTTCTCTAGAGTGACTGTGTCCTATTTGTCTGCTTATTGTTTTTCTCTTTATTCTCTGTTAGATCCCTGTCCCCATGTTCCTACCCGTCACACTGGATCATATCGATAAACTTGTGGAATACATAAATGACCTGAAACTCCAGATCCCGTCTGATCCACTGGAGGCTGACATTCTGGCCATGGCAGACATGATAGCAGAGGAAAATAAAGGCAAGGGCTCCTATGGATCTCTCTCTCTACTTAGTCAACTTGCCATTTGATGTTCTAGATATAATTATTGTAACTATATGGTGGTTATATGTGTTTATTTAGATCTGGACAGTGATCAGAAAGCAGGCCCGTTGCTGAGGGACTGCACCTTATTTGATTCTTCATCCCAAGATGACATCCTCTCCATGGCTGTCAATATGGCTGATGTACTGACTGAGCCAGGTCAAGACCCAGTAGATGAGCTCACCAAAGGCAGGTTCAAGCTTTATAATATGTCATGTCTAATGCAGGGGTCTCCAACAGGTTGATCGAGCTACCAGCCCACCTATGAGTAGCTTGCCAAACAATTTTGAAAGTACATGCATTTTTACATGCACGTTCCACCGCGAACTGTCATAAACAAATCTCCCAAGTATCAGACGCTGCAAGCTCCTTGCTACTATCTAATCAATGCAACATTGACATTATCCCACCCCTGGTTAGTAACTATTGGCTTAAAAAGACAAACTTAAAACACAATATCTGCCAATTAATTTCCAGTAATATTGCCCCTGTCTGTGTGGTGCATGAGCTTGTCTATCACTCTGTGTTGCCAGTTGATGTGATACCGTCTTCTGGTTTGAAAGAAATACTTTCCCCAAAACCTTCTCAATTAAATGTTAACTGCAAAGCAGGCTTACCTGGCAGAAGTATTTCATGAGTAAGTACACCATTTGTTATTTGCCAACTTTGCCATGAAATGAGCAGCAGCGGTACAGAACCATCCTAGACGGCACATTCCTCACTCGCAATTAAAGGCCCAGATGCTCAATTAAAGGGCCATTGCACTCAATCCAATGTATTAATTTTCTTCCAGACCTAAACATTTTCTTCTGGTTTGATATAAGCATTGACATGGACTCCGAACATCCAATGTCATTGTTTTCTATGACCAATTGTAATTTTGAGAATAAAAAATATATAAAACCAGGAAAAATCCAACCGAGAAAATAATTTGGGAAAATATAAAACAGAATTTGGGGTGGGGGTCACAGATTTGATAGGGCCCCACCTAGTGGTTTATTAAATCCTTAAGTCTATTGGCGCACCCGTGCGTCAATCTAAGTTACACAACAACAACAAAAACATTTTAAAATCCGTCAGATTAAGCTAGATATGATTTTATTTTATTTTTTTACATGGGTTGCATCTTAATCCACTGCAGTCGCCTATGTCGGCCTTTCCGCATCTGCGGTGGAAGGTGGCCAAGCTACGGCGGTGTTTGTCAAACCATGAGACATCCTGAAAATCGGTCTTCTCACGAAAACGTCTGTAGTATCCAAACGGTTTGGCCTAGAAAACTAATATGACCACTCTATGGAAAGATGAGACTCACAAACACGATGGTCTTCTCCATTTTGCTTGAAGTCGGTAATGCTGATGTGCCAACTTCTGTCTGTAGCGTCAACCATTTTGTCTAAAAACTAATATGATCCTTCTGTGGAAAGGGGAGACTCATGAACACAATGGTGGCTGAAGGTAACCCATACAAATTAAAGGAAGTTTGGGGGTAGTTTTGTACCAACAAAAATAAGGGGTTAGTTATGTGTCCAAAAACCACATATTTCCTGAGGTTTCTTATCTCCTAGATATAGGACAGACACTTCAAAACCTTCATCATTATGATTTATTTTTAGACTTTTTTTTGTTGTTGCTATTTTTGAATGTGTTATTCAGTGCATTTCTGTGGGCTATAGTAGTAAAGGCCAAATTCTATATTTTATCAATGTTTTTTCATCCCTAAAGCGGTCTCAAAATTCCAAATCAAATAGCTAAATGATCCATATTCCATATGTTAGCTTAGTAGAAATGCCCCCAACGACTTACAGGACCCGGGGAAGAGTTGCAGGGGAAAAGAGAAGAACCATGTGCCTATTTGAAAGCTATTAAAAAAAAATACAGGACCCGGGGAAGAGTTGCAGGGGAAAAGAGAAGAACCATGTGCCTATTTGAAAGCTATAAAAAAAAAAAGAGAAAAGTAGTAGCTCGCGACAGGTTTTGTTTTTTAAAAAGTTGTTCTAATGCGGTAAAAGGTTGGAGACCCCTGGTCGGATTAGTTTGCTTTGCTGCCTGAGATGTGTAAAGGTACACTATAATTGCACACACTCTGTCAACAGTCTATGATATATATATTTTGTGTCCATTCTCATTTGTGTTCTTTAGCTTCCCTGGACCTGAACCCCAATGTTGATTTCCTCTTTGACTGTGGGATGCCGCCTCATGCTACTTCAGCAGAGCAGAGCGCCGACATCACTGTTCAGAAGGTATAAATAAACACAGCCTATAATACAAGTGTATTCTGTCTGTTTTTTTCTAGACCTTACTATGACTTTAATTTTGTGTTGAATGAAATAGTGTCATAAACGTTCAACTTATATGAGAGACGCAGTGGAATCACATAGGATGCTGGACATCAGGAAAAAGCTGGAACCAACATGAGATGTCTTGGTGTCAGACTTACCGGAGACCAGTGCTCATGTTCTGCATACTTATAGACAGCTGCAACAGGGTCCCAAAGGTGAAATGGCTGAATATCAAATATATCCCTGGCGGAAGGCAGGCATGGTCCCCAACATGCGGCTCATGTAACATAAGGCAACAGTCACAAAACCTACAAGATGGACTGCTTACCAATGAACAGTGTCCTTAAAACAAGAGAGTATTTGACATATATACTGAAATGTTTACTTTTGCGCTTTGGTGGTCTCTTGGACCAGACAACTTCTTAATGATCAATGCACGTGTAGAATTTATGTAATGGGTGAACTCGGAAGAGAATATGAGTAACTAACTAACCAACTACAGTAGCTACCCCTTAACAGGTCATAGCAGTGTGATGTCTAATATAGGCTTTGTGTCACAGGGACCCAAGCGTCAGGCCATGTCAGAGATGACCCTACACGATCCCCTGGACAGTCAGCCTCTCGGTGCCGGTTTGAACAGCTCCCTTGGGGTTAAAGCCTGGAGGTCATGGGCCCAAAGCAAGCACTCAGACACTGACTACAGAAAACGTAGGATATCTCTTGACTGGAACTTTAAATGTACCCGTCTTTGATAGCTCTGCTTTGAGTTTGATAGATCTCCTGTGAGTAAAATGGGCTGTAATGTTTCAATGTAATCCTGATAATAAAGTGCCTGTAATTTTCTCCCTTATAGAGAAACCATTAGACCTTCTCTTGTGTAGTCCTGAGGAACTGAACCATGGCCTGTCGCAGTTTGTCCAAGACATTGTTCATCCTAGAGGGCCGTGCTACAAGCCTGACAGTGTATTTTACCTCTGTCTGGGGATTCAACAGGTCTTGTAGTTAATATTTGCAATTTGTGGAAGAGTGGCTTATTCAAATCTTACATGATTTTATTTTTAGGAAAGGTCCTTTTTTTTATACAGTGTTCAACTAAAACATTTGAGCACAGTGGTCTTGTCTTGTATATTTTCCAGTATCTCCTTGAAAACAACCGGATGGTGAATATATTCACAGACCAGTTATATGTCACCTTCGCTGAGGAGCTGAATAAGATTGTCAGCCAATGGCTGCCTTCCATGTCACCTAATGGTGAGTTCATATTTCTATTTTATTTTCACACATTTTGTCTATGTGTCGTATTTGGGGTGTAAGTAATGTGTTTGGGTGCAGGTGGTCTCGGTTCTCGTGTCCTGGAGGAGCACCTGTGGGAGTGTAAACAGCTGGGTGTGTATTCTCCCTTTGTCCTGCTCAACACTCTCATGTTCTTCAACACCAAATACTTTGGTCTGACCACCGTGGAGCAGCACCTCCAGCTCTCCTTCTCTACAGTCACGCGCCAGGCCAAGAGGAGGTCTACACCACATGGCATGGTCAAGTCGTCTAGTGTCTGCTACCACCCCAAATCTCAACACAAGAGAACAAGTAAAGGTGAGGTTTCTATCTAATTGACGACAGATTTTCATACGAATATTATAAAATCTGCATCAAGAAAATGTGCTTTTTCCCACCAGTGGTGTTTCCACCAAACAGACTTGTTGCAGATTAGTCAGTGTGTGTGATGGCGTAGTGGACACAACATACTTTTTCACTTCAGTTTTCATGTACCGAATAAAAATCTAAAATCTGATGAGATTACTATGGATATGAGTGAGAATATTTGTCAACCGGCAGTAAAGCATTGATCGTCATGTCACGGGAATAAGACCCTTGATATTTATTAGAAAGGGGCATTAAGAGCACCGTGCACTTTAACCACCCTGTGAAGTTCATCATAACTTATTTCATCTGTAGCCTAATAAACTGCATGCTTTCCCAAGTTGTAGTGAAAGGACCACACACCATATCATTGCGTGACTCTTAAGTTTACTTCGATATGATGGTTATTATGTCAATAATCATGCATGAATGCGTTTCCACGGCCATTTCTCTCATAATTAATTCTACCGACATTAAAAAGATCCCACCATGTCGAACGGACAAATTATCTGTCAGCATTTATAAAATTGTACCGAAACTACATGTCTCCATCACAGCTGTTGTGAATTTTTGTATTTTTTATGGTACCAGACACAACATTAGCGTTAATTTGTATTTTTCATGTCTGAGATTTGATTTAGTATAAGAAAGCCCAGTGAATGAGAAGTGTTAATATGCTCCTTAGCCCAATGGATGATTGGCTAGTTGTCATTCCCAGTAACCAATGAGAGATTGCGTTGCTTTGGGTCAAGGGTCATGACCCCAGCTTGGGGTGGGGGAATTTGGTCGCCTATCTTGAGTTGTACCACATTTCAGCTGAATGACGGGGGCTGACCAGGGCTAGGGTATGGAGTCATTTTACATGAATATCTACAACTAGGTGAAATTAAATCTTTGAGTTCATATTTAGAATGTTTGAAAGTCTAGTATAGTGTTATGAGGTCCAGTTTAGTGGTAAGAATGTATTTTCCAAGACATCCTAAAAATACTGTGCTTGTAGATATAATACACTATTTCCAACAAAACATATTTTCAACTTCAGTAATTTATATAATTTGGATGTATACTTGACCAAAGCATTGTAGGATCTTTGCCTTTATCTGCTGAGGAATGATGGTTGACATTTGTCTTAAACCCAGGTTATAAGACTGGCTTTTTCTTATTATTAACTCCCCTTATCACTACAGTTTTTAAAAATGCAATTAGATGGTGATGGGTAATTCTCTTAGGCAGGACCAACACTCCTAAACATGGTCCTGCTGACCCCAAAGAGCTTCCATTGAAGATAAATTATTAAAAACAGTTAAACTGTCTTCCAGCGATCAAATAACATGGTGCTAATGAGTTGTACTGCTTGGAGTCCAACTCCTGTGAAAATGTCCTTGTGCCAGTTGTTTATTTAAAACATATAGGCTAGCCTAGACCCACATCTCCATCCTACTTTTTCTGATTACTGGCATGTTCTGACTGAAACATAATCACGTGTTTTAACGTAGGTCTATTTTCAACTCGGCCTGACCATTCTCTGGATATCAGTGTCACTAGCTAGATTCCTCTGGCTTTGTAGGTCAGTTTGAAATGGATCAGTTTGGTACTCCTTTGGTGGTTTTATGCTGACGTATAAAATTAAAAAGAGGATTTTAGTGTGACATTGTCACCTGTTGACTGTTGGTGTTCTATGAGTGCTTGTCTTAAATATTACAAATAACAGTGAGAGAGCTGTTGATGTAGGAGAAGGAAGTTGTTGCCCCCCCCGGTTGGTCCATACTGCTATTCGCAGTGTGTCGAACAGCTATTTATACCGCAAAGTGGAGTTCTTTGAAGAGCTGCTAAGTATTGGAGGTGTACCATGGTATGTGTCTTAGAACTGGCCCTGGCCATACATACTACAAACGCCAACCCCTGGCCTGCCACTGTTTGGGAAAACCAGGAAGCTAAAAGGAGCAACTCTTGAGTTGTGCAACATGATATACTAGTAGAGAATCTGACTGAATGTCAAAGTGTTTTAGATGTAAATCAACGTTGGATAAAACATGTGGGCATGTGACCTTCATGACATCAAAAAGTACCTTTTTATGGAAAAAAGACCCTGTCCTTTGCAAAATAATATAAATTTTAATAACCTTTTTATAGTATGACAGACAGTGACATAAAAAAACTAAACTGTTCCCCATAACTGTCTGGCAGTCAGCTTAATCAGTTTAGCTTGGCCCTAACTGTAGCCAAGTGTTAAAATAAACACCAAGGGGTCAAACAGTGAAGTGAGCCTGTACTCTGTTCTGTTTACACACAGAGGGCGGCTTGGGAAAGAGGAAACGGGATGAGCCTTCTGAGCTGGAGCAACAAGAGAACCGGTTGAACCCTCTCAGATGCCCCGTCAAATTCTTTGAGTTCTACCTCTCCAAATGGTAAGCAATGTAGACTGGCCAGGTACGCACAGCAGCGTTTGAAACACCAGTTGAAGGCAGTGGACTATCCCTGGGTGTCATAGATTCTGAATTGGTTTGATACATTGGAATGAATAAATGAAACTGTATAGTTTCCTTTGTTAGATTCACATATGGTGTCTGTCTTTGTGTTCCTACAGCTCCGATGGTGTGCGGAGCAGCTGCAGTGCATTCTACCTGCAGCCAGAGAGCACATGTATGGCCGAGAGTCCTCGCTGGTATTCTGACATCCCCATGGACAAGGGCAGGCTGGGAATTATGCTCAACAGGATCCTGGCTGTCAAGGATGTCTATGATGAGCACCCGGGACAGGGAGACATGGACTGACAGCCACGCAACAAGTTTATATAGTGTACATTGCTGATGTGGAAGCCGCTAGCACAAGTTACTTTTTCCATTTTTTTTATTTAGTAATTTAGACGCTCTTATCCAGAGCGACATACAGTAGTGAGTGCATACCTTTTCGTACTGGTCCCCCGTGGGAATCGAACCCACAACCCTGGCGTTGTATGCACCATGCTCTACTAACTGAGCCACACAGGACCCACAACCCTGGCATTGTACTAACTACAATGCCTTTAGTTGTTCCATGGTTGTTATATCACCCCTACACAAATAGTTCAGTCAGCATTTCCCCCATAGAATTACCATTGTAGCTAGATCTGTATAGAAACTATATTAGCACTGCCGTATACCACCCTCAGTTCAGATAATGTATTTGGAACGCTTAGGTACTTTGGGCACTGTCAAAGACAACTAGTTGAAAGGTCTGGTTTGTATTGGAAACCCATATATTTGTTTGTTATGAAGTGTGCAGAACAGCTGTATAAAAGTACTTTACTTTAGTTCATAAAACTATTTAATTGACACTGCATTTAACTCCCTATGCCAGCCTCACTGGATTTTGTTTCATACAAAAGCTTAATGTTCATACACTGATAACATAAACAGTAATGTTCAATTTAAACACTTTAAATCTGTGTTTAACCCTGTGGCCAGTGAGGTGGAAACCATTTATTGCTGCCGTAGATGTTCACATGTACAGTATCAAGAAACTCATAGTCATGGCAGACCTTTTACTTCATAGCTAATGTGTATATATATTTCCCCTCATAATTTCTTATTGTTACAATCATATAACCAACCGGTCATTAAACCACACAAAAGAAGCCTAACTTCATGATAGAAATCTTTTATTTTAAACTTTTTGATCCTGCTTAGATTGTCTTTCATTTACAAACTTACGGTTTAATGCATTTTATGTCCTGAATGTCTTGAGAAAAGTTGATTATGTACTATAAAGTTTATTTTCTGTCTTTTTCTAATTGAAGGAATCAAGAATGAATGTCTTGTACAAATTCTTCATAAACAACAGTTCACTATTCATGGTTGTAAAATCAAATGCATGCTGTATCTTAACAGACAAATGTAAACTTTCTAGTGGGTAGTCTGTGCCAAAAGCATTACACAGACGAGCAATTGCTTTGGCATTATTTCCCGTCAGAATAATCAGCATATTATGGATTCATAAGGGAACAACTTGTTTTGGAACACTTTGAAATATTATACTGTGCATGGCAAATGTTTGGCTGATGAGAGAGAACCTCCAACAATTACTGTTTGCATACCCAAACTAACTCATTTATGAAGATTTGGAATTCGATTGGCCTCTCTCTTTGCATACAGACTGGCAACCCTCCAGTTAGCAATATGTTACTCGTCCTTTACCTCTGGGAGTTGTGCAAGTCAGACTTGGGTCTCGTCGGTTGACCAAGTGATTGTTCTGTACAGTAACATAACTGAGGAAGAACAGGAGCCCACCTCTATTTCTAGCACTACACATAGCATCTGACATACTTTTCAGTTGGAGAAGTTACATTATGAGGAGTGAAATGTTTCATGAGAATTAACTAACTTGAACAATTAAACAAAACGATCATAAGCCTCTACAGAAGGTTTTTGTTACTGGCCCCTGACAAATGAGGTGATCTATCCTGCTTTTTAAGTCTGTTTTCACCCCTCAAATTCCCACTTTAGAAGGTTTCTTATTCAAGTACAATTTGGTATATATTGTTTTAGATAAGACAGACGACGTCCATTCTGATCAAGAATGTCATAAGAGGAAATAATGTTATCTTCCATATTGTTCCTAACCTTGCTCTCCTGATAGAATGCTTTCCATCAAAGGCACATTGTCTACTCTGGTACAGGGTGAAATGTATATTGTACAAATTTGACTGTGACACTTTTTGACTGACCAGGTGTTACGCTTGTGTATACACCCTGGTATTATACTACGGAAATTGTTTCCAAAGCTACAGTGAGGACTTGTGAAGAGCAGAATCAACCACCTCTGAAAACTAATTTGCTTTTGAGAAGCAAACGGCTCAATTATTACGTTAACTGTTAACCATTATGTTAATGCTTCTCCAGAAGTCCCACTCTGGACACAAGTCAGTAGGTCCATGGCCCAATACTCCCCCCCCCACCTCAAAGGTGGAAACACAAAAGTTTGAATCTTTAGGCCAAGCACCTGTATAAAACCCGGTGGTGGAAATGCGCCATAACTGTCCCTCAGATCTTCAGATCATCTAGTCTGGTCTTACTATTGCTGTGCTTGCTGGATCGACTGGGTCGCCGTTGTTTCTCTGAAGGCGACTCTGGAGCAGAACTGGAGCCTTTCCTTTCTGTGGTGTCACCCCCTTCTGGTTTACTGTTCATCTCTACGACCAGGTTGTCTCTGTTCTGCTTGTAAGCCACTTTGCTGTTGTAGGGGTGGTAGGCAGAGTCAGGCTCATTCATGATGTACTGGTCTGCATGGTAGGGCTCAGGAGCTGGGTGGTGCCTAGGGAAGTAGTTATAGTTTGGGACAGAAGGCACCACTGCCTTGCTGGGGGCCTTGGACCCTGTCTCACATGTGGACTGGACGTGTCTGTACCGGCGGCACTTGGTGAACCCCAGGTGATACATCTCCACTATGTTCAGCACCAGTGATATGCATGCCACTGCCAACATGAAGAGGATGAAGATCGTCTTCTCTGTGGGCCTGGAGATGTAGCAGTTCACCACATTGGGACAGGGTGAGCGGTTACAGGTGTACAGAGGTTTCAGCTCAAACCCATAGAGCAGGTACTGAGCTATGATAAATCCCACCTCGAACAGGGTTTTGAAGATGATGTTGAAGACGTATGTGCGCAGCAGGACCCCCTGCAGGCGGATGCGGCCCAGGTCGTCCCGGACGGGGGGCTTCTTGGGTTTGGCGTCAGGCAGCAGCTGCTGCTTATCATTGTGAATGGCCAGTTGCTCAGCCAAGTCTTTCTCCTTCTGCTTCTGTTTCTCCTCCATCCGCACTAGGTGCAGGATGTGGCCCAGGTAGATGAGAGTGGGCGTGGACACGAAGATGATCTGCAGCACCCAGAAGCGGATATGAGAGATGGGGAAAGTCTTGTCATAGCAGACATTCTGACAACCAGGCTGCTTGGTGTCACAGGTGAAGCCAGACTGCTCATCACCCCACACTTTCTCAGCTGCAGCTCCGAGAACCAGGATCCTGAAGATGAAGAGCACGGTCAACCAGACCTTGCCCACTACAGTGGAGTGCTCCTGGGCACTCTCCAGAAGCTTGCCCAACAAGTTCCAGTCCGCCATAGTGGCTCACTCATAGGCTCAGTCTTACAGAGAGATCTGAAACAGGAACCTGCAATCAGAATAAAAACAATATAAATGAATGTACTGCATCAGACAAACATCACAATTGGATTGAAAACTGTTGCATAATAACTTGGATAGTTTAAGGAAAATGCCTCACCCGTACTATATTATTACACCCAGGGTGGCATAATAAGTTAACCTATGCTGATGCATTTTCATTTATGATCTATTTGGTTGTAAAAGCTTGCATTTAAAGATAAGAGCCAAGTATTTTTACTGTGGCTAAACAGACCTCTACAGCTCAATAATGTGTTTGTAGTTTAGTTTTTTTATTTGTTTGTGAGTGTTTCAGTAAATTAACCAGATTCACTTTTATATATTAGGTTTTGCTCCAAGTTTCTGTGGTTCTGTTTCTTTTAGCATGAAAACATTTGTTCAATACATGAATCTGTTCCCTGCAGAGGCCAACTAAGTGAGATTGGTGCATCCTGGCAATAATTTGCCATAATTTCTCTACAGAGAAATTAACGCCCATGCTTTAACAAGTTGGCAATCTATGGCCTTGTCCTTTCCACACAGTTTATTTTTCATAAACTGGAGTCCTAATCCCAGAAATGTGAGAGGTTCTGAAGAACATGAAGAAGAGTATAATGTTGGTCATGTACCTAGAGTGTTGCCATATGCGTGTGAAACGTCTTGTAGAAAAGCTCAGGGTGCAGTATGCATCTTTTTTGGTTTTACCTTAATTATTCTGAAAGAAATCATTTCCTCAAAGTTCCTCTGTTTTTATTAGCATGTTTCATTTAACAGAGTGGCTGCGGATCCTTCCTTTAATGGACACACTACAGCAGGATATAACACCTGTTTCCCTGAGGAGAAACCGCCCATCAAGTAGACCTAGGGTTGCAAATACCAGGAATTAACTTTCAATAAATTCCCTGGTTTTCTAGAAATCCTGGTTGGAGGGTCCGGGTTTCCTGCTTATTCCCTCCTAATTCCAGGAATCTTTCAACCGAGATGTCGGGAAAACCAGGGAATTTCTTGAAAGTTCCCGGAATTTTGAAACCCTAAGTAGACCACTATCATGTTATTCGTTGTAAGTGAGATGTGAGCACATTGTAGAATGGATGATGAATATTAATCACTGTCATTGTAGTTAGTTTTAGGCTAATTAAAATGTTGTTTGTGTATTCAATATGCAATATATCCGGAATAGATCATACCAAATAGACTGACACCCATTTGAAAGGTTCTACAGTATACTGTATGTATCTCATACTGAACCTGTTAGTAGTCCCAGAAGACCCTGCCTGTCATCTTATAATTATGAGTACAGTACCTAGTGAAAGTCGACACCAAGGTTATTATAGTAAACTAAAACTAATCTTGAAAAAATGATTTTGTCAAATTAAATTAACAAACCTGTTTGAAAAACAAAAACTATACTGGAACTGTTATGTTTGACTCCAAAACTAAATACAATAAATTAAAATTCTCAATTTTAGGCATTCAAGCTTTTAGGGGGATTTTCAAGCTACTGAATCTGGCTGGTAAATGCGGCAACGAGATGGCCTTCTTTTATAATTTAAACCTAACCTAACCCTGGCTCTTGAGAACCCAAGACCATACAGCCATAGGGTTCTCATTTGAACAATTGATCAGAGCAGGGCAAACGTTTACAACTGTCCCGACGCTCTGTCTAACCGTTAATAATCACTGTGTGCAATACGATTTTGGAAACCTCAGAAATTCTATTTTCATATCAACTCAAAATGATTGTACAAAGACAAAAGATACATTTACTGTGTGCCGTTTTAACACAGATTCCCACAGAGGTGTTTTGCATTGCACTTCCTGAGCTAATGGGGAAAGAATGTAGGCTCGAAGCGGTATTACACAAAAAACCTCTGTGGAAATCTGTGGTAAAACAGCTAACAGTAAATGTATCTTTCGTATATGTAAAGTTGTTTTTGAATGTTAATTAAGTTGAGTGTTCAAGGTTTTCCAAACCTTATCATAAACAGGAATCAATTGTTTCTAGATAGAGCTTTTCACACTTGGCTAAATCTCCACAGCTAATCAAAAGGGATGTGGAATGACTCCAATGCGAAGGGCTTACCGAACCTACTGTATGACCTGACCCATCACCTTATGTATTAATGGCCCCCAGTTGCAAGAAGTGGCATCCCCAAAAACATAAAAAACGATACAACCCAAATGGCTCCTAGCCTCCCATGTATGCTTTCGGTCCCTAACCCTAAAACTGAAACTAAATAATATAAAAACGAAATAGAAATATTTTATACAACTCAAACTAAATAAAAACTAGCAAATCAGGTTGGAAAACTAACAAACTAAACTGAATTCAAAATAAAAATCGAAAAAAACCTGAATATAAAAACACAAAACTATAATAACCTTGGTCTACACAACAGTCTTAACATTTTGCTGCTTTAAAATTACATTTGACAAAAATCCTACTGAAGTACACAACCTACTTTGAATAAGATTCTACTAACTTTGCACAACTCTTAGTAAATTTGGTTGGGAGTCATTGATGGACAGCAATATTTAAACCTTGTCTCTGATTTTCAAGCAGATTTAAGTAGGACTGAAACTGGACCATCAGGAACACTCAACATCTATTGGAAAGCCATTCTGGTGTGTCTTTGGCATTAACATTTGTGTAATTTCCCATTGAAAAATAAAACCCTATCCCAGGGTTCAGAATTCAGAAGACTGAGGCAGGGTTTCCTCTAACTTTTTATCTGTGCTTTGCTCCTTTCATATTTATTTTTGTTCTGATAAAGTCCCCAGTCTATGCCGGTGACAAGCATACAAGATGCTGCCACCACAATATTTGAAAATATTACCTTTTTAGATTTCCTTTTAAAGCATAAAAATGTGAAGAATGTGCAAGGGGTGTGTAGACTTTCACTAGCGTGACTATGTACTAATTGAATGCATACTAAGTACTGAATGTACCCATAGTATGCATTGGAGCAGGTAGTGGCCTGGCAACTGTATCCTACTGCCAGGCAGGAGCTCCAAGACAAACACACTGACACACATGGCCTCGACAGGGTGTAGCTCTCTTCTCCCTAGATATAGGTTTCCAGGGGTTGAGTTGTCACTTTAGTAAACATACTGATTGATGCCAGTTTGACTTGCCTATGGAAGTGGCGGTCAGGTTCCCAGAGGAGTTTCACTTTCCATACAGGGATTTTAAAGTTATTAAAAACTAGGATGCTGTTACCTAAGGGCCTTCCATGACAGTGTACTGTACATGTGGATGGCCAAGAACTTGTATCAATCTAGGATTTCTCTACATTCCTCATAGTCCATGGTTTAATCATTGCACTGCAACTACACTCAATGTAATGGTTGACTTCCCTCATTACAGTTTGAAGTTGAACCATTTCAGAAATTCAGAGACTAATATCCCAGCTAGCACATTTGGTTCCTTGGAAGTTGTGGGAAAATACATTTCTGGTTTCCCATTGGTTCTGGAAATGAAGCCATACGTTTTTTGAACGGAAGTGACATTTTTACCTATTCTGGGAACGTACATTCTTTGGTTCTGAGAACTGTGGTTCCCTGAAATTTTTCCTGGGAGGTTTTATTAGCATCCTGAGAACATGTTTCAATAAGACTTTTAATAAAACAAATAGCTTAGTTTAAATGTTTGTAACTCCAAGCATAGATAGAACACTTTTGCTTAGGCATTAATCTTAGGCATTACTGGAATGTGTAATGGGTGTACAGGCTCCTGAGTGGCACAGTGGTCTAAGGCACTGCATCTCAGTGCAAGAGGTGTCACTACAGACCCTGGTTAGAATCCAGGCTGTTTCACATCTGGCTGTGATTGGGAGTCCCATAGGGCGGCGCCACAATTGGCCCAGCGTCATCCGGGTTTGGCCGGGGTAGACAGTCTTTGTAAATAAGAAATTGTTCTTAACTAACTTGCCTAGTTAAATATAGAGGAAATGGTTGAATGTATTATTATTTTGTGAAATGTATGATGTAGAAAGGGAGAGGTTGTTTGACAGGGTCAGAGAGGTTGGAAGGGAATGAGTGGGTGGTATTTTGGGTGGGGGTGATGGGGCTAGTGAGGTTGCTATTTTATTTTACTAGAAATTCAGGGTTAGTTAAGAGAATATAGTGGTATAGATAGGTTGTGACTGGCCTTACACTCCAGTACAGTAGGTGGCGGTGTATGCACCTGTCAGTTGGTTGTGATTTGCCAATAAAACTTGAAGAAGAAGATAATTTTTTTTATACTGAGAAGAACTGAATGTATATGTTTTTAAATAACATTCATAGAACGTTCTATCAACTTTATTCAAGTTTTCTTGTGGTTTTTATGCAAAGTTTTCTTAATGTTCCTCGGAACAATTTGAGAACATGACTTTAATAGAACCATGAGGAAACCTGTAACAAACGTTATGCTGAAGTACTGTAATTCCCACAGAAGAATATTGATTCTCTGAACTAATTTGAGAACATTCCCAATGTCAAACTAGTTGGAGAACATTCCTAGAACATTACCATAATTTAAAAGCAATCTATCTTTGAACTTTTACAAAATGTTCTGTTAAAGTAATGAAATGACAAAAAAACATTATTTTCTTGGTAAGTTCCTTAAATGTGCTGAGAATGTTCAAAAGCCAAGCAACTATCCTGCATCATTCCCAGAAGTTTTGGGAAGGTTTTATGCAATAACAAAAAAATATATACATGTATATGTTTCATGTTTATGAGGAAACATGTATGGTAGGAAATGTTATGCTGAAGTACCGGTTATGCAAAATAACCATAGAACACCCACACTGTCACCAATTTCTAAGAAACATATGGCTTTCAGAACATTATGTGCTAGCTGGGTATTGACCGTATTACTGACCATATTAATGATTTCTAATGTATGTTTCTTCAGTTTAAACTTCTATAGACACAGTGCGTAAAGACCCACCTTCCCATAATGCTCATCTCCAGTGAAATTGTAGATCCAGTAGTGGCGTCTCCACTTAGGTTGCTATCACAGTCTACACTGTGGTACTCCTGTCCTCGACAAGGCCATGTCCTTTGATAGTGATGACACTACACTGCTAATGTTAAGCGCTCTTGTCTCCAAATGGTTTCAACGAGTTTTCAGCTCTTGTTGAATCTCCTTACTAACGCCCAATAAATGTGTCCTGTAAAAGTAACCATTAGGACCTCTGTAAGCACCCTCTTTCACTGTGTCAGTTAGCTAGGATGAGAACACTCACTCTCTGTTGAGAATTATAAGGCCCACTGCTAAAGTGATGTTTCTTTATGACTGAGTGGCATCTAAGTAGTCCAATGGGGGGGTTGGTTTAAGTCTTGCGTAGCATGGCTCTAAATATAATTCACTGTGAAGGGAGTGGCTTTGCTATCACACTCAGGGGGTATGGGGGGGTTGGTGAATTGGAGTTGAAAGGTAGTGTTCCAAGGCCTGTGGCTATGTGGAGCAGGAGCGCATCACAAAATGATAAAGGTGGGCCCTCCCTTCATTGTTATGGTTGTAATTGACTGGCACATACTCCAGTGTCATTGCTGACAGGAATCTCATAGTCTGTGGTGGTTGTAAATTCAACAGAGGACATCCTTCCAAACAGATGCAGTTATATTTACTTTACCTAAAACAGAAAAAACTTTGTTTGGTTAAACTGACCTCTGTTCATTTTATGGATGAAATCATAACCCCTTAAGCATCAAATTGCATGGTAAGATAAATCAACAGAGAAAACATAGAACATATGGTGCATTGCAAATCTGCACTTTGAAAGGCACAGTATGAATGCTTACCATATGACTTCCGTGAAAAAAAATTGCTGTATTTATCCATTAACAGCTTGTTAACAGCAAAGTGTCAGGTAAAAATAATGCCAGATAACATCTACATTCAGATTGGGCAGTGAAAATCATTGTGATTAGATGTCTCTCTTCTCAGTCAGACCTCACATCTGATAGACTCTCTATATATGGTCTCTATTGATGTGCTCCTGAAAAAGAGAAATGCCCTCACACTTGCCCCTGCTAGGTTCAGCTGTCCCCAGGGTGAATATTTCTTAGCCTCAGAGACTGACCCCTCACAAGGCTACGCTATTGATAACCTGGGACCATGCCCTCTACCCGGCCAGTCTAAGGTTTTAATTGCTGAAGCTTCCTCAGACATTTCCTCACAGGTGGTCTGACAGCTCACAAGAACTGCAGCATACAGTACCTCTGACTTTAAAAGGCTTCACGAGACTTCATTCTTTGATTGTGTTTCAATCAATAAAATCTATGGATTGGATTTTGCTCTTTCCAATTGTTACTCAATGGCACTGTCAAATGATCATAACCGCAGATAATCTAAACACCTTTAGTACCTGTTGTTTTGGTTAGTTTTATATGTTTGTGCTGCTCTCCAGTGGCTTTCTGAAGTATCACATAAAGACTTTGTAGCGACGTCACCTTGTAACTCAAGACAACACACATAAAGCATTCAGAATACACTCATAATAGCTGCGTGTACTACTAGCTCGTTAATATTTCCATGTGGCTATTGCACATAATATAACTCAAGTGTTTTATTAGGAATGTCTAATTATATTAGCTACAGTAATACAAATATGTGCAAGACATTCAACATAACAAGGCATGGTATACAAAAAAACAGGAACTCAAATACTATCAGGGTTGGGTAGGTTACTTTCTAAATGTAATCTGTTACAGTTACTAGTTCCCTGTCCAAAATTGTAAACAGTAACGTAACTTTTGGATTACCCAAACTCAGTAATGTAATCTGATTACATTCAGTTACTTTTAGATTAGTTTCCCCTTAGGAGGCATTAGAAGAAGACAAAAATGTATGTTACCAATTGAACCACATCTATTGCAGGATAAATCTATGTTAAAGTTTACATAGCTGTCCATATGTGGATGTTACATTTTACTTTATGGGTTGGTTATGTAGGCTTCTTCTAACCCATCACTTTCTACTACATATAATAATACAATTAAATTATATCTTTACATTAAAAACGAAAGTCAATCAGAATTCCAGTCATTCTAATAAATGTTATACCCCTTGATCTTCAAGAATAGGACTTGGAAATATGGAAGTATAGTTTAGCCAAATAGTTTTACCTGAGCATAACCCCAAAACTAAGGACTTATTTGCCAGCCCTACTCTGTTGTTTAATTTTTTGTTGGTGACACTTTGATATCTTGATAATATACAGCTGTTCAAAGTGCAAATCCACAGATGAAACAATAACCAAACGGCCATCCCGCCTCAGTTTTGGTAAAAAGATGAGGGATGGGCCTGGAGAAATGTAACCATGCTCAGATTAATAGACAGAGCTATGGATGCAAGGACTGACCATCCATGATATAAAATTATTGTTTTAACCATGTTATGAGGCTATAAAGTATTTATTTACATTTACAATGTTTACAAACATTGGAGAAAAACAAGGTTATATTTTGGGTTCACATGGAGTGTGACCGTTGAACTAAACTCATGAGGCATTTATAAGTTATATTCTTCAAGAATCAATGGATATATATAATTTATAAATCCAAGTACAGATTGCCCCTTTAAATCATTCAAAAGTTTGCGAGTTTGAACGTGTCCATTAGGTCTATGGATTATTTTTTTTATCAGCATGAATTTCTCTGAGCAACGTAGCCTGGTGGTTAGAGCGTTGGACTAGTAACCGAAAGGTTGCAAGATCGAATCCCCGAGATGAGAAGTTAAAAATGTGTCCTTCTGCCCCTGAACAAGGCAGTTCGTTAACCCACTGTTCCTGGACAGTCTTTGAACTTGCCTAGTTAATTGAAGAATAAAATATAAAGCCCAGTTTTTATTCCATAGGCTGGGATCCGCACTGTGCAGCTGTTGCAAGAGCGCATTTTTCACTTGCTGTCCACTGTTTTCAAAAACAATGATTGATAGGCACCTTAAACTTCTTGAATTCAACCATTATTGGGTTCAAATACACATTTAGATTTGCGAACAGCCATCCACAACAACCACAATCCGTAAAACGCAAATAGCTAAATAAGAGAGCAGCAGTGTGATTCACATCAATGCGCTATGCAGATAACAATAATTTGTGATATCCGTATCGCAGTAGACTACACCACTGCTGTCATCCTTACCTCCAAGCGTTTATTCAAGTTAGATAATCTTTGAATGCCGACAGCAGTTGCACCATTGGAAGTAATAGCTGGGACTGTAGCCTACAAAAGCTTATTCCTGCTCTTTTCCAGCGATCCATCAAACCCATTTGGTTTGTCATCATAGTGGTATCTGACTTCTGGTCAGACTCGCTCATGTGGAACAAACTTACATTTGCGCCTTTTATCAATGTTGATTTGAATGTCATTGAGAAAACAGAGAAGTGTCAACGTTTTTTTCTTCTCAAATCTCCTTTCTGAATTTAATTTAATTGAATCATCTAGTTTTTCAAAAGTATCTGTAATCTGATTACAATATTTTTGCTGGTAATGTAACGGATTACAGTTACCGTTTTTGTAATCCCTTACATGTGAAGTAAAAACTTTACAGTACCACAAATTCTAAACATATATTATCCTTTCTCTCACACACACAATAGCTTTAAAGCAGTAATGCAGTATCTAGTAAGAAGAATAATGAGATAGACATGAAGATTAATCATTTGGTTCTTTCATTGTAACTTCAACTAAGCACATTTTCTCAATCACTATTCTATTTTACTCTATACACTTGCATAATCAGTCTCATTCATAGCATTCAAAACACTATGTGGATGTTTTGAAGCACTTGATATTTCACTATGAAAGCGAGGTAGTTATTAGTAGTGCTTTGGAATAGCCTCATAGTTATTAGTAATACTCCACCACAACCACCAAATGTTGGTTAAATTCATCACTTGGACAGTTTTCTTGGGTTACTATTTATAATAAACAAGGGGTACCAATGCTTTGTCGTAATGATACCACATTATCAGTGATTAAAATGTCTATCAGGAATTGAAAACTATTTATGAATCATAATACAGAATGGATGATGAGTCGGTTTAGTTGCTTGTATCTTGCAGAGCATATCGAAGGTGACTGCATATTGAGTTCAGCTAAATTTGAGACGTTACAAGGTAAGGGACTGTTAATAAATCAGTTACCATACTTTTCTTCAGTCTCCTTTTCTGGAGCTTGTTCTATATCCAAACTGAAATTGTCCTTTGAGTCATATCTATTTGAAGCGTCATTTCAACAAGTATAGAAAAAGTGTGAACACCTCATTAATTAATGTTGTTATGGCCATTACTTTGAGCTTTGAACATATGTGCCCAATTACAGTTACACAGTGTTGGTCCATTTAGCTTGTTCTAGTAGGAGCAGAGCTTTTGGGTGATCCATGCTCCCATGGTTGAGTCTCCAGCATTGCTTAAGTGCCTACTACAGGCCTTTCCCACTAGGAAGACCACCTCTGCGATGTTGAGCAGGATGCAGATCCCTGACACAGCCAGCATGAACACAGTGAAGACGGTCTTCTCTGTGGGCCTGGACACAAAGCAGTCCACTGTGTTGGGGCAGGGGTACGAGTCACACTTGACCAGCCGGATCATCTTATAGCCAGGGTAGATCATGTAGAAGAGATACATGAAGGTCACCTCAAAGATGATGCGGAAGAAGAGGCTGATGATGTATGTCCACCAAAGGGCACCTGCGATCTTCATCTTCTGGGTCTTGATTTGCTCCAGTTCCTTGGGGTTGGCCCGGCCAGACAGCTTGTAGAGTTTTTTGTCGATGTGTCGGCGGTGGGCCACATGCATGGCCACCAGCAGGGCTGGGGTGGACACCAGAATGAGCTGCAGGGCCCACAAACGGATATGTGAGATGGGGAAGAAGTGGTCATAACAGACGCTGTTGCAGCCGGGCTGCTGGGTATTACAGGTGAAGCCGGACTTCTCGTCGCCCCACACACTCTCTGCTGCAACCACCAGGACCAGGATACGGAAGATGAAAAGGACAGAGAGCCAGATGCGACCAATGCCTGTGGAGTGTCTGTTTACACCGCTGATGACGGCATAAAAGGACGCCCAGTTCATTTTCGATTCCAGGTCTGAAAAACAAGGACGCCATTAAAATTATTTAATTGTAGAAAGCTTTGAGGTCAATAATGTTGATAAATTGTTGATCATTTTGCATAGAAAAATAGCCCTATATATGTAAGATATTTCCACAAGATTTCTGTATACAAACACTAATTGCACGGCTTGTTACTAAAAATACAGATTTCACATAACCTGCTTCACCAGTCAACACCACTGTCTGACCAGCACTGGTCAGCGACTGAGATATTGGGAAATCTCCATAAAGCCATCAATTCTCAAAAAGCAGAATCCCCCAAGACTAATTCCATATCTGTCAAAGCCAACGGCAACTGAGCTCTCTCCATCTTGTTATAATTCAGATCTATTGAATTCCATTGTTTGAGTCATTCCTGCCATGGCAGTAGAAGAGACTTGGAGAGGTGGAAGTTACCAAACTCATCAGGGGGTGTAAGAGGCATAGGCAGCACCCAGGGTGAAGGACAACGTTGACCCGCCGGTGTAGCGTGGACATTGATGTGCGGCCAGTAGAGAACCAAACCTCTCTACATGCACTGACGTTGGTGGGCGGCTTAAGAGCACAAGCTTTTGGTTTGGCACTACACATCAGGTGACCATTTTCCCGAAGTCACTGGCAAGGGAGTATCTGCCCCAATGTGACCAGTGTGCCATGTTGACACTGGCACCAGCCTGCATGGTATATCTATGCCCCTCCCTTTATGAAATGTTCTATAATATGTAAAGTCACAACAAAGACTATGATAAGCCAATGCCAAAAGAGTCTACAGACAACATGGTTCAGGTCTATTTCACGTTAACTCAGTCAAATCAAGATATAAATGAAAAAACATATTTCAGGATTTAAAAAACATTAATGACAGATTTTTCCTGATAAAACGAGAAATTAGAGGTGATATGGTAAGAGAAGATTAAAGGAATAGGATTCTTGAACATGAGATCGCAAATTGAATGGCTAAATTAAGATTTCCACAATAAATCCTTTAAGTATAGTTATTATTTAAGATTAGCATGTTTTCTTTATTCTTACAGTGTGCACCCGATTTTCTTAGATATTTCACAAGCAACCTATTATGGCTGTCACTGGAAAGCACAGCTATGGTTATCTAAGCCACATACAATAGGCTATCTATGTAGAGGAATGAGTGAAGAATGAAATACAACACAACTGGTGCTTTTAAATGTTAATACATCAATTACACTTTTATAAGGATACTTTAAGTTTATTAGTATTAATCCTAAATAAACATTTCCAGATCAGTACAAATGTTTGTTTGACTAGGCAGAAAGATGACCAGGGAGAGATCTCATCCCCTTTAACATGAAACCTAATCACAAACATGTAAATCATGACAAAAAAATAATGTCTATACCTAATTTAGATTTCATAGCTGTAACAAATTATTAAATTCATGAAATTACCTTCAGTAGAAGTAGTGCACAAACACGCCCAGAAACAATTGAGTTACCATCAGTATAGATGGATTTCTTCCCATTAGTGAATCTGTGAACCAGAACACCATGAGTTTGCATTGCTAATGATTTCTCTCACACTAGCCACTGCCCTGCACAGTCGGAGTCATATGCTCGTGTGAATAATTTACATACAATAGCTGCTTTTATTAGATACAACAAGCCCCTTTAGAATTCAGATCAAGCGCCTCAGTTTCCGCCTACCCTCAGCAAAGGAAAGAATCTGTGTGGACACAAAGAAGCCTGCCCTATCTATTGTGCACTGTACTGCAAGGGAAGTGAAGGCTGGTTTTGACACAATATGGAGTAAAAATTACAAAACCCAAACAAAGAAAGTCTAACCACATGCAGAGGGAGTAAGTCTTATAGATAACAGTAGAGAAATAAATGCTTGTTTGTTCATAATTCATTTGGTGTGTGTGTGCCTCAGTGTGTGGTATTTTCAAAGACATTCTAACCTTTCCTTGTATACCCACCTGCTGTCAAAAATGTAACTGACAATTCTAGTAAAGTTCTGAGGGATACTTTGGAGAGATCATTTTAAATAATTTTAAACAAGCCTCAGACAGATCAACATCTCATCTCTAGAGGGAGCTAGGCCCACTGATGACACACTGACTGAGGCCAAGTATCACAAAGACACATCATGAAGCGAGAACTAGGTGACCCACAATTGAGGTGGTCTACTGGGCATCCTTTTCACAGTTGTCCAATGGGTATAAAATAAACATTCAATGAGGATGTGCAATACATTTAATTGGCTGGGAAACAAATACATTTTGAGATCACAATGTATGCTTTCACCAAACAACATCAAGTTAGATGGGAGCAATAGTAATCGTGTCCAATATATGATTTTGATTAATGCACATTTTGTGTATATCGATGTGCCAATAACAATTTGCTTGACCATAGCAGCCTTCTGTATCATATTTATTCTGGACCCTATCCATATTTTCAATGCACTAGCAACTTCTTTAAGAAACAACGGGGGAAAAGTACAAAACACTTAAATAATTTCTTGTTACAGTGGGAACCATACAGAATTCCTGCTATTGTGGAAAAAATAGACCAAGAGTTATCAACTCTGACAAAAGAATCCACCAAGTCTGTCAGAACCAGTGCCTGTTCAAACTGTACATTTGTAAGAGGTGGAAAATAAATAAGTCAGCCATACTTTTGAGAAGAGCAAATTGGCTTTCAAACAGTTCTTTAACAAAAAGCAAACCATTATTCAGTTTCACAATGGACATCGATCAGAGGAAGCATCTTTCAATATTGGGGTTTCTTGCGATGCACATCTTCTAGGTATAAGCACATGAGCTAACATAACCAATCAGATGAAGTATGGATGACAAAATTCAATCAATTTGTTGTACCTGTAGAGTGGTACCACCACCTTTTAGGGCATTTCACAAGTCAACAGTTTAGCTGGAGACTAAGGAAATATTACTCTGTTTGGGAGCAGCTGTTAGACAATATCATCAAATTCACTTACTAATCTTCTTGAGCACAGCACTGCGCTGTCTCGACAGAGACTGGGCCTTGGTGTCAACGCTTAGTTGTGTATCTGCAGATCATATTAATGGCTGCCACTAAATAATGTTCCTCTGATATGGCCACAATGAAAACTGTGATTTGTAGCATCAGAAGAAAAAGAGACCATAAACAGACACTTATGAACAGTTTCTGTCTGGGATTGTATAAACCTCCCTTTTCTTCAAGGCCATCTTTCCATATACACTGGCAACTTGTTAAAATGTATTTAAGAGGGAATAAGAGCAGATGAATACTGCAGACCAGGTTGGGACTATTGCTGTGTTTGATGGTTGTCAGCCCATGTTTTTACGGTTCCCATAGCCTCTCTGATGTGTATCCTTCCAGTTGTCCCAGTCTCTAGCTTTCTGCAAGGCCTCCTCGTCATCATTTTCAACCCGCTTCTCTTTCTCTTCTTGCTCTCGCTCTTCTGCATCGACGTCCTCTGAATGGGGGACAAATTGTATTTGGTGAATGAGAAAAGGTGTAAAAAAAAAACATGGATCATGACTGTTTAACTTTTCCCCAAAACAATTTATGTACATACCGTTAACTGTAAATAGAAAATAATTATGAACATCTCTTTTTTATTTTATTTTATTTTATCCCCTTTTCTCCCCAATTTTCGTGGTATCCAATCGCTAGTAATTACTATCTTGTCTCATCGCTACAACTCCCGTACGGGCTCGGGAGAGACGAAGGTCGAAAGCCATGCGTCCTCCGAAGCACAACCCAACCAAGCCGCACTGCTTCTTTAACACAGCGCGCCTCCAACCCGGAAGCCAGCCGCACCAATGTGTCGGAGGAAACACCGTGCACCTGGCCCCCTTGGCTAGCGCGCACTGCGCCCAGCCCGCCACAGGAGTCGCTGGAGCGCGATGAGACAAGGAAATCCCTACCGGCCAAACCCTCCCTAACCCGGACGACGCTAGCCCAATTGTGCGTCGCCCCACGGACCTCCCGGTCGCGGCCGGCTGCGACAAAGCCTGGGGGCGAACCCAGAGACTCTGGTGGCACAGTTAGCACTGCGATGCAGTGCCCTAGACCACTGCGCCACCCGGGAGGCCCATTAACATCTCTTTTAACCCTACCAGTGCTGCGAGGGATCCCCTGGTCCGGCAGGGCATTTTTCTTCCTGTGCTGCTCATACCAGTCATCCACTGACATAGTAGGCAGGCTGGGATAGCCAGCCCCAAACACTCTGAAATGAAAATTACAAATGTATTATACATTAGTCAACTATTTACTTCATGCCATATAATAAGCAAGTAGCTATGTAATTTTCATAAGGGAGGTTGGACAGAGTACTTATTTTGTGAGTAGGAAAACAGAAAAACATTTTAAATAAAAATGTGCAGAATAAGAAAATAAATGATAAGTTTGAGCAGGTGTCTACCTGGCCTGAACAGCATCTTTGGTGAGAATGAAGGGTTTCATGGGAGGCCTTTTAGACTGTGATGGCTCTGCTGAACTCTGCACATGGAAAATATAAAGAGCATCAGAAAATCACCCTTTCAATTAGTCATTAATGAATGAGATTAGTTACATCTTCAAATCCATGTACCTGTTTTAGAACATCCATCCTGGTCAAAATCTCAATTTCCTGATCAATGCTCTCTATCTCCTCCAGGGATACAGCAATCCATTTCCTCAAGTTGAGGAGATAGAAGTCTCTAACTATCTCGTCATCTGCCTGCCCACTGTCCACTGCTGTCTTGATCTCTGATAGCTTGGCCTCAGTGTTCTTCCTCTGGGTGTATCTGCAGAGTATAGCACAATAAATAAGAGTCATCAGACCAATGTGGGTGCAGATGAATTGCCATTATAAAATAAACCAGAGAGATGTTTAAGTTGTTAAATAGCTGAGGGACATAACATATTTGAAGAGGCTCGTGACAGGTACTAGACCTTAAAGCTTAGGCCTAAATATTACTTGTGCAGTGCTGAATCAAAACAATGTGTGTTTCGATTGTCAAAATCATTGTAATTGAAAAGCAGATGTTTCTGATACCTTTCTATCTTTGCCGCTCTTACTGTCGCCATTGCAATCAAGTCCGGAGGTTTGGGGGGCCCATTTGCAGATTCTTCTTCCAGTGTGCCAGCAGAGTTTTCATTGGTTTTGGGTAGTTCAAACTTTGATATGTTATACTCCTTACATCTTTTCAAGAAGTCCAAAAAGTAACATCTTGCCATCTGAACTTGCTCTAGTCGTTTTGCCAGGTTCACTTGCTTCATAGTAAGAGCCCCCAAGAGGACAGGCAACATCAGATACTTCAGATCTGTGGTTGCTACCTCCTCCAATTCTTCATTTCGGCTAAAAAACAAACATGAAGAATGAACATGCAGCATCACTTTCATTGCCTTAGCGAACGTTATCTAGCTAACTAGATTGTTTACGACTTATCCTAGCCCATCAAAAGTATCTAGCTGGCAAAACTGTCAAGCAACTCTAAGGTGGAATCTGTTCGTTACCTAGTTGGCTATACTCTTTGATATATAATCATGCCCAATACATGATAGTAACTAGCTACCTGGGTATCTGGCTAGTCATCAAATATTGAGTAGATAGCGATCTATAGTTAGCTAGCTAGGTGCTAGCTAACGTTAGCTACCTGAACAAGTCGAGCTGGGCAACCATCCGCGTTGCCTCTTCCAGTTGCGTTATCCCACGCTTGATTTTAACCTGGATATGGGTAGCTGCGATGGGATCATTTGTGGTGTCCACCTCCTCATATAGTTTCCATCCCCGATCTAATAAATCAGATAGTTTAGGCGGTTCTTCTGCCTGACTTGGTGACAAGCTAGTGCTTTCAGCGGCTGCCATTTTCTTTTCTTTTTTCTATGTAATGATTACTATCGGCTTCCGTATTCATTCTACGCTCACTTCCTTTATGACAAGATCCAAATGGTTTCCACTAGTTAGCACAGCCACGAAGTCAGAATTGTCGCAAAAATCATTATTGTGATTATTTAGGGTAATGGTCAGGTTTCACTGTGGCCGAAATCTGTCCAAAATAAGCCCAATGCGTTTCAATTAGATTATTCTAAACCTAAACTTGTCGCTTGCCTTCCCGCATTTGGGACGACTCCCATTGTTAGGGCGGAGACATGAACATCTCATCAATTATATAAACATCTCTGTATAACTGCAGTATGTTGCAAATTCTGCGTCCAAAAGAACACCGTTTTTTTTTACTGCAGTAACTTTGCAGTGTAACCACAGTTACTACAATTACCACAATTACTGCGTCAAAAATAACAGTCGAATGCAATTACTGCAGTTTCAAAACTGCAATCTGTTTTTGTAAGGGCGGCCTGACACTAAAACCTGCCTATCATTAAACTTATTATTCTGTACGTAAATTGTGCAACCCAAATTTAGTATGATCATAGATCAGATATTTCACTGGATGTATAAATGTGAAGCATCCAGTTGGCGTTCCCACTCATTACCAAATATGGTGATGAGAGGAAGCCCAGTTGAAGAAGATTAAGCGAGTTCGATTTAGCATATTTTCTAATCGATGAAACCGTCTACGTAACATTGCAATCTACGTAACATTGCAAAAATCAGAAATTTTCTGTCCAAAAATGATGCAGAAAAATTTATCCATGCATTTGTTACTTCTAGGTTAGACTACTGCAATGCTCTACTTTCCGGCTACCCGGATAAAGCACTAAATAAACTTCAGTTAGTGCTAAATACGGCTGCTAGAATCCTGACTAGAACCAAGAAATTTGATCATATTACTCCAGTGCTAGCTTCCCTACACTGGCTTCCTGTTAAGGCAAGGGCTGATTTCAAGGTTTTACTGTTAACCTATAAAGCGTTACATGGGCTTGCTCCTACCTATCTTTCCGAGTTGGTCCTGCCGTACATACCAATACGTACGCTACAGTCACAAGACGCAGGCCTCCTAATTGTCCCTAGAATTTCTAAGCAAACAGCGGGAGGCAGGGCTTTCTCCTATAGATCTCCATTTTTATGGAACAGTCTGCCTACCCATGTGAGAGACGCAGACTCGGTCTCAACCTTTAAGTCTTTACTGAAGACTTATCTCTTCAGTAGGTCATATGATTGAGTGTAGTCTGGCCCAGGAGTGTGAAGGTGAACGGAAAGGCTCTGGAGCAACGAACCGCCCTTGCTGTCTCTGCCTGGCCGGTTCCCCTCTCTCCACTGGGATTCTCTGCCTCTAACCCTATTACAGGGGCTGAGTCACTGGCTTACTGGTGCTCTTTCATGCCGTCCCTGGGAGGGGTGCGTCACTTGAGTGGGTTGAGTTACTGACGTGATCTTCCTGTCTGGGTTGGCGCCCCCCCTTGGTTTGTGCTGTGGTGGAGATCTTTGTTGGCTATACTCGGCCTTGTCTCAGGATTATAAGTTGGTGGTTGAAGATATCCCTCCAGTGGTGCGGGGGCTGTGCTTTGGCAAAGTGGGTGGGGTTATATCCTTCCTATTTGGCCCTGTCCGGGGGTATCTTCGGATGGGGCCACAGTGTCTCCTGACCGCTCCTGTCTCAGCCTCCAGTATTTATGCTGCAGTAGTTTGTGTCGGGGGGCTAGGGTCAGTTGGTTATACCTGGAGTACTTCTCCTGTCTTATCCAGTGTCCTGTGTGAATTTAAGTATGCTCTCTCTAATTCTCTCGTTCTCTCTTTCTTTCTCTCTCTCTGAGAACCTGAGCCCTAGGACCATACGCCAGGACTACCGGGCATGACGACTCCCTGCTGTCCCCAGTCCGCCTGGCCTTGCTGCTATTCCAGTTTCAACTGTTCTGCCTGCGGTTACGGAACCCCTACCTGTCCCAGACCTGCTGTTTTCAACTCTTAATGATCGGCTATGAAAAGCCAACAGATTATTCCTGATTATTATTTGACCATGCTTGTCATTTATGAACATTTTGAAAATCTTGGCTCTCTCTAATTTTCTCCTTCTCTCTTTCTTTCTCTCGGAGGACCTGAGCCCTGGGACCATACGTCGGGACTGCCGGGCGTGGTGGCTCCTTGCTGTCCCCAGTCCGCCTGGCCTTGCTGCTGTTCCGGTTTCAGCTGTTCTGCCTGCGGTTATGGAACCGCCACCTGTCCCAGACCTGTTGTTTTTCAACTCTTAATGATCGGCTATGAAAAGCCAACAGAAAATTATTCATGATTATTATTTGACCATGCTTGTCACTTATGAACATTTTTGAACATCTTGGCATAGTTCTGTTATAATCTCCACCCGGCACAGCCAGAAGAGGACTGGCCACCCCTCATAGCCTGGTTCCTCTCTAGGTTTTGGCCTTTCTAGGGAGTTTTTCCTAGCCACCGTGCTTCTACACCTGCATTCTAGCTGTTTGGGGTTTTAGGCTGGGTCTCTGTACAGCACTTCGAGATATTAGCTGATGTACGAAGGGCTATATAAAATAAACTTGATTGATGAAACATTTGATCTCTATACAGTTATGTTTCCAAAACTAAACTCTGTAACAAACAGAGTGCCATGCGTTTTGTAGACTTTATCCTTTGCCACAGTTTTAGAAAATTGCGTTGTTTAGAAGGAGAGCAAGGGCGAATTTAGTTATTGCACATGCACATTTCAAAGTAGGCGTTCCCTATCGGAAAATGCAAATAAATGCTAGAACCGGCAAAAGAATTTCACTCAGTGATGCCAATTTAGCAATTTTGTTGCTAGATTTAGCAACTTTTTTTCAAACAGCACCTAGCAACAAATGTAGCTACTTTTAAAAATGTATTTGGAACTTTTAGCAACATTTGAAAAGTGATTCAAACCCTAAAATGCACGCATTTTCCCTCTAAATGACACAAAAACGATTTTCTCTGTCACACACTCAGTCACAACACACGTGCCTGTGCAAAGTGCATTGTGAGTGACGTCAGCAGCAGGCAGCAGTAGGCCAGCAGAAATTTCAGCAAATTGCAAATCATTGTTGGCTGACTGCAGCAGTAATAGAACTGTTTCGACGAGCCAAACCCAATGAATATAGTTGGTCACGAATGTTTGATCTTGAACCGAACTTACATCAATCAACATGTCTCAATCAGAAGTACAGAAAAGAGTGGGAGTCTGTACCTGAACAAATGTCAAATCATATTTTTAGCCGAGATGGCCAGTCAATTTGAGTAACGTTATTGTGTATTCTACGTAATGACGCCGTTTTACGTTATCACGCAATGACATCACAACGTCATTTAGCAACTTTTAGCAACAAATCAACCTGCCTCTAGCAATTTACCCTGAAAATTTGTTGGCAACACTGATCACACTAGCTCGTGCTTGGCTCTGCCTACCTCCTTGCTTGTTCTGCCCACCACAATTCATTTGCTCTGTTGTAAACTACAGGCTCTTGTGTTAGTTATACAAATCTTTGGTATGATGCTGCGTTCAAATGCTAGTCAGAACTAGGAAACTCAGAAATGTCCAACTTGCTAACTGGTAGAATGCGGCACGTGTATAACTACAACCAGTCAGTAAGTCAGAAATGTCAGAGTTTCCTAGCTAGTTCTGACTAGAACGTGAACGTGGCATGATATGATACCTTACGTTTGCCAAAACTTGGCCACGCCTAGCTACCTTTTGCCATTTCCTTAGTTGTTTTTGGGCGCTTAACCAGTGATGACGCGGAATGACAATACTAGCAAAGAGAATTTAAAACTGATACTAGCACGTCACGGGTAAGAAAAAAATATATATAAAAAAGTATGTGGACACCCCTTCAAATGAGTGGATTCAGCTATTTCAGCCACACCCGTTGCTACCGGTGTATAAAATCGAGCACACAGCCATGCAATCTCCATAGACAAACATTGGCAGTAGAATGGCCTTACTGAAGAGCTCAGTGACTTTGAACGTTGCACCGTCATAGGATGCCACCTTTCCAACAAGTCAGTTCATCACATTTCTACCCTGCTAGAGCTGCCCCAGTCAAGTGCTGTTATTGTGAAGTGGAAACGTCTAGGAGCAACAACTGTGGTAGGCCACACAAGCTCACAGAATGGGACCACAGAGTGCTGAAGCGCATAGTGCGTAAAAAAAAACGTCTGTCTTCGGTTGAAACACTCACTACGGAGTTCCAAACTGCCTCTGGAAGCTACTTAAGCACAAGAGCTGTTCGCAGGGAGCTTCATGAAATGGGTTCTCATGGCTGAGCAGCCACACACAAGCCTAAGAGCACCATGCACAATGCCAAGCATCCGGTAGAGCAATGCAAAGCTCGCCGCCATTGGACTCTGGAGCAGTGGACACGCGTTCTCTGGAGTGATGAATCACACTTCGCCATCTGGCAGTCCAACGGACTAATTTGGGTTTGCCGGAGGCCAGGACAATGCTACCTGCCCGAATGCATAGTGTCAACTGTAACGTTTGGTGGATGAGAAATCTTTACAGCATACAATGACATTCTAGACAATTTTGTGCTTCAAACTTTCTGCCAACAGTTTGGGGAACGCTCTTTCCTGTTTCAGCATGACAATGCCCCTGTGCACAAAGCGAGGTCCATACAGAAATGGCTTGTTGAAGTCGGTGTGGAAGAACGACTGGCCTGCACAGAGCCCTGACCTCAACCCCATCAAACACCATTGGGATGAATTGGAACGCCGACTGCGAGCCAGGCCTAATCGCCCAACACCAGTGCCTGACCTCACTAATGCTCTTGTGGCTGCATGGAACCAAATCCCTGCAGCAATGTTCCAACATCTAATGAAAAGCTTTCCCAGAAGAGTGCAGGCTGTTATAGCAGCAAATGGGGGACCAACTCCATAATAATGCCCATGATTCTGGAATGAGATGTTCGAAGAGCAGGTGTCCGCATACTTTTGTTCACGTAGTGTATTTTGCATGATGCTTCCTTGACTAGACTACTGACGTTACACAAAATTCAAAAGCCAGTGAGGCACATTTCCGGTTATGACCAAATTCAACGTTTTTGCTTATCATTTCATACACGTGCTTTTACGAGAAAAAATAAAACATGAAGGCTATGAGGATCATATGTTTATATATGCATCGTAACAAGAAATAGATGACAATGGTGGTCCTGTCAACTTGTTATTTTTTTCCCTACCACTGATTTATTGGTGGTGTGTCTGCCACCAATAAGTCATAGTTCAATGGTTGTGACTTCTAATCCCATTTGGGCAGATATCCATTTTTTAAATTCTTTATTTACAATATTCATCCCGTGCCCACACGCACACCTAATTTGGAAAAGTGAAAGCATACCTACCCATCTTGATTATTGTCAAGTTATATGGTCAAGTGCTGCAAAGGACCTAGTTAAGCTGCAGCTGGCCCAAACAGTGGCACATTTTGCTCTTCATCGTAATCAGAGTGCTAACATCAGTACTATGCATCCCAGTCTCTTGGCTAAGAGACTGCCTCGCTTCTGGTTTTATTTTTTGATTTTATCCCCTTTTCTCCCCAATTTTCGTGGTATCCAATCGCTAGTAATTACAATCTTGTCACATCGCTACAACTCCCGTACGGGCTCGGGAGAGACGAAGGTCGAAAGCCGTGCATCCTCCGAAGCACAACCCAACCAAGCCGCACTGCTTCTTAACACAGCGCGCCTCCAACCCGGAAGCCAGCCGCACCAATGTGTCGGAGGAAACACCGTGCACCTGCCCCCCTTGGTTAGCGCGCACTGCGCCCGGCCCGCCACAGGAGTTGCTGGAGCGCGATGAGACAAGGATATCCCTACCGGCCAAACCCTCCCTAACCCGGGTGACGCTAGGCCAATTGTGCGTCGCCCCACGGACACCCCGGTTGCGGCCGGCTGCAACAGAGCCTGGGCGCGAACCCAGAGACTCTGGTGGCGCAGCCCTAGACCACTGCGCCACCCGGGAGGTCGCTTCTTGTTTTTATAAGAAACATTAATGTGTTTGAAATTTCAAATTGTTTGCATAGTCAACTTACATCAGTGACACACACTTACTTCAACAGACATTCCACCAGGGGTCTTTTCACAGTTCCCAGGTCGAGAACAAATTAAAGGAAATGTACAATACTATACAGGGACATGATTGCATGGAACTACCTTTCATCTCATTCAGCAAATCTGATTCCAAAAAGAAAAAGCAACACGTCATGGCATCTTCCATGTGATCTACTTTGTGTGTATGAATTGACATGTGAAACTGATATATGCACACACACTACATTTAAATTTGTCATTTGTAAAGTTGTTAAGTAATGTATTTTTCATTATGTGTCGGACCCCGGGAGACTAGCTATTGGCGTCGTCTAATGGAGATTCTAATAAGTCAAATTAGAACATTGAGAAATTATGGATGTGGTTTTGAGTGTTTTTACTCAAGAGTAAAAATGACACAATCACACTCAACTCTGGATATTAATAACACCAACACTGGGGATCTTGTAAAAAAATCTTTAAGTCAATTAAGAACAAATTCTTATTTACAATGACAGTCTACTGGAGATTATCTGCCTTGTTCAGGGGAAGAACAGATTTTCACCTTGTCAGCTCGGGGATACAATCCAGCAACCTTTTGGTTACTGGCCCAATGCTTTATCCACTAGGCTACCTTCCACCCCCACTGAGTGTTCGTTTTTTTTCAATCGCTTTGGTGCTATGGTGAATTTAGTACAAAACTCGAAACTGGTAACACTTGTAACACAGCAAGTCTTACGTTCAAAACCTTTTATTGTGCATTCATTTTGTTTGGAGACATCTTTCACCAAACAACTTGTTACGAACCCCTTTGGCCCTGCAGTCTAGGGGGGATGGAAACGAGACCCGTAACAAATCTCATGCAAATCATAACAGTGAAAAGGAACAGTGAGAACTAAAAGAAATCCACAGACAACTTGAACCTATCGTCAAACACTTCGGGTTTATTTTAGACACACGGTAATGGGGTGTGGGAAAAAGGGGCTGAGCTGGACCCAAGGAAATAAATAATAAATATATTAAAAAAAAAAAAAACTAGTCTAGCCTGCTTCATGAACAGCTAACTAACCAATAAAATACAGTGGGCGGTCCGCCCAGTTCTAACTAGGGTACTTAGACAGTTTTCCTATGGGTAATGTATGCCAATGGGCGACTTGGCTTTGTACCCCCTTTTCCCACCAACAAACAAACAGTCATACCACAATAATACATACTCACAGGATAACGGACAAAGTGAGATGTAGGCACCAAAAACACGAGAGAGATGTATCAATCCAGAGAGAGAGATGTATCAAGAGAGAGAGAGAGAGAGAGAGTTTGGGAAAACAACTGACTGGGTTTTTAAACCAAGGGAAAGGGGATGTGATTGGGTAAGGGAAAAGGAGCAGGTGTGTCTTCTGATTGGCGACTGATGACTGCCACCTGTGACTAGGGCAGAAGGAGAGAAAACAAATAAACACAGGATACCTGTATCTGTAACACTCCCCCCTTAAAAGAGCAACCCTATAAGGATTGCGACCAAAGTATTTACAGAGTATTTACAACGAATCCCAACAAGATTAACAAACAAAGACAACCTTACGAAACATACAAAATAGCATCTGCCAATACATTTCCAGAACCCTTGTAAAGGCAGTCATTGTTGTTCTCCCCCTTAGACGAGGAGGAGCATGGATAGGACCAAGATGCGGATTGAGGGAAATAAGCCATCTTTTAATGGAAACAGCAAAACAATACACTACAAAACTACAAAACAACAAACGTGACTAACCTTCAACTGTCCTGTGAGGACACAGGAACAAACACCCACAAAACACCAGTGAAACCCTGGCTGCCTTTGTATGACTCTCAATTAGAGACAAACAATACACACCTGTCTCTAATTGAGAATCATACCAGGCCGAACACAAAACCCCACATAGAAATACAAACATAGACAAACCCACCCAACTCACGCCCTGACCAACTAAAATGAATACAAAACAAAGGAAAACAGGTCAGGAACGTGACAGAACCCCCCCCTTAAGGTGCGAACTCCGGGCGCACCAGCACAAAGTCTAGGGGAGGGTCTGGGTGGGCGTCTGTCCACGGTGGCGGCTCTGGCGGTGGACGAGGTCCCCACCCCACCATAATCAATCCCCGCTTCTTTATCCCCCTCCCAATGACCATCCTCCCACTAACCCCACCTAAATGAAGGGGCAGCACTGGGATAAGGGGCAGCACCGGGATAAGGGGCAGCACCGGGACAAGGGGCAGCACCGGGACAAGGGGCAACACCGGGACAAGGGGCAGCACCGGGACAAGGGGCAGCACCGGGACAAGGGGCAGCACCGGGACAAGGGGCAGCACCGGGACAAGGGGCAGCACCGGGACAAGGGGCAGCACCGGGACAAGGGGCAGCACCGGGATAAGGGGCAGCACCGGGATAAGGACCAGCACCGGGATAAGGGGCGGCAGGTCCTGGCTGAGGGACTCCGGCAGGTCCTGGCTGAGGGACTCCGGCAGGTCCGGGCTGAGTGGCAGCTCCGGACTGTAGGGCAGCTCCGGACTGTAGGGCAGCTCCGGACTGTACGGCAGCTCCGGACTGTAGGGCAGCTCCGGACTGTACGGCAGCTCCGGACTGTCGGACGTCTCTGGCAGCTCCTGACTGGCGGGCGTCTCTGGCAGCTCCTGACTGGCGGGCGTCTCTGGCAGCTCCTGACTGGCGGGCGTCTCTGGCAGCTCCTGACTGGCGGGCGTCTCTGGCAGCTCCTGACTGGCGGGCGTCTCTGGCAGCTCCTGACTGGCGGGCGTCTCTGGCAGCTCCTGACTGGCGGGCGTCTCTGGCAGCTCCTGACTGGCGGGCGTCTCTGGCAGCTCCTGACTGGCGGGCGTCTCTGGCAGCTCCTGACTGACGGACGGCTCTAGCGGCTCCTGACTGACGGACGGCTCTACTGGCTCGGGACAGACGGGCGGCTCTACTGGCTCGGGACAGACGGATGACTCAGATGGCGCTGGGCAGACAGATGGCTCAGACGGCGCTGGGCAGACAGATGGCTCAGACGGCGCTGGGCAGACAGATGGCTCAGACGGCGCTGGGCAGACAGATGGCTCAGACGGCGCTGGGCAGACAGATGGCTCAGACGGCGCTGGGCAGACAGATGGCTCAGACGGCGCTGGGCAGACAGATGGCTCAGACGGAGCTGGGCAGACAGATGGCTCAGACGGAGCTGGGCAGACAGATGGCTCAGACGGAGCTGGGCAGACGGGCCGTTCAGGCACCGCTGGGCAGACGGCAGACTCTGGCCGGCTGAGACGCACTATAGGCCTGGTGCGTGGTACCGGAACTGGAGGTACCGGGCTGAGGGCACGCACCTCAGGGCGAGTGCGGGGAACAGGAACAGGGCACACTGGACTCTCGTGGCGCACTCTAGGCCTGGTGCGTGGTACCGGAACTGGAGGTACCGGGCTGAGGGCACGCACCTCAGGGCGAGTGCGGGGAGAAGGAACAGTGCGTCCAGGGCTCTGGAGACGCACAGGAGGCTTGGTGCGTGGTGCCGGAACTGGAGGCACTGGGCTGGAGACACGCACCATAGGGAGAGTACGTGGAGGAGGAACAGGGCTCTGGAGATGCACTGGAAGCCTGGTGCGTGGTGTAGGCACTGGTGGTACTGAGCTGGGGCGGGAAGGTGGCGCCGGATATACCGGACCGTGAAGGAGGACACGTGCTCTTGAGCACCGAGCCTCCCCAACCTTACCAGGTTGAATGGACCCCGTAGCCCTGCCAGTGCGGCGAGGTGGAATAGCCCGCACTGGGCTATGCAGGCGAACCGGGGACACCACCTGTAAGGCTGGTGCCATGTACGCCGGCCCGAGGAGACGTACTGGAGGCCAGATACGTTGGGCCGGCTTCATGGCATCCGGCTCGATGCCCAACCTAGCCCTCCCAGTGCGGCAAGGTGGAATAGCCCGCACTGGGCTAAGCACGCGTACTGGGGACACCGTGCGCTTCACCGCATAGCACGGTGTCTGACCAGTACGACGCCCTCTTACTCCACGGAAAGCCCGGGGAGTTGGCTCAGGTATCCAACCCGGCTTCGCCACACTCCCCTTTATCCCCCCCCCAAGAAATTTTTGGGTGAGCCTCTCGGGTTTCCAGCCACTCTGCCTTGCAAGCGCCTCATAATGCCGCCTCTCCGCTTTCGCTGCCTCCAGCTCCGCTTTGGGGCGGCGACACTCCACTGGCTGTGCCCAGGGTCCTTCTCCGTCCAGAATCTCCTCCCAAGTCCATTCCTCTTTTCCCCATTGCTGTAGTTCCTTTTCTCTCTCCTCAATCCGCTTGGTCCTGTTGTGGTGGGTGTTTCTGTAAAGGCAGTCATTGTTGTTCTCCCCCTTAGACGAGGAGGAGCATGGATAGGACCAAGATGCGGATTGAGGGAAATAAGCCATCTTTTAATGGAAACAGCAAAACAATACACTACAAAACTACAAAACAACAAACGTGACTAACCTTCAACTGTCCTGTGAGGACACAGGAACAAACACCCACAAAACACCAGTGAAACCCTGGCTGCCTTTGTATGACTCTCAATTAGAGACAAACAATACACACCTGTCTCTAATTGAGAATCATACCAGGCCGAACACAAAACCCCACATAGAAATACAAACATAGACAAACCCACCCAACTCACGCCCTGACCAACTAAAATGAATACAAAACAAAGGAAAACAGGTCAGGAACGTGACAACCCTCTTTGTGGCGGATCTCCAAATTATAATTTTGCACAATAAGTGCCCAACGCATAAGGCGCTGGTTCTGGTTGTACATACGGTGGAGAAACACTAAGGGGTTATGATCAGTATATACTATCACTGGTAGGGCACTGGAACCAATATATACTTCAAAGTATTGCAGAGCTAACAACAAAGCTAGAGCTTCTTGTTCAATGGTTGCATAGTTAGCCTGACATTTGTTAAACTTTCGAGAAAAATAACAAACAGGATGATCCAGCACCAGCACCTCTGGCAGTAGCATCTACCTCAAGTTTAAACGGTGTCGTGGAAAATTGTAAGATTATGTTATGTTTGTATTACATTATAATAGTTGATACATTCGACATAAAATAGTATTGTGTGTGTGTTCCACTAAGGATGGGCCTCTATGAGATAGCACTGACAGAGGAGATTACGATGTCTTTGGGTAATAAAGCCTAAAGAGCATTCCAGATAACATGAGCTAATGGTTCTGTTCTATGCCGTATCAGGGAGAGACGGTTCCCTTTTGGAGTGAGGGGGCCAGACACTGGTCTTTCCAATGAGAACTGTTGACACAGCAGTAACTGTCTGCTATGTTTAATAGATATCTTTCATACAAATCTTAACCTTTGTGAACTGTTCCTAAGATCTGTCATTCGTCATGTAAATTGAGAGGGGTGTATCTTGGCTATAAAAGATCTTTGCACTTTTCTGTTGGTACTTTTCAATGGTTCATTAGAGATAGCGCATCATTGAAAGTCAAAAAGGCTATTGCAAAGCTCTTATTAAAAAATATGTAATTTATGTATAACTCTGACTGGTGTGTGAAGTTTGTAACTCACCTCATTTGGTAAAGCAGAAAAATGCCACCACATTTGGCGACGGGGACGGGACATGAATCTTCACTCGGTGACCGCTCCCGAAGATCTGGGCAAATCGTGCACGAGGGATCCCTCAAACTTGGGATCTCAGGGAAACCACACTTCGGGAACGAAGCAGATGGACCCACCTTTGATCTGAGAGGCAGCGAGCCGAGTGGATACTACATCTCAAACTTATTTTTTTTAAAGAAAGAGGTGAGCGAACCAAACTTGAAGTCGAGTTTTTAGAAAAGCCTCTGTTACGTAGGCTCTGAGTGTGTATTCCTTTGTGAGGGGGGCACCATGGAGGCGTAAGCAGGGCCGAGTCAGTGGAGGATGATCTGAGAGTCAGTCGACTCAAATACACCTATCACTGGTCGGTTACTGGCGACCTAGAGCCGTCCTGACACCGAATTGATCACAGTGGGGATTGGTACGGTCTGTGGGGGTGAGGGGCCAGGGTGACTGTGCGTTCTGTGTGAAACACGGTACTTGATATGCCCTATTGGAAGAAGGACCTCGTTCTGAAAGTGTCTGTGTGACTGTCTAAGTGACCCTCAGAGGGGGTGAATTCCAATTATTTAAAATGTGCTAGCCAGGTGTGCCCTGGGTTACTCTGTGTGAGTATTTTGTTTTGGGACCACTAGATAATATTTTGATTACATTATGGGTTTCCCTGTACATATAGACAGGGTGTGAAATCCTGTGTGGGTAATCTTTGTAGGAGCGTTCTGTGTGAGCGCGGTAGGTTGACTCTGTGTCGGTAACCTTTTAATTATGTTCTGATGTTCTGTGTGGACATCTGACCAGTTCTGTGTGAACATCTGACCAATCCTGTGTGTGTGATCTTTAAAGTTCTGTGTGAGTACCTAAGAATTTATTACGTTTTATATGGATTCTGTGAATATATGAAAACATGATAAATTGTATGTGTGTATAATCGATTACAAGTGATAACGATGAAAGTAATGCTGAGAATATAATTAGATTCCATTTAAACCACCCATTCGTAGACTTACGTAGGTTTTGAGTTGGTATCTTTAATGGATAATTTGATACAGATGAGGTTTTAAGCACTATTAAACTGTCTACAAAATCTGGGAAATTGTGCTCTAGAAACTGATTAGAGTGTGTCCACTCTTACACTAATGATGTAACTATAAATGCTTATTGGATTACCTCCATCTGGGTACAACATTTGAAATAAAACTGCCCTTAAGGTCTGAAACTGTTTTATTTTTTCTTCCCAGTATGAGTGGAGTTGCGGGATTTATTGAATAAACCGTTGTCCATAAAATTAGAGCGAATTAAGATGGAATCTCAACGTAATTTATGTCGTACAAAGCCTAGGGTAGCCATCAAATTAATTATCATTGCGTGATTAATGTGATGTAGTAAAGTAATTGAAATACGTTGCATGAGAAAACATAATCTACTTTTATTAAAAGGCACAAAATCTGTTTCCTAGTCTATGAATGTCGATTTTACTCTTTGACTGCTAATCTATTCATTTGCCATGTGAGAAACATCGCCGGAGTAATGCTTGGACCTTTAAATTAGGGCTATTTTCTGGGAATTGTCTCTGTAGTACGTGCCTGATTTTACGACTACAGACAATTGTAAAGTGGGTTTATTTGCGGGGAGTCTTAGTCATTCAAATAGCATTGCTGGTGCAGTGATAGAATTTTTGCCTGCTAAACCCGAGTTAATTTCCCAGCCAATGCACTGACTAAAATCTGTTTTTCTGATTGTAATTCAACTATTGGTATGTTTAGCCTGGAAAGATACGGTCGCTAGTGTTTTTTTAAGATATAAACTGAACGTTTTAATAGCTTGTTTGGTTCAAATTGAAAGACGAATTCATTTAACTTAAATAACGAGGCGAGTTTGATGTGATACGTTGTCTGTTGCCTAAATGGTCTGCTGAAATAACATATTAAAAATAGGAGTCGTATTTAAATAACTGAATCAAGGAAGACACAGTTACCTAAATCTAATGAATACATTTGGCGCTTTACATGTTATTTTTACAGTCTTGGACATTTCATAAGTGTGAAACCGAAAGAGAAGAGAAAGTTGTAAAGTTTGTTTTTAATCTTACGATAGAGGTAAGGCAGAACGTTGTTTGAGTAGGGGTTATATTTTTACCCACTGGTAAAAAAAAATAGGAGTTGTGTGCGTTGGGATATGTTGAGCTGAAAGTGATTCAGGTGTGAATAAGGAAACATTGTGATAATGTATTCTGATGATGATTGATTCTTGGTTTGATTGTTTAGGTAACACCAGTGAATTTGAGCAGGAAGTTCATGTATTCTGACATTATAATCTGTTGCCATTACGTGGAACAATGTCAGGTCATTAAAGTGGATTGCAGTTTCAGTTAAGTTTTATTTTTACAGGGACAGTGCATATTAATCATAGTTGTGTGTGTCTAATGGCAGGGTATTCCAGACATGGGAAGCTCTCACACTGAAAGCAGATTGACTAAAGGTGCTTTTCCTTAAGGGAACTATACAGTCATCTCTCATGGCGGATCTTGTGGATCTGCTGCCATAAGGTTTGGGTTTTCTGCTTAACAAAAGTACTGAGTGGAGGGGGAGCCTGAACATTTAGAATCTTGAATACAAGATAGGCGTCAGTGTATTGCATAAGATGTTTTCCAACTCAGGAGCTTATGCTTTCTATAACTATTGGGTTTCCTATCAAGTACTTTGAGAGCCTGTTTGCAGAAGACTGAATGGGTTTTAATGTTGAACAGCAAGCTTGGGCCAAACTAGTAAGGTAGTATGTTAAGTGGGGGAGTATCATAGATTTTAAGTATAGTTTTGTTACCTCTGTAGTCAAAACAATTTCATATGTTTTGGAAATTAGCTAGGTTGAATTTGGTTATTTGAGTTACCTTTTTTATTTGCTTTTTAAAAGAGAGGTTGGAATCAAGTATGATGCCGTGGTACTTAAAATCAGAGACAACCTGGAGCTTTTCCCCTGATACATAGACCTCTGTCTCAGTAGCATCAGATACCAACTGGAGCTTTTCCCCTGATACATAGACATCTGTCTCAGGGCATCAGATACCACCTGGAGCTTTTCCCCTGATACATAGACATCTGTCTCAGGGGCATCAGATACCACCTGGAGCTTTTCCCCTGATACATAGACATCTGTCTCAGGGGCATCAGATACCACCTGGAGCTTTTCCCCTGACACATAGACATCTGTCTCAGGGGCATCAGATACCACCTGGAGCTTTTCCCCTGATACATAGACCTCTGTCTCAGGGGCATCAGATACCACCTGGAGCTTTTCCCCTGATACATAGACATCTGTCTCAGGGCATCAGATACCACCGGGAGCTTTTCCCCTGATACATAGACATCTGTCTCAGGGGCATCAGATACCACCTGGAGCTTTTCCCCTGATACATAGACATCTGTCTCAGGGGCATCAGATACCACCTGGAGCTTTTCCCCTGATACATAGACATCTGTCTCAGGGCATCAGATACCACCGGGAGCTTTCCCCCTGATACATAGACATCTGTCTCAGGGGCATCAGATACCACCTGGAGCTTTTCCCCTGATACACAGACATCTGTCTCAGGGGCATCAGATACCACCTGGAGCTTTTCCCCTGATACATAGACATCTGTCTCAGGGCATCAGATACCACATGGAGCTTTTCCCCTGATACATAGACATCTGTCTCAGGGCATCAGATACCACCGGGAGCTTTTCCCCTGATACATAGACATCTGTCTCAGGGCATCAGATACCACCTGGAGCTTTCCCCCTGATACATAGACATCTGTCTCAGGGCATCAGATACCACCGGGAGCTTTTCCCCTGATACATAGACATCTGTCTCAGGGGCATCAGATACCACCTGGAGCTTTTCCCCTGATACATAGACCTCTGTCTCAGGGGCATCAGAGACCACCTGGAGCTTTTCCCCTGATACATAGACCTCTGTCTCAGGGCATCAGATACCACCTGGAGCTTTTCCCCTGATACATAGACATCTGTCTCAGGGGCATCAGAGACCACCTGGAGCTTTTCCCCTGATACATAGACATCTGTCTCAGGGGCATCAGATACCACCTGGAGCTTTTCCCCTGATACATAGACATCTGTCTCAGGACATCAGATACCACCTGGAGCTTTTCCCCTGATACATAGACATCTGTCTCAGGGGCATCAGATACCACCTGGAGCTTTTCCCCTGATACATAGAAATCTGTCTCAGGGCATCAGATACCACCTGGAGCTTTTCCCCTGATACATAGACATCTGTCTCAGGGGCATCAGATACCACCTGGAGCTTTTCCCCTGATACATAGACATCTGTCTCAGGGCATCAGATACCACCGGGAGCTTTTCCCCTGATACATAGACATCTGTCTCAGGGCATCAGATACCACCTGGAGCTTTCCCCCTGATACATAGACATCTGTCTCAGGGCATCAGATACCACCGGGAGCTTTTCCCCTGATACATAGACATCTGTCTCAGGGGCATCAGATACCACCTGGAGCTTTTCCCCTGATACATAGACCTCTGTCTCAGGGGCATCAGAGACCACCTGGAGCTTTTCCCCTGATACATAGACCTCTGTCTCAGGGCATCAGATACCACCTGGAGCTTTTCCCCTGATACATAGACATCTGTCTCAGGGGCATCAGAGACCACCTGGAGCTTTTCCCCTGATACATAGACATCTGTCTCAGGGGCATCAGATACCACCTGGAGCTTTTCCCCTGATACATAGACATCTGTCTCAGGACATCAGATACCACCTGGAGCTTTTCCCCTGATACATAGACATCTGTCTCAGGGGCATCAGATACCACCTGGAGCTTTTCCCCTGATACATAGAAATCTGTCTCAGGGCATCAGATACCACCTGGAGCTTTTCCCCTGATACATAGACATCTGTCTCAGGGGCATCAGATACCACCTGGAGCTTTTCCCCTGATACATAGACATCTGTCTCAGGGCATCAGATACCACCTGGAGCTTTTCCCCTGATACATAGACATCTGTCTCAGGGCATCAGATACCACCGGGAGCTTTTCCCCTGATACATAGACATCTGTCTCAGGGGCATCAGATACCACCTGGAGCTTTTCCCCTGATACATAGACATCTGTCTCAGGGGCATCAGATACCACCTGGAGCTTTTCCCCTGATACATAGACCTCTGTCTCAGGGCATCAGATACCACCGGGAGCTTTTCCCCTGATTCATAGACATCTGTCTCAGGGCATCAGATACCACCTGGAGCTTTTCCCCTGATACATAGACATCTGTCTCAGGGCATCAGATACCACCGGGAGCTTTTCCCCTGATACATAGACATCTGTCTCAGGGGCATCAGATACCACCTGGAGCTTTTCCCCTGATACATAGACATCTGTCTCAGGGCATCAGATACCAACTGGAGCTTTTCCCTTGATACATAGACATCTGTCTCAGGGCATCAGATACCACCGGGAGCTTTTCCCCTGATACATAGACATCTGTCTCAGGGGCATCAGATACCACCTGGAGCTTTTCCCCTGATACATAGACCTCTGTCTCAGGGCATCAGATACCAGATGGAGCTTTTCCCCTGATACATAGACCTCTGTCTCAGGGCATCAGATACCACCTGGAACTTTTCCCCTGATACATAGACATCTGTCTCAGGGCATCAGATACCACAGGGAGCTTTTCCCCTGATACATAGACATCTGTCTCAGGGGCATCAGATACCACCTGGAGCTTTTCCCCTGATACATAGACCTCTGTCTCAGGGCATCAGATACCACCTGGAGCTTTTCCCCTGATACATAGACATCTGTCTCAGGGCATCAGATACCACCTGGAGCTTTTCCCCTGATACATAGACATCTGTCTCAGGGGCATCAGATACCACCTGGAGCTTTTCCCCTGACACATAGACATCTGTCTCAGGGGCATCAGATACCACCGGGAGCTTTCCCCCTGATACATAGACATCTGTCTCAGGGGCATCAGATACCACCTGGAGCTTTTCCCCTGATACATAGACATCTGTCTCAGGGCATTAGATACCACCGGGAGCTTTTCCCCTGATACATAGACATCTGTCTCAGGGGCATCAGAGACCACCTGGAGCTTTTCCCCTGATACATAGACCTCTGTCTCAGGGCATCAGATACCACCTGGAGCTTTTCCCCTGATACATAGACATCTGTCTCAGGGGCATCAGATACCACCTGGAGCTTTTCCCCTGATACATAGACATCTGTCTCAGGACATCAGATACCACCTGGAGCTTTTCCCCTGATACATAGACCTCTGTCTCAGGGCATCAGATACCACCGGGAGCTTTTCCCCTGATACATAGACATCTGTCTCAGGACATCAGATACCACCTGGAGCTTTTCCCCTGATACATAGACATCTGTCTCAGGACATCAGATACCACCTGGAGCTTTTCCCCTGATACATAGACCTCTGTCTCAGGGGCATCAGATACCACCTGGAGCTTTTCCCCTGATACATAGACATCTGTCTCAGGGCATCAGATACCACCTGGAGCTTTTCCCCTGATACATAGACCTCTGTCTCAGGGCATCAGATACCAGATGGAGCTTTTCCCCTGATACATAGACCTCTGTCTCAGGGCATCAGATACCACCTGGAGCTTTTCCCCTGATACATAGACATCTGTCTCAGGGCATCAGATACCACATGGAGCTTTTCCCCTGATACATAGACATCTGTCTCAGGGGCATCAGATACCACCTGGAGCTTTTCCCCTGACACATAGACATCTGTCTCAGGGGCATCAGATACCACCGGGAGCTTTCCCCCTGATACATAGACATCTGTCTCAGGGGCATCAGATACCACCTGGAGCTTTTCCCCTGATACATAGACATCTGTCTCAGGGCATCAGATACCACCTGGAGCTTTTCCCCTGATACATAGACATCTGTCTCAGGGGCATCAGAGACCACCTGGAGCTTTTCCCCTGATACATAGACCTCTGTCTCAGGGCATCAGACACAACCTGGAGCTTTTCCCCTGATACATAGACATCTGTGTCAGGGGCATCAGATACCACCTGGAGCTTTTCCCCTGATACATAGACATCTGTCTCAGGACATCAGATACCACCTGGAGCTTTTCCCCTGATACATAGACCTCTGTCTCAGGGCATCAGATACCACCGGGAGCTTTTCCCCTGATACATAGACATCTGTCTCAGGACATCAGATACCACCTGGAGCTTTTCCCCTGATACATAGACATCTGTCTCAGGGCATCAGATACCACCGGGAGCTTTTCCCCTGATACATAGACATCTGTCTCAGGGGCATCAGATACCACCTGGAGCTTTTCCCCTGATACATAGACATCTGTCTCAGGGGCATCAGATACCACCTGGAGCTTTTCCCCTGATACATAGACATCTGTCTCAGGGCATCAGATACCACCGGGAGCTTTTCCCCTGATACATAGACATCTGTCTCAGGGCATCAGATACCACCTGGAGCTTTTCCCCTGATACATAGACATCTGTCTCAGGGCATCAGATACCACCGGGAGCTTTTCCCCTGATACATAGACATCTGTCTCAGGGGCATCAGATACCACCTGGAGCTTTTCCCCTGATACATAGACCTCTGTCTCAGGGCATCAGATACCACCGGGAGCTTTTCCCCTGATACATAGACATCTGTCTCAGGGGCATCAGATACCACCTGGAGCTTTTCCCGTGATACATAGACATCTGTCTCAGGGGCATCAGATACCACCTGGAGCTTTTCCCCTGATAAATAGACCTCTGTCTCAGGGCATCAGATACCACCTGGAGCTTTTCCCCTGATACATAGACATCTGTCTCAGGGCATCAGATACCACCGGGAGCTTTTCCCCTGATACATAGACATCTGTCTCAGTGGTATCAGATACCACCTGGAGCTTTTCCCCTGATACATAGACCTCTGTCTCAGGGCATCAGATTCCACCTGGAGCTTTTCCCCTGATACATAGACATCTGTCTCAGGGCATCAGATACCACCGGGAGCTTTTCCCCTGATACATAGACATCTGTCTCAGGGGCATCAGATACCACCTGGAGCTTTTCCCCTGATACATAGACATCTGTCTCAGGGGCATCAGATACCACCTGGAGCTTTCCCCCTGATACATAGACATCTGTCTCAGGGCATCAGATACCACCGGGAGCTTTTCCCCTGATACATAGACATCTGTCTCAGGGCATCAGATACCACCGGGAGCTTTTCCCCTGATACATAGACATCTGTCTCAGGGGCATCAGATACCACCTGGAGCTTTTCCCCCGATGCATAGACATCTGTCTCAGGGCATCAGATACCACCGGGAGCTTTCCCCCTGATACATAGACATCTGTCTCAGGGGCATCAGATACCACCGGGAGCTTTTCCCCTGATACATAGACATCTGTCTCAGGGCATCAGATACCACCGGGAGCTTTTCCCCTGATACATAGACATCTGTCTCAGGGCATCAGATACCACCGGGAGCTTTTCCCCTGATACATAGACATCTGTCTCAGGGGCATCAGATACCACCTGGAGCTTTTCCCCTGACACATAGACATCTGTCTCAGGGCATCAGATACCACCGGGAGCTTTTCCCCTGATACATAGACATCTGTCTCAGGGGCATCAGATACCACCTGGAGCTTTTCCCCTGACGCATAGACATCTGTCTCAGGGGCATCAGATACCACCGGGAGCTTTCCCCCTGATACATAGACCTCTGTCTCAGGGGCATCAGATACCACCTGGAGCTTTTCCCCTGATACATAGACATCTGTCTCAGGGCATCAGATACCACCTGGAGCTTTTCCCCTGATACATAGACCTCTGTCTCAGGGGCATCAGAGACCACCTGGAGCTTTTCCCCTGATACATAGACCTCTGTCTCAGGGCATCAGATACAACCTGGAGCTTTTCCCCTGATACATAGACATCTGTCTCAGGGGCATCAGAGACCACCTGGAGCTTTTCCCCTGATACATAGACCTCTGTCTCAGGGCATCAGATACAACCTGGAGCTTTTCCCCTGATACATAGACATCTGTCTCAGGGCATCAGATACCACCGGGAGCTTTTCCCCTGATACATAGACATCTGTCTCAGGGGCATCAGATACCACCTGGAGCTTTTCCCGTGATACATAGACCTCTGTCTCAGGGGCATCAGATACCACCTGGAGCTTTTCCCCTGATACATAGACCTCTGTCTCAGGGCATCAGATACCACCTGGAGCTTTTCCCCTGATACATAGACATCTGTCTCAGGGCATCAGATACCACCGGGAGCTTTTCCCCTGATACATAGACATCTGTCTCAGTGGTATCAGATACCACCTGGAGCTTTTCCCCTGATACATAGACCTCTGTCTCAGGGCATCAGATACCACCTGGAGCTTTTCCCCTGATACATAGACATCTGTCTCAGGGCATCAGATACCACCGGGAGCTTTTCCCCTGATACATAGACATCTGTCTCATGGTCATCAGATACCACCTGGAGCTTTTCCCCTGATACATAGACATCTGTCTCAGGGGCATCAGACACCACCTGGAGCTTTTCCCCTGATACATAGACCTCTGTCTCAGGGCATCAGATACCACCTGGAGCTTTTCCCCTGATACATAGACCTCTGTCTCAGGGGCATCAGATACCACCTGGAGCTTTTCCCCTGATACATAGACATCTGTCTCAGGGGCATCAGATACCACCTGGAGCTTTCCCCCTGATACATAGACATCTGTCTCAGGGCATCAGATACCACCGGGAGCTTTTCCCCTGATACATAGACATCTGTCTCAGGGCATCAGATACCACCGGGAGCTTTCCCCCTGATACATAGACATCTGTCTCAGGGGCATCAGATACCACCGGGAGCTTTTCCCCTGATACATAGACATCTGTCTCAGGGCATCAGATACCACCGGGAGCTTTTCCCCTGATACATAGACATCTGTCTCAGGGCATCAGATACCACCGGGAGCTTTTCCCCTGATACATAGACATCTGTCTCAGGGGCATCAGATACCACCGGGAGCTTTCCCCCTGATACATAGACCTCTGTCTCAGGGGCATCAGATACCACCTGGAGCTTTTCCCCTGATACATAGACATCTGTCTCAGGGCATCAGATACCACCTGGAGCTTTTCCCCTGATACATAGACCTCTGTCTCAGGGGCATCAGAGACCACCTGGAGCTTTTCCCCTGATACATAGACCTCTGTCTCAGGGCATCAGATACAACCTGGAGCTTTTCCCCTGATACATAGACATCTGTCTCAGGGGCATCAGAGACCACCTGGAGCTTTTCCCCTGATACATAGACCTCTGTCTCAGGGCATCAGATACAACCTGGAGCTTTTCCCCTGATACATAGACATCTGTCTCAGGGGCATCAGATACCACCTGGAGCTTTTCCCCTGATACATAGACATCTGTCTCAGGGGCATCAGATACCACCTGGAGCTTTTCCCCTGATACATAGACATCTGTCTCAGGACATCAGATACCACCTGGAGCTTTTCCCCTGATACATAGACATCTGTCTCAGGGGCATCAGATACCACCTGGAGCTTTTCCCCTGATACATAGACATCTGTCTCAGGGCATCAGATACCACCTGGAGCTTTTCCCCTGATACATAGACCTCTGTCTCAGGGGCATCAGATACCACCTGGAGCTTTTCCCCTGATACATAGACATCTGTCTCAGGGCATCAGATACCACCGGGAGCTTTTCCCCTGATACATAGAATTCTGTCTCAGGGGCAACAGATACCACTTGGAGCTTTTCCCCTGATACATAAACATCTGTCTCAGGGGCATCAGATACCACCTGGAGCTTTTCCCCTGATACATAGACATCTGTCTCAGGGCATCAGATACCACCTGGAGCTTTTCCCCTGATACATAGACATCTGTCTCAGGGCATCAGATACCACCGGGAGCTTTTCCCCTGATACATAGACATCTGTCTCAGGGGCATCTGATACCATCTGGAGCTTTTCCCCTGATACATAGACATCTGTCTCAGGGGCATCAGATACCACCTGGAGCTTTCCCCCTGATACATAGACATCTGTCTCAGGGCATCAGATACCACCTGGAGCTTTTCCCCTGATACATAGACATCTGTCTCAGGGCATCAGATACCACCGGGAGCTTTTCCCCTGATACATAGACATCTGTCTCAGGGGCATCAGATACCACCTGGAGCTTTTCCCCTGATACATAGACATCTGTCTCAGGGGCATCAGATACCACCTGGAGCTTTTCCCCTGATACATAGACATCTGTCTCAGGGCATCAGATACCACCTGGAGCTTTTCCCCTGATACATAGACATCTGTCTCAGGGCATCAGATACCACCGGGAGCTTTTCCCCTGATACATAGACATCTGTCTCAGGGGCATCAGATACCACCTGGAGCTTTTCCCGTGATACATAGACCTCTGTCTCAGGGGCATCAGATACCACCTGGAGCTTTTCCCCTGATACATAGACCTCTGTCTCAGGGCATCAGATACCACCTGGAGCTTTTCCCCTGATACATAGACATCTGTCTCAGGGCATCAGATACCACCGGGAGCTTTTCCCCTGATACATAGACATCTGTCTCAGGGGCATCAGATACCACCTGGAGCTTTTCCCCTGATACATAGACCTCTGTCTCAGGGCATCAGATACCACCTGGAGCTTTTCCCCTGATACATAGACCTCTGTCTCAGGGCATCAGATACCACCTGGAGCTTTTCCCCTGATACATAGACATCTGTCTCAGGGCATCAGATACCACAGGGAGCTTTTCCCCTGATACATAGACATCTGTCTCAGGGGCATCAGATACCACCTGGAGCTTTTCCCCTGATACATAGACCTCTGTCTCAGGGCATCAGATACCACCTGGAGCTTTTCCCCTGATACATAGACATCTGTCTCAGGGCATCAGATACCACCTGGAGCTTTTCCCCTGATACATAGACATCTGTCTCAGGGGCATCAGATACCACCTGGAGCTTTTCCCCTGATACATAGACCTCTGTGTCAGGGGCATCAGATACCACCTGGAACTTTTCCCCTGATACATAGACATCTGTCTCAGGGCATCAGATACCACCGGGAGCTTTTCCCCTGATACATAGACATCTGTCTCAGGGCATCAGATACCACCTGGAGCTTTTCCCCTGATACATAGACATCTGTCTCAGGGCATCAGATACCACCGGGAGCTTTTCCCCTGATACATAGACATCTGTCTCAGGGGCATCAGATACCACCTGGAGCTTTTCCCCTGATACATAGACATCTGTCTCAGGGGCATCAGATACCACCGGGAGCTTTTCCCCTGATACATAGACATCTGTCTCAGGGCATCAGATACCACCGGGAGCTTTTCCCCTGATACATAGACATCTGTCTCAGGGGCATCAGATACCACCTGGAGCTTTTCCCCTGATACATAGACCTCTGTCTCAGGGGCATCAGAGACCACCTGGAGCTTTTCCCCTGATACATAGACCTCTGTCTCAGGGCATCAGATACCACCGGGAGCTTTTCCCCTGATACATAGACATCTGTCTCAGGGCATCAGATACCACCGGGAGCTTTTCCCCTGATACATAGACATCTGTCTCAGGGGCATCAGATACCACCTGGAGCTTTTCCCCTGATACATAGACCTCTGTCTCAGGGGCATCAGAGACCACCTGGAGCTTTTCCCCTGATACATAGACCTCTGTCTCAGGGCATCAGATACAACCTGGAGCTTTTCCCCTGATACATAGACATCTGTCTCAGGGGCATCAGAGACCACCTGGAGCTTTTCCCCTGATACATAGACCTCTGTCTCAGGGCATCAGATACAACCTGGAGCTTTTCCCCTGATACATAGACATCTGTCTCAGGGGCATCAGATACCACCTGGAGCTTTTCCCCTGATACATAGACATCTGTCTCAGGGGCATCAGATACCACCTGGAGCTTTTCCCCTGATACATAGACATCTGTCTCAGGACATCAGATACCACCTGGAGCTTTTCCCCTGATACATAGACATCTGTCTCAGGGGCATCAGATACCACCTGGAGCTTTTCCCCTGATACATAGACATCTGTCTCAGGGCATCAGATACCACCTGGAGCTTTTCCCCTGATACATAGACCTCTGTCTCAGGGAAATCAGATACCACCTGGAGCTTTTCCCCTGATACATAGACATCTGTCTCAGGGCATCAGATACCACCTGGAGCTTTTCCCCTGATACATAGACCTCTGTCTCAGGGGCATCAGAGACCACCTGGAGCTTTTCCCCTGATACATAGACCTCTGTCTCAGGGCATCAGATACAACCTGGAGCTTTTCCCCTGATACATAGACATCTGTCTCAGGGGCATCAGATACCACCTGGAGCTTTTCCCCTGATACATAGACATCTGTCTCAGGGGCATCAGATACCACCTGGAGCTTTTCCCCTGATACATAGACATCTGTCTCAGGACATCAGATACCACCTGGAGCTTTTCCCCTGATACATAGACATCTGTCTCAGGGGCATCAGATACCACCTGGAGCTTTTCCCCTGATACATAGACATCTGTCTCAGGGCATCAGATACCACCTGGAGCTTTTCCCCTGATACATAGACCTCTGTCTCAGGGGCATCAGATACCACCTGGAGCTTTTCCCCTGATACATAGACATCTGTCTCAGGGCATCAGATACCACCGGGAGCTTTTCCCCTGATACATAGAATTCTGTCTCAGGGGCAACAGATACCACTTGGAGCTTTTCCCCTGATACATAGACATCTGTCTCAGGGGCATCAGATACCACCTGGAGCTTTTCCCCTGATACATAGACATCTGTCTCAGGGCATCAGATACCACCTGGAGCTTTTCCCCTGATACATAGACATCTGTCTCAGGGCATCAGATACCACCGGGAGCTTTTCCCCTGATACATAGACATCTGTCTCAGGGGCATCTGATACCACCTGGAGCTTTTCCCCTGATACATAGACATCTGTCTCAGGGGCATCAGATACCACCTGGAGCTTTCCCCCTGATACATAGACATCTGTCTCAGGGCATCAGATACCACCTGGAGCTTTTCCCCTGATACATAGACATCTGTCTCAGGGCATCAGATACCACCGGGAGCTTTTCCCCTGACACATAGACATCTGTCTCAGGGCATCAGATACCACCGGGAGCTTTTCCCCTGACACATAGACATCTGTCTCAGGGGCATCAGTTGTTTTCTTTGTGAGAGACATGCAGACTGTTTATTTTTATTTTTTTGAGATGCAAACATGAGTCTCTGAGCAACTTTGTCATCTGAACCATTACAGTAGTGAGTTCTTGTGTAGCTTGTTGTTTGTTATTTGCATGCATTTATCACTGTATCATCTACATACATTGGAACTTAAGACCCTGTACAGACAGAAGGAAGATCATTAATGTACGAGCTGAACAGTATTGACCTTTGGGGAATGCAAACATTGTAGATATGAGTGGAAAGAAGTTAGTTTTGATTTTTATGCTGATGAGACAGCGCCCAACTTTTGAAAGATTTTTGATTTGTTAAAAATCTGGATAGTTTTTACTAAATTTATGCAACAAGTTGAAATGATTACAAGTTGAAATGATTGGTGGAAAGGGGTTATGGGTTTGTTTATTTGTTTACTGTTTATTGTTTATTTTAGGTGTTGATTTTACTTAATTAAACATTGTATTATCTGATGTGTTTGAGTAGGATTCTTTCTTCCCGGGACAGATGGAAGTTACCTAAAGTATTTATGTTAAAAGAGCCATGGGAGAACACGTCTCAAACAACATTTTATTAAATGCCTGGGATTAAATATCACTGATTCCTTATGCTGAGAAATGTACTACATTTGCGACAGAGGAAAAAATTATTACATTTAGATAGTAATGATACCAGGATAATTGTATCTAAGGGTAGCGCATGTTCAATTGAGCATACATATACATTGATGTAGATTAAAATTTATGATTAATGATTTGAGGTACAGTGGAATTATCATTATTATTAGGTTTTGTCTATAGTTATCTTTTGTGTTTCTGAATCGGTGTAGTATAATGAATGCTAACGAAGTGTTTTGTGTTTTTTTTCTGGGAAAATGGGGGTGACATTGTCTCTCTTTGAAATGTTTCCTGGGACTATAATCTTGGAGAGAGTGAGTGAGATTGAGGCCGTAAACTACCAAATTGAAAAGGGCCTGGAAGTTTTTGTGTGTTTTTACCTTAAGGTTTGCAAATACCCACACACACAACACATTTGTTATGACTATTTGTTGGTGTTTTTAAAATACTATGTTTGATTTGTTTTTTAAAATTTCCTTTGGGTTTGATGAGTTTTCCATTTGTTTTAGTGCCAAGGTATCTTAAAGGGGCACACATGGAATATTTTCTGAAGTTTTAATTACACATGTGAATTCTTTTGATAAAGGAATGTTCTGGGAACCTGGGATACAACATGTAGGAAATGTTTGACAATTTTTAATTTTTTTTAATTTTATTTGTCTAATATAGTAAGAAACCCTTCTTTGAAGTGTTTTTATGACCTATGACCTCTATCATGACTTTCCGTTGTGGCTTGATCACCCTCATGGGAAAGCCATTTGGATAATGAATTTAAGGTCATTTGTACATACTGGTTTCAAGGTAATTTGTGTAATTGATAAATATGATGGAGTTTATAGTTCTTAGCCATATTTGTAATTTGGACCAATGTGAAGAAGGAGAGGGCATTGCCTTTAACTAAGGGTAGGCTGCTTTAAGTCTATTTTCCTATGACCATATGGGTAAAATCATTTTTCTTTGTGGAGTTTTTCAGAGTAGTGATTTTAATTTGATTAGGTTATTTGAAATGTTGTTTTTATCTTTTGACCAGTAGTAGTGTTGTTTTATACATTACTCTCATGAAGAGTTATGTGTTAAAAATGGGAGAGGATTCAGTTCTTTGAGGTTTTGGATTGAAGTTTACACACCTTGAGTGATATGTGAAGGAGTGTATTGTTGTGTTGTTTGTTCTGTTCTATTCCCGATGGGTTATAAGTCTAACTTCCTGATCCTTTGGCTCTACGATGGAGTTGACAGCGTGATGGGGAGTATAAGCCAATTTGAAAGAATAGTTTCAATAGAATGTGTTGTTATTCTCTTTGAAACATGTTTAGACATTTGTATTAAGAATAATTGGTAAAAGTAATAATTTATCATGTAGTTAATGAACTGAAATAAACTGTTGTTCTGATCTGTTCTTTCGAGGTTATCATGAAAAGTGACATCAGACGGTATCTTAATGCATGGAAGAGATAATTGGACCGAACAGTGTGTGTACCTCAAAACCCCCTCTAACTGGCTGAAGAAGAGTGACAAAGGCGTTGAATAAGGCCCTGTCCGAACCACTTCTACCGAGAGAAAGGAGCCGAGCCAGAAATCGGTGTACAGTATCCGATCTAAGCTATCAACTGCTTTTCTTTCATGTTTCTCTCAGCAGTGTGAGAGGAGTCCACGTGGAGTGAGTGTAACAGTATAACTTTAGACCGTCCCCTCGCCCCGACACGGGTGCGAACCAGGGACCCTCTGCTCACATCAACAACAGTCACCCACGAAGCGTCGTTACCCATCGCTCCACAAAAGCCGCGGCCCTTGCGGCTAAAGTTATACTGGTCTAAAGTTATACTGTTACACTCACTCCACGTGGACAAGGGGCAACACTACTTCTAGGTTTCAGAGTAAGTGACGCAACGGATTGAAACGCTACTAGTGTGTACCCGCTAACTAGCTAGCCATTTCACATCTGTTACACTCACCCCCCTTTCAACCTCCTCCTTTTTCCGCAGCAACCAGTGATCCGGGTCAACAGCATCAATGTAACAGTATAACTTTAAACCGTCCCCTTGCCCCGACACGGGCGCGAACCAGGGACCTTCTGCACACATCAACAACGGTTGCCCACGAAGCATCGTTACCCATCGTGCCACAAAGGCCACGGCCCTTGCAAAGCAAGGGGCAACACTACTTCTAGGTTTCAGAGCAAGTGACGTAACTGATTGAAACGCTACTAGCGCGTACCCGCTAACTAGCTAGCCATTTCACATCCGTTACATGAGCATGGAGAGAAATCTGTTCTAAACTTCTCTTATGTTGCTGGTATACTGGTTGACGAATGGACAAGACATAATGGGTGGTAAAGGTGTGTAACGCTCGTCTTCCTCCTCGTCTGAGGAGGAGCAAGGATCGGACCAATATGCAGCGTGGTTTGAATACATACTTATTTATTATGTAAACGAATACAGAAAAACACTTAAACAAACTACAAAACAATAAACGACGTGAACAGACCTGAACTTGAGAACATATAAAAATGAACGCACGAACAGGAAGGAAGGAAACGAACCGGTACCGTGTGGCGAACAAACACAGACACAGCAACAATCACCCACAAACAAACAGTGAGAACAGCCTACCTTAATATGGTTCTCAATCAGAGGAAACGTAAAACACCTGCCCCTGATTGAGAACCATATCAGGCTAGTTGACAACCCAACATAGAAACACATAACATAGAATGCCCAACCAGCTCACGTCCTGACCAACTAAACACATACTAAACAAAGGAAATAAGGTCAAGAACGTGACAAGGTGAGACATTGAAATTGGGACATTATCATGGGACATCCACTTTGAACTGTAAAGCTATCTGAAGAAGAACGAAAAGGATGCCAGAAGAATCAGTGCCTGAAGGAGGGGGTTGGTCAACTCTGCCAAAAAATTGTTTTAGACTTTTGTGGTATCAGGTTGATTTTAGAGGTCTACACCACGTAAAATTATAGTAATTTAGATTAAGAATGCATTGAGATACTGATCTGTATTATAATCGTGATAAAAAAGTTAATAGTAGAATTATGGGATATTTTTACTGGATGTTAATATAAATGTACATTCTGCCAATGTTGATGTGTGTTAAATTGAGTTTTTTACTTTGAGTGATAGGACCAATTTGAATCACTGAGCAATGTCATTCTAAATTTTGGTTGGATAATTAACTGGGTTCTAATTATGATTTTATTTGGAAATTGAATGATTGTTGTTATGAACTAAAGATGTTGAAACTTTTATAAGCATGCCATGGTGAATGGAGATGGGTGAACTCTGATCTGGAGAGTGAAAATGATCCTAATCTATTTGATCTATAGGCATTGCCTTATAAATAGTGGAATCATGATGCTTGTCTTTGGTCATGTTCATTTTTTATTTTTATTTTTTTATTTTTTTTATTTCACCTTTATTTAACCAGGTAGGCTAGTTGAGAACAAGTTCTCATTTGCAACTGCGACCTGGCCAAGATAAAGCATAGCAGTGTGAACAGACAACAACACAGAGTTACACATGGAGTAAACAATAAACAAGTCAATAACATGGTAGAAAAAAGAGAATCTATATACAATGTGTGCAAAAGGCATGAGGTAGGCAATAAATCGAATAATTACAATTTAGCAGATTAACACTGGAGTGATAAATCATCAGATGATCATGTGCAAGAAGAGATACTGGTGTGCAAAAGAGCAGAAAAGTAAATAAATAAAAGCAGTATAGGGGTGAGGTAGGTAAAATTGGGTGGGTAGTTTACAGATGGACTATGTACAGCTGCAGCGATCGGTTAGCTGCTCGTATAGCAGATTTTTAAAGTTGTTGAGGGAGATAAAAGTCTCCAACTTCAGAGATTTTTGCAATTCGTTCCAGTCGCAGGCAGCAGAGAACTGGAAGGAAAGGCGTCCAAATGAGGTTTTGGCTTTAGGGATGATCAGTGAGATACACCTGCTGGAGCGCGTGCTACGGGTGGGTGTAGCCATCGTGACCAGTGAACTGAGATAAGGCGGCACTTTACCTAGCATAGCCTTGTAGATGACCTGGAGCCAGTGGGTCTGACGACGAACATGTAGCGAGGGCCAGCCGACTAGGGCATACAGGTCGCAGTGGTGGGTCGTATAAGGTGCTTTAGTAACAAAACGGATGGCACTGTGATAAACTAGATCCAGTTTGCTGAGTAGAGTATTGGAAGCTATTTTGTAGATGACATCGCGAAGTCGAGGATCGGTAGGATAGTCAGTTTTACTAGGGTAAGTTTGGCGGCGTGAGTGAAGGAGGCTTTGTTCCGGAATAGAAAGCCGACTCTAGATTTGATTTTGGATTGGAGATGTTTGATATGAGTCTGGAAGGAGAGTTTGCAGTCTAGCCAGACACCTAGGTACTTATAGATGTCCACATATTCTAGGTCGGAACCGTCCAGAGTAGTGATGCTAGTCGTGCGGGCGGGTGCAGGCAGCGAACGGTTGAAAAGCATGCATTTGGTTTTACTAGCGTTTAAGAGCAGTTGGAGGCCACGGAAGGAGTGTTGTATGGCATTGAAGCTCGTTTGGAGGTTAGATAGCACAGTGTCCAGGGAAGGGCCGGAAGTATACAGAATGGTGTCGTCTGCGTAGAGGTGGATCAGGGAATCGCCCGCAGCAAGAGCAACATCGTTGATGTATACAGAGAAAAGAGTCGGCCCGAGAATTGAACCCTGTGGTACCCCCATAGAGACTGCCAGAGGACCGGACAACATGCCCTCCGATTTGACACACTGAACTCTGTCTGCAAAGTAGTTGGTGAACCAGGCAAGGCAGTCATTAGAAAAACCGAGGCTATTGAGTCTGCCGATAAGAATATGGTGATTGACAGAGTCGAAAGCCTTGGCCAGGTCGATGAAGACGGCTGCACAGTAATGTCTTTTATCGATGGCGGTTATGATATCGTTTAGTACCTTGAGCGTGGCTGAGGTGCACCCGTGACCGGCTCGGAAACCGGATTGCACAGCGGAGAAGGTACGGTGGGATTCGAGATGGTCAGTGATCTGTTTGTTGACTTGGCTTTCGAAAACCTTAGCTAGGCAGGGCAGGATGGATATAGGTCTGTAACAGTTTGGGTCCAGGGTGTCTCCCCCTTTGAAGAGGGGGATGACAGCGGCAGCTTTCCAATCCTTGGGGATCTCAGATGATACGAATGAGAGGTTGAACAGGCTGGTAATAGGGGGTGCGACAATGGCGGCGGACAGTTTCAGAAATAGGGGGTCCAGATTGTCAAGCCCAGCTGATTTGTATGGGTCCAGGTTTTCTAGCTCTTTCAGAACATCTGCTATCTGGATATGGGTAAAGGAGAAGCTGGGGAGGCTTGGGCGAGTAGCAGCGGGGGGGGCGGGGCTGTTGGCCAAGGTTGGAGTCGCCAGGTGGAAGGCATGGCCAGCCATTGAGAAATGTTTGTTGAAGTTTTCGATTATCACGGACTTATCAGTGGTTACCGTGTTATCTAGCCTCAGTGCAGTGGGCAGCTGGGAGGAGGTGCTCTTGTTTTCCATGGACTTTACAGTATCCCGGAACTTTTTGGAGTTAGAGCTACAGGATGCAAATTTCTGCTTGAAAAAGCTGGCCTTTGCTTTCCTGACTGACTGCGTGTATTGGTTCCTGACTTCCCTGAACAGTTGCATATCGCGGGGGCTCTTCGATGCTATTGCAGTTCGCCACAGGATGTTTTTGTGCTGGTCGAGGGCAGTCAGGTCTGGAGTGAACCAAGGGCTATATCTGTTCTTGGTTCTGCATTTTTTGAACGGAGCATGCTTGTCTAATATGGTGAGGAAGTAACTTTTAAAGAATGACCAGGCATCCTCAACTGACGGGATGAGGTCAATATCCTTCCAGGGTACCTGGGCCAGGTCGATTAGAAAGGCCTGCTCGCAGAAGTGTTTTAGCGAGCGTTTGACAGTGATGAGGGGTGGTCGTTTGACCGTGGACCCGTGGCGGATACAGGCAATGAGGCCGTGATCGCTGAGATCTTGATTGAAGACAGCAGAGGTGTATTTGGAGGGCAAGTTGGTCAGGATAATGTCTATTAGGGTGCCCATGTTTACGGATTTAGGGTTGTACCTGGTGGGTTCCTTGATGATTTGTGTGAGATTGAGGGCATCAAGCTTAGATTGTAGGACTGCCGGGGTGTTAAGCATATCCCAGTTTAGGTCACCTAACAGAACAAACTCTGAAGCTAGATGGGGAGCGATCAATTCACAGATGGTGTCCAGGGCACAGCTGGGAGCTGAGGGGGGTCGGTAGCAGGCGGCAACAGTGAGAGACTTATTTCTGGAGAGATTAATTTTTAAAATTAGGAGTTCGAACTGTTTGGGCATAGACTTGGAAAGTATGACAGAACTTTGCAGGCTATCTCTGCAGTAGATTGCAACTCCTCCCCCTTTGGCAGTTCTATCTTGACGGAAAGTGTTATAGTTGGGTATGGAAATCTCAGAGTTTTTGGTGGCCTTCCTAAGCCAGGATTCAGACACGGCAAGGACATCAGGGTTGGCAGAGTGTGCTAAAGCGGTGAGTAAGGCAAACTTAGGGAGGAGGCTTCTGATGTTGACATGCATGAGGCCAAGGCTTTTTCGATCACAGAAGTCAACAAATGAGGGTGACTGGGGACATGCAGGGCCTGGGTTTACCTCCACATCACCCGAGGAACAGAGGAGTAGTAGGATGAGGGTGCGGCTAAAGGCTATCTAAACTGGTCGCCTAGAGCGTTGGGGACAAGGAATAAAAGGAGCAGATTTATGGGCGTGGTAGAATAGATTCTGGGCATAATGTGCAGACCAGGGTATGGTGGGGCACGGGTACAGCGGAGGCAAGCCCAGGCACTGGGTGATGATAAGAGAGGTTGTATCTCTGGACATGCTGGTCTCAATGGGTGAGGTCACCGCATGTGTGGGGGGTGGGACAAAGGACGTATCAGAGGTACGGAGAGTGGAACTACGGGGTCCATTGCAAACCAAAACAATGATAACTAGCCTGAACAACAGTATACAAGGCATATTGATATTTGAGAGAGACATACAATAAGGCATAAAGTGATTGCAGGTCATGATTGGGAGAGCTAGCTAAAACAACAGGTGAGATAACAGCAGCTAGTCAGCTAACACAGCAACAGAAGGTAAAAATGGCGACGACTGGGCAGAGAGGGTCGGATTAACTACACACAGATCCTGAGTTAAGGCACAGAGCCGACAGATAAAACACAAATAAACAGAATGGAGTACCATGAATTAATGGACAGTCAAGCAGGCATCAGCTATGTAGCCAAGTGATCATAGTGTCCAGGGGGCAGCCGTAGATGGAGCAGTGAGGCCTCCACTAAGCTAGCACGCGTTTAAAGTTAGTAGCCCGGGGGGGTGGTCTGCTCAGACGGAGGGGGTCTGCTCAGACGGAGGCCGGTTGAGGGCACCGGTTGAGGGCACGTCTGCAGACCAGACGTGGTCGTGTCGACAGAGAATCCAAGCCGGATAGCGATGGCGAAAGAGAGGTTGTGAATTGTAGAATTTAGGCATTAGGCACCAAAGAGATACATTTTATTTTAACTAGGAGTCATTACCTGGATTTGTACAACAAGATATGCTAATTTTAGTTTCTGGAATGGAAATAGTCATTTCCAACATACTATGCTGATCCGTTGGAGTGTGATAGATAACTAAAGATTATTTTATTAAACGCCATTGTGTCACGTTCTGACCTTAGTTCTTTTGTATTTTCTTTGTTTAAGTATGGTTATCTATGTTTTGTGTTTCTATGTTCGGTTTTTCGTTTGGCCTGATATGGTTCTCAATCAGAGGCAGGTGTTAGTCATTGTCTCTGATTGGGAACCATATTTAGGTAGCCTGTTTTCTGTTGTGTTTTGTGGGTGCTTGTCTTACGTGTCTGTTTGTTCACGTTATGGGACTGTTTCGTTTTTCTATTCTATTCACTTTGTTATTTTTGTATTGTTGTCGTGTTCAGGATTATTAAATAATATGGACACTTACCACGCTGCGCATTGGTCTGACATTTCTTACTCCTCGTCAGATGAGGAGGACGAATTCCGTTACACATTGTTGCATGCACTGCATTATGCATTAAACATGTGCTTTCACTGTCTATGGAAAATATAGCTTTGTATCTCATAAACTGTATGCATTTTTTTGTTTTTCTTCGTGGGTTCGTGCAGGTGACTGTGTATCATAACCTTCCCAGATAACATGCTAGAGTACTTAGAAAATGTGTTGGGGATTGAAATAAAAGACAGTGCTGAGTTTCTTGGAATGAAGCTGGTAATGTGCAGGAATCCCATGCAATGAGTTATTGTTTTGTGATTTTTGGTTTATGTAGAATATATGTATTTTCTATGTAAATTATGTTCTCTTAAATCTTGTAATTTTCTTTTAAGTTGAGAATATTCTCAAAATGGGGGAGATGTCATGGAAAATTGTAAGGTTATGTTTGTATTACATTATAATAGTTGTTACATTCGACAGAATAGAGTATTGTGTGTGTGTGTTCCACTGAGGATGGGCCTCTATGAGATAGCACTGACAGAGGAGATTTACGATGTCTTTGGGTAATAAAGCCTAAAGAGCATTCCAGATTACATGAGCTAATGGTTCTGTTCTATGCCATATCAGGGAGAGACGGTTCCCTTTTGGAGTGAGGGGGCCAGACGCTGGTCTTTACAATGAGAACTGTTGACACAGCAGTAACTGTCTGCTATGTTTTATAGATATCTTTCATACAAATCTTAACCTTTGTGAACTGTTCCTAAGATCTGTGATTCGTCATGTAAGGTGAGAGGGGTGTATCTTGGCTATAAAAGATCTTTGTACTTCTCTGTTGGTACTTTTCAATGGTTCATTAGAGATAGTGCATCATTGAAAGTCAAAAAGGCTATTGCAAAGCTCTTATTAAATATGTAGTTTAAGTATAACTCTGACTGGTGTGTGAAGTTTGTAACTCTCCTCATTTGGTAAAGCAGAAAAATGCCACCACATTTGGCGACGGGGATGGGACGTGAATCTTCACTCGGTGACCGCTCCCGACGATCTGGGCAAATCGTGCACGAGGGATCCCGCAAACTTGGGATCTCAGGGAAACCACACTTCGGGGTATTACATAAGCGTGCTTTAGTAGTATCAAAAGCTACCTGACAATCAGGGGACCACTCAAACGATCTAGCTGGACTGAACAAATCAGTCAATGGAGCAACTACCGCAGAGAAATTTTTACAGAAACTACGGTAGTAGCCAACCATCCCTAAAAAGCGTCAAGACCTTGGCATCAACAGGGCGCACCTGTCCATGGCCGACCTCTTTGCCGAGATAGGTAACAGTGGCCTTCCCAAACTCGTACTTTGCCAAGTTCAGGGTTAGAGAAGCAGCTGCCAAATGTTCACATACTACCCTTAGAGAGTTAACATGATCTGACCACTCAGACGAATAAATCACTAGATCATCAAGATAGGCACTACAATTGGGAACGCCAGCTAATACTGAGTTAACCAGTCGTTTGTTAAGTGGCTGGTGCATTCCGCATCCCAAAAGCCATGACAGAGTATTGTAGGAAGTTGTCTGGGGTCACAAAGGCAGAAATCTCAGAAGCACGTGAGGTTAACGGAACCTGCCAGTAAACTTTTAAAAGATCTAACTTAGTTACATACTTAGCAGCACCAACAGTGTCGATAGTGTCGTCCAGTCTGGGTAACGGGAACGAATCTGGCATTGTGACAGAATTTACCTTTCGATAATCCGTACATAACCTGGACGTACCATCAGGTTTAGGAACCAGAATGCAAGGAGAACTCCAAGGGCTTGAACTTGGCGTAGCCAGGTCATTCTCCAACAAATATCTTACCTCATCCCTCATTATCTTCCTCTTAGAAGCGTTGACACGATATGGGTGTTGCTTGATAGGGGCAGCATTTCCAACATTAATGTCATGTTCCAACATGTTTGTGCGAGTAGGAACGTCATTAAAGAGACATGGAAAACTGTGTAGTAGCCTCACAATATCGTCGGCCTGTCTGTCCGTTAAATGAACCAGACCTGACTGGAGCGACAGCAGCATTTCTGAGTTGGGCAATCTAACGCACTGCTGCTGAGTATTGCGCAACTCTAATCCATCTCCATCAACATCATTAATATGACAGCCCACTATCATAGCAGTAGAAGCAGAGGAGACAGTAGTACCTGCCGCTGTTTTTGAACTATTTAACTGGGTGATGGGTCGGGTGTGGTATGCTTTCAACATGTTAATGTGGCACACACTAGATTGGCGTTTTCTATCAGGAGTTTGAAGCACATAATCAGTTTCACTTAATTTCTTTTCAATTAAATAAGGACCAGAGAAACGAGCTGAAAGTGAAGATCCTGGAACAGGCAATAACACCAGCACTTGGTCACCCGGCTGTAGTGGACGAGAAACAGCCTGTTTATCGTAGTGTCCTTTCATACTCCTCTGCGAGGAAGACAGAGCTTCCTTTGCGAGAGCACAGGATTGGTGTAGGCGCTCACGAAAGCGACTAACGTAGTCCAACATATTCTCATCTCCCACACACAACTCTTGGGACAAAAACTGTTCTTTAAGGACTTTCATTGGTCCTCTCACTGTGTGACCAATCACTAATTCAGCCGGGCTGAACCCTAGAGACTCCTGTACAGTTTCACAAGCAGCAAACAAAGCCAGAGGAACTCCCTCATCCCAATCTTTCTCAGATTCCAAACAATATTTACGGTGCATAGACTTCAGTGTCTGATGCCAACGTTCAAGCGCCCCATGAGACTCTGGGTGATATGCGCTTGCCACACGGTGCGTAATTGACAAGGATTGTAACACCTGCTTGAAGAGCTTTGATAGGAAATTGGTACCCTAATCAGTGTGTACCACCTTAGGTAACCCGAATGTCGTGAATAATTTAATTAAGGCTTTACTCACTACCGGAGCTGTAATCCTTCGCAGAGGAATGGCCTCGGTGTATCTTGTTGCCATACACATAACCGTTAACCGAAACTGGTTACCCGATTTTGTCTTCGGTAATGGTCCAACACAATCAACCACCACATGCTCGAATGGTTCACCTAGGACAGGTATTGGACAAAGAAGAGCGGGAGGAATAACCTGATTTGGTTTTCCTGTTATCTGACGTGTGGCATGTCCGACAGAACTGAGCCACATCTTGTTTTAAACCTGGCCAAAAGAAATGTCGAGGACCCGATCATAAGTCTTGGTGATTCCTAAATGACCGGACCACTGGTGATCATGAGCAAGGGATAACACATTTTGTCGAAAGGCTAAAGGAATCACTATTTAGTAAACAGCATTCCAGTCTCCATCCGCGTCATCATGGGATGTCCATTTACACATGAGGAGATTACCATCAATGAAGTAAGCCACATTCTTCTTCTTCACCTCTTCCAATGAGACAACCCTAGAAAAACATTTAGCAAGCCTGTTGTCAACCTTTTGGTTAGCAATCAGCTGCTCACGAGTGACTGGTAACTGTGTTGCATCAGCAATAAGTTCAATATCCTTCAATTCTTCTCTGGGCTTTTTGTCAGAGGGGGATCAGCTTCCTAGAGGTAGCACACAACCCATCCTCTGGATCAAACTCTTTGAACCGAACAGTGTTCGACAAATCTATCATGTCGCCCACTTGTCGTGCCTGAGCACGAGTGACAGCATAAGCGGGGAACACATGTGGATAACTCTGTGCCAGCTCATTGGAGAGAGAGGGGTCACTTTTATTCAATACTTCCAATACGGGTACCACCTTTCCTAAGGCAATATCGTTATCCATTATAAAGGTCACACCTTTTACTGGCAACATAGGACGTACCCCCACTCTGAATATTCCACTGATTAACTCAGAGTGTACATTCACAAAGTGCAATGGCACTGGGACAAAACTCATTTCAATACCCTGTACTAACACACTGGAACCACAGTAGGTATTGTCGGAGAAGGGCAACACATCAAACAATATAAACGACTGCGCCGCAGTATCGCTAAGGATTTTAACCGGGCGTTGTAACGCTTAGTGGATCAAAACGGGGCCATGTAGCTGGAGCTTTAACCTCACCCTCGTTCTCAGACACCAACGGGCTTACAGGAGCAGCAACATCCCCTACATGGGTAGTAGGCTCAGGCAGCGATAACACAAGCACTTGCTCTTCCAACAAAACATTTAACACCAGTTGTTTAACCTTTGCTTTAACTAAACTCTGCGGAATAGATACAGAATAATGGTCAGCCAAGGTCAGTAAATCAACTCTACGACATTTGTCAAAACCCTCTTACGTAGGGTTATCCAAAAAGGATTTCAAATCAAAAGTAGCCATTTTGAACTACCACTAAAACACAAGAGCCAACAAATAGCAAACACCAATGCTACATCAGCTATTCCCAGCTGTGACGCTCAACACTGAACTAGACCACCACAGTAATTTGCACGGGTGTCAGTAAAGACAGATCCCGGATGAGCCCCAACTTATGTTACGAACTCCTTTGGCCCTGCAGTCTAGGGGGGATGGAAACGAGACCCGTAGCATATCTCATGCAAATCCTAACAGTGAAAAGGAACAGTGAGAACTAAAAGAAATCCACAACTTAAACCTATCGTCAAACACTTCGGGTTTATTTTAAACACACCGTAATGGGGTGTGGGAAAAAGGGTCTGAGCTGGACCCAAGGAAAGAAATAATAAATATCCAAAACCCCCTAAGCTAGTCTAGCCTGCTTTACGAACAGCTAGCTAACTAACCAATAAAATACAGTGGGTGGTCCGCCCAGTTCTAACTAGGGTACTTTGGCCAGGTCGATGAAAGCCTTGGCCAGGTCGATGAAGACGGCTGCACAGTAATGTCTTTTATCGATGGCGGTTATGATATCGTTTAGTACCTTGAGCGTGGCTGAGGTGCACCCGTGACCGGCTCGGAAACCGGATTGCACAGCGGAGAAGGTACGGTGGGATTCGAGATGGTCAGTGATCTGTTTGTTGACTTGGCTTTCGAAGACCTTAGCTAGGCAGGGCAGGATGGATATAGGTCTGTAACAGTTTGGGTCCAGGGTGTCTCCCCCTTTGAAGAGGGGGATGACAGCGGCAGCTTTCCAATCCTTGGGGATCTCAGATGATACGAATGAGAGGTTGAACAGGCTGGTAATAGGGGGTGCGACAATGGCGGCGGACAGTTTCAGAAATAGGGGGTCCAGATTGTCAAGCCCAGCTGATTTGTATGGGTCCAGGTTTTCTAGCTCTTTCAGAACATCTGCTATCTGGATATGGGTAAAGGAGAAGCTGGGGAGGCTTGGGCGAGTAGCAGCGGGGGGGGCGGGGCTGTTGGCCAAGGTTGGAGTCGCCAGGTGGAAGGCATGGCCAGCCATTGAGAAATGTTTGTGGTGGAGTGGGTGGACGTCCCGCACCAGAGCCGCCACCGCGGTGAAATGCCCACCCAGACCCTCCCCTATTGATTCAGGTTTTGCGGCCGGAGTTTGCACCTTTGTGTGGGGGGGGGGGGGGGGGGGGGGGGGGGTACTGTCACGCCCTGACCGTAGATTGCTTTGTATGTTTCTATTTTTAGTTTGGTCAGGGTGTGATCTGGGTGGGTATTCTATGTTGTAGGTCTAGGTTTTCTATTTCTATGTGTTTGGCCTGGTATGGTTTGGCCTGTTAAGCCATACTTAGGTAGCCTGTTTTCCCACTTTTGTTTGTGGGTGGTTATTTTCTGGTTAGTGTTGCACCTGTCAGAACTGTTCGTTTGGTCGTTTTGTTGTTTTTGTTCGTGTATTCATCTTGATTAAAAGTATTATGGATACGTACCACGCTGCACTTTGGTCCACTTCTCTTTCTCCAGACGACAATCGTTACAGTGCTGACTACAGTGCTGGTTACCAACGTAATTAGAGCAGTAAAAATAAATGTTTTGTCATACCAGTGATATGGTCTGATAAACCACGGCTTCCAGTCATTCACCATTCAGGGCTCAAACCACCCAGCTTATGATGTCTGATATACCAAGGCTATCAGCCAATCAGCATTCAGGGCTCGAATCACCCAGTTTATAATATAGTATATATCATACTTCATATGTTTATACTTTACAAACATACATTTTCATGACAGTTTCTTTCAATCACTATGGTGCAATTTTCACAACAAGTACGTGGTACATTTTCAAAACTCTAAGCACAAAAGTCAAAACAGATCATCAAAATGGCTCATGTTTCAAAACTCTAAGCACAAAAGTCAAAACAGATCATCAAAATGGCTCATGTTTCAAAACTCTAAGCACAAAAGTCAAAACAGATCATCAAAATGGCTCATGTTTCAAAACTCTAAGAACAAAAGTCAAAACAGATCATCAAAATGGCTCATGTTTCAAAACTCTAAGAACAAAAGTCAAAACAGATCATCAAAATGGCTCATGTTTCAAAACTCTAAGCACATTTTCAATTGACTGAGTACAACAAACAAATTCACAAAGTTAGTTGTTCACTGCACCAAATCACTCTTTCAATTTGGATACATATTCAATCTAAGTATCTGCTTTTCAAAATGCAATATTCACTTGACTTTTGATATGATCTTCTTGTCATCTGTAAAAAATACAATGGACTATCATTTATTTAAACTGCTCAAAACGGATAACTACTGAACCAAAACTATGTAGTGCCTAGTTAACTTATAAGTTTGATAATTTCCGAACACCGTAAAATTCAATATTTTAACTCATAAATATATACATTTAACATCCATTTATGTTGGAAGGTAAAACCAAATCATATATGGATGTAGCTGTAAATACTACATCATCATTTTCCATCAGCCAGTGTGCTTCAATAGGACAAAGTGGAAAGAGACTATATGTGTACCTTTTGGAATTATAGTGTAGTGCAGGGGTGTCAAACTCATTCCACGGAGGGCCTAGTGTCTGCAGGTTTTTGGTTTTTCCTTTCAATAAAGCCCTAGACAACCAGGTGTGGGGAGTTCCTAACTAATTAGTGATGTTAATTCATCAATCAAGTACAAGGGAGGAGCGAAAACCCGCAGACACTCGGCCCCCCGTGGAATGAGTTTGACACCTGTGGTGTAGTGTACAATGTACTGCTGAAATACCTGGGTTGTATTTAAGCAATAAGGTCCGAGGGGGTGTGGTATATGGCCGATATATGCCACGGCTAAGGGCTGGTCTTAAGCACGACGCAACACAGAGTGCCTGGACACAGGCCTTAGCCGTGGTATATTGGCCATGTACCACAAACCCCTGAGGTGCCTTATGCTGTTATAAACTGACTATACTGACGTAATTAGAGCAGTAAAAATACAAGTTTTGTCATACACGTGATATACGGTCTGATATACCACAGCTGTCAGCCAATCAGCATTCAGGACTCGAACCACCCAGTTTATAAATAACAATATATTCCACTCATTATCTGAATTTCAGTGATAGACTGTAAGCTGAAAAGGTGAACTTGTACGATGTTGGATGGGCAGAAATGGAAAACAACACTGTGCCACATTTTTACAGTTGCCAACTGTTTTACAATACACCTATTTCTGATGATTTCTCCTACATATGTACTGTAAAAGGATAATGAAACTGTAAGACTGACATACAGTGCATTCGGATCAATTTAATTTACCACAGGTGGACTCCAATAAAGTTGTAGAAACATCTCAAGGATGATCAATGGATCAATTTCGAGTCTCATAGCAAAGGGTCTGAATATTTATGTAAATAAGGTATTTCTGTCTTTTATTTTAATACATTTAGAAAACATTTCTAAAAACCTGTTTTCACTTTGTCATTATGGGGTATTGTGTGTAGTTTGGTGATCATTTAAATTCAAATTTTATTGAAACCATTTTAGAATATGGCTGTAACGTAACAAAAAGTGGACAAAGGGGAGGGGTCTGAATACTTTCCGAACGCACTGTATTTCTCAACATGCTCACAACCTGCCATTAGATACAAATTACACTGCTCAAAAAAATAAAGGGAACACTAAAATAACACATCCTAGATCTGAATGAATTAAATATTCTTATTAACTACTTTTTTCTTTACATAGTTGAATGTGCTGACAACAAAATCACACAAAAATTATCAATGGAAATCAAATTTATCAACCCATGGAGGTATGGATTTGGAGTCACACTCAAAATTAAAGTGGAAAACCACACTACAGGCTGATCCAACTTCGATGTAATGTCCTTAAAACAAGTCAAAATGAGGCTCAGTAGTGTGTGTGGACTCCACATGCCTGTATAACCTCCCTACAACGCCTGGGCATGCTCCTGATGAGGTGGCGGATGGTCTCCTGAGGGATCTCCTCCCAGACCTGGACAAAAGCATCCGCCAACTCCTGGACAGTCTGTGGTGCAACGTGGCGTTGGTGGATGGAGCGAGACATGATGTCCCAGATGTGCTCAATTGGATTCATGTCTGGGGAATGGGCGGGCCAGTACATAGCATCAATGCCTTCCTCTTGCAGGAACTGCTGACACACTCCAGCCACATGAGGTCTAGCATTGTCTTGCATTAGGAGGAACCCAGGGCCAACCGCACCAGCATATGGTCTCACAAGGGGTCTGAGGATCTCATCTCGGTACCTAATGGCAGTCAGGCTACCTCTGGCGAGCACATGGAGGGCTGTGCGGCCCCCAAATAAATGCCACCCCACACCATGACTGACCCACCGCCAAATCGGTCATGCTGGAGGATGTTGCAGGCAGCAGAACGTTCTCCACGGCGTCTCCAGACTCTGTCACATCTGTCACGTGCTCAGTGTGAACCTGCTTTCATCTGTGAAGAGCACAGGGTGCCAGTGGCGAATTTGCCAATCTTGGTGTTCTCTGGCAAATGCCAAACGTCCTGCACGGTGTTGGGCTGTAAGCACAACCCCCACCTGTGGACGTCGGGCCCTCATACCACCCTCATGGAGTCTGTTTCTGACCGTTTGAGCAGACACATGCACATTTGTGGCCTGCTGGAGGTCATTTTGCAGGGCTCTGGCAGTGCTCCTCCTTGCACAAAGGCGGAGGTAGCGGTCCTGCTGCTGGGTTGTTGCCCTCCTATGGCCTCCTCCACGTCTCCTGATGTACTGGCCTGTCTCCTGGTAGCGCCTCCATGCTCTGGACACTACGCTGACAGACACAGCAAACCTTCTTGCCACAGCTCGCATTGATGTGCCATCCTGGATGAGCTGCACTACCTGAGCCACTTGTGTGGGTTGTAGACTCCGTCTCATGCTACCACTAGAGTGAAAGCACCGCCAGCATTCAAAAGTGACCAAAACATCAGCCAGGAAGCATAGGAACTGAGAAGTGGTCTGTGGTCACCACCTGCAGAACCACTCCTTTATTGGGGGTGTCTTGCTAATTTCCTATAATTTCCACCTTTTGTCTATTCCATTTGCACAACAGCATGTGAAATTTATTGTCAATCAGTGTTGCTTCCTAAGTGGACAGTTTGATTTCACAGAAGTGTGATTGACTTGGAGTTACATTGTGTTGTTTAAGTGTTCCCTTTATTTTTTTGAGCAGTGTATAAAGAAAATTGTGCATGTCAAGTTATAGTCAAATACCATATGGAAAATAATATTTATCATCTACTATTCTTTCAATTCACCACTTAAAACAGTTTTGACATTTGTGTCTTGTATTTTTTGCTATTGAATTAAATGGTAGTTTTACCCGTAGAGTTGCTCTAAGTCACATAATAAAACAATTCTATCAAAATTCGTCAGTTTACAGTTTTTTTAATCACTTTGGTACTATTTTCACAAGTATGTAGTACAATTTCACAACTTAGTAGAAAACTCAAAACAGATAATCAAAATGCTGTTTTTTCAAAACTTTAAGGCACATTTTCAATTGACTAAGTACAACACACAAAATCACACTGTAACTTTTTCACAAAACCTAATCAGTGTTTCATCTAGAAATACCTTTCATATAAAGTAATTACCTTCCACAATGCAATGCTCACAATACTTTTCATATGATGCTCTTCTCATTTGTTAAAATACATTTGACCGTCACTTAATCCAACTGCGCTCTACCAACCCCCCCTCCCGGATCCGGGATCATCCTAATCAAAAAAGCTGACTAGCATAGCCTAGCCTAGCGCCACAGGGATATCATATAATATAATTTCATGAAATCACAAGTCCAATACAGCAAATGAAAGATAAACATCTTGTGAGTCCAGCCAACATTTCCGATTTTTAAAATGTTTTACAGCGAAAACACAACATATATTTATGTTAGCTCACCACAATATCCAAAAACACACCGCCATTTTTCCACCGCAAAGGTAGCTTTCACAAAACCCACAAATAGAGATAAAATTAATCACTAACCTTTAAACAACTTCATCAGATGACAGTCTTATAACATCATGTCATACAATACATCTATGTTTTGTTCGAAAATGTGCATATTTATAGCTACAAATCCTGGTTTTACATTGTGAATATGGCGCCAAAATGCACCAAATTGTCCGGAGAAATTTTGGACAGTCACGTAATCTAACCAAAAAACTCATCATAAACTTTGCTAAAAAATACATGTTGTACAGCAAATGAAAGATACACTGGTTCTTAATGCAACCGCTGTGTTAGATTTTAAAAAATTACTTTAGTACAAAGTACAGCATACAATAATCTGAGACAGCGCCCAGCCATTCTCCACCATGTTGGAGCCAACATATTCCACAAAAATACGAAATAACATCATAAATATTCTCTTACCTTTGATGATCTTCCATCAGAATGCAGTGCAAGGAGTCCTAGTTCCACAATAAATCATTGTTTTGTTTTAGAATGTCCATTTCTTCTGTCGAATTAGCAACTTTGGCTAGCATGGTGGAGCGCACATGTCCATGAACTCTTGGCGCATGGAACGAAAAATTCCAAAAGTCACAATAAACATCGAATAAACTGGTCAAACTCAGTTGAAAATCCATCTTTATGATGTTTTTCTCATATGTATCCAATAACGTCCAAGACGGAGCATTTCGTTGTGTCTACCTAACGCATTTCAGAAAATAATATGGTGCTCTCTAGTGCGCAGCAAAATACTGCCAATATGGCGGACCTGTCACTCCAAAAGCTCTCATTCGGTCTCACATCAAGCTAGACACCCCATTCAACATTCTACTGCCTGTTGACATCTAGTGGAGGGCGTATGAAGTGCATACAGATCCATAAATATAAGGCAATTGAATAGGCAAGGCCTTACACAGACACCCATTTTCAGAATTTTCACTTCCTGTTTGGAGTTTGCTGCCAAATGAGTTCTGTTTTACTCACAGATATAATTCAAACAGTTTTAGAAACTTCAGAGTATTTCTATCCAATAGTAATAATAATATGCATATCCTATGATCTAGAACAGAGTACGAGGCCGTTTAATTTGGGCACAATTTTTTCCCAAAGTGAAAACAGCGCCCCCTATTAAGAAGAAGTTAATGGTGCATCACTTAACCGTTTGGTAAACCTATAGTTTTTAAACTGGTTTGTCTACCTTATATGGATTTTGAGAACTACAGGAACAAAATGTGTGTTTGTAAAGTATTAACATCTATATTACATGTATGATACATGATAACCATACATAATGACTACTCGTTATTGCTAATTGATTTCACATAGTGGTAACACATAGCGACAGGTAGCCTAGTGGTTAGACTGTTGCACCATTAACTGAAAAGTTGCTAGATTAAATCCCTGAGCTGACAAGGTAAAAATCTGTTGTTCTGCCCCTGAACAAGGCAGTTAACCCACTGTTCCTAGGCTGTCATTGAAATTTGTTCTTAACTGACTTGCCTAGTTAAAAATGAAACCACATTTGGTCACCATATACTGTAAAAGGGTGTCTGTGAACACTTGCAATTAATTTCAACATGGAGAAAGAAATCAAAGAGCTTGTAGACAAGGGGCCTGTCAGAGAGGTGGGCATGGGCCCTGTCAGAGAGGGAGGCAGATGGCAAGGAACTGTTGTGTCTAATGAGGTACTGGCCATTGTTGTTGACAATGTGGTAAACAAAGGCCTTACCATGGCAGAGGCTGCCAGATTAGTTCACTCCAATCTGAAAATATCAACTGTAAAAATAACTTACCAAAATATATTTTTAGAGGGTGATGCTGCTGTGAACCATCAGAAGCATACAGTGGCGATAAATCTTGGTGGGCCAAACTACATATTTTTTTTGATGCATGCCAGCAAAGACACTACACAACACAACACAACACAAAAAATACATTAATTGCACTAAAACGGTGACAAACGGTGCTGTAAGAATATTTCTAAGATAAATACACAACGCAGAGGACGTGAGGTCAAGAGTACTAAAAGTCAATAGAGTACTAACGGTCAATAGGGAATTATCAATGGAAATAGTTGGTTTTCAGTTCAACATCTGTTAGGAATGTCAGTCCTGAACTCATAGCTACATTGTGGCATGTTCTCATTGGTCCAACCTGAAATAGGATACTTGTTATTTGGCCATAGGCCCATTTTATTGCAAGGAATTCTAATTGGTCAACCACAGACTAGGGCTGGGTTATAAACTACATCCTGTCCCTTTGTTCACTGGAGAGAATCACTGAGGACAGGGGAGCATGGACATCTACCATCTACCTACCTGCATGATTTGTCCTCTTTGAATAAACCAATGTTCCTTCCCCTGATTTGCTTTGGGGTCTGTGTTATTGAAGAGTAACATCAACTGCTGACAGTGCCCACAAACTGTTAGGGCCTACATAGAGCTGTCCCAACAGCAGATATTTATTTTCAGCACCATGGAGGGAATCCTTACCACCGCTACACCTGGCTATCAGCGGAGCCTTGTCTGGCAGCGAAACTGTTCATTCAGCCTCATTTACTGCCTTTAAAAAAACATAGCTGATATGGATGACTTGCTTAAACAAATGTGGTTTTTCACTGACAATTGAGATGTACAAACTATGGCATAAGGGAACGATGAGTGGATAAGAGACAATCCATAATTTCGATTAAGACATTAATGAGCGAGCTAAGATGGACGTAGTCAATATAACAATCTGTTCAGCACATTTTAATTGTACAGTGACAGAATTCAGAACATGGGCGGTTCTTACAGTATTCTCCCTGTACACCAACTCAGAACAGTAGAATAAATAAAGGGAGCATATAAACAGACAATGAAAACTCTTACAATATTCAATGATGACATTTCTCGAAAACAGGCTATGTGCACCACCAAGTCAGAACAGTAGGCTAAGTTATGAGGGGGAAAGGGACCAAATTATTAGGGTGATCACATGGGCTACTAACAGCTTACTACACAACATACACTTAGTATTACTTTCTTAGCTGTGGAATACATATCTCCCTGGCATTTTTTGACTCCTTGTTGTGCTGTGCTCACTTGAACAGGAAGGTGGCGCGGCGATCTTTCGTGGGCAAATTTTGTCATCAAACTTTGTCCTCACAGCCTGGCATTCTCTGGATTTATGGTGCTTTCAAGACAACTGGTAACTCTGAAAAGAACAAGGTCAAATCATGACGTCAGTGATCTTCAGGTTGGAGCTCTAGAATGAGACCCGGTTCCAAGAATGATTACCCAGTTCCAAGTATCCAGTTGTTTCGAATGCGGCAGAAGTCATGCTGGATAGACAGCATGGCCAATATATTCAACCTTTCCTGGTCCATGTGAATGTTCATCCTTTTAAGCTTGGAAAAGAGACCCTTAAACCCAAACTTGGACCACACACCCTCTCCACCGAATAGCAGGCAGGGGAAGCAAAATAGGGATTGCTTTGCAATGCTTGCAGTTAGCCACTGATTCCTTCCAAACCACTCATTGTTTAATTTCCAACCTTTTATCTACAATTTCTCTTCATATGATAGGTATTGAAAATAATTTGCAGGTAGATTGTTGACGTGATTCATGATGATGATTGCTTGTTTGGCTTGCTAGCTAAGATTTTAGAAGTTTGAAGTTGATATGATCAGTCCAATTTAAGCTACAGTAGATATAACATGATTTGACGTCATTTTATCTGTGGCCAGTGACCTTGAGCCTTCTTGGATGGGCACTTCTAATGTAAATCTATGGCAGCACCCAAGGAGGCTTGAACTTTCTAGCTATCCCTGTAGATTATGCGGTGAGGTAGTGTCCCCATGAGTGACAGAACACTAAGCCTATCATGGCGCAACTAGAGAGGATTACCAACCCCTATGCTCTGTATTTTCCTCTGGATGCCCCTCTACCACAAAGCACTGAGCTAAGCTGAAACACCTGCATTTTGGAGCTGCCTTGCTCAAGAAAACTTTTGCTCTGAATGATGGGTTACCACTGCAAGTATACTGTATCTTTGTTGATGAAGCGGCTTCTACCTCGCCGAAACTCAGCGCCATCCAAGTGCCTGGACAACGTGGGGGAAACATCTCCATGTGTGCAGCTATCTCTGAAGATAGTGTGGTAGGACGTAGGCCATTACTTGGATCCTACAACGCTGCACACCTCATTGTGTTTCTTAATGAAATTGAGTTGGCCTGTTGAGGATTTCTTTTCAGCATGGAGGTGGAAGGTGTACGATCGCCATCCCCATGAGCGTGCCACCCTCTTCTGGCCATGGATGAGGCATGCGACAACATCAATGCAGACCCATGTCAAGCTTGGATTCGCCATGCGGAAAGGTTTTTCCCACGGTGCATGAACAATGAGGACATTCACTGTGATGTGGATGAGAATTTATGGCTGAATGCTCAAGACAGGCTTCATGCAAACGTGTGCTAAATGTTATATTTTATTTTCATTCATTTAATTTCTTGCGTTTGATTACAGACAGTACACCTTTGTTTTTTAGCATGAATAATTGTAGAGGATGTCTTCATTGATCACACCTTTGGCAACACATTGGATAGATATTACAGAAATTATACATTTTCTGTCAGTTTTGTTGGGTAATGTAAGTGTATTGCCTAATGTGAAAACTGTAATTGACTGCACTGTAGCATATTACTTTCAGCACTTCGAAGGGCGATTTGAAACATGTATCTTGCATTGTTTGCCATTGGATTAACTTAAAGGAGGATTATTTAAGATACTGTTTGAAGAGGTAGAGTTTCAGATGTTTTCGGGAGATGGGCAGGGGCTCTGCTGTCATAGCTTCAGAGGGAATCTGGTTCCACCATTGGGGTGCCAGGACAGAAAAGAGCTTGGACAGGGATGAGTGGGAGCTGCCCTCCCGTACGGGTGGGAGGGCCATGAGACTTGAGGTGGCAGAACGGAGTGCTCAGGTTGGGGTGTAGGGTTTGAGCATAGCCTGAAGGTAGGGAGGGGCAGTTCATCTTGCTATTCCGTAGGTTTATTTATTTTTATTTTTATTTCACCTTTAGGTAGGCTAGTTGAGAACAAGTTCTCATTTGCAACTGTGACCTGGTCAAGATAAAGCATAGCAATTCGACACATACAACAACACAGAGTTACACATGGAATAAACAAAACATACAGTCAATAATACAGTAGAAAAAAAGAAAACAAAAGTCTATATACAGTGAGTGCAAATGAGGTAAGATAAGGGAGTTAAGGCAATAAATAGGCCATGGTGGCGAAGTAATTACAATATAGCAATTAAACACTGGAATGGTAGATGTGCAGAAGATGAATGTGCAAGTAGAGATACTGGGGTGCAAAGGAACAAGATAAATAAATAAATACAGTATGGGGATGAGGTAGATAGATGGGCTGTTTACAGATGGGCTATGTACAGGTGCAGTGATCTGTAAGCTGCTCTGACAGCTGGTGCTTAAAACTAGTGAGGGAGATGTGAGTCTCCAGCTTCAGTGATTTTTGCAGTTCGTTCCAGTCATTAGCAGCAGAGAACTGGAAGGAAAGGCGACCAAAGAGGAATTGGCTTTGGGGGTGACCAGTGAGATATACCTGCTGGAGCGCGTGCTACGAGTGGGTGTTGCTATGGTGACCAGTGAGGTGAGATAAGGCGGGGCTTTACCTAGCAGAGACTTGTAGATAACCTGTAGCCAGTGGGTTTGGCGACAAGTATGAAGCGAGGGGCAACCAACGAGAGCGTACAGGTCGCAGTGATGGGTAGTGTATGGGGCTTTGGTGACAAAACGGATGGCACTGTGATTGATTGCATCCAATTTGTTGAGTAGGGTGTTGGAGGCTATTTTATAGATGGCATCGCCGAAGTCGAGGATCGGTAGTGTCACGCCCTGACCTTAGAGAGCCTTTTTATGTCTCTATTTTGGTTTGGTCAGGGTGTGATTTGGGGTGGGCATTCTATGTTCTGATTTCTATGTTTTTGTATTTCTATGTGTTCTATGTATGGTTCTCAATCAGGGACAGCTGTCTATCGTTGTCTCTGATTGGGAATAATACTTAGGCAACCTTTTACTCTTTTGTCATTGTGGGAAGTTGTCTTTGTTAGGGGCACTATAGCCCTTGTAGCTACGCGTCATTTTTGTTGTTTCTTGTTTTGTTGGTGACATTTTACTAATAAAAGAAAATGTACGCTCACCACGCTGCACCTTGGTCTTCCTCGAACGACGGTCGTGACAGAACTTCCCACCACAAAAGGATCAAGCAGCGTGGCCAGGAGGAGCAGGGATCTTGGGCCCGGGAGAAGAGAGAATGGAGGACATCTTGGACATGGGAGGAGGTTATGGCAGGAGACAAGATCCTGCCATGGAAACAGGCTGAAGTAGCGAGGGAGGAACGACTTCGCTACCAGGAGTCACGGCAACGGAGCAGGCACGAGAGGCAGCCCCCCCAAAAATTATTGGGGGGGCCCACGAGGAGATTGGCTGAGTCAGGTTGGAGACCTGAGCCAACTCCCCGTGCTTACCGGAGGGAGCGTCGTACTGGTCAGGAACCATGTAATGCGGTGGAGCGCACGGTGTCTCCAGTGCGCGTTCATAGCCCAGTGCGCTACATTCTAGCTCCCCGCATTGGACGGGCTAGAGTGAGCATCCAGCCAGGATGGAAGGTGCCGGCTCAGCGCATCTGGCTTGCAGTGCGTCTCCACGGCCCAGGATATCCTGCGCCGGCTCTGCACACTGTGTCTCTGGTGCGTCTGCACAGCCCAGTGCGTCCTGTGCCAGCGCCCCGCATCTGCAGGGCGAAATTACCATCCAGCCAGGACGGGTTGTGCAGGCTCTACGCTCGAGACCTTCAGTGTGCCTCCACGGCCCAGTGTATCCTGTGCCTGCCCCCAGAACCAGGCCTACTGTATGTTTCCCCAGCCTGGTGAGTCCTGTACCTGCCCCCAGACCCAGGCCTCCTGTATGTCTCCCCAGTACGTCAGTACGTCTGCCAGTACGTCTCCTCAGTCCGTTGAGACCTGTTCCTGCTCCACGGAGGAAGCCTCCAGTGATTATCCAGGGCACGAAGCCTCCAGTGATTATCCAGGGCACGAAGCCTCCAGTGATGATCCATGGCACGAAGCCTCCAGTGATGATCCATGGCACGAAGCCTCCAGTGATGATCCATGGCACAAAGCCTCCAGTGATGATCCATGGCACGAAGCCTCCAGTGATGATCCATGGCATGAAGCCTCCAGTAATGATCGATAGCACGAAGCCTCCAACGACGGCCTCCAGTCCAAAGCCTCCAACGACGGTCTCCAGTCTGGCGCCTCCAGCGACGGCCTCCAGTCCAGAGCCTCCAACGACGGTCTCCAGTCCATCGTTGGAGGACTGGGAACCCAACGAGGGTTCCCAGTCCGGGGTCCGCAACGAGAGTCCCCAGTCCGGGGCCCGCAACGAGGGTTCCCAGTCCGGGGCCCACAGCGAGGGTCCCCAGTCCGGGGCCCGCAGCGAGGGTCCCCAGTCCGGGTCGGCGATGAGGGTCCCCGCACCAGAGGCGCCACCAAAGTGGGGTGAGCCAGAGGTGGAGCAGGGTCTACGGCCCACCCAGACCCTCCCCTATAGGTTCAGTTTTGCGGCCGGAGTCCGCACCTTTGGGGGGGGTACTGTCACGCTCTGACCTTAGAGAGCCTTTTTATGACTCTATTTTGGTTTGGTCAGGGTGTGATTTGGGGTGGGCATTCTATGTTCTGATTTCTATGTTTTTATATTTCTATGTGTTGGCCGGTGTATGTACGCTCACCACGCTGCACCTTGGTCTTCCTCGAACGATGGTTGTGACAGGTAGGATGGTCAGTTTTACGAGGGCATGTTTGGCAGCATGAGTGAAGGATGCTTTGTTGGAATATAGGAAGCCAATTTTAGATTTAATTTTGGATTGGAGATGCTTAATGTGAGTCTGGAAGGAGAGTTTGCAGTCTAACCAGACACCTAGGTATTTGTAGTTGTCCACATATTCTAAGTCAGAGCCGTCCAGAGTAGTGATGCTGGAGGGGTGGGCGGGCAGATGCGGGCAGTGATCGATTGAATAGCATGCATTTAGTTTTACTTGCATTTAAGAGCAGTTGGAGGCCACGGAAGGAGAGTTGTATGGCATTGAAGCTCGTCTGGAGGTTAGTTAACACAGTGTCCAAAGAGGGGCCAGAAGTATACAGAATGGTGTCGTCTGCGTAGAGATGGATCAGAGAATCACCAGCTGCAAGAGCGACATCATTGATGTATACAGAGAAGAGAGTCAGTCCAAGAATTGAACCCTGTGGCACCCCCATAGAGACTGCCAGAGGTCCGGACAACAGGCTCTCCGATTTGACACATTAAACTCTATCAGAGAAGTAGTTGGTAAACCAGGTGAGGCAATCATTTGAGAAACCAAGGCTGTCGAGTCTGCCAATAAGAATGTGGTGATTGACAGAGTCGAAAGCCTTGGCCAGGTCGATGAATACGGCTGCACAGTAATGTCTCTCATCGATGGCGGTTATGATGTCGTTTAGGACCTTGAGTGTGGCTGAGGTGCACCCATGACCAGCTCTGAAACCAGATTGCATAGCGGAGAAGGTACGGTGGGATTCGAAATGGTCGGTAATCTGTTTGTTAATTTGGCTTTCAAAGACCTTAGAAAGACAGGGTAGGACAGATATAGGTCTGTAGCAGTTTGGGTCTAGAGTGTCACCCCCTTTGAAGAGGGGGATGACCGCAGCAGCTTTCCAATCTTTGGGAATCTCAGACGATACAAAAGGTAAGCACCATGGTCTTGTAGCGGATGCGAGCTTTGACTGGAAGCCAGTTGAGTTTGCGGAGGAGCGGGGTGACATGAGAAAACTTGGGAAGGTTGAAAACCAGACGGGCTCCCTTCTATTCTCCTACTCTCTGTGCCATAACATCACTGAAAATACTCCCATATAGGTACAGTTTAAAACATTCTCTCATCTATCCTTTTAAACTCAAACTTCTGATGCCAAAGTTTAAACACCGAGGTAAACACTAATGCTCAGGCACTATTTAAAATAAAAATAAAATGCGTTCACACTTTATTTGGATAGTCCCATATAGATGATTTACAGATGGTCATACTATCAACAAACTATATGTTGATAAGCAACTGCTTGCTAAGGTTACGGTTAGTGCTAGGGTTAGGTTTAGAATAAAGGTTAGGGTAAGGGTTAAGATTGGGATTAGTGTTAAGTTTAGGGTTATGATAAGAGTTAACTTTAGGGTTAATGCTAGGGTTAATGGAAATGTGGTTGACAGATATTTGACATCTAAAAACCACAATCTACTTGGGACTATCCAAATGAAGTGTTACCAAAATTACAAATAAAAGCTTATTCAGAATCATAAGGGTTCTATGTAGAACACATCTTGCATTCCAAAGAATCCTTCTTGCCTTCCAAATAATCATCAAAGAACCCTTTCTTACAAAAATAGTTATTCAAATGAAAAGAGTGTAGGGCTAGACTAGAATGTAGGGTTAGGAGATAAACTGAATTTAAGTCTCAAATTGTGTTAGTGGTAACTATATCTACTGCACTCTTCAAACAAACATAAAACAGGTATGCTCTCTGTATATCAATTTCTGTCCTCTGGGAGGAAATAAGGGGTTCAGAGTGCACCATTTCCTTAAACATTAGATTTTAAACAAAGCTCTAAGAGGACAATTCATCTATTGGTTCCATGGCCTATGTTTTGCTTTTTTTGAACACAGTCTATGTGTCATGGAATAGTGAAGTCCATCGCAGAAAGTGTGCAACATGTCCTTCTCACTGCACCCCCCCCCTCCCCCATAGAGTAAGCAGAGCTAATTAGGCTGTACATCTGCCCTATAGCTCCCCTACTGCAGTCTATAGAATTCTATAGAATTCTAACCAAAGATTGCATGCTGTTTTGCTTTTGACATCTACAAATGTAACACTCAAAAATAACAATGTTTTTCGGCAATTAGCTCCACAACAAGGCAGGCTGAAACATGAGTGTATTTCGGAGGCAGCAAGAACTGAAACACCTGTTTTTTTGTAATTAGTTTCCATGGCTGCACGGGAGGGTTTTAAAACATGTGAAAGACTAACAACAGCCCAAATGTAAATAGTCATCCATACTTTTTGGAGCTATGTGTTGCCACCATCAATCATATCCAAAATTCTCCAACACAGACAGAAAACCTTTATATTTAGTGACCACTGACCAATTCCATATAATTCTGTTTTACAGTTTTTATGCAGTTTTCTTGTTTATAATATTAATCAATCTTTACCACTAATAATGATGAGGATATAACGGTATGTGCCCATATGTATGTGGATCATGACCCTTTAAAGAGGCAATAAGCAGTTTAGAAATGCATCCATAGCTCCTATAGAGATCTATGGATGCAAGGACTGATCAAAATGATAGTTTTAATAACAATGTTTTGAGACAATATAGTGTTTGTTTACATGTACTTTGTTTACAAACTTTGGAGTAAAACAATATTATATTTTGGGTTCTGATGGGGTACGACAGTTAAATTAAGCTCATGATGCATTTATAAGTTATATTCTTAAACAATTCATAAGTAAAAAAAATGGATGTCAGCAACTGCAAATTACCCCTTTAAAATGATCACCAGTTGAATCCCTTCTGGACTGAACACAGTTGGGAGGGCTTGTGTGCATTCCAAGCATATTCACACCAGGTTCTGAATCAACATGGGGGACGTTTACAGTTGGATGTCAACTCTTTAGTTCTCAAGCACTGGAACTCCATGCTTCAGACACATTTGGAAAACGTGTCTGTGGAATTGACTGAAAAGTCATTAACTTCTTGAGAATACAGGGGGTGCTGTTTCGCATTAGCATAATTGCCTCTACAGATTAAACTGCCTCTTATTCAATTATTGCTGTTACTATATGCATATAACCATATACCATTGGATAGAAAACAAGCTATGGTTTCTAAAACCGTTCCAATTTTGTCTCTGAGTGAAACACAGGTCATTTCACAGCACTTTCCCTGAGCCAGAAGAAGATTGCAAGATGTGTATGCTCGCTTCAACGCTCTGCCTATATATGGTCACGCCACCTATGACCCGAAACACACTTCCTTCTTCTTCCTCTGGGTGTCAGGAAGACGTCAGAGGAGAAATTTTTTGTTTATCTTGTACTGACGTGAAATAAGACCTATTTCTTTAGCGTGACCGACAACTTCCGGTTTTCTGAGATGCGCGTTTTAGAGAAGCCATTGTCTTTTGTTATGCTGACGTTACGGATGAAAACTATCTCCGTCTCGAAGTTTGTTTGATACATGTGACCATATCACCGTAATGTATGTTTTTTCAATATAGTTTAATCAGATTATTAGAATTTTTTCGGGAGTTTTGCCGTGTTCCGTTCTTTGAGTTTTTTAACTTTGGACAGGGACCGTGCCAGTCGACCAGTACCTAAATGAAGAGGGGAAGTTGCCATTGTGAATGGATTGAACGACTCATCAGGACTAAGGACACCTTGATCAACATTCTGATGAAAGACCAGCAATAGTAAGACCCAATTTACGATGTTATTTCATATATCTGTCGTGCATGTGAACTGGTCGGGCGCGTCCAGCTGGTTCTGGCTGGCCTGGTTATGCTAATTTAGCGCTACATTTTGTTTTCGCTATAAAACATTTAAAAAATCTGAAATATTGTTTGGATTCACCAGATGTTGGGCTTTCAATGTCTGTACGCTGTGTATTTTTTCTGAAATGTTTTAAGACAAGTAATTAGTTATATAACGTTGGTCTCTGTAATTGTTCTAGCTGCATCAGCACTATATCAGATTGCAGCTGCAATGTAGAACTGTGATTTATACCTGAAAAATGCACATTTAAAAAAAAAAAACTATGCTATACCATAAATATGTTATCAGACTGTCATCTTATGAATTTGTTTGTTGGTTTGTGGCTATCAATATCTTAGTTTAGCCGAATTGGTGATAGCACCTGATGGAGTAAGAAACTGTTGGAGTAAGAAAATGGTGTCTTTTGCTAACGTGTTTAGCTAATAGATTTACATATTTTGTCTTCCCTGTAAAACATTTAAAAAATCTGAAATGGTGGTTTTATTCACAAGATCTGTGTCTTTCATTGGGTGTCTTGGACTTGTGATTTAATGATATTTAGATGCTACTATTTAATTGTGACGCTATGCTAGCGATGCTAATCAGTGTGGGGGAGGTGGGGGGTGCTCCCGGATCCGGGTTAGGTACTCTGTAGAGGTTTTAAGTTGCCTTAAATATTTCAGAAATTGAAGTACCACGATTTTACTTTTAGCTAACTGTGGATGATATAAACAGTGTGAGCCTTAAATTCAGTGGAATTAATGAAAGTGTGGATTTGTTATTGTGTCAAGTTACTACAGCCTCTGCTGCATAAATACTACAGTTACTATTGCTTTACCCAAAGACAAATTAGGTCTACAAGTTTGGCAGCACCTGCCACAGGCAGTCTCATATGATACACAGATGGTTAAAACTTAACAGGACACATTGTGTGTCGTTTTTTAAATAAAATAAATATACAATTGCACTTATCTACAGTTGAAGTCGGAGATTTACATACACCTTAGCCAAATACATTTAAACTCAGTTTTTCACAATTCCTGATATTTAATCAGAGTAAAAAAAAATCCAGTCTTAGGTCAGTTAGGATCACCACTTTATTTTAAGAATGTGAAATGTCAGAATAATAGTAGAGAGAATGATTTAATTCAGTATTTATTCACATCACATCACATTCACATCACATTCCCAGTGGGTCAGAAGTTTACATACACTGAACTAGTATTTGGTAGCATTGCCTTTATATTGTTTAACTTGGGTCAAATGTTTCGGGTAGCCTTCCACAAGCTTCCCACAATAAGTTGGGTGAATTTTGGCCCATTCCCCCTGACAGAGCTGGTGTAACTGAATCAGATTTGCAGGCCTCCTTGCGCGCACACGCTTTTTCAGTTCTGTCCACAAATCTTCTATGGGATTGAGGTCAGGGCTTTGTGATGGCCACTCCAATACCTTGACTTTGTTGTCCTTGAGCCATTTTGCCACAACTTTGGAAGTTTGCTTGGGGTCATTGTCCATTTGGAAGACCCATTTGCAACCAAGATTTAAATTCCTGACTGATGTCTTGAGATGTGCTTCAATATATCCACATAATTTTCCTCCCTCATGATGCCATCTATTTTGTGAAGTGCACCAGTCCCTCCTGCAGCAAAGCACTCCCACAACATGATGCTGCCAACCTGTGCTTCACGGTTGGGATGGTGTTCTTAGGCTTGCAAGCATTCCCCTTTTTCCTCCAAACAGAAACGACGGTCAGCATGGCCAAACAGTTCTATTTTTGTTTCATCAACCAGAGGACATTTCACTAAAAAGTACGATCTTTGTCCCCATGTGCAGATGCAAACCGTAGTCGGGCTTTTTTATGGCGGTTTTGGAGCAGTGGCTTCTTCCTTGCTGAGCGGCCTTTCAGGTTATGTCGATATAGGACTCGTTTTACTGTGGATATAGATACTTTTGTACCTGTTTCCTCCAGCATCTTCACAAGGTCCTTTGCTGTTGTTCAGGAATTGATTTGCACTTTTCGCACCAAAGTACATTCATCTCTAGGAGACAGAACGCGTCCCTTCCTGAGCGGTATGATGGCTGCGTGGTCCCATGGTGTTTATACCTGTGTACTATTGTTTGTACAGATGAACGTGGTACCTTCAGGCATTTGGAAATTGCTCCCAAGGATGAACCAGACTTGTGGAGGTCTACAATTTGTTTTCTGAGGTCTTGGCTGATTTCTATTGATTTTCTCATGATGCCAAGAAAAGAGGCACTGAGTTTGAAGGTAGGCCTTGAAATACATCCACATGTACACCTCCAATTGACTCAAATTAGGTCTATTAGGCTATCAGAAGCTTCTAAAGCCATGATGTCATTTTCTGGAATTTTCCAAGCTGTTTAAAGTTGTGGCACAGTCAACTTAGTGTATGTAAATGTCTGACCCACTGGAATTGTGATACAGTGAATTATAAGTGAAATAATCTGTCTGTAAACAATTGTTGGAAAAATTACTTGCGTCATGCACAAAGTAGATGTCCTAACCAACTTGCCAAAACTATAGTTTGTTAATAACAAGAAATTTGTGGAGGGGTTGAAAAATGATTTTTAATGACTCCAACCTAAGTGTATCTAAACTTCTGACTTCAACTGTACATCAACATGCCCAATATAATCATAAACAACTAAAAATACAGCTCAAACTTTTGATAATACGTGTGTTGCATGCCTATGATCAGAATATCCCTAAACTGAGTAGTATGGCATTAAACCTTTGTGCCTCTTATTTGCAATTTCGTTAATGTGTAAGATGTAAAATTGTTAAAAGCTTTTCATTATCAGTTGGAAATCTTAAAGCTGACTGGCCTATTCACATTTGGGGAAGCTTCTGGGAAGTCTTTGTTGTGATTCAGTCACTTTGTCATCTATTCAACTTGTCCTATTGCTGAACATTTTACTAATCAACTCAAATAGCCTACAGCTCCCAATCAATCACATTTGCTCTTCAAGTAACACAATCTTCTTCACAGTAGTGCCCTCCAGTCTCTTTAAAACAGCTAACGGAGTCCAGATCATCTGCTTATCTTTGGTAGTGTCTGTGAATTGCCCCTCTTGTTTTTCATTGCACTTAGCCTGCAGGCTATGTAGTAGCACAGAAGCACACAGGGAGTCAAGTCAGGTGACTGCTGGGTCTGCACAACTCGACAAGATGATGGTGGTGAAAATAGTGCTTCACGTTCACTCACATGTCTC